>NC_060120.1:407881770-408541770 GCF_021461395.2 Schistocerca americana
AACCTTAAGTTGCTGCCACTATCTTTTCATTCTGATTTTGGGACGTGGTCACAGTCGAAGTCACCAACGCAGCTTCCATAAAAGACCCACAAGTGCTATTCAAGAAAGCAGATTTGAGGCAAGACCTTATTTCTACCAAATTAAATATTGCGCATTTTTCTGGTGCAATAGCGAAGTTGGGAGCCACACAGAGAGATAATTCTGTCGCTTTGGAGCCATAGGTAATTCGTGGAATCCCTGATGGTTACTGAAAATGAAAACTCTTTGTGACAATGCTATGGAGAATGGGTGTTGTAGCAACAAATAATATGAACAAAAGTATCGGATGTATTACTGATTCTGAGGCTACAAACTTAACAAAAATATTCTGGGGTGAAATTGTAAAAAGGGTTCCAATTCGATGTGAAATCGCACGAAATTTTTACAGTATAGTATGCACTTACCCGACGTTGTGATGTAGAATAGTCATTCTCTATGCACAAAAATGAAGTCTGATGAACGCACTGGCCTAAGTAAAGAAAATATGCAGAAATTTTTTGTTATACACTGTTTTAAAAGAGAATAGAAATAAATGTTGAATGAAATTTGATACTGAATATTCTGCTGGTTTTGCTGGCCCATTGTCATTTGTAATGATATGATACTACACGAACGCACGCATGCTTTATAATTTGATAGTGCGTGGAAATGTGAGATCTAGTGATCAGTAACGGAAAAAAAATCTGCTGTTGGTAATTCTCTGAAAGCTTGATGTTGTATTAGAGAGACAGACGAGTAATCTATAAACTTCAAGTGGGAGCTGTTTTTATATTTTCTTTTTCTAACGTTGATCGGCAGCATACTTTTTCAGAACCACTTGAAAACTGCCAAATGTGAAGGCCATAGCTGATAGTGGATTCAGTAAAGTTCTCAACAGTAACTGGAACGGTTTTCAATAATTAAACAAACAGTTGCGGAATCAGTACACCAGAATCAGCAGACCCTCTGAACATGATGAAATTAATAAGAAAATTAAGAATGAAAAAGTGACACTCATGTTAAAAAGTTAAAGGTAGGGTTACAATTTGTTGGTCGAAGAAGCACTGTAGAAAGCGAGAGAAAATTTCGTAAGAGGAATAAAATTGCTCTGTCAGAGAAGTCAATCCGAAGATAAGCAGACGACATAGCCCATCGAAACCCATCTGAAGAAGACCTGAAAGATCCACTCAAAACATAGTATACCGCTTAAGAATTTAGGAAGATAGGTATCGTAAGGAGATGGAAAGGACAGTAATGATTTCCTTATCATTAAAAGTAGGAACGACACACCTATAAGGCAGTGTTACAAGAGATGATCGTAGCCAGGGAAATTTCATAACATTTCTTCTGTAAATGATTTCTACTGACATAAAATATTGATACTCATATAAGGACTAAGTTCCTGAAAGCTTATGTCAGGAGGACACCAATATATGGAAGTAAAACATATACCATCAGTTACGAGGGAAAGGAGATCATTAAAAATTAAATAAACTGATAATGTGCTACCAAAGAGTACCTTAACGGAATAGGCTATGAAACAAGTCTATGCCAGACCCACGCAATAAAATGGGACAGGTCAGTGGGACATTTGTTATGGCACCGAGGAATAGTTTACTTAGCAATCAAAGAAAAAGTAGACGGGGAAGAAAAGGAGCGAACAAAGATTAGTATAAGCAAAACAGATAATAATCAATGCAGATTATAATAGCTATGTAGATATGGAATGATTATCACCAGATAGGAAAAGGTGGAGGATAGCATTAAACCAGTTGAAACAGTTGGTTTACAAAATAAGTGGGAAAAAATTCTAGGCCCTCAGTGGAACAATGAAATTGTGTAAACAATTGCATAAACAATATTGCAGTGGTGTGAAGAAGAAGGCTAAAGTTGCTGACGAACTATAGTCTCATTTCAGTGCCATGATCACATTGCTTATCGGGCTGAAATACAGGTGCACTGGTAGATTTTGTATCACGTTTATAACAAGTGCTAACTGGTTTTCGAACATTCAAATAGCCGAAAGATACCAATGAATTGTTTTCAAGCCCTATGCAATACTATTTGAATATGTGCACTGTTTAATTCAATAAACCAACTTATTGTCAGCAGTTCCTTTGATATGGATATTATGGTTATGAACGATACTGCAAGATACTCATCACTTTACCCTTTGCCCATCACCATTACAGAAAATGTAATTTAGAAATCATTGGATAGTTTGAACTGCATGTATTTATACAATCGGTCTGAGTCACTACTGATGTTATTACGTTAGTTAACATCATCCTGCGTAAATGTAATGAATAAAACGAAAGTAAAAAGGATGATAATGGTTGTTGAAATAATTCATTGAAAAAGGGGTGCAATTTCTATGGGCGAAATCAAATGAATACTCATTTGCCACTATAAATGAAAACACAACAAAAGTTACGTCGATTTTGATGTATTTAATCATATAGTTTTTAGAAAAGATGAAGTTATGACTTACTACTGCGCTCTTATTAGCACTTCTAACATGGGATTAATAGTTCAGTCAATTTCCTTGCTGTATTATACAGTACAGTATTTTGCCCGTACCAAATTTCAGATGCTTACCTGCGCAGACTGTACGTAATTAATTATTAATGGTTTCACTCCAGCAGCGACTTTCCCTTAAACGACTCGAAGCCACCACTTCGCCATGCACCGCCAGAGGGCAACACCTGCGCCTAACTGGCGCAAAGCGTTTATCAGAATTACGAGCGCCTGTTAACGCGAGAGACGCAACCCGCAGAGCTCCCGCATGAAACACCTGCTCATTCATCGCGTCGGTCCCAAATAATGAATGAAATGCTAATTACACTAATGCATTATTCAGGCACATGCTCTTTGTGTACGGCGAGAAACAATTTTCTTGGTGGTCTTGACGTGTGAACCGGGAAACGTGAGACCGTTTCATCTTATTATACTACCGGCAGTACTTCGCCTGGCTGCTGTTGTTATGTAGTGGTCTCAACGAACAGCTCTTGGTGGATGAGGCGTGAAGATGCTAATGCCTATTGTAGCTAACCAAAATGTCGATGATGTGTATAAGTGAATCAATTATTCTTTAAAGGTGCTTACGTAACAGTAAAGTTTAAATGCCCCATACCAAAACTATCCACTTTGTCGTTAACAGGGAATGGAATAATCGTTGATACAGCATCAAATAAATACTAAATTAACTAATTTTATGTGAACGTAAAAATGTTATTTCCATAAAAATAGCAGTATTTAGCCTTATTAACATTTGTGCCGTTTTCATCTTACTCGTATCAGCAATGAAGCACCCAAAGTGAATTATCTTCACTCGCAACAGGAAACGGACCTCTACTCAAAATTTCGACTACCTTTTATACTTTTATAAACAAGCGGAACTCCGAGAGATGAACGTTAGTTTTACGCATTTGATATTTAAAATGAATTACATTACCAACAGGACATCTATTACCGTTACACTTTAATTACTATGAAAATACCTCTAAAATTGTTTTTGAAAGCACAGGGAATAAGAAGAGGTAATAATATAATGGAAAAAACCTCAAATGTGTCAGTAGTTGAAAGGTTTTTCTTGTTTGGAAAGTCTCGCCGTATAATGTAGCCTGTTTTGTTATGACTTGTGGACTACGTAACTCATTTTTGTGTCAGTGCCTTTGTTACAAACTCAGGTTAGGACTACGTTCCATTTTTAACTGCAAATGGCTGGCAATATGCAGCATTGTTATAAACTAAGGACTTGTTCAATAAGTAAGAGATATAGATCTACACGGATAAGAGCAGTTATAAAAAGGGAAAAGACCGCTTTATTTGAGTCCCTTACTTGATTTTTCACTAGTGGGCCAGTCATTGACTGCATCTAATTATTATTCGTTCTGTACTTTAATTACGTAGTAAACAATGACATTTGGTTTGGATAAGTCGAAGATACGATTTCATAATCATTGTCTACTCGATTATGTGGCACTTCCCAGTAATATGCTGCATCAAATACCAAAATGTGATCGAGGAAGGAGATTATATGTTTTCATTTAAGTAATAATTGCGTATTTCATAATTGTTTCTCATTTTAGGATCTCTAAGTGTGTGAGGGTTTAACATTTTTAAATGTTCGAATAGTAAGTTGCCGTCTCTTTAATCTAGGAATAGATGATTAATGCAGCTAGCCGCTATCTCTGTGTAATGTCTTGTCAGTAACTGAGGCTAATTTCGTATTGAAATCATTTTGCCCTTCAGTAACTGAGGCTAATTTCGTATTCAAATCATTTTGCCCTTGAGTAACTGAGGCTGTTTTCAAAAGTATTAATGCTCTCGGTTATCATCTGCATGTCTCATGATAATTACCAATGGACCTAATCCCTGCTGCGTACTTGCTGTTACACCCGCAGCCGGGCGTTCTGTTGCGCTATCTGTAGCCATCGGTCCTACAACAGTTCTTACTGCTTCATTATTATCAGTGCTAACAGCTGAAGGCTGATGCGTGCTGCTTTGCTCTGCTTGACTCATCCTAAACATTGCCCTAGTTAAGACCCTATAAATGATCTACTGTCACCATATGTAACTCCCTTCACACAAGAGTACTTCTGCGTCTAATCTCTTAAAGTACATATACAGATAAACGCAACTGGGACAGGTCAATCAAAACACTTCCTATATCTAACATGAACACAAACAATCAATCTACAAATATCAAATGGCACTAAACAGTAAAGCGTATACTTCAACTACACTAGCAAGATTTATAATAAAAATATACATCTCATATTTTCTTAACGCCCAGCGTGCTGTCTTTCGGTTTTATTTGTGGTTCTAATTATATCACCTGCGAGTCTTTTCTCTCTTTTCCAAGCGTCAGTTAGGTTAGCTCGTCGTAGTTGACATGAAACAGAGAACAAAATTATTTTAGCAACGTCCAAAAACGTGTCCTGTCACGGATTGGCCATTTTAACATTTTTAAATGTTCGGATAGTAAGTTGCCGTCTCTTTAATCTAAGAATAGATGATCAATACAGCTAGCCTCTATCTCTGTGTAATGTCCTGTCCGTATAGACGTGTATCTGTTGTCTTTAAGATCCCTTCACCTTCACACATAAGTCTATACAGTAAAGTAAGGCCCTCCCAGTTCTCGGCTGATCCGTGATAAGACAGGCGAAAAATTAGACTAATGGAGGATTATTAGTATTATCTCTATTTTCATTCGCTCTCTCTCTCTCTCCCTCCTTTATCTACGTACAGTTTTTAGTATAATATTTCATTACGTGAAATCAGCCAAATAGAATCTTTGGTGGAGTCCTTCGTGTTGGTAATCTGCGGCTGGCTTGCTGTAAGACATCTTTACATTTATTATTATTGTTAAACACTGCAGTCAGTCGGGAGAATCAATCGTTTGGACGATTTGTTCTTCTAATGAAAGATTGCGAATTCCAGATGTGTACGAAGCCTTTTTCGACGATTTAACACAGACTCAGTGATTGCAGGCTCTCTTCGACACAGCTGAACTTCCCCACTAATTACAGGGCCAACGTGATCAGCAATGTTGATCACAAACCTTATTTATGGAAGAAATCGTGTATTAAATCCATCTCCATTACATGTCCAGATCTCCGGTGATTCCACGCCTTAAATATTTTCCTTTTGCAATCTCTTTCTCTTCAAAACAAACCTCTAGCGGCACAAATTTTAATTGGCTCGCTTTAGCGACAAGAAAAGCGGAATATGTATCTCTCAGAAACACGTCGATCCCTCAAGAGATACTCCAGAAGCTGTCCTAGTTACCACTCTAACAAGCATGGAGAATGCATATACGCATCTCTGTTATTTCAAAGAGCTGTCGCCGCATATATTACAAGAAAATCAGATCAGATAACTTTTCCAAAGTGAATGAATGTGGATGGTTTGATTGAAAATGATTAATTGATGCGTGGTAGAGGGTATTTGCTGTGGAGACGTTACAAGGTTTCTATAATTTTCTTTGTCTTACGCGTTACATTACTGTAACAAAGCAGTAATTCGTACCTGTTTTTGGTACTTTGGATAGTTACGTAAGTAGTATAACTTATTTATTATTTTACTTAATGGATCTTGTGTTCCGGCTGTACATTCTTTGATTACACAGACCGATACTGCATCAATGCTTGTAGAATTGTGTTTAAATTTTTATAATGTTTTAATGAGTTTATGCTCTGTAGTAAGTAACACAGTCACTGAGATTTTTGCACAATTTGATACAAAACCCGCTTTCATATTGAAAAAATACACATTCAAAACATTTAGTAGTTCTCGAGGATTCCTTAGGCATCCATCCCTCGCTTTGTCTGTGAACTGCTATGGTGCTCTTTGTTTTCTCTGTTATCTTAATTTTACCTTGCATATCAACTGCCTTTTTTAATTTTTCCTTCGATAATATTTTTTGGAGTGAGCATTAAAGAAAAAAACCTTAGATCTGTATGCAACGGAAGAAAATGGTTGAAGCTGTAACTCATTAGCGCTTTTTCATTGCACTAAAGTGTTTAGGTCCCAGTGAGATTCCAGAAAGGGTCCGTATTACGTGGTGCTGTCTACTAGTATTTCAGACAGTGTTACTACGAGTAGAATTGAAGTGAGCACGATCACCGAGTCTGGCGGAGCTCTTAACACTGGAGCAGTGCTCCTCACTGTGACGGTAGAGTAACAGCATTGCAAAATCAGGGGGAATATAACAGAAACTCTCAGCTGGTGGAGTGCGAAGACGGTGCAGGTGGAAAATAATACGAATGAAATTATTCTATACGAACTTTAATAAAGCCGGGGAAAGTGTATCACGTTTTCAATATTATTCGGCCTTCACTCTGTTTCTTGCCTTACCTATAGCAGCTGTTTAATTAGTCGCTTCGTTAAAATTGTGTAGTTTACTTAAATTTCTCTCTGTTATTGTCTTCTAACTGTATCTCAGAAAAGCGAAAACCATCAAAAACAATTATACATTGTCTCTTTTCATAGACATTAATAACGAATAATTCTTTGTATTATATTAACCTGCATTTCGTTATAAGTGTAAAAAGTTTTCAAAGATATACCTTTGCAGAATCAGCCATAGATTTTGCATTCCTTCTCTTCCATGCACATAAACAACAGTTATATATTATTATGTGTTGAAAATTACACTTCTTATACCGTTATTAACCGGCTATGTGTAACAATTGATGTATTCTTCCACGGACATTAACACAAGCTACAACGAAACTACGTTGCACCATCACGAAGGTTATTGACGTAAATTTGATTCTATGACGGAGGTATCTGCATCATATGATACTGCTTGCGTACAGCTTTAACCTGGCGTAAATACAATGCCTGTCAGATAGATTGATGTTTTCTTCCACGGACATTAACACAAGCTATAACGAAACTACGTTGCACCATCACGAAGGCTATTGACGTAAATTTGATTCTATGACGGAGGTATCTGCATCATATGATACTGCTTGCCTTTAGCTTTAACCTGGCGTAAATACAATGCGTGTCAGAAAGAGTGAAACAACTTATCACCATACTCGGATATGAATGCACCTTCATAGACATGCACATTATCTACGTGTAATTAAATGATTACAGTTGTCAGGCACTGACTGTAGAGTAGGCAATTTTCAGAAATGGTAGTATCGAACAAAACAAAAGATAATGCGCAATAAACATTGGCTCTGAAATGCATACGTCTCGAGCTGTGAGCACTTGTTCAGTGAAGGTGATGTGTTTCATAGCAGCGAAGATGAATAATTGCTCGCAGCAGAGTACATGTTTGCTGTAGTTTTTTCCTTATTTTGTTCGATAATACCACCTCAGAAAGTTACCTACCTGTAATCATAAAAACAACAGCACCGGTACTTGTGTTCCACGGCGAGTGATATGAGATCGTTTTTCACTTATAATTTACGGCTAGCTCGTTTCCGGTATAGGGACCCCCTAACCTCAGATTAATACATTTCTCCTTCTCCATCATCCTAGGAAGTTTGTAACATCGTCGCAGGATCACCCTGCATACACAGGGGCGCTGGGCCTTTTAACTTCGACGCTCAGTAGCGGCATTGAATGACTGTCTCTGACATGTAAGACTTGATGTACCCAGTCCGCTCTACATCACCTGGCAGTGTGTAACATAAATTTTGAAACACCCTCTATAATGGCTAGTATCCGTAATCATTCCGAAACTCTGTTTTAAATATTCATATAATTACCATTACGCTGCGTCTCAAGGATGCTCAGGTTTTGAGCATGGTTTTTCAAAAGTTGTTCAGCCGCTTTTAAGTTGATAAGATGTTGAGTTAAATTTCTTGTGAGTCTTCCTTTAATTCGTTGAAATAATCAGTAACCAATAGCACAAAATAGATTGAATTCCCTTACCGATTTTAGTCACCTAGTGCCCTTCTTTACAAAGCTGCATTGAAAAGTATACCACCAATAAGTATATGTTGACAAGAATATTAAAACCTATGAACAAAAATTTTAAAAAACAGAAGATAAAAATGTTACATATAGAATTATTAGCAGGTGTCAAAAGTAAGATGTATGCAGCCTATTTTAGTTGTCCTAGAAAATACACGAACAATATTTAATAAAATAATGAATCCATTATTGCAAAGAAAGTTCATGAATTCTTACCTGTGGTTCATATTGTCTGTACAAAATGGCATAATGAAACCAAATAACAAGTGCAGACATCATGCCAAAACTGGAGCTAATCAGTTAATGACATGCATATCTTGAGGTTGGTCTCAGGGCGGATAAATAATAAAACAAAAATTAATGCAATCGTAGTTGTCACAAGGCATCAACTAAAGTGAAGTGTGCATAAGCAGCTTAATAAGTGATATATAAAAACCTAATGATAAATGGAATATGTTAATACAAACGACAATTGGTGCTATGGTGGGAAATTTGGAAAATAATCTCTGAAACAACTGTACTGAGGCCACTACTGTTCTACCAGAGAACCTGTTGACGAAAACTCCAGTTCAGAAGTTGGGCCTCGGTTGTTATCCTTTGTTATAAGATTTCTAGGACTGTCTTCAAGTCCACTTTACGTAAGCAATAGGAGACTGCATGACATCTTACCGTAATGTCAACGATTAGGCCCCAAGGATAGGCAGTAAAGCATCGGTTGCTGTAGTGGCAAAGGCCACTGTGGCTCTGAGGAACCCACTCCTCTGCTCAAGTCACAGGATTTGCCTCTTTCACGCTCACAGAACTTTGTGTGTCCAGACACTTGTTGCGTGGCCAATGATGGACGTGCAGATGGGACAGTGTTACGTTCTAGCTTCTAGTTTGCTGTTGAGACACGGGCAATTTTCTCCGCAATGTTGCTTCTTTTATTTGAATGTGTTATGCGATTTTACGTTTTTAGTCCGTTTAGACTTCAAAGTAACGTGTGACTGTTGTCTGGTAATGGAGGCGCTTTCTAATTTTAATGTATGATTTCTACCTAATGAACGGTCCGGCCCCAGTAGCTGAGTGGTCAGCGCGACAGAATGTCAATCCTAAGGGCCCGGGTTCGTTTCCCGGCTGCGTTGGAGATTTTCTCCGCTCAGGGACTGGGTGTTGTGTTGTCCTAATCATCATCATTTCATCCCCATTGACGCGCAAGTCGTCGGGGTGGCGTCAAATCGAAAGACTTGCACGCGGCGGACGGTCTACCCGACGGGAGGCCCTAGTCACACGACATTATTATTACACCTAATGAACGTACGTAGTTTGCTGTGGGGCTGCTGTACGTTTGCTGTTGACGCACCATCGCTGCATACGGGATAGGACACCATTCGCCAGCTCCTCCAGGTGGGCTCTTGAATTCCCCGACAGCACAGCGTTATCAGCCTGTGCCACCACCCCGTCTACTTGGTTATATTCTTCCAATTGGCACAAGAATGCTTCAGTAGTGGAATCCCAAAATACTAACCCAGAAATCAAACCCTGTGGGCACCTTTAGGTAGTTCATTTTCTTACTTTTTGTGTACCACCTGACAATTGCACAAGTCTTTGCCTTCAGTAATTTGTGAAGCTGTAACATAGTAACTGGAGAATGTGTATGTGCCGTATCTAGGCAAAAAAAGCGGGTCACCATAACTTATCAATTGTTCCCGCGATCACAGAGAGCCTTTCTTAAACCTTTGCAGCTGTGTTAGTGAAACGTATTGGTCTATAGCTTTTAGGATTAGTCGGATCTTTGTTCTTGGACTTTTTTTGTTTGTTATAACAGCTTTTGCTATTTCCGGCTGCCGCGCATTCCAGTCAATGCTAAAGAATATTTGGTAGTGTGGTTAGGAATGGAACAATTTTCACTTCTATTTCTTTGAGAACTTGACGTCAATATTATATCGTCCTTCCCATTTTTCAGTTTTTCTATAGCTACGGCTACTTCTTCCTGAAAGAACGGTCTTCTTCTTAAACAATTGTTTTATTTATAGCTTAGCGCATATGTAAGTTGCCTGAGGACTTGGTTATCCTCCTCGGGAGTTTGCCAAGCAAGTATTCCGTCGGCTGTTTCCACCCACGGGTCATCGAGATATTTTTGTTTTTGTGTGGATAAAATGACTGGTTTTCTTATTTTTTTCGACAATATTTTATACGGTTCAGCTCACTCGTCGGTCTTCAGTTGGTTTCTCGGGTAGTTTTCCCGTTGCACCTGTCTGTGTTGATAACCAAGTGTTCGTATTGGGTCTTAAAGTTTCTGCATTGTGTCTGTAGGGCTGCCTTGTTGGCTGCTGTGATACTGTAATAGTATCTTCTAGCTTGCCTTGTACGTCGTCTAATGCCCATCAGGTACAGAGACCACGGCGTCTTCTTTAATGACGTGATTGCAGTTTTAGGGATACATTGGAGTTGCGCGTTTCGTATTAGTTCTCGTAATCCTTGAGTCCTTAGATCTACATTTCCTGATATTGTATCGACACTGGATACCATTTCACGTAGCTTGTTCCAGTTTGCTTTCTTAAATCTTTCTGCCGTAATTAGGATTTGATCGGTATTTTTTCCGATTTGCAGAGAATAATTTTCAGTGTGAGTGGTATACTTCACTAATAAATTTTATCTTGTACCTTAACGTTAACAGTGAATGCGTGATCATTGACAGTCAATCCAGAATTGACAATCCAAAATTGACAATCTACTCGGGAGTTTTATTAACAACTCTTCTCTTTGTCCGTGTAATGTCTATGTCAGTAACTGCGCCAGCTATGTTGTGGCGTCTCTGAGGTTTTCCGCGATGATTTGCCACTAACGGGTCAAGTCCTTCAGTTATGCTTAAAACCTTCTGACCTCTATCATCTGTGTGTCTACTAAACCAGAAAGTACTTTTCACATTTATATCTACTGTTATCAATAAGTTTTTACCATGAACGCAGTTATTTTCTTTCCTGAATTTTTTTCAGTATACAGCTCTATGTGATCAGAGAAGTGTATACTGAAAAAAATTCAGGAAAGCGAAGTGCAATACAAGCCGAATTCTAGCTACACATGGCAGAGGTTTTGTTGATCGTTATAGCTTAGTTTATTTGTTATTCTTGCTTCATTTATACATTTGCCTTCGCATTTGCTAATCGAAAGATGTCTATGATATCCGGCGCTGAAATGTGTAAGTTTCCCATCCTTCAGGTATGGCTCCTGAACACACAACATATCAGCTCCCTTTTCTTCGCTCTTTTGTAAGTTCTGCCACTACGAAATCACCTCCATTTTATTAGTCTGTAAATTTATCAGGCCGTTATGGGGGGAGATGGAAGTCAGGCTCGAGTTCAGTTCATCCATGGGCTCACACTAGATCCCTATACATGTGATTTATATCCATAGTTTCCGATCTGTTTGTGTAAACTTGACGTAGCAGGTCTCTTAATTCTTTAAAATCTGTGGGCAGATTGTTTGCCTTCTGTATTAATCTATCTGCTGCCTTGATTGTGAGAGATTGATTTCCCCTTTTGATTTCCCGTTCTTGCTGCGTATTTCAGGGCGATGTGTACGATTCTTCCGTCTGCCGGCCGGGGTAGCCGAGCGGTTCTAGGCGCTTCAATCCGGAACCGCGCGACCGCTACGGTCGCAGGTTCGAATCCTGCCTCGGGCATGGATGTGTGTGATGTCCTTAGATTAGTTAGGTTTACGTAGTTCTAAGTTCTAGGGGACTGATGACCTCAGATGATACGTCGCACAGTGCTCAGAGCCATTTGAGCCATTTTAACCGTCTTCTAGTTTATTCAGATTCGTGTTTAAGTCGATGTGTTTCTAAATCTGAGTCGGATATACTGTATCTAAATGGTACGTAGTCTCTGTAATTTTTCATTTGGTCACCTTATTTCGTGTATTTGACAACTTCACTTTGTCGTTGTTGGTTTCGTTGTGCTGTACATCCACAGTGTTAGGCGATAGATTGCTCGATGAGTCTGCTCTGTACTGTGTGTGGCTTGAACACCATTACCATAAGTTATTACTCCTGATCCTAAATTGTAGATAGCTCGATGGGTCTGCTCTGTAGAGCGTGTGGCTTGTGCGGCACGACCGTAAGTTATTCCTCCTGATCCGAACTTCACTGTTTTAATATATTTGTCACAGTTGCCAGTACGAGAAGTTTTTACCGCGATGTAAGTGAAATCTATGTTGGCCATTTTATTTTTTGACTTGTTATTTTAGGGGGTGGCGAAAGTTATGCTTCCGGAAGTTCTGTATACCCTATTTGATACTATAGTCTGTATGATGGTCACTATTCAATATTTCATCTTTTAGTTCTTCAATACTAGCTGCCAGCTGGTTTGCAGCATCACACTTTGAATTGACTTCCATTGGCATATGCCATTGCATAACTGAGTTTTCGATGCATTCTGACAGATTTAAGTTATTGTCCCTGATTTTAAGTAAATCGTTGATCAGGAGGGAGCATATGTAACAGTATCTACTCCAGTCGTCGAAAATATTACTAGGAACTACCGCCATGTTATGGCGCGTCGCCATTTCCGAAGTAGTGTAGATGGAGGTTTTCTTTTTGTTTTGATTTTGCGTGACGTGAAGTTTGATATGGTTTTAGCAGAAGTACGAGTTTTGAGGCAGTTTGCCTAACGACAAGGTTGTTTCTCATTCTGGGTCATCAGTCTACCAACTCGCTTGGTGCCGTCTGCCACTATTTTCTTCCCTGCGTCAAAGTCTTCTTTCACAGTAGCCATTGCACCCCACGCCGTCGATCATTTTCTGGGTGTACTGAGGAGAAGGAAGAGAAGATTAGTGTTTAACGTCCCGTCGACAACGAGGTTATTAGAGACGGAGCAGAAGCTTGAATTAAGGAAGGATGGGCAAGGAAAGCGGTCGTGGCCTTTCGTAGGAACCATCCCAGCATTTGCCCTAATCGATTTACGGAAATCACAGAAAACGTAAATCACTGGATGTATTCTCTGTCCTAACAGCTTTTACCATCTACGGCATCCTCTAGTACGTGTAAGTCATTCCGTAATGTCTTAACACAAGTCCTGCCTTCCTATCCCTTCTTCTTCTCAGTGGTTGGCATACGTTCCTTTCTCGACTGAGTCCGCGAAGAACATTGTCATTCCTTACCTTATTCGTCCACTTAATTTTCAACATTCTTCGGGTCTCTTCCGGTTTTCTTACTGTCCATGATTAGTTACAATACAGTTTTGTGCTCCATACATCTGAGAAAGCTTTTCCTCCAATTTAGGCCCATGTTTGAAACCGGTAAAGTTCTTTTGACCAAAAAAATTCTATTTCAGTGTCTATTTTTTATGACCTCTTCCTTCGTGCATAATGGACTTTCCTTGCTTCCAAGGTAGCATAATTCCTTCAGTTCATCTCCTTTTAATCACCAGTTTTGATGTTTAAACTTTCTCGCTATTCTCATGTCTGCTGCTTCTCACTACCTTCGTCTTTTCCAGTTTGCGTTCCATTCATATTCTGTACTAATTACATTGTTCACTCCTTTCAACAGACCCTTTAATTCTTCACTTTCATTGAGGATAGCAGTCATCATCGAATCTTGTCAGAGATATTCCTTCACCATGCAGATTAAGGCCACTCTTGAATCTTTCTTCAATTTTCATCGTTGCTTCTTCGATGTACAGACCTAAAAGTAGGAGAACAATCGCTGTCTTACACTCTTTTTAATTCCAGCACTTCGTTCTTGGTCTTCCAAACCTTTTCTTTCCTCTTGGATCTTGTACGTATTGTATATTACCTCTCTTTCACTATATTGTACTTCTACGTTTCTCAGAATTTCGAAGACTTGCATCATTTTAAATTGTTGTACATCTCTTCCAGTGCTTAAAATCTTACGAAAATATCTTCATTTTTCTTCAGTTTTGCTTCCGTTATCAAGTACTACGTCGGGACTAGCTCTGGTGCTTTTAACTTTCCTAAAGCTACATTAATAGTTGTATTACAGGTCTCCAAGTATCTTCTAAATTATTCTGTGTATTATTCGTTGTAATCATCAGCTGTTGCTGTTTTCTGAATTGTGGAATGGACGCTACGACTTTGATATCCTTTCCAACTGAATCATGACATGCATCTAGGGAAGACAGGATGTAATGTCATACTGACATGTAGGTTCATACTACCACGTTTTTTGACCATTTGACCCAATTTTTTATCCACTGTGATAATATCACATATGCTCACACCCTATGATATCTCGTATGTTCCTTCTTCCATTTCTCAGTGGTTCACTTTCTTTTCGTAAGGCAGTGTGGAAATACGTTGATCAAAGGCTACTAAAACTAAATTTTTCAGCATAACGTCTGAACTTATTATTCCAGCGGGATTCTTTAAGCTTACCCGGCGTATGAAGTATACCATGAGGTTTGGCGTTGCAACCCAATGACGTCGTCGTCTTACAGCGACTTTTAGGTTGACAACTATTCACGTGAAGGTGATGAATGGTCCTCATCTGAAATATCATTACAATTATGCTTTAACTTCCAAAGAAAAACGTTGTTGGTCAGCCTTGTGTGCGGTATCTATCACGCAATGTTAACAGCTGAGTTTCGGAGTTTTTCCACTATACAGCAGGTAAATCTTCATTGCGATAGCCCTTACACTTGATTCAATCCTACTGATTGAGCAGCGCACTCACATTGACGAGACAAAAGTGTCAAAGGCTGTTAACGACCTCAATTAACGAAATCATCACACAAAACGTGTTAACGCAAGTCAGCAAAGCATGCTGTAGCACGACTTTGAATTTCGCCGTGCTACACTCGCTCCATCAGACATAAATTATATCGTCGCAGCGGTATGAGCGCTCGGCGGATAGAGAAAATACTAAAATTGTAACTCTTTTTTTCTATCCGTTTCTCTATTGTCTCTCGAGAGCGGAAGCTTAATGCAGACATGATCTGATGAAGACATAAAAAACTTATTAGCTAGTCTTGATCTGATTTTAATGTGTAGACATATTGTGGAAGTTATGAAATTCGGAGGATGGAAGTAGCAAAATAAATTAAATTGCATTCAGTATCAAGATGATTTTCATTTGTATAAATTAGTGATTCCTGGACGATTGCAAGATTTCGGAGCTGACTTTTCACGCAGTAATGAAGTAGGAGATTTTTGAAGACCTGGAAGACGCACGAAAGATGACATGTTAACATGGTAAATGATGAACTCTTATCTACGCCATTTTCCCCTGGCAGTTACATTTTGCTATTCTCTGTCATTTTTCAATAATTTTTGTAGTGGAAATTGGTTTAACTTTTGCTCAAAAACGCCACAAGGACCACCCCAGCAATTGCTTTTCCGAATCACGAAGTCCGATAGCTTTTCTGTAATACGAAGTCCGATTTGCATTTCATTCTTTCCCTTTTTCACGGTCATTTACGATTTTAAAACCCCCTTTTCATTCACCATTTCTTCCCAGATTTTCAACCTTTTCTTTCTTTTTCTTTTCTTCTCATTTTCTTTTGTATTAACCACTACAATGCGTTTTTAATGAATTTCCTTAGTCACTGCACAAAGAATTCCTGTTGTACGATAAATTCATTGTTACAATAATACAAAACGTTTAAAATATTCAATCATTTATTCCAACGCTGCTGCGGCCATTTCCACCGATTTGTTCAGTGTGAATTTTGAAGACAACGTTTGGAGCTCACACGAACACTGGCATTGATTTTAGTGATGACGAGCTAGAGAAAGCCAGGATACTTCTTCCTTCTTACAACGTATATATTGAGGGAGATAATAGATTTACAAAATTTTCTTACCGTAATACACCTAAAACAGCAACCCATCCGCAGATATGAGCTAAGATAACCGCTTGTGACAAAACAAACGGTGAGCGAAGCCAAAATGAGCGTATGGATTGCAATGCAAGGAGTGTTCGGTAAACTTAAAAGCAAAGTTTTGGCAATCGATCAGATCCAAAGTACTAGAAGTTTACTAAGTGGTTTCTGTTCGTTCGGTCAGGTCCAATATAACAGACAGAGTTTTTATTCCGCACAAGCTATGAATCAATCAAAACACAAAGGAATGAATGACATTGGCTGTCAGAGGGCATAAATTTAAATCAAACGTGAAGGTTGAGCATTTGCGCTAGACAAGGATCCGAACCCAGGTCTCTTGCGTAGTAAGCAGACGCCCTGACCGCTGTGCTATCTGGACTCAGTGACGATCGCAACTGCGCGGAATACCCTAGCACGACTCTAGTCAGACCCAGTTTCTCAACTTACTAATGTAGTGTATCTTGCACAACGTCATCATTACTCGCGACATTTTTACCGATTCACATAAGAGTTCGAGCGAGTTGTGCAAACCGCACTGAAATGAACAGTGGGTTGTCTTCACCTTAAATATATATGTGTTATCTGCTCTTTCTGACATGTCAAAAGGAACAGACAAAATTTCGATCCTGCAGCCTTTATGAGCCAGCCAAAAGGAAAAGGAATTAATGACAAATGGTTCGACTGGGCATTGACTTAAATCAAGGGGGAAAGTTGAAAATCTGTGCCAGACTGGGATTCGACTCCGGGTCTCCGGTTTACTAGGCTGATGCGAAGATACTGATTCGAATCCTAATCGAGCACAAATTTTCAACTTATCCCATTAATTTAAATCAATGCCCACTAATAGCTGATGTAAATAATTATTTTGTGTCTGAGTGATCAAGTCTGCGGGATCAAAATTGTGTATATTCTTTCGGGAATGTATGAAAGATCAGACACCACACATAAAATTAAGGTGAGGACAATTAATTGACCTCTACGGTGCGGATGCACACCACGCTCTAACTCTTACGGGAATCGGTGAAATGTTGTGAGTTACGAGGATGATGGACAATGTGCACTGCATCAGTAGTGTGTGGGTAAATTGAGGATTGGGGTGTGACGTAAGGCATGCTACGGTAGTCCTTGCGGTTGCTATGACCCCTGTGTCCAGATGGCACAGTGTTCAGGGCAACCGCCTGGTAAGCAGATGTTCAGCTTTCCCCATTTATTTAATCAATGCACGCAGGCAGATAATTCGTTTGTGTCTTGACTAAAAAGTTTAGTATAACGTTAAGTCCGTCTATGAATAGCAGTAATTTATTCAGTCTCTCAGTGGCCACACTGACAATCAAATGTGAGACAACGGAGTCTCGACACACAGTGGATTGCAAAACTTAAGGACCAACGAAACTGCCATATGATGTCTCACTGTCAAATAGCATAGCTCGATGAAACTTCTACTATACATAGACAGAACTGCTACAATATAGTATAAAAGGTATCTGAAAGAAATACGCCACGAGGCGTACATAAATCAGTTACTGAAACACAATAACAACACTGATGTTACTGCGATTCATGATGGTCCTCTGGACATAGCAAAAGACAGGACATGGTTCTTAATAATGTGTGTGATTCCCACGAACGGAAATCAGTGCTCTGCAACATGCTACTAAGCTGATCACAAAGTTGATGACAAGTTGCTGTGATGGGTCCTTCCATTACTTCACAACCGTTTTTGACAGCGGATGGATGGCGTTGGCGCGTGTGGACTTGCTACACTACGTCTCCCCAACACATCTCACACGTGTTCGATGGGACTTAAGTCAGGAGAACAGGCAGGTCAGTTCATCCTCTCGTTCCGAGTGCACCTGCACCTGCGATGTTCGATGCGGTCGTTCATTGTCATCCATAAAAATGAAGTCAAGGACAAATCCACACCTGAAAGACGCACATGAGGTAGGAGTTGTTGTTGTTGTTGTGGTCTTCAGTCCTGAGACTGGTTTGATGCAGGTCTCCATGCTACTCTATCCTGTGCAAGCTTTGTCATCTCCCAGTACCTACTGCAACCTACATCCTTCTGAATCTGCTTAGTGTATTCATCTCTTGGTCTCCCTCTACAATTTTTACCCTCCACGCTGCCCTCCAATACTAAATTGGTGATCCCTTGATGCCTCAGAACATGTCCTACCCACCGATCCCTTCTTCTGGTCAAGTTGCGCCACAAACTTCTCTTCTCCCCAATCCTATTCAATACTTCCTCATTAGTTATGTGATCTACCCATCTAATCTTCAGCATTCTTCTGTAGCACCACATTTCGAAAGCTTCTATTCTCTTCTTGTCCAAACTATTTATCGTCCATGTTTCACTTCCATGAGGTAGGAGTACAGTGTCACAATACCGTCGACCAGGCGTTGTACCGTATTCATAAATTTAGAGGTCAATAGGTCCATGCTGCTTGTCAAAAGTCGGGTGTGCTGTGAACACACCTTTTGCTCTGTGGGCATGGAAATTAGATTTGATGTTAATTCTATCACTCCATATCGTATAAAATGATGGATTACCTATACGAAGTTAATAACTGCTTGAAAAACCAACTGCCACGCAGATTGGGAGTCGCATATCAAAAGATCTTGAAGCCGTCAATAGCCACGGCTATTGCTTATTGGTGGAAGACCTGGGTATTCAGTTAAACAAATTACTCTGTTGGTTGTGTGACGATGCGGTTTGATCTGATAAATATGACATATTTTCATAAAAATGCAGTTAACCGAAAACATATTAATCGAAAGATTACAAGAACTTTATAATTTTTTTGCATGAGTAGAGTAAAACAGAAAGAAGTGTAACTGAATGATTATTAGGATCACCACCAGCACAATGCTGGAAAATTAGGATTTAAGTGATACCGAGATATAAAACTTTATAATTACATAAAGAAAATTACAAAAAGAAGGCATTATGAATGTGAGAACACACATTGGATTAAAAAATAAAGAAAGAACCATAAAGATAAAATTAAAGCAATAACAGCCCTCGCTCGCAAAAGTTAAGTCTTTTTACCTGTTTCGGCACTACTATGAGTGCATTCATCAGAAGTAAAACATTCAAACTGGCCTAAAACGTAAGTAAGAAAAGTATGGGAAATTTTTAATAGAAGTGTAAATACTGACTAACGGTACAAGAAAGAAACAGTACTTACATGTGACATACAAAAGAATTATCAAGCTATAAAGCGTTAGTCACAGAATTTTAAAAAAGAATACGTGGAAGGCAAGCTACTATGGGCTGCTCACACATGTCAAGCCACAAATAACAACAGACAGGTTTTATGGTGGTTGAAATTGTCGTGGCTGCTGACGAGTCAACGTGCAGTACACTGAAGCGGGTGCTAGCTGTGGCTGGTGTGGGTCGATGTGTCCTGACTGCGCGCTGCTGACCTCATCACTTCCTGATCAACGATCACGGATGTTGAAAAATCTCAAAGTCCCAAATAAGTTCAAAGTAAGACTTCGAAGACTTGGCAGTGGGCTGAACTGAAGAAAACATGGAAGAGTGTGGAACCATCAGTAGCATCCAAAGCGAGAGTTCGAAGAACCACAATCCTTAGAGCCGGTCGTAGAAAGGGCCTAAATGGTCCTCTTATGATTGATTTGGAAGTACACTACTGGCCATTAAAATCGCTACACCATGAATAAATGCAGATGATAAACGGGTATTTATTGGACAAATATATTATACCAGAACTGAAATGTGATCACATTTTCACGCAATTTGGGTGGATAGATCCTGAGAAATCAGTACCCAGAACAACCACCTCTGGCCGTAATAACGGCCTTGATACGCTTGGGCATTGAGTCAAACAGAGCTTGGATGGCGTGTACAGGTACATGTATCCACGCAGCTTCAACACGAGATCACAGTTCATCAAGAGTAGTGACAGGCGTATTCTGACGAGCCATTTGCTCGGGCACCATTGACCAGACGTTTTCAATTGGTGAGAGTTCTGGCGAATGTGCTGACAAGGGCAGCAGTCTAACAGTTTCTGTATGCAGAAAGGCCCGTACAGGACCTGCAACATGCGGTCGTGCATTATCCTGCTGAAATTTAGGGTATCGCAGGGATCGAATGAACGGTAGAGCCACGGGTCGTAGCACATCTGAAATGTAACGTCCACTGTTCAATGTGCCGTCAATGCGAAAAAGAGGTGACCGAGACGTGTAACCAATGGCTCCCCATACCATCACGCCGGGTGATACGTCAGTATGGCGATGACGAATACACACTTCCAATGTGCGTTCACCGCGATGTCGCCAAACACGGATGCGACCATCATGATGCTGTAAACACAACCTGTATTCATTCGAAAAAAATGACGTTTTGCCATTCGTGCACTCAGATTCGCAGATTCGGCGTTGAGTACACCATCGCAGGGGCTCCTGTCTGTGATGCAGCGTCAAGGGAAACCGCAGCCACGGTCTCCTAGTTGATAGTCCATGCTGCTGCAAACGTCATCGAACTGTTCGTGCAGATGGTTGTCCTCTTGCAAACGTCCCCATCTGATGACTCAGGGATCGAGACGTGGCTACACGATCCGTAACAGACATGCGGAAAAGATGCCTGTCATCTCGACTGCTAGTGATACGAGACAGTTGGGATCCAGCGCGGCGGTCCGTATTACCCTTCTGAGCCCACCGATTCCATATTCTGCTAACAGTCATTGGATCTCGACCAATGCGAGCAGCAATGTCGCGGTATGATAAACCGCAATCGCGATTGGCTACAATCCGACCTTTACAAAGTCGGAAAGATGATGGTACGCATTTCTCCTCCTTACACGAGGCATCACAACAACGTTTCACCAGGCAACGCCGGTCAACTGCTGTTTGTGTATGAGAAATCAGTTGGAAACTTTTCTCATGTCGCCACCGGCGCCAACCTTGTGTGAATGCTCTGAACAGCTAATAATGTGCATATCACAGCGTCTTCTTCCTGTCGGTTAAATTTCGCGTCTGTAGCACGTCTTCTTCGTGGCGTAGCAATTTTAATGGCCAGTAGTGTACATTCTCTACTTCCCACCAAGTTAAAGAGGTATCAGTCAATCAGGTTCGCGTTTACCGAAACGAGAACCGAGTGTCACCACATCCATAAAGCCTGACTTGTTTGTAGGAAAAATTCTTGAAATTTTGGTGAAATTTGCACAACTTTTTAAAGCTTCTGCTTTTGAAATAATCGTTTAATTAAAACATTGCTCCAAACATTGACAAATAACACTGTAAGGAATTAATTGCTTTTCATGAAAGAACGTAATAAAATACAAATCAAAACTTATTTACAACCTGTAGCAAAGTGACAGCATAAACAAAAACAATACGTTACCACATTTAAATTGTTGTACAAATTATGAAAAACTGTAACTTTATAGTTTATTAAATATGGTAGAAAGCATTTTCTTTATACAACACTTTCTTGAACAACTATCGTGTTACAATCTGCTTTATTGTGTTAATGCTGATGATAACTGTTACCATTGTGGGTACTATGTTCCCTCCTGCTGTGATTATTACTGTGCCAATTTCGATTACTGCCTCTTTTGGTATATGTGTGCCTTTAGTGGCTGTATTTCCCTGTTTTTTTTTTCCAAGATTCCACCAAATTTATCGACGTATTTCAAAAACTGGTCAGTCGTGTTGCCCTACCCATACACTATGTCCCACTGTACCTCAGCTGGTACCCTCCTTCTTAAACAAACGGTTTGGGTGAGTTAATGGAAGGTTTGCTCAAATGAGCTAACTTTTAAGTTGATTTTTGCAAAACTCTTTCATGCTGATACTTCCTTCTCTGTAATTTGGTCCATTCTAGTTTGTTTAGTCTCCGGCCAAAACCTATGTAAAAATCCTCATTCCTTTGCTAAGGGAAGCTGCCTTCTTCCCGAAGAAGAAAGAAGGCAGCTTGAAACGCGTATGTATTTAGTACAGCGATGGCGAGGCATGCCAGAATCTCTGACCAGAGAGTTATTTATCGTTGCTAGTCTGCGCTTGACCGCGCGAGAGTGCAGTTGCATGTAGGGAGTCGGCAGGTGCAGTTGCGGTCGAGTTGCGAGAGAGTTCAGTTGTACGTAGCGAGTCGCGAGAGCATGTAGTAGCGCGCGAGAGACAGTAGCAGTTGTGTTTGAGGAGTCGGCGGGCGTCGACATGGGACTCTGGTCAAGATTCAGGACGAGGTATATTTTTAAATAAGGTAATGAAGCAGCATTGCGCTCATCTGATAATGTAATGCATCTTAAGTGTAATTAATTTGTTCAAGAATCGCCCCAATAATAATTTTGTTTTCAAACCAAGCATTTTAACAAAACAAACATTTTATTGAAAGAAAGTTTCCCATGCATTTCCTTAAAGAAAAAATTTACTTAAGTTCAAAGAATTCTTGCGATGCATTTCCTCCAAGCTATGGCGAAAAATAAGAGCAGATGCAATTTTACTGAGGTAAGAACAGAGCCTAAGATCGACATTTCGGTCTATTTGCGTTTTCATTGTCACTGAGATTTCATTTTCATTGAATTGACTTTCATTTTTGTGGGGAGCTTACACATGGCTCAGATTGCTATTTTTCATTTATTGTCATTGTCATTAAATTCCATTGCTGGGAGGTTACACTTAGCACTATGTCCATTAGCATTTGAATAAGAATATTTGAATAAGAATACATTTTACAATTTTTGTGGGGAGGTTACACTTGGCGACATCTTGTCCAGGATCGTATTTCGTTGAGAATCTTCTGAAAAGTAGTCAGATATTTGCTCTTATTTGCTTAAATATAATTAGCATTTGGTGCAACGCTTTTACTAATTTTATGACTTTCTTTCCTCAGATCATCGGCAATTCGTTGCTCTGTTGTATTTGTGTGTTGTTTTTGCATTGTGCTTATTTGTTTTGTGAATAATTTTGACTATTGTAAAAATGCCGTGAAAGACGGTGAATAGTGTATCGCGAGGTATTATGAATGAAATTACCGACTTAAACAACGTGACCGATAGTAATTGTGACACGCAGTGTAATGATGACAATCCTGCGTTCACCGACAATCAGTGCGTTCCAACTTCTATTGATGATTATTATCTTACTGATGAACAAACGAACTCAATTGTCTCCTCTGTTAATTTGACGACAATTGATGACGCGGGGCGTTCTGTTGGAATGAGCGCTGCCTAGCTTAATACACCCGGTTTGGAAAATTCAAATAATGTACAGACAAATTTTTCTAATGAAAATGGACAATGTACTGAAAGTACGACGGATCTATTTAATTCCGAAATAGTGTCTGACAGTGGACATCCGACTGATAAACGTTTTTGTAAATTACAGAATGACCAAATGGTCACACAAAACGCGACAATTGCAAATACACCGTCAAACAGTACAGAGAATGGAGTAGGTAATGTTATTTTGGATCCAATTATGGCATTGTTGCTACAAATGACTAAACAATTTAATGAAAAATTAGACAATAATAATGAAAAACAAGACAGGCTTAAAGAAGATCTCAAACAACAACTTAGTGAACAGAAAGAACTGTTAAATGAAAAATTAGACAATAATTCTAGGCAGCTTAGTGAACAAATTAGAGCCGTTGCCGCGCAGTGTCACGACACCAAGGAACAGTTACGCGAGGAAATAGAGGCTTGTTCAAAGAAAAGTAGCAAAGAAATTAGATCTGTTGCTCAGGAATTAGGGGATATGCAAACAGTTACAACAGAAACACTTAGAGAGGAAGTTAGCGCAGTCGGTAAACAATGCTCTGAAAAAGCTATACAATTACGCGACGAGTTTAAAGCAACGACAGCAGAACTTTCGCGCACAATGGATGAAAAGATTGACGTGAAATTCGGCCAACCGGACACTCAGATTGACGAGCGTTTTAATCACCACATACAAAACAGTGATACGCGTTTCCGCAAATTTATTCAGGATCAAAAGAAAGTAAAACGTCAGGTAATGGAAACAATCACTGCACAGAGACAGGAAGACAAACGTAAATTGTTCGCGAAAGTGAAGACATACGTAGACAACAATATTCTTACAGTGTCCGACGAAATTAATTCCATCAAACAGTTGAACGCCGAATTACGTGATGAGATTTCTGACCCTAAATCAAAAACAGATACATACACAGCAGATATTCAGACAGTGACAGACAGATTCGAACAATTAAAACTAACACAGGATTTCGATGTCGTCAAAGCTGACGTTAAAAAATTGAATGAAACCACACGTAAATTGCAAAAACAGATTAATGCCTCAGACACTAAAACCGATGATCAGGTAAAAATACTGACTGAAAAATGTGATGAATTGGCCAGTCGTATTGATGTTATCGAAAGTACTAATGACAATAAATCAGACGATACTGCACCGATTTCGTTTAATCAAACACCCGAATTTCAAAACCTACAGCAGACAATTAATGAGATCGATTCGTCTAATAACACGTTGCGTAGAAAATTGTCAAGTTTACAGCAAGAGGTAACAGAGATAAAAAATATTTCAGTTAATAACATATCACAGTAGTCGCCACTTTGTGAACAATTGTAAGACTCACGCAGCACGAATAATATGGGTAATCTACGGGATTTAGATTCAGAACAGACGCAAACAAATAGATTCTCTTACAATACAGAACCTGTTCAGTCATACAGAGACGATAATTTTGATTACAAACATTTTCTGTCAGTGAGAAAATTTAAAGTGTTTAAAAATGTAATTATATTTACGATACTAATTATTGATGACTATCGTATTTTTTCTTGGCAAGTGCCCGGCAAGGTAAGGTTAGCAGGTCACTCTTCTTGTCGTTACACATCAGACCATGCATATTTTTCCAGACAAACTTACGTATTTTATGAATAATTATGCAATTCTATGTAGTGACGTATTAATTTTATCAAATTCTCTTTCCATTAAAGTCTTTAATTCTCGCCTCTATTAACTACACTACATACAAGCTGAACACAACGAACTTCACATTTTGTCTTTCTTATGTACGTATGATTGTTTTCATGTTTTGTTTGTATACACTGTGAAATAGTTAAGGTATAACACACACCAGTTGACTTTGACATTTTTTGCCCTATGATACCTCGACATCGTGACTGTTTTACATTTTTCTTTTTTTTGCTGCTGCATTGTGATATTCCCAGTACATTTTTGCCTTTGAACACTGTCTATGCTTTTGACATATTACGTTTTCTGTCATGTTATGCTGTATGCTTAATTATGTCACCATAAACCAGTCATTATTTAATGGGTATATGATTTAAATGCAAGACATTAATCTTTGTTCATCAATTTCAGGAAGGAATGATGCGTAAAGGAAATAAATTAAACAGGAATGGGAATTTCAACTACGGAATAGACGAAAGAAGATACAAAAAGCTTATGAGGAAGAGTAAATGGATCAGAATTAACAAGCATTAACAAGAATATACTATATACATCGTAGAATAGCAGTCTTAACTAATTTTTTCTTTCAGAATACAAGGCGATTGATGCAGGCTATCAGACAGAACTACACATCTTTGTTTTAGTGATGAAATATGCTAGAGATAAGGAATAGTTGTGTAATGAGTAATGAAGTGATTTTTTTGCAGATGATAATGAATGCTGATGAAGAGTAATGATGAAGAATATGCTACTATGAATAATGAAGTTTTTCTTTACAGGTGATGATAATAATGAAGTTATGATAATATGGATAATGAAGTGATGGATAATGAAGTTTTTTTCATTACAGATGAGGATAATGTTGAAGTTTATGTATTTATGCTATGTAGTTATTCAAGTATTTGTTGCAGTTTGTTTTGATAGTATGTTTTATATCGTATGGTATGATGACTGAAGGTTTTGGAAAGGACAGCTATGGAACACATTTTTTATACACATTTCACCACCTGTTAATTAGAAGTTCACTACTTTTCAGCATAGTATGCATTTCTTCTTTCAGCTCAATAATCCATTTTGTATTTTTTCCAGGAGAAACTTTTCATGATACTTACTAAACTTGTTACTTATTAAACCTATACTAGTATTTGCATTTTTTTTACCCAGTTGTGTCACAACCTTGCTACAGCTGACTCATGACGAATGACGTTACACATTTTTCATTTACAGGAACAACCCAGAAGCAAATTTTTTTCTTTTTCTCTTCTTGCTTTCCCTTATAATTACCCAAAGCAATGCATTGTTAACAAATAAAAAAAAAGTGTGTATCACCAGTTCCAAATAATGCTACCCATTTAAGAGAGTTCTGAATAATACTGAATGATGAACAATGTTTTGTACTATTCAATACTTGCTGGCCACTGAGTGCCAATAATTAATGTAACTAAATGAATTATGTTAATACTATACCATTCATTAGCTCCTGTTTTCAAGGATGACTTTTGATGTTTTGTAACTGGCCACTGAGTGCCAATAATTAGTGTAACTAAATGAATTATGTTAATACTATACCATTCATTAGCTCCTGTTTTCAATGATGACTTTTGATGTTTTGTAACTGGCCACTGAGTGCCAATAATTAGTGTAACTAAATGAATTATGTTAATACTATACCATTCATTAGCTCCTGTTTTCAATGATGACTTTTGATGTTTTGTAACTGGCCACTGAGTGCCAATAATTAGTGTAACTAAATGAATTATGTTAATACTATACCGTTCATTAGCTCCTGTTTTCAATGATGACTTTTGATGTTTTGTAACTGGCCACTGAGTGCCAATAATTAGTGTAACTAAATGAATTATGTTAATACTATACCATTCATTTGCTCCTGTTTTCAATTATGACTTTTGATGTTTTGTAACTGGCCACTGAGTGCCAATAATTAGTGTAACTAAATGAATTATGTTAATACTATACCATTCATTAGCTCCTGTTTTCAATGATGACTTTTGATGTTTTGTAACTGGCCACTGAGTGCCAATAATTAGTGTAACTAAATGAATTATGTTAATACTATGCCATTCATTAGCTCCTTTTCAATGATGACTTCTGATGGTTTATAATTGGCCAATAAGTGCCAATGTTCACTATAATCAGTTAATTTTATGAACATTATTCTGTCATACTAAATATGCTTTGTAACTGGCCAAGGACTGCCACTGTTTATTGTAATATGATTACCCATAATGCCAATAATTGCTATAATCAGTAAATTTTATGAACATAATTCTGTAATACTAAATACATGGTACAGAAATGTTCAATAACTGGACTATGAATGCCGCAAACTACTACTGTAATTCTCAATGAAGACTACTATGTGACTTAATGCCCTTCACCTTTTGAGCTAACTACCCTGAATTACTGCAATATCCATTTGTCCTGTCCATCCTCATGATCATGGAGCACTATATTTGGTTTTTGCACTAATTCTACGTTGGTGTGCCTTGTAAGAGCGTGGTGTAGACACTACATGCTGTCCACCACCGTCAACGATGAAGACGTTATTATGGTCCCACTGTTTGGTGTACCTGATGTACTGCCAAAATGATAACAGGGAATATTACTACGACATTTCAGTGTCTTGGATACGCTGATAAATACTTCTGGGAAAAGAACTGCAAATTGTCTCACTTGGTGATGTATTTCTGTGGAGGGATATGGACTTTCAGTGCAGCTGTGTGCAACCTAAGTGCTACAACCATGACGCAATCCTTCCTATTCCTTCCCTAATTCTTGTAAAATGAAAAAGTCATATACAGTGCGTGTGCACTTCCTTTCATTTGTTAATAAGATCAGTTATCCTGAAATTACTAAAGACTTCTATTGTGCATGTGCACTTTATTACACTCCTTGATTTGTTTGTTTGTTGTAGCAAAATACTAGAGAGTACTACAGTCCGTGTGCACTTTTGTCATTTGTCAATATGATTTGTACTCATTAGGTTTATTTGTCGTAAAAATATTAGAGAGTTTTTCAGTGCGTGTGCACTTTATGCCATTTGTACTCATTACGTATATATTTTGTGGTTTTCTGATATGTTCTGTACTACAGTGCGTGTGCACTTTTGCCATTTATTAATACATTTTGGGATTTGCTGATATATTCTTAACTGCAGTGCATGTGCACTTGTGTCACTTGTCAACATCATTTTTTACCATTGCGTTTATTTGTTATGAAAATGCTAAAGAGTTTTTCAGTGCATGTACACTTATGTCATGTGTTAATGTGTTTTGTGCTGAACGTCAGTAACTGTGCACTTATGTCATATATTCTGTACTCATTGTCATTGTCTGAAATGTTTTGTACTCGGTGCATGTGCACCACATTTAATTCATGTACTACATCTGAATATTCTGTAAATTGTCAAAGTTAATTAATTAAGAAAAAATTTGTTGCTCATGGCTAGTCCAAATGACTCACCATCGCTGCCAAATTTTTGCCCCCCCCCCCCCCCCCCCCAGTGGAGGGTTATGAAACGCGTATGTATTTAGTACAGCGATGGCGAGGCATGACAGAATCTCTGACCAGAGAGTTATTTATCGTTGCTAGTCTGCGCTTGACCGTGCGAGAGTGCAGTTGCATATAGGGAGTCGGCACGTGCAGCTGCATGTAGGGAGTCGGCAGGTGCAGTTGCGGTCGAGTTGCGAGAGAGTTCAGTTGTACGTAGCGAGTCGCGAGAGCATGTAGTAGCGCGCGAGAGACAGTCGCAGTTGTGTGTGAGGAGTCGGCGGGCGTCGACATGGGACTCTGGTCAAGATTCAGGACGAGGTATATTTTTAAATAAGGTAATGAAGCAGCATTGCACTCATCTGATAATGTAATGCATCTTAAGTGTAATTAATTTGTTCAAGAATCGCCCTAATAATAATTTTGTTTTCAAACCAAGCATTTTAACAAAACAAACATTTTATTGAAAGAAAGTTTCCCATGCATTTCCTTAAAGAAAAAATTTACTTAAGTTCAAAGAATTTTTGCGATGCATTTCCTCCAAGCTATGGCGAAAAATAAGAGCAGATGCAATTTTACTGAGGTAAGAACAGGGCCGAAGATCGACATTTCGGTCTATTTGCGTTTTCATTGTCACTGAGATTTCATTTTTATTGAATTGACTTTCATTTTTGTGGGGAGCTTACACATGGCTCAGATTGCTATTTTTCATTTATTGTCATTGTCATTAAATTCCATTGCTGGGAGGCTACACTTAGCTCTATGTCCATTAGCATTTCAATAAGAATACATTTTACAATTTTTGTGGGGAGGTTACAAGCTTTGCTCAAGAAACTATGTAAAAACGGATGCAAATTTAGGTGAAGGTTTTCCCATGATTCCACAGTCATGTTGTTAAAACATGCGTTAAATTCAGGACCGGTATTGACTCTACCAGATTTCATAACTGATTTCATTTTGCAAACTGATGCCTCAGCTCTTGGGGTAGGAGCAGTTTCCTTGCAGCAACGGGAAGGGTACAAGAAGGGATTCGCCTACATCTCAAGAGGGTTAAATGAACTGGAGGAAACATATTCTATCTGAAAACTGGGCATTCCATCAGTTTTGTTTCGAGTGGAGGAGCTTTGTGCTTTCTCTAGCATCCCAAGTTCATTTTGGAAACCAACAATCAAGCCCTTAACCGGCTGTTAGCCAGACCAATAAAAAACAGTCGCATTGCCAGGAGGACTACTAGGATGTTAACCATTAAGTCTGAAGTCCATGATATTAGTGGCTTTAAGAATACTATCGTTGATAGATATCGGTCTGAAATGGTCTGTGAGCTGCCAGTCGTATTGACCCCCCGTGGCAAAAAGATTAGAAATTCACTGCCCTTAGGTGAGCAACAAACTGTTCTTTGAATTATTTGGACAGTGAAGTTTCTGTATCGTGTAACATGAAATGGAATTTACAGAACATTTAGACTCTGCACTGTGCCAATTGCTGGTTAGAGTAGTTACAAATGATGTGCTTCACCAAAGAATTTGTACGTGTGAAAGAGTTGATTTTTGAATCATATTAATACCGAAGACAATAAACTTTCAATTTATTTCTGACGCTTCCTTCCTCGTTTTCAGAGTAGAGAGTGTGATTTTATTTTTCAGTGAAGGCAAGCAGGTATGTAGGCTAAGACTTCTAGTTCCTCATCCAAGTCATTTACAAGCTCTTGTTGCTCAACAAAGAAAGTGTTACGAAACACACCGTCCCATAGCCGCTATGGTTTCTCACCAAGATAGAGTTGAAGAGGAGAGAGTGCTCAACAGGCCAATACCTGACTGATTCTAGTGAAACTTTCCCATTCGTCATCTTAAAATCGTGCTTCACAGATTTCATAAAATACATTTTCCGAAGAACCTGCCATAGATTGATAGAGGACTATTGTTTGAGGTGATTAGGCTAACAATGTACCTAGCGTGATAGATTATCTCTTATTGAAACCACGCTCTGTTGTAAAGAAATTAATGACCCAATAAAAATTTTTATAACGTAATCTAACTCGAAACTGAGTAAGAATTTCACACAGTAGCTCACACTTACAAAAACTGCGCGATGTATGTAGAAGGCATAGCGGTTGTAAGGGGCATTCAAATGAGAACGAGACATACAGGAAAAAGTTCAGTAAAATGTTCTTTGTGTCAAAGATAATCTCCATACTGTTAATACATCTAGGCCACTCTGAGACAAGATGGTCAATTCTTTTATGGAAAAATATTTGTGGCTACCTGTGGAACCACGATTGTACCTAGGGGTGTACCTCTTCGCCAGAAGTAAATCGAAGGCCATGTATGACTTTCTTCAGAGTTCCAAAATATGGGAATCGTATGGTCAGAAATGGGAACTGTGTTGAAGATTTGTAAGGGCTTCCCAGCGAAACTGTGCGTGCCATGAAGTACTGGAAAGACTGATGAAATTGAATGCTAAATTCTTGTACTGAGTCATCACTACACGATCCCGTAACCAATTTCAAGTTGACGAGAAACACAGAAGCTTTAAGCTTCCGTAACACGATGCACCTTACCAGCATCTCCTCTGTGCAGGTCACCGTGAGTTTACCACGTGGAGTTAATGGAAAATAGCCGTGCGATACAAACACGTCACGCTTAAATTGATCCTAACATCTGGTCAAATAGTAACCACTTAGAACAAATTTAATCCTCTCAGCCAAACTTGCCGACTTCTAACACCGCCACAGAGCTTCGGTTGCCTCACATACATCTCCAGCAAACTGATTCGAACCATTTGCTAGCATGGCCCAGATAACTGCAAGCTATGTGATTGAATGAGTTCGCGAGAGGGCCACAAGCAACTTAATTCCGCTGCACGATCTGAAATAGACGCAAGTCAAACGACCTGGACTGCGGTTTGATAGTGGTTACGTAACGCCCTTACGAGATCTTAGCAACGACTTGTTCTCGAATTATAGAAAGCAAATGCCTTGTGGAAAAGGAAGTGCCGTTTAACGTGCATCTTTTAAGATGCTAAAAATGTTATTTTTATTATTCTAAAACTGGTTTCGACCTCGGAATCATCATGCGGCAAAACATTTAAAATCTTTCTTCGTGAGTAACACATGTTACAATTTTGAAACGTAATCATTGATTATTTATCCTTTGCACACGTGTGGCTCTGGTGTATGTCCTGATTACATTTTTAAACTGTAGAAACATGGTATACGCCATCAAATATTTTGAAAGTTTTGCCACGTGATGACTTCAAGGTTGAAACTACTTTCAGAATAACAAAAACAAAAGCTGTTACGTTGATTTCTGTTATAAAACGCTTTTATTTCAGTCTTCATTGTTTGGAATCAGTATAGTTTCTGCAGCTCCTAGTAACCAAAGAGGGAAGAAAGTGCACGTGATAAAAAGTTGATTGTCAGTGGCGAATGTCGAGTATTCAAAAGATATTTTATTTATACCACAACATGTAGTTTTGAAGTATTCAACAACTGAAATTAATATTCTTCATATTTGTCTATTAACATAAAAAGATTTAATGCTTGGTTGGTGGGTTCAATTACTCCTAGAAATGTGGGTACCAGGGCCATTATTACCTTAGTCTGCTGTTAACTATTGCGGTATGAATTGTTGTACGTGGGTCTGTTGGCAAACTTGTAAAACTCGTAAAGACAACAATAAGTCATTCGAACCATACTACAGTCCAATTATTGACATTGTGAAAGGAATCCTACCTAATGACTGGCTGTGAAAGTAATTCAGATTTTGAGGTGAGACAGCATTTATTAATTAACAGCAGGGAAATTTGATTGAAAACAATAAAATTATAATTAACTTTCGGTAAGTGATTCATAGATAATAGTACGATGCTTGCACGGTAAGTGATTTAAATAATCAGTGGCACCACTTATATATTGAAATATATACAGAAATAAATAGTTTCTTCTCAATGTAGTATTCTACTTTTGCATACATAAAGTTCATTGTATCGGAATAGCTTTCAAAAAACATGACATCATATCCAGCTTTCGTTGGGCTTGTACCTTTTGTTATGTTTGTTATGATTTTACATAAACTTTTACAACACAATATTCACCCATAAGTATAGAATTCTTATCATGATCATCTATTTCTTTTTCAGGATGTTTCATCTCTTTCACGTAGTGTCCGAACACTTTCTTCCTCTATGTCAATAGTATTATTTCCTTCCTTTTAATTTTGTTCGTGTTGTCTCAAGTGAGCCCAGATACATCAAACACTTCGTTTAATTACTCAGTTCATATTTAGGAGATTAGGAGAAAACTGAGCCACCTCTCAATACTAACGACCTGATGGTGAGCAAATGGTGGAACCAACCATTTCATGTTCTTTTACTTTCTAATTTATGCTGTAGTAACATAACGTGCGTAATACTTACAGAAAAGCTGTAGATATTTCGTAAAGTCAGGTGATAGTTCACGCAGCATGTAAGTATCACGTCAACGCATTCAGTTCTTACCTGGTCTACAGTAGTCCACTGCGTCAAGGAACCCTAACGTGCGGCAATAATGATCCTGCATTGAAATAGCTCAATCATGATTAACGTAATGAATGTCGTTAAAATTATATCATGTCTCTCTTTGGTCGAACGATAATCCAGTTCAGTTCATTACACAAGATTTTTAATACGTTGCTTAATATTGTAATCTCTAGTGAAAATATACTCTGTTTAAGTTAATGTAATCAACCGATTATCATTATGTTATTCATATTACTTTATGTAACTACGGAAAAGCTATTTTAATAGTGTGCCTATTATAGAAGTTTATTCAATTGATTTCCCATACAGGGAGAAATCTGTGGAGTATGCTAAAAATGCTTTGATTTTAAACGATTTCGATAAGATGTATATGAAAGTCGGTATTTTGATGTTTCAAAGAAAAGAATGAACTAATGACAAATCTTGGATCAAAGATATTAATTGCAGTTACCTGAAAGCAACCTTAAAGTATACCGCAAACGAGAACTTTTAGTTTCTAGTTTAACTTATGATGCAAAACTCAGTGAGTCACTGAATTCAGCTGAGCGTCAGATTTTATATTATTATTGGTGGAAAAGCCAATTTTCGAACTCGGTGTAAAGAAAGTATGTTTCGTTTCTCAACTTATTGTTTTTTGAACGACGTCAACCTGATAACATTTAAAGAGTTAACGATTTCTCGTAAGAAATAATGCTATTGAAGAAAAAAACTTTGTGATTACCTAAATTTTCGCAACTGGTTAGGCCTATGTATTACCTTTCACAATACCACCTCATTTGTGAAATTCCATTTCATTTCCGCAGCGCGCCAAGGCTCGTTACACTACAGTTTAACTATGAGCCGGTTTTAAGTAAGTGTTACTTCTGAAATATGACAAAATAAATTCAATATTTTATTAAAGGATCTCCATTACGTTTTACTATGTAGAAAAAATAGAAGTACTGTTGCTAGTGCCTACGTCAGAGCAGTCGATCAAATTTCTCAGAGTATAACATATTGTGATGTAATTTTCGCATCGTGAAGAAAAATAAAAATTCAAAATCTATCTGAAATATACTTAGTACCTCTTATTGCCAGTTACATACTACAAACACTAAAACTGGTAAATAAATGACATCTATCAACGCATCTAAGCCTAGATTCTCGTCCGCTCCTCCGGGCAATTCAAAATCATTGTCGGCTGTGCGCAGGTAATATAGCGGAGCATCTAGGGCACGTTCTTTCTCTGACAAATCACAGCTATGAATGATGTCCTACCCAAATGCTTCAGTGGGCTGGCTTTCGCATCTCACTCAACTGCACGTTTTGGAATTGAGCCCATCAGTATTTGACATGTTCCTAACAAGAATTGAAGCTACATCCCTTTGTTGCAAACTACCGCCATTTTACACCAGAGGCTTATAATTTGAAAGCAGTTACTCGCAGAGTTGCAGTATGAGCTGTAATTGTAGTATGGCTGCGAAACTTGGTACATATTTTAATGCGCCAATGTGAAAGAGAATTCTGCTGGAAAAAGATTAGTCCCAATTTTGGTCACAAAGTGAAAATGTGTAGCACTGAATGCAAGAAAGTCGTATAGAAAACTTTCGATATGTAGTGTAATGGATTAGGAATGGGAGGTCGGTAGAAAAGGTCAAACATCGGAAAAGGGTATGGTGTTGATTTTATTGTTAACCGCCATTTGCACAGTTGCTTCAGTACGAGTACTGGAGACGCCGACGAGATGCTGTACACAGCAAGATTTGCACCTGGTGGCCAAAATCGGTAGTATATTTTTTTCCAGCGTGAATCGGTTCGGTATTTACGCATTAGTATATGTAGGAAGTTTTGCTGCCATGGATAATTGCAGCCCATTGTGGATTAATGTCAGCTGGTGCATTTGAATTATACCCAAGCGGTATATAATTCATACATCACCCTTTAATAGCAGTGTCTTTTCTTCGAACTTATTATTACTGCATAACGCTCACTCCTCTACTAATTTGTGATTTACGACTCGCTGTTTCGCATGACAATTTCTTCCCCGACCCAGAGTCGCCGCTTTTTTCTCGCTGGACAGACGGATCCCCGATTCACCATTCCCGCCACGCGGCTGGCTTGGTCCGCTCAAAGAACAGCTCCAGATGTCAAATGCTGCCGTCTCGTTACATTGCAATCTGTATCTATATACACAGAAGGCTTGTCTGTTGACGGGCAACGGCCTTGCCGCAGTGGATACACCCGTTCCCGTCAGATCACCTAAGTTAAGAGCTGTTGGGCGTGGCCGGCACGTGGATGGGTGACCATCGGGGCCGCCATGCGCTGTTGCCGCTTTTCAGGTTACACTCAGCCTCATGACGTGAATTGAGGAGCTACTCGACCGAATAATAGCGGCTCCGGTCAACGAAAACCATCATAACGACCGGGAGAGCAGTGTGCTGACGACACACCTCGTATTGGCATCCTCAGCTAAGGATGACGCTGTGGTCGGATGGTCCCGATGGACCAATTGTGGCTTGAGGACGAAGTGCTTTTGTCTCCTGACAGGGTTTTCACCATGACCACTCACTGCCATGCACACGTGGTGGTAGCCATTGGTCTCATTTCTAGTAAGGGAGTTTGGTCACTGTGCATGGCAGAGGGTGAGTGTGGCGGCAAAAATCTGTGAAATATGGAGCAATAAATTCTCTTAGGAAAAGCTATATACTCTGGGACTTACTAACCTTACTGTGCATGTTGAAATGCGATTATTGTTTCATTCGTCCGACACAATACAATGCTTGCGCCGTCTCGTCTTGCAGAATTTAATAACGACGTATAATATGAAACAGATCTGTTTCTAATCTCCCATTGCGTTTTCATCTATCACACTTTACCGACGACCAACAGAAACACAAAGAAAAAATCCAGATAGTCTCAAAGATAAAAATACTCGTAATTACAAATGAACGGTACACTACGTGATTTCGGATAAACATTTCGCTTATTCTTCGTAAATACAATCCTTTACATAATTTAGCGCGTTTGTTTCAGTCACTTCTCTCAGTTCTTGTTTTGCATATTCTGCGTGAGTATACTCCTTATCGTACTTCCACTAGTTTCGGTGAAAGATTTAATGTTACTCATTACATATTTCGTTTCTAGACAATGTGCCGAAGCTTAAAACTGTGTTAACGTACTTTCATAACTAAAAAAGCTAGCACAAAGACACGAAACGGAAGAGGAAATAGAAGCGTCACCTACTAAATTGCGCGCAAGAGAGCAACGAATGAGAGACAGCAGAAACGACGAACAAAAAGCAAAAGTTAACGCAACAACGTGACTCAGAGTGTCTTGACCCAGAAACCGTGAGTCAGACAACCAACGTCGAATTCTAAATACGCAAAATAGAGATAGAATGGCCAATATACGTAACGACGATATTACGTTACGATGAATGGAACAGGATGAGGATTGTATAAGCGAGCACATTCACTAAAGTTCAAAAGTCATAAGGAATATAGCTTTTTCTAAGAGAACTAAGTGTTCCACATCCCACATTTTTATTGAGATATCTGCCAATAACAGTAACGCACATCCACATTATGGATGAAACACGTTGACGAGTCTTTCGCCTTTACATTGCTTCGTGAATGAAATAATCAAAACATTTTCACATATATGATAAAGTTGATTGTAAATGGATTATTTAACTTTAGTGTTTATTGCTCCATATTTCGCAGAATTTAGCTCACCACACACATTCACTGCCACGCGCTGGAAGTATCTCATATCTGGAATGGTACTCATGCCTTCTCCCAGGCCACATATTCTGAGCCGGGCAACGCTGGGTTTCTCAGCTAGTGTATTATACCTTATAACGTTGGTGCTTTCATGTATTAAGGTTTGAGCGCTTAGCCGACCGGAGTGGCCGAGCAGTTCTAAGCGCTACAGTCTGGAACCAGGCGACCGCTACGGTCGCACATTCGAATCCTGCCTCGGGCGTAGATGTGTGTAATGTCCTTAGGTTAGTTAGGTTTAAGTAGTTCTAAGTTGTAGGGGACTGATGGCCTCAGCAGTTAAGTCCCATAGTGCTCAGCGCCATTTTTGTTTGAGCGTTTTATTTTTGTTCCTGGCATCTTTCCGTTTGCGCCAGGTGCCCTTACCTTAGTACAAAAGTAGCGTCTGGATTTGTCCGTGTTTTGCCATTCCTGAGGAGTCAATGTTGTGTCGCTCATTGCGTCTTAACGCGCGCTGCCCCAGTAGTGAGTGTGAGGAAAGAGCGGGGCCGGCGTCCCCGTGTGCCCGCCGCATGCTAACGAACGGCGGCCTGCCTGCTCCGTGCCTACGCAGCGCCCACTGTGTCCACCAAACTAATCAGTTCAACTTAATTAAGCCCACCCCAGCCCGCCCCCGGGGCTCCGCCCCCACCCCCCGCCCCCGCCGGCCCCGTGCACCATACGGGCGGCGCTCTGCCGGCTTTTTGCCGCTCGCCCGGCGTTAGTTAAGTAATTGGACGGCGGCGAGAGGCGCCCATCGGTCGCTGTGTCCGGCCGGCCTGCAAACAGCCCGCGGGGCCGCATCTCCCAGTTTTCAATAACTGCACGTTTCTGGACTGGCCGCACTCGGTCCTCTGTCCTCCGATCGCTATTTTAGTTGGCTTCTGCGTGCCAGAGGTTTTTACTTGTATTCCGTGTGGCTCTCTCTCTCCTGGGCTGAATTCGGTTTTCATTTCTGTATTGCAGCCGCAGCTCCCGTAGATGGGAATACGTGAGCTGAGCGCGCGTCAGTGGCTCTCGTAATAAACTGCTCTCGTATTTAGGAAAGTCTGTGTTCCACTCAGCAGACCAAGGAAGCAATTAGTAAATTACGGAAGAAAATCCGTATTTCAAAAGCGGGTAATGAGATGTGAACGATTTCTCTTGAAAGCGCTTCCAGACACTCTCTTTTAATATTAATGGAAGTGATATTAGTATAGTTGTTATGCATGCGACAATATGTAACAAGCACCAACTTAACGTCGTACACTGGGAGTTTATTTAAAAATGTGTGAGGTGGAAGGCAAGTACGGCTAAACTGGGACACTGGTAACAGGTGCGCGTAGTTGCAGTAAAATAGTGATTTCGAGCTGACAGGTCAGAGCAGACACCTATGCCTCTGGTATTAGGAGGATGTACCGACGAGTTAAACTACTTGTAAGTGGAGAGAAGTAGGTAATAAACTTAACCGTTGTGGTTGTCCTCGGACAACTATACTTTTCAAGTTGGTGTGGACTGAGGGACCCGAGATTGCGTAAATTTGTTGACTGAGGTACATACCAAGGATGCCTCATGAGTAAAATCAATAGTAATAGTGAAGAACCATGATTGATAACCCATTCCGTAACTCGAAAAGTACATTTGAATCTGATCACTGCATTCAATTCTTGTTCTTCCTCTACAGTTGTTAAATCACCTACAGTTTCTTCCATTATCAAACTAACAGTTCCTTGATACTTCAGTCAGTCTCCTGTCAACCGAATCATTCTTTTAATCACGTTGTTTCATAAATTTCTTTTATCCCAAATTCGATTTGATACCTACCCATCTAATCTCCGAATCATTCTTTTAATCAAGTTGTTTCATAAATTTCTTTTATCCCAAATTCTTTTTTATACCTACCCATCTAATCTTCAGCACTTTTCTGGAGCGCCACCTTTAGAAAGCATGAATCCTTTTCATGCCTGAACAGTTCCTTGTCAGTGTTTCGCTTCACTACAAGGCTACACACATTCAGAAAAGACTTTCTAACAATTAAACTTGTGTAACCTGTTCACAAATTTCTGTTTTTTCACAAATTCCCCTCTTGCTATTGTCTGTCACTTTATGTCTTCTCTGTTATGCCTATCACCTGTTACAGAAATGTCATCTACGATCATAAGAAACGAAGTTTCCACCGATAACGTCTGACAAAGATGCTCGAAAATCGTTAACAAAATTTTCATGAAATAGTAGAACTTGAGTAACGATCCAGGATGTTGACTCTGAGATGTAAAATGTAGTTACGTATAAATTAATGTGAAAAATAAGATGAGTAGCGGCAGTACAGAGTAAAAAAGTCAAAACATCTAAATACAATAACAACATTTTTCTTAGCTTCATGTAGTTATTAGACAATGGCGTTAATATTGGGTGGGTCATACTAGTTGTTCAAGAACAAATGAGTATGTAACTGCTCCGACAAAACACCACTGTCAATACACAAAGCGTGTTAAATTCAAATAATATACTGCAATAATTTTGATAGAGTTTTTATTCCTTATAAAGGTCCTCGTATGATCGGCGAGAAACATTATGCAAGATTTAACTGTAAAACCATTGACACCGACTTATCTAAGGACATCAGGCATGGCAGTGCAAAAGGTGACTTATGTATAATGTTTAGGCGCACAGTTTTAGACGTAATATACACAGTAAAACTATTTTGCGGGTAGTTACAACGACAAATGAACGACCCTTTGTTCAATTGGTAGTATGAGCTTCTAGAGACAAGACCTGTGAATGTGCTTGAAATTTTGTCGTGAAACACTTCTAGGAACTCGTATAATTTCTACATGAGGACCTGGACATGGTTTTTCATAGTAGATTATCTGGACTTTGGCTCGGACTTAGGGGTTCAAGGCTTAGTAAACACACAGCATTTTTGCAAGACTGAAGTAAACATTTCTGTTGGATGTTGGGTACATTTCTGACATATACGATGGTAAACTTTTATTTTTCGGCTTTCAAGAAGCGAAATGTTGCTTGAAGCATAGACGCCCAGACATTGCCGATATACATCGGTGCGGAAAACTTGAGAGCGAAAGAAACTTTCGACCGATATGTCATTTCCAAGTAACATAGCTAGTTGAAGCCTGAACCAGTTACTGAAAAAAGCTGCTAAGAAGTTCTTGCAGTTGGACGTTCCATTCCTCTACCGGCACAACCGCAGGACGATCGTCGGTGCGTGCGGCCATGCTGCAATAAGCTACCCTCATTTGCATCATTACCCCACAACCCACCTTATGGCGGGTGGCGGAGGGTAAAACGCACCAGTGCTACTCATTTTCTTTCTTGTTCCACTCGGAAACAGAACAAGGGAAGAACGACTCTCTATATGCCTCCTTATGAGCGAGAATTTCTCGTATCTTATCTTACTGGTCCTTACGCGCAATGTAAGTTGTGCAGCAGCTTCAAGTTTCGGTTCACTAAATCATCTCAATAGCATTTTCCCCTCTAGGGATTTCCATTTGAGCACTCGAAGTATCCCCGTAACACTTTCGTGTTGTTCTAAGCTAAGAGTGACAAATCTAGCCTCTGAAATGCTTTAATATCTTCCTTTAACATGACCGGGTATGGATCCCAGACACTCGAGCAGTACTCAAAAATAGGTAGCACTAGCGTCCTATATACGGTTTGCTTTACAGGTGACCCACACTTTCCTAGACTTCCCCCGACAGACCGAAGTCGACCATTCGCCTTTCTACAACAATCCTCATATACTCGTTCCATTTCATATTGATTTGCAACGTTACGCCCAGATATTTAAACGACTTGACCGTCAAGCTGGATACTAGTAACACTGTAGCCGAACATTACAGCTTTGTTCTTTCTACTCATCCGCATTAACTTACATTTTTCCACATTTAGGGCCAGCCGCCATTCATCACACCAACTAGAGATTTTGGCTCAGTCAGCTTGCATCCTCCTACAGTTACTCAACTTTGGCACCTTACCGTACACCACAGCATCATCAGCAAGCAACCGCAGATTGCTGCCCACCCTGTCCACCAATTCATTGATGTGTATAGAGAATAATAGCCGCTCGACCATACTTCCCAGGGGTACTCCTGACGATAACCTTGTCTCTCATCAAGACTCACCGTCCAGGACAACGTAATGGGTTTTATAACTTTTGAAATCTCCCCAACGCATCCCAGTCACGCACACATATAGTGCAAGTCAGATCCAAGGCACGTTCACTGTTTACTACAGCACGGCGAGGACGTTCTGTATCGTGATTTATATACTGCCTGTAATATGATTGTTCAGGACAGCAACGCATGTAAGTACCCCGTTTCCGGGAGTCTGGGAGGCACGTCGGTCCCAGATCGAATAACACGGCGTGTTGATGACGAGGGCTGTTGTGTTTCCCAGCCTCGATGTAATTTTTAGGCGGTATAGCCTATCCGACTATGTGAATACCGGGCTGGTGTGCACATCCATCGTCTGTTAAACAACTCGCAAAAATTTGGAAATATGGTCACTTTTACCGACAGAGGTGACTGGAATGGCATTCACCCACTCTCTATCACTAATAAATTCTACGACAAACATGCCGACGCCGTGAAGATACGAGATACAGGCCAGGTAATAGAAGAAGAAGAAGAAGAAGAAGAAGAACTCACATACTTTTATTAAGCCCTCATACTAAATTCCAGCGTTAATTGTGTACTAAAAGTGATAGTTCGATTTACTCTCAATCATATTTCGTACTCATTAGACTGTTCATTCCATTCCGCAGATCCTGTAATACTTCTTCACTTTCAATGAGCGTAGCAATGTCGTCGGCTAATCGTATCACTGATATCCCGTCACCTTGGATTTTAATCACAGTCAAAAAATGGTTCAAATGGCTCTGAGCACTATGGGACTCAACATCTTAGGTCCTAAGTCCCCTAGAACTTAGAACTACTTAAACCTAACTAACCTAAGGACATCACACACACCCATGCCCGAGGCAGGGTTTGAACCTGCGACCGTAGCAGTCCCGCGGTTCCGGACTGCGGCGCCAGAACCGCTAGACCACCGCGGCCGGCTTAATCACAGTCCTGAACCTTTCTTTTATTTTCACCATTACTTCTTCATGTGCAGATTGAACAGTAGGGGCGAAAGAATACATCCATGTCTTATACTCTTTTAAATCGGAGAACTTCATTCTTGGTCGTCCACTCTTATTCTTACCTCTTGTCTCTTGTGCGTGTTGTATATAACGCGTCTCTCCCTATAGCTTACCCCTGTTTTTCTCATAAATTCGAACACCTTACACCACTTTACATTGTCGTAAGATTTTTCCAGGTCGACAAATTCTACGAACGTGTCTTGATTTTTCTTTAGTCTTCCTTCCATTATCAACCGAAATGTCAAAATTGCCCCTTGATGCCTTCACCTTTCCTAAAACCAAACTGATCGTCGTCTAACACGTCCTCATTTTCTTTTCCATTCTTCTGTACATTATTCTTGTCAGTAACTTGGATGCATGAGCTGTTAAACTGATTATACGATAATTCTCGCACTCGTCAGCTCTTTCTTCTTCGGAATTGTTTGTATGATATTATTCCGAAAGTTAGATAGTACGTGACTAGACTCATACATTCCACATACCAACGCGAATAGTCGTTTCGTTGCCACTTCCCCCAATGATTTTAGAAATTCTAATGGGATGTTGTCCATTCCTTCTGTCTTATTTGACCTCAAATCCTCCAAAGCTCTCTTAAATTCTGATTCTCGTACTGGAGCCCCTATCTCTTCTAAGACGACTCCTGTTTCTTCTTATATCATATCAGACTAATTCTCCCCCTCATAGAGGCCTTCAGTGTAATCCTTGCTCCTATCCGTTCTCTCCTCTGTATTTAACAATGAAATTCCCTTTGCACTCTTAATGTTATCACCGTTGCTTGTAGTTTTACTGACGGTTGTCACGACTTCCTGTATGCTGAGTCAGTCTTTCTGACAATCATTTCTTTTTCGATTTCTTCACATTTTTCATGCAGTCATTTCGTCTTAGTTTCCTGCACTTCCTATTACTGAATTATTCACTATAAGTCACTCCCTGCCCTACCTTACTTATAACGAATCCTATTCCTGTTATACCATTCACTCTTACAGCTGACATTACCATATGGTCATCTCACCAGGAAGCCTTGTCTTCTTTCCATATCAGTCCATCGACACCCGCTACATCTAGACTGAACATTAACATTTCCCTTTTCAGATTCTATAGCTCCTCTACCTTGTTCAAACTTCTTACATTCACGCCCTAACTTGTGGACCGTTATCCTTTAGCTGGCTGTTCAATATTATTCTCATGGTAACCTTCCTCGTGGTAGTTCTCTCCCGGAGATCCGAATAGGAGACTAGTCTGAAATCTTTTGCTAATGCAGGGATCATCGTAAGCTTTTCTCAAATACGGGCCACATGGCGTGTGGATTCACATTATGTACCTTTAATGAAGTTGTTCCTATAGCCTTCTGCAATCTTATGCCGTTGATCATCGCTCGCCCTTTCGCCTTTTAGTGGCACTTCCCCACCCCAAAGGCAAGAGAGAGCCATAAATCTCTGTCCGTTCTTTTGCCCACTTTGCAGAACAAGGGTGACTTCTTAGGCCGGAAGTTTTCGGCTGCCATTGGTAGCGATTTTTATTGAAAATTTAAGTGGTAACCCTATTCTAACCCGGGATTTTGATTGCTATTCAATCACGATACGCGTAGTCCACATCTCTGCACCAGAATGACTCTTGGTTTTACAACATGCGAAATTCAGTCTACATCTATATCTACATCTACATCCATACTCCGGAAGCCACCTGACGGTGTGTGGTGGAGGGTACCTTGAGTACCTCTATCGGTTCTCCCTTCTATTCCAATCTTGCATTGTTCGTGGAAAGAAAGATTGTCGGTATGCCTTTGTGTAGGCTCTAATCGCTCTGATTTCATCCTCATGGTCTCTTCGCGAGATATACGTAGGAGGGAGCAATATACTCCTTGAGTCCTCGGTGAAGGTATGTCCTAGAAACATCAACAAAAGCCCGTACTGAGCTACTGAGCGTCTCTCGTGCAGAGTCTTATACTGGAGTTTATCTATCATCTCCGTAACGCCTGCGCGATTTGTAAATGATCCTGCAACGAAGCGCTCTGCTCTCCGTTGTATCTTCTCTGTCTCTTCTGTCAACGCTATCTGGTACGGATCCCACACCGGTGAGCAGTATTCAGGGAGTGGGCGAACAAGTATGCTGTAAACTACTTCCTTTGTTTTCGAACTGCATTTCCTTCGGATTCTTCCAATGAACCTCAGTCTGGAATCTGCTTTACCGAATATTAATTTTATATGGTGATTCCATTTTAAATCACTCCTAATGCCGATTCCCAGATAATTTATGGAATTAACTGCTTCCAGTTGCTGACCTACTATATTGTAGCTAAATGGTCAAGGATATTTCTTTCTATATATTCGCAGCACATTACACTTGTATACATTGAGATTCAAATCCAATTCCCTGCACCATGCGTCAATTCGTTGCAGATCCTCCTCCATTTCAGTACAATTTTAAATTGTTTCAACCTCTCGATATACTACAGCATATCCGCAAAAAGCCTCAGTGAAATTCCGATGTTATCCACAAGGTCATTTATATACAGGGTGGTCCATTGATCGTGACGGGGCCAAATATCTCACGAAATAAGCGTCAAACGAAAAAACTACAAAGAACGAAACTTGTCTAGCTTGAAAGGGGAAACCAGACGGCGCTATGGTTGGCCCGCTAGATGGCGCTGCCATTTTTTTAAATAGGAACCCCCATTTGTTATTACAAATTCGTGTAGTACGTAAAGAAATATGAATGTTTTAGTTGGACCACTTTTTTCGCTTTGTGATAGATGGCGCTGTAATAGTCACAAAATATGACTCACAATTTTAGACGAACAGTTGGTAACAGGTAGGTTTTTTAAATTAAAATACGGATCGTAGGTACGTTTCAACATTTTATTTCGGTTTTTCCAGTGTGATACATGTACCTTTCTGAATGCATGCTGTTACAGCTTGATTACCTGTAAATACCACATTAATGCAATAAATGCTCAAAATGATGTCCGTCAACCTCAATGCATTTGGCAATACGTAAACTACATTCCTCTCAACAGCGAGTAGTTCGCCTTCCGTAATGTTCGCACATGCATTGCCAATGCGCTGACGCATGTTGTGAGGCGTTGTCGGTGCATCACGATAGCAAATATCCTTCAACTTTCCCCACAGAAATAAATACGGGAACGTCAGATCCGGTGAACGTGCGGGCCATGGTATGGTGATTCGACGACCAATCCACCTGTCATGAAACATGCTATACGATACCGCTTCAACCGTACGCGAGCTATGTGTCGGACATCCATCGTGTTGGAAGTACATCGCCATTCTGTGATTCAGTGAAACGTCTTGTAGTAACATCGGTAGAACATTACGTAGGAAATCAGCATACATTGCACCACTTAGGTCGCCATCGGTAAAGTGGGGGCCAATTATCCTTCCTCCCATAATGCCGCACTATAAGTTAACCCGCCACGGTCACTGATGTTCCACTTGTCGCAGTCATCGTGGATTTTCCGTTGCCCAACAGTGCATATACTGCCGGTTTACATTACCGCTGTTGGTGAATGACGCTTCGTCGCTAAATAGAAAGAGTGCAAAAAAATCTGTCATCGTACCCTAATTTCTCTTGTGCCCAGTGGCAGAAATGTACACGACGTTCAAAGTCGTAGCCATGCAATTCCAGGTGCATAGAAATATGGTATGGGTGCAATCGATGTTGATGTAGCATTCTCAACACCGACGTTTTTGAGATTCCCGATTGTCACGCATTTTGTCTGCTACTAATGTGCGGATTACCTGCGAAAGCAGCTAAAACACCTACTTGGGCATCATCATTTGTTGCAGGTCCTGGTAGACGTTTCACATGTGGCTGAACACTTCCTGTTTCCTTAAATAACGTAACTATCCGGCGAACGGTCCGGACACTTGGATGATGTCGTCCAGGATACCGAGCAGCATATATAGAACAGGCCCTTTGAGCATTTTGATCACAATAGCCATACATCAACACGATATCGACCTTTTCCGCAATTGGTAAACGGTCCATTTTAACACGGGTAATGTATCACGAAGCAAATACCGTTCGCACTGGCGGAATGTTACGTAATACCACATACTTATACGTTTGTGACTATTAGAGCGTCATCTATCACAAAGCGAAAAAAGTGGTCCAACTAAAACATTCATGTTTCTTTACGTACTACACGAACATGTAACAAAAAATTGGGATTCCTATTTTAAAAAACGCAGTTGATATCCGTTTGACCTATGGCAGCGCCATCTAGTGGGCCAACCATAGCGCCATCTGGTTTCCCCCTTCAAGCTAGACGAGTTTCGTTCTTTGTAGTTTTTTCGTTTGATGCTTATTTCGTGAGATATTTGTCACGGTCACTATCAATGGACCACCCTGTATATTGTGAATAGCAGCGGTCCTACGACACTCCCTGCGTCACACCTGAAATCACTCTTACTTTGGAAGACTTCTCTCCATTGAGTATGATATGCTGCGTTCTGTTATCTAGGAATTCTTCAATCCAATCACACAATTTGTCTGATAGTCCACATGCTCTTACTTTGTTCATTAAACTACTGTGAGGAATTGTATCAAACGCCTTGCGGAAGCCAAGAAACACGGCATCTACCTGGGAACCCGTGTCTATGGCCCTCTGAGTCTCGTGGATGAGTAGTGTGAGCTGGGTTTCACACGACCGTCTTTTTCGAAACCCATGCTGATCCCTACAGAGTAGATTTCTCGTCTCCAGAAAAGTCATTATACTGGAACATAATACGTGTTCAAAATTCTACAACTGATCGACGTTAGGGATATAGGTCCATAGTTCTGCACATCTGTTCGACGTCCCTTCTTGAAAATGGGGATGGCCTGTGCCCTTTCCCAATCTTTTGGAACTCTACGCTCTTCTAGAGACCTAAGGTACACCGCTGCAAGAATGGGGGCAAGTTTCTTCGCGTACACTGTGTAAAATCGAACTGGTATCCCATCAGGTCCAGCGGCCTTTCCTCTTTTGAGCGATTTTAATTGTTTTTCCGTCCCTCTGTCATCTATTTCGATATCTACCAGTTTGTCATCTGTGCGACAATCTAGAGAAGGAACTACAATACAGTCTTCCTGTGCGAAAAAGCTTTGGAAAAAGACATGTAGTATTTCGTCCTTTAGTCTGTCATCCTCTGTTTCAGTACCAGTTTGGTCACAGAGTGTCTGGACATTTTGTTTTGATCCACCTACCGCTTTGACATAAGACCAAAATTTCTTAGTATTTTCTGCCAAGTCAGTACAAAGAACTTTACTTTCGAATTCGTTGAACGCCTCTCGCATAGCCCTCCTCAGACTACATTTCGCTTCGTGTAATTTTTGTTTGTTTGCAATGCTTTGGTCATGTTTATGTGTGCTAGTGGCCCTTTTCAAAGCACACAGCTTGAAACGGTTTGAAAATAGATCGTACACATCCACAATATATTCCGCGCTCCTAGTTTCATTAGCGCAGTGTCTACAGCTTCAGAGGACTTCAAGCGTATCTCTTCATTCCTTAATACTTACGTATCCCTCTTCCTTGTGTACTGATTTTTCCTGATTACTCTCCTAATATTCAGCGTATTCTTCATCATTGCTAATCTCACTCTATATTTGCTCCTGGGTGCGCTATTTTGGAGTTTCTGCCTCACCATTAGATGATGTAACCGGAATATTTCTGTATCTCTCAGACTTTCCTTAGTATAATTTCTCCTCTGGCGATTATTGGACAGAGTATTCATCACTACCATCTGCAATATGTTGCAGAATTCCACTAGCCTTTTCCCTCTCTCAATCCTACTACCAAGCCCATATTCTCCCCTAGCCATTTCGTCTACTCCTTTCCTACAAATGCATTCCATTCTCCCACGATTATTACATTTTCGCCTCCTTTTACGTACCGAATTACATATTCTATACCGTTATATACTTTATCTGTTCTTCAGTTCGGTGATAGGGTTGCTCTCAACAGATACGACAGGAGATGAAAATCTAATAATCATGGGGGACTGGCCTGCGGTTGTAAGGGAAGGAACAGAAGAATGTATTACGGCAGACTATTGGCTTAGTGATAGAAACGAAAGAAGAGAAAGACTAATTTAATTCTGCATTAAATACCAGTTAGTAATAGCGAATACTCTGTTCAAGAATCACAACAGCAGGAGGTATACTTAGAAACGGTCGGGAGATACGGAAAGATTTCAGTTACATTACATCACGGTCAGACAGATTCCGAAATGAGGTACTGGATTTTAAGGCACGCCATGGGGCAGATATAGACTCCGATCACAATTTTGTAATGACGAAGAGTAGGCTGAAGTTTAAGAGACTAGTCAGGAAGAGTCAGTGCTCGAAGTGGGATACGGAAGTTCTAAGAAATGAAGAGATGCATTGGAAGCTCTGACACAGCGATTATGAATAGTAGGCAGTACATCTGAAGAGGAATGAACATCTCTAAAGAGGTCAACCACGGCAATTGGAAAGAAAACAATAGGTACAAGGAAGACAACTGCGAAGAAACCATGGATGAAAGATGAAATACTTCAGCTTCCTCTTTTGTGAGCAGGACCGTGTACTGCAGATTACGGCCATAATGATCTGTGCAAGGTCTCAGGTCTGTCTCCTAGCAGTACTGTGCGTTATATTAAGTTTTTTCTGTAACTGTTTGATGATTATACATTAGGAGTATGTTCTGTGGGTCGGTTTGCTGTTTTTTTCCTATTTCATCGGATGTTTGCGTCTAATACCTGGTGGTGCTTTGGCAGCAAGTGGGTAGATTTTGTGTACAGATGTCGGCTGTAGACTTCCGGTGATCCTGGCATTCTCATTTAAAGCACCATCTACTTGTTTGGAGTAGCAAGACTCCTCTTAATACTGGTGTGCATATTCTCCCATTGCTGATAATCGGAAACGTCAAGCTGCGCTCTCCACGTTGATCCATTCTCCTTACGTACAATATTGTTCCTCGAACATGTTTTTCCTGCAAGATCAGTGCAGTGTTTTGTAAATGACAGTGTGTAGTCTAGACTGATTCCTTAGCATATTGGGTTGCTGCACTCGTTTAGTCTAATTCCTCTCCATTCTATTTCCAAATGTCTTGAGCCTTCTCTATAATGCACATACAGTATGTGAGTTTGTTGTAGATTATGTTGCAGATGATTTTTCTTTAGTAGTTCCCCAAGGTATCAAAAGCTTCTGCCATTTTCCGTTTGACTTATTCAAATGTTCTTCCTCGAGCAATACTAGCGGGGTCGTCTATATATCCGAATCGTTATATTTCCGGCTGATGTTATTGCTTATTTGCAGACATAGTAAACAGAATAGGGTACAGAACGCCCCCTTGTGGTAGTCCGTTCTTTTGGTTTCTCCATCTACTTTCCTCTCCTTGGTTGATTACATAGAATCTACGATTCTGCATCATACCTGTTAAGATGTAAGTCAGTCAAATATCCAATGTTGTTTGGTAGATTTTCGTGAGGAGTCTTTGGCGGTTTACCGTATCACATACGGCAGAAATGTCAACAAAGACAGCAGCAGACATTTCGCTGATCTCAAACCACGTTTTCCAGGGACAAGTTTTGTTTCGCTTTTGGTTCCTATTCTTGGTCAAATCATTGTTTCATATAGCGTATAAACGTAGTGGAAATGGTACGGAAGTTCTTTGGTTCAGTCGGCTCTTTGTCGGGTTTCAGAAATGCTGCTGTTGTGCTTTTCTCACAGTTTGAGAATCTGAAATATTCCCAGATATTTGTTCTTCATCCTCACTATCCATTCATTAACTTTTGGACCAAACTGCTTTAACTGCCTTGCATTTTGTCTTTCCATTCAGTTCACGGTGGCGAGCAATATAGTTTGGAATAAGATTTGTACTCAACTGCGAACTCGTACAATTATTGGTAAGATTGTTAATCAGCTGCCACGCTCTTTGACTGTTTTGTTTCATGTCCAAATCGGATAGTAATTTAGCCATCTCGTTCCCCTTTTTGTTCAGTTAAGTTTCGGAGTAGTTCTTTTCCTCATCATGTGTACCTGCTAAGAAAGGATCTGCGTTCTACTTCCTGCACAAGTCTTTCAAAAGTTCTTGTTAACATGAGTTAACGCCAGTAAATAGGGTCCTACATCAACGTGGAATGTGCCCCCTTGAAGTCTGCCTGCCAAATTCGACAAATACTTCGTAGTTTATGGGTCTACTTCTATGTTTTCTACTTCGAGGCCCAGTTCTTTTCTGAAAGCCGTCCATTTCGCTTTCTTGAAGTTAAAACGGCGTTTGAGGACATCTCCAGGAACTACACAATATATAGGTCAATGTTGCGTCCAGCAGATGGGCTCTTCTACTGCTTTTGTAATATGATGAGCAATGTTCTCAGCAAATAAAGATATTGTCAGGATTATACCGTCACTTCCGTCTTCCGCTATTAAATTATTGGTTTTAGTTGACGATCGAAAATAAGGTTCAGTCTCCCAATCTAAGACAAAATTTCTAGTTCTTACCCATATTTATCAATCGATTCATTCACAGTTACAATTCAGCCAATACGCTCTTGATGCTTAAATTATGAAAATTATTTGGTTTACAGAAGGTAAAATCAATATTAACTGTTTTATATACCTACGTATTAAGACATGGATGTAACTCAGTTGTTGAAATTTCGATGTTGCTTACGCCCGACATACTTGTTCACTGAATCATCAACATGTGGTCTTACAAAGATAGCACTACCAGATTTGTCATGAGGTCGTTCTAAAGCCATCTTCATCCTTTCAGTTTATGGTCTTCGGTTGTTTACTCCTCTGTGTGTTTCCTGAATGCTGATTATGTCCCATGAATGTTAGCTGCACTATCCCGATAGTTTGGTTGGTTGGTTTGTTTGGGGAAGACCAGACAGCGTGGTCATCGGTCTCATCGGATTAGGGAAGGACGGGGAAGGAGGTCGGCCGTGCCCTTTCAAAGGAACCATCCCGGCATTTGCCTGGAGTGTGTCCCGATAGTAAAACTTCTTCCGTGCTTCACTGTTTAATGATATCATTGTTTCGGATCTTAAAGAGGAGCAATTTGTTTCTTTGTTATTTTCCTTTGATTTGCTCATATGTATAAATATCATGGAAATACTGGCCATTTAAACTAGTTCACCGTTTCTCTCTTCAGTTTATCCGCAAAGGCTCCTTCCCTGTTTCCCGACTAGCAGCGTTTCGTGAAAGGGATATCTTCTTAGGGGATACACATTTGCTACATGGAGCATTTCTGTAATACTCGCATGTTCCTCCAACCTACCGAAAACTAACCTAGCAGCAAGCCTCGGGACTTCTTCCATGTTTTGCTTTGATCCGGTCACACGCGAACTACTCGATAATTGAAAGCACAAGTGTACTGTAAGCGGTATCTTTTACAGATGAGCTCCGCTTTCCTAGATTTCACCCAATAACTCAATGTCAGTAACTCGTTAACTTCCGCTGACCTTAAGTCATCGTTCCATTTCATGTTGCTATGCAGTGTTTTGCCTAGATATTTAATCAACGTGACTGTGTCAAGCAGCACACCACCAATATAGTACTTGAATGTTGAAGATTTGTTTGTCATTCTAATCTGAGCTAACTTATATTTTCTTCATCTTGATCGTGCTTAACTTCGAGCGGCGTTCCGACACTTCCGAGTGATTTATTTTTCTTTTTAACTCACTAGGGCAAGTCGGCACCGGAGGTTTAAAACAGCACAATGTACTAAATCGCAATGTAACTGTAATTTGCCAATAAGTTGGCACCAGTGAACGTGACCGTGATTGACCAACGTGATGTGATGGACAGAGGGACGTGGCACGCGGCACTCTCTCTCTCTCTCTCTCTCTCTCTCTTTCTCTCTCTCTCTCTCTCTCTCTCTCTCTCTCAGTAACCTTCTTGCTCATTTGTGGTAATGAATATGAACTTAAGTCAATCCACCAGTTCAAAAATGGTTCTGAGCACTATGCGACTTAGCTTCTGAGGTCATCAGTCGCCTAGAACTTAGAACTAATTAAACCTAACTAACCTAAGGAATCACACACATCCATGCCCGAGGCAGGATTCGAACCTGCGACCGTAGCTCAATCCACCAGTGATACAACTCAATGTGTAGAAGAAAAATGACTGTCAAACCATTTACTGAACCTGGCTGAAACTGAAAACATGACGTCATGGTCACGAAGACTACACACTCGTGCCGACAGGTATGAAGCAGAATTATGCAGGGCCAAGTGACACTGCTACAGGGAGAGAAGGTAACAGCTGCTGTTTGTTTCAAATTTTTTGTTTTATTGTTCCGATTGTAAGTAATAATGTTTTAAACATCTGGATTCAGAGCTCTGTTTTGTAAAAAAGTAATTTGTCAGAGTAAATTTTATCACAGGTTTCCAAAAGCTTGTGACTTTAATGCTGATGGGTCAGGTGGGTGGGGAGTTTATGGCTGAAGAGGAGAGTTCCGACACCTACAATTTTAGAAATCAACGACTGTCTCTATTTCAATCTGCCATTCCTCACAAATTCTGGACATTCTGACAAAGTCATCCTGTATCCATCTACAGACACTCAACGATGACATTTTCCCGTACACTACAGAGTCATCAGGAGCATCAGACTGCTCCTCACCCTGTCCGTCAGATACGATGTAACCCCGAAAATGCATATAAAATACTTTCTGCAACATCAAAAAATTTTCTGCGTTTGATGTCCTTTGATAACTTATACTGTACTTATAATTCTGAATATGTAAGTTTTGTTACAGAAACTATAATTAATATGTAAAGGATGTAATAGTGTATTTATTTCTTACTGTATATAATTGATTGTAATTATAATGTAAATATTGTTAATTGCTGGGTAATAGGCAAGGGAACTTTATTTTAATATATCGGTAGCAACAACGAAATGGCAGTAGCTGTGCCTGTACCGTTGTTTATCTTTGCGTACGGAGAGACTCCGTAGCGTTATGAGCAGAGAGGTAGCAGAGCACAATGAGTGAAGAAAGAGTCCGATAGTGCTTGTTGGGCTCTCCCGCGGACGCTGTGTGCAGCTGTAATCGCGCCATTGTAGGCGCACCTAATTTGTTAACCCGCGAGTGCTGAGAGTACAGTAGAATGGACAGGTGTGAGGATGTTGCAATTCTAATTACTGCCTGTCCCACATTTATCCGTGACTCCGAAGACGACTCGGGGTTCTCAACCAGCAGCAACAACAGCGGCAACTCGTCATAGTTGTTGGTTACATTCTTCGTCGTCCGCACAACTACAACAAGGTAAGACTGTTAAGCGAAAAATAATAACCTTGTAGAGGCACTACCCCTTGTGATTTCACGAAGTATGACTAGCTTGAATAATAACCTGCAATAGTTAAAACTCGTAGGGCACCTGGGTTGTAAGTGTCCTCATACATTATTACCAAGCACCGTCCCTTTCCTTTCCATGCAGACACCGAGTGTCGTAAAAATATGAAAATTGATTATGCCAGCTTTCTGCGTTTGTTAACGACCAGTTTCAGTCTAAAATTTCTGCCTCAGTAACTGTTCATTCTTGTATTGCTCAACAGAGTCGTAACTAATTTGTAGTTACGAGTATTAACTTCATTCACTTAAAGTAATGGAAAATTTCACTGCCAAAACTAAGAACTAAAGATACAGCACAATTTAAATTGCATAATTTAACTTACTATGTACTTAGCTTAGCAACTGACTTCCGCTCTCTTGGTATGTGTTTTATTGTTGTTATTTTAAAGTGAAGTCAGTTGTTCATTTGCTTAAAGTAAATCAATTTAATCTTTCAATAATCAAAAGTAAATTCCTTGCTTTTTCTAAATTTTGCTTACGTTACACTACTGAAAGTCATTTTTCACATAATAAACTTTTGGTTTGATTCATTTACCCAGTAACTTCGTTTAACTTTACCTTCAAAATTTAATAATTCAGAACTCAGTGCTTTCTGATTAATTTATTTTCTCTTGAACTGTTGCGTCGTGGAAAAGCGAGACAACCTTCCGTTGCCACCCCAGTGATTATCTGCTTAAATTTCTTTGCCGTTACCTGTCTTAAGATTCTGGAAATTCATAGTCCTAGCGGGCTGGCGACCGTTTAATTATTCCCTTTTCAGCAAATCAGTGTTTTTTTTCTGTTATCCCCCCTCCCCCCACCCCAGCGCGGTTAGTGACCGATTGCACTATACTCCTCCCATTTAAAAATTACCATGAATGTTTAGATAAGGTTTAGAATAGAATCTTCCTTAAGAGAGGTCAGTTGTACCGGTATTATTTTCCTTCGATAGCGATAGCCTTACTCACTGATTTTATTAGACATGCGTGATCACGGTCAATTATATCGCAGTTCAGTAGGCTCATTAGGAAGGGGGAGGTAACAAATGCATTTTTATGGGAAAACAAGAGCGGTAATACCACACTACGCTGGACCACTCCTGGCTGTATTTTGACGAACTCCTATCAACAGGGACAGGCACTAGGTACATGTTCCGACTAGTTAAAAATTCATCAAGCCACTTACATATCCGAGAAGCTATTCCATATGCTTGGACCTCCGTTGATAGTCTGCCACTTTGTCAAACGTTTCGGAAAATTTAGGAATATGGAATCTACTTGTTGTCCCTCATCTATCGCTCACAGAATATCGTACAAGGAAAAGATAAAATAATAAATAAAACAATAAGGAATATAGGGGACGAAAGGGGAAAAACCGAATAGGAGGGGTCAAACCGGGTACCTGAAGCTCTCATACACAAGTACTGCAATCACACAAATGATATTAACTCCCTCCAAGGCTGGACTCAGCTAGTGCGTCATAGCGAGCAATAAAATTTGCGTTACCGTATCTGTGCGTTTTTCGTGAAACCGTACATCGCTTGTGCACCAGGTTTGGTAAGTAAACCTATTTATTCTGTAGCCTATTTAGAGCTGCATCTACCTACTGATGGATGGCAGCCACTTGTTTCTTAAAAGCACCGTTAGTGTAGTACCTGGTACACTGAAATACGGCAAAATCGAGTAGCACCCAGTTTTACCCCAAACCGTATTTTGCGCCAAAAGTAACTGCTTTGGTTATTATAGTTAAAGGAACTCATTCGGTTACGTTAACTTACGTAGCTATATTCTTATGTTGGATAAGATGATGGTTAGTCGTCAAAAATAGAAAAGAAAACTGTATTCTAACTCTTATTCATTTATTGAAAATTAAACGTGACTGTATTCACATTTTCCATTTACAGTCGCGTCATACATCATCCACACTTCAGGCAAACTGTTTTTCAAATAAAAAATCTATGAGCCGCGAATTCGCCCGACAGCTCTCGTTGGCGACGTGTTCACAGTCGGGAGCCAGACCTCGACTGGCATGAATGAACTACTTTCCTTCTTCATTGACGCCCTGCCAGCTATGGGCGGTAGATTCAAATTCTGGGAGTGAGTGACTATATAAATTCTTAAACAAGCAATGAAATCTCTGTCAGGAGACCTGAATCGAGTTCATCGGCTCGTGCGAAGGGGTGAACCGAACGGCAATTCAAACTTCTTACGGTCTGTTCAAACTCTTTACGAGAAGCAAAAAGTTTCTCCAAATAGTATTTGTAATGTTGATGAAATGGTAATTACTGCTGTGCCCGACAAGCCGTCAAAAGCTCCGGCCCTAGTGCTCGCTCTCACCCTCAACGATGGTGGCGGACAGGTCACATGAGAAACCTTCAACATCCTCAGAATTCCTATCATCAGCAGGTCCATGCGTTCCTCCAGCATCAGGTTGTTTTAGAATTAACTGGCCCTCTCGATTTAAAATATCTCCAGTGACGTTGAAACCTTCTCCTATCCCTCCCTATGAAGAAGAAAGAAGTATAAAGAATCAAGAAAAAAGAAAGACGAAAAACATAGATTTTTACACCAATGCCTGACAAATCAGAACTTGAAGGGGAAGAGACTCTCAAGATAAAGAAAGTTGTGACAGAAGAAAACTTTTAGAGGTGTGAACTACATCTAATGTTAAAGAACAGAGAAATAACCGGAAGAGAAAGACAAAAGGAAAGTACTTCATGTGTTATTGGAGCAGATTCCTCTGAAGCCTGTCTATTTTGTAATGAGATACATGTTGAATGTATGTTGCAAAATGCTGGATAAAGTTCAATCAGTGCAGACAATGGGTACATGAAGAATGCATTGCTTTAAGGGAGAAGGGCAGTTTGTGATATGTCACTGCAAACGAAATATTCATAGACCCATTGTTAACTTCAGTGCCTCTGTTTTGATAATTTACTTTATTCTTCTTCCTATGCTGGTGCCTTTATCCTGGGGTTTCACAGGGTCGGCAAGGTTAGGGACGGATTTGACAAGCTTAATGTTAAAGGGTGGCTGGATGTGCTACCTGCCGCCAACCCGTACCCTCCGGGACGCAATCAGTGTACCCCAGCTGTCTGCATCTAGTGTAATCCATGGAATAGTGTGAACGTGTTCAGACGTCTGCGAGTCGTGTAACTGAGGCGGGACATGGAGACCAGCCAAGTATTCACCTAGTGGGGTGTGGAAAACCGCCTAAAAACCACATCCAGGCTGTCCAGAACACCGGCCCTCGTCGTTAATCCGCCAGGCGGATTCGATCCAGGGTTGGCGCGCCTACTCGAGTCCAAGATGCAGCGCATTAGCGCTCTCGGCTAACCTGGCATTTACTTTTAATAATTTACTTCCTCTGCTACAAAAATACATTAATTTAATTTAAAATGTAACATCAAGAATGATTATAAATTGGTACTAGTAACTGAAAACTGTTGACTTTTTCGAGTACCTGGTTTTACTCAACCCTTTTCAAAATGACAGTTTGCTTGGCTCCTGAAAACTTAATCTTACGAGCACGTAAGTTAATTATTTTCATGAAATGGACTAGGTTTTGATTGTCCCCATATGTCTAAAGCGAATATCTGGGAAACATATTTTTGGTGTCAAGAATTTAAAAAAAATTAAAAAGCACCTTCCCCCTGTATGGATAAGGCTGTCACTCCCTCACTGCCTTGGATCACTTTCTGCGTGCAGAAGACGAAGACGAACTGCAAGGTACGAAGCAAGTGCAGGACGAATGACTAGCAAACATATTTCTTGTTCTTTTAATAATGATATGTGGGGAAGACATTGGTTCTTCGGTAGTGGCAGTCTTATTAGTTTTTATTTTAATTTTAAGCTGTGTACATGAACGCTGAACAACGTTTTCCTGTTAGCTTTAATTATGGCTTACATTTACATTAATTGACAGAACTGTGCTATACGTTGAGGCCTGACTGAAACTCTCTGGACAGAATGATTTACTCCTGAGAACCGGGAGAAAATAAGTCTGGATAACAGACGTATAGCAGGAGAAATGCATAGAGTCATATTTTATCGGAAACGTAAGCTATCGAAAAATTACTGTCTGCCATAGGAATTAGACTAAAGATTAATATAAGCTTTACACCATGACACTATGGTGTATAAAACGCCGTATTAAAATAATTAAAACTAATTAAAAATAGAGTGATAATTGTTTATTACAATATACTACTTCAGCAGTCGGTGTTCGAAACTAGTAATGTGAAAATCTATGAATTAATCCTCATTCAGCTGTATCACACTGCTGGCATTATTCCAACAGTTAATACACACGTAAAAAGATTGTTTTACACTTTCTGGAAGAAGACTGTTCAACTAAATGTACACACACCAAAAGAGCCGTAAGCGAGGGTGGGATTGGCGTGGAGCGTTATAGATGGCCATATATCCGTTCTTGCCCACCCTCCACTCTCATGTGGATCCTGACGGTCGTTCCGACGAGACGGCAGAGCAAACACAGAAAGATGAGAAGATGGGGTCGATGTTTTTGAAGGGTACGTATCGATCGAGACTACACCTCCTTGAAAAGAAACGGCAGCAAGGAGCGAGGGAAGCGAGGAATGGTAAAAGAATGGACACGACGGAGTGGGGGGAGGGGGAGCAGGAGTGTAGAAAGAGGTAGGAAGTCGCAATCTGTCCAGAAGTGAGCTGCGAAAATCTGGACCCGAGCGCGGAAGGGAACGCGGCCTCGGCCGTGCTGGGAACTATGATTCTTTTATTTGGATAGGCAATCTCAGCAGGAGCAACTGAATCCAAAATTGGATTGAGTAGCCATTGGTAAAAGGAAGCTAGGCCGCGGGGAAACTCGCTGGCAGGCGGAATGCATAAGAGAGCAGACGGGGCCCCGCGGCGGCAGCTGGAGGCCTGCGGGCCGGCAGTCGGGCGGGGGCGGCGCCGTTAATACAGGCGGCCGCTCCCAGCGCCTCGGCGCCTCGTGAGCCCGATCGTGAATTATAGAGCGCGCGGGCGCGTGCCGGTCATCCGGCACGGAAACCGTTGCAGCCGGCCTCCCTTCTCCTCCACAACAATCAACATTATTGCTGCACCATCTAACAATACACAAACGCACAGTGATTACCTCAAGGTGAGTTGGCACCTGTTCGTCTTACATTATTGCTGCACCACCTAACAATACACAAACTCACAGTAACACAGAACTCCGTGCTTTTTCGGCGTCGTGCGAACTGGCACAGTGGTTGTCTCAAGGGTCGTCTTGCGCCCTCGCTTGCTTCTCACGCCAGAAGAGGCATGCTTCTTTCTCGAGATGTGCGCATGCGCGAGTTCATTCACGTCTAGAAAGAAGCACGTTGTTCCCGTGATCCATATGTATGCTTGGCTACTAATAACTGTCGCCGCAGCCCTTATACGAGGGGAGAATTTGTTGTGGAACGTCACAGGATATTCCCGCTTCAGCCGATATAGTTTCATGAAGTTCCCAAAGGTGGCGGTTCTATACGTATCCTTCAAAGGAGGTACATTCTAATAACAGAGCTCTCATTGATATGATTGAATAGGCTTCCGCGGCCAGCATCAGTCGACATAATAGTTTTCTTGATATGATACCACGTCATATTGTATAAAACGACTGCTGGAGGAAGACCAACGTTTCGGCCACGGTTGCAGCGGCCTTCTTGTGGGTCTACGGGTGCGTTCTTGGTTTGCAGTGCCCCTTATATTTGGTTATTACTGTTCACTGTGCATGCTATTACGTCATAATTTTAAAAAAGATAGTTCGTTTCATTGGTCTCTTAAGGAAGAAGGAGAGGGAAAGTTCCCTCTCCTTCTTCTTCCTAAAGTGTCCAATGAAACGAATTACCTTTTTAAAATTATGACGAAATAGCATGCGCAGTGAACAGTAATAACAAAATATTTTGGCGGAAAACTCCGGCATTGCGCATCTTCATACACGCTTGTATAATTTCTACGGAGACTTGGCAATGAACAAAAGCAGGGTGAGTCGTTGGGCGAGGTGTCTGTCGTTATCGCAACAAGGCTGCGCAAACATGTCTGATCTCCCGCGTGCTGATCTGGCGCAAGCAGCTGTCACTCCTGCAATGTTGTAACAAGCAGACACTCCAATTCGAAGAGATGAACGGATCACCATCAAGCACGTAGTTGCACAGCTGGACGCCTCTGTAGGAAGCGTTGACACACTCGTTCACTAATTGTGGTACTCAAAGCTCTGTGCCGGCGAGGTTTCGAGCCAGCTAACAAAAGACAATAAAGAACAACGGAAGATACGTGTGAGGAATTGCTTGCGTAGATCGAATAATGTTTTGTCGAACATCGCACTGGCGATGAAACATGGGTTCATCTCTTGGAACGGGAAACCAAACGGCAATCCATGGAGTGGTTCCACACGCCATCTCATCCGAAGAAAAAGTTCAAAGACGCACCCTCAGCCTGGAAAGTCATGATGACGGTCTTCTGGGACTCTGAAATGGTTGTCCCGTCTGATGGTGCAACGATCACCTCTAAAGTGTGTTGTGGTAGCCTCAGGAAATTGGAGACACGACTTCAATGTGTTTTTCGTCCCAAATTGCAAACCAACTTCCCCTTCGCCATGACAATGAAAGCCCTCGCACAAGTCTGCACACCCAAGAGGATCTCACGAAACCTTATCCATCCTACAGCCCGGATGTCGCATCTTCCGATTTCAATCTATTTTACCCATTGAAGGGGAGGCAGTACTTAGATCACGGGAAGGTTATTGATGGAGCAAGACGGCCCGACGTCGGACAGTAGAGTTGTTGCGCCGTCGCAATGAACGGAGATTATGCTGAAAAACCGAGTTCTGATATCCAAAGTGTGGGGAATAATATGGTGAATCGGAACCCTGAATAAAACCCACCTTCTTTCAGGAAAGACGCGTGTAGCAATACTTTTTGCAAGAAATATGAAATCGCAGAAAGAAAAGCAAGTACTGGAATAATATATTTTGCGTGAAACATGTGTGAGCATGGGACAAGAGATAAAGATGACAAGGAGTATTCTGATTAATAACTGTACTCGTGATGTCGAAGATCAGCTTGATCTTGTTGGGTCATTGACAGCGAGGGAAAATACAAAATGCAAACACACTGTGCCAGTGGCTACAGTATTAGCCCTGACGCTTAGACTTGCTCCTGCCGGTGACAGTTACTGATGATTGAAGTTTCTGTTTAGTGTATTTACTGCAACGGAATCTAGTAACATCCCTCACATTTTCCAGTCTGTGATGAAAGCTCTGAAAAAATATAATGCTTTAAGCTTCACTCTCTGGAAAACGAAATGCTTATTTCATACTTAACATGTACAGTGCGCAGTAACATTCCCGTTAACAAACACTTTAGTTAGATCTCATTAATTTTTATGTGTGTGTGTGTGTGTTTTTGTATGTATGCCTGCGTGCATGAGTGCGTTGGGATCAGTGATGAGTGTCATTTTCTCATTAGAACCTCAGCCTCCAAACTCTAGAGAATAATTTCCTGTACTGCTTGAGAGTTTTGGACTGCGAGCCTATCGTTCTCCAGAATCCCAGCAGAAATGGACCAGCTTTAGTCGACATAAATTACAAAGTACCCTCGCTACTGAAAAGAGTGAGAAATGATGTCAGCTAGTAATCTATGAAAATCCCTGCCCAAAAAACCATGCTAATTAAACTGTGAGCAATGGACGTAGTAAATGCTCATTTTCGTCCCTGCAGTGCATCAGTGGGTGGAAGATAACCACGAAATTTCATTACTAATCACAGGGTTGACTAAGTAGAAATTGAAATTCACGGGTAGGATTAATCCCAGAGTATATTAGCACAAAATGGTTTTCTTTAAGCGCACAGCAGGTGTAACAGCAATAACAATAAAAACAAAAATAAAATTTAAATGACTTATGGTTGGCAAAGTTTACGAAGGGGAGCATGCGATAGTAAGTTCTACTCATATATTAAATTTTAGCACACGCAAATCCATAATCAAACAGCAGTGCTTAAAACGAAAGAGAAATTCCTCAGTAGCCAGGTGAAACCTAACCAGGAAATTGTGGAGGGTTACTAAATTCATCGCTACCTATACGCCGCTGCTGCCCGTAAATCTCACCATCGTTGGAATGTGAATGTAATCGCTGCTAGAGGTGCCGATGGTTCGGTAAAGACGCCCGTGTGCACACAATGCACACAATTGCTGGATTATCCTCGAACGCGGTCTTAACCAGAAGTCTGATGAGCGAAGTCTCCGCCGGCGGCGTCTTGACCGAAATGTGTCGGAACTGTATGCGGAAACCGAAGTGTCTCCGCCGAGTGTAATACATGTGCGACTGCTACGGTCGCAGGTTCGAATCCTGCCTCGGGCATGGATGTGTGTGATGTCCTTAGGTTAGTTAGGTTTAAGTAGTTCTAAGTTCTAAGGGACTGATGACCACAGCAGTTGACTCCCATAGTGCTCAGAGCCATTTGAACCATTTTTGTAATACATGGAGTGATGTTGCTCCCTAAGAGTCATCTCTGCAAGTACAGCCTGACGTCACTCTGCTCAGAGCAGAATCTGAAATGTCGAAAGAGCGCATATCGTGAACATTTTCTACATGTCGAGAGGCACTTGCAATCAGTAAAATAAAATTCTCGTCCCGCTAGTAAAAAAGTAAGTTCATGCCCTTGTACACCCATAACATCGGGAAAATGCGGGACTCTCTATCTAGTGAAATGATGTTCGAGTACCAGAAACTTACGTTAAAAATCTTACACCACTATACTCAAGCTAATCCAGGTCTTATTTTTAGCTCTTTCGACACGCTGTTTTTTAGCATGGAAACATAAGAAGACGAAAGAAAACCGTTGGTCAATTCGCGGAACAGGCGGGTTGAATCTTGTGACCGTTATTTCCTCCTACTGCCCTTTCGAAATCTCTATCTCAAATAGAAAGGTCCTCTTAAGAATGACACAAAAACTGGCCACATTGCGTAAGTCGGCACACAGTGGCCAGCTCGCTGCACAGCGCCAGTCCTGCCTATCTGAACCCAGCACGTCTGCCTGTCTCCTACGACAGTGGGGGTTAAGATGGCTCTTCTGGAATGTTATGTCTAATCTGTGGCTGACGCAGCTCACCGAAACATCCTTAGACCATACTCAGTACGTATGCAAAGAATGTCTATGAGCCGTGGCGGCTCATTTCACCCTCCCACTATCGATAGCTTCCAGCTGGTGTCTCACCAGATGGCACGTGTTAGCCCCTTGGGCGGTTATCGATGCACCAGTTAGACTTCAAGAGCGGCTGCTAGAGAGGCATCAGGAAGGCCTTCAAACAGCGCAGCGCAGGCATTCACATGTAGTCTTTGCGTAGCGTGGATGGTTCAAATGGCTCTGAGCACTATGCGACTTAAATTCTGAGGTCATCAGTCGCCTAGAACTTAGAACTAATTAAACCTAACTAACCCAAGGACATCACACACATCCACGCCCGAGGCAGGATTCGAACCTGCGATCGTAGCGGTCGCTCGATTCTTGACTGTAGCGCCTAGAACCGAACGGCCACTCCGGCTGGGGGCAGCGGCAGTGCTTGGAGAAACGGACATTTGGTGCGGGTCGGACGGGGTAGAAGGCAAAAAGTCCGATTCGTCTATGCCGTGGGTATCTGGTTGTTCAGCTCTCTTCACCGATTTCCCACACTGCAAATTGTTTGAGCAGATGTTGGTGTTTGTACTCATTGAGTCATCATGCTCGCCTTTGTTGTTTGACTCCATGTGACTCTAGCACAAATTTGTTGCACTGTCTGCTCTGTGTGTTTTTTGAAATGACTTGTGTTCGTTGGTTGGTTGATTTGGGAGAGGGGACCAAAGAGCGTGGTCATCGGTCCCGTAGCGATTAGGGAAGGATGGGGCAGGAAGTCGGCCGTGGCCTTTCAAAGAAATCAGTCAGGGAAAATCTAAACCAGGATCACCGGACGCGGTTCGAACCATCGTCCTCCCGAGTGTGCTAACCACTGCGCCACCTCGTTCAGTGACCTGTGTTAATCTGTTGGCCAGCATTATTTCTAAAATTTGCCATGGTTAACGTTGTTATGGCGATCTGTGTTACTATGTAATGTACCCACCTTTCAAGCATAATTGTATCAGGGGCCTATGAATATTTCGTTTTTCTTTAAATGTTACTTTTGTTTTCAAATTGTTCTATGTGAGAGAATAAGCTGTTTCTGAACTTTAGTATTTGTTTTCACTATGTTTTAGAAGCTGATGTGCTCTCTCGTGTTATAATTATCCAGCCCTTTAACTTTTGCGTGTTATTACTCCAGCTAAGGATAAGACCTTTGCAATTTGTTATTTATATTTCTCCCTGGAAGATTTCACAGCTCGCATTAAGTAGTTCTCTTCTACACCTTACGTTTTTAGCGAAGCTTATTTCCTAAGGCATATGGCCCTATAGGAAAGGTTCTGTAACTGCAATCGTGTTTAAACGAGATCTTTCGGTTGTAGTGTAATTCCGTGAGAAAATTATGTTCGGTGTTTGTTTGCAGCACCAACTAAGTTGCCGGGAGAGCGTTCCATGTCGGCGGCCTCTTGTTGTGTGGGTTTGCAGCCGTGTGGATGGCTCTCGAGCACTTTCTGGTTGGATTTGCTACTGGTTTGCAGTCGCGTGTCGTGACTCTGTGCTCAATTTGAGTACCTTATGTTACCTGAAGTGCACTGTAAGGGAAATTTTGCTGTCTGTCAAGAGACCTTTATCTGAATAATTGGCTTTTCCCTTTAATGTTATCGTTCCGTGTAATACATATTGTACCCTTGCTCTCAATCTTACTTCGGATTATTTGGTGTAAACCCTTTCGCTAAGTCGTAGAGGTGAACTGTTATGTCGTATTGACTAGTTAATATTTGTATTACGATGGTTTGTCTAATGTCTTGGTTTTGAGCTAGCTTGCAGAACCATTATGTTATAGATCTTGCATCTCGTTTAAGGCCATTAACAGGGTAACTGTGTAATTCACCATTTGAATGCTTTTCAAGAGGGCAAATTTAACCTAGCATATTAACTTGGAATTTTCCTCCCTGTCTACCTGTTTTTCTTAAAGGGGAATTGTTTTTACCTTGAAAAATAAAAGTTTGTTGTCTTTAGGATAAGGCGCTGCTCTTTCCATATCATTTCCCTATTCGTGGTAATCCGCGATCACAATGGTAGCAGAGCGTGTTTGCTTTCCTGCTAGCTAATCATGGGGAATATTCAGTGTATGTGAGCGACGCTCTCGCTGTTCTTTTCAGTCTTGAAAAGTATAAGTTTTATTTTGGACACCGTACTATCACCGTCAGAGGGTGGTATGGGGCTACAAGTCCCACCGCCACACCTCCAAAGCGAATTGCAGTGACGGAGTCACTGCCCTGTGGAAATTCACCGCCTCACCAACACAGTTAGACCGCAATAGACCGGTGACGCTGTATTGTAACATATCACCCCGGACTACAAGTCCATTAAAAAAAAAAAAAAAAAAACGAGGGTTAGACTTGGAAAAACAGGCCTTGAGTTGGGTTTTGGCCCACCTAACAAAGACTGGCAGTATTGTGAGCTGGGCGATCTGTGCATCTGCTTTCGCTTGTAGGTTCGCTATATGAGGGGCGCAGCCGCAAGTTTGAGGAGGGAGCCCGCAGACCAGGGGAGTGTTGTTCAGTCGCCAGATCCTCCGTTTTTAATGTGTTAACTGAGATACCTCAATTATTTCCTGCTCTCAGGAATAAGCAGGAACAAGATCCTTATTTATGGCCTATTAAGAGGCCATTCTTAGTGTGTGAGGAATTTCCCACCTATTCCTTGAGAAAAGGTGTACTTTGTCGTGAAGTTGGGAAATCTGTTAAACTCGTGCAATCTGCATTTTGTTAATTTCACAGTTCCTTATTGGGTGACTATCTGGATCTCTATAAAATTCTTGCTGGGGCCTGCGTTTGTCTTACATGGCTGTCCTTTATAAGGATTTTCGCCAATTAGTTCAGGAGGGTGAATCTTGCAAAAATGGCTAAGGTCAATCCCAACTCACTTAAAGGCTTATTGCAATCCGAACGGGAGCGAAACCCCAAGGACAAAGCATTCATTGATTATGTGGGTCCCTTGCCTCTAACAAGAGCTGGGAACCGTTATACGTCCAAAAAAAGTGTCGAATACTTTGAGAGGTGGAAGTAATCGAAACAAGAAAAATAAGTTCAATAAACTTGAGTTCGGAAATGCGTACTTTCTGAGGTAAGTCCAGTACATCTGGGTCTGGAAATGAATACCTTCTGTGCTAAACAAGGGTTTATAGAAGATGTTCAACGTGGCGTCCTTTTATACAATGCACCCTCCAGCCCTCCGGTGTAAGGAAAGTATACCCAGTTGTTATTGTTTCCGCTAGCACACACTGGAGACGCGACCTTGTAGCATCCACACATTTTTGGTTGGCATGGCCTCGACCAATTCCTTCAGGTGTCCCCATAACCGAAAGTCTAAGGGACTGAGCAGGCAAGTTGTGGGGCCCCGGCAACCAACCTAGTTGTCTTGTAATGTCTGTGCCAGAAGTTCGCGCTGGTGCGTCATCATTCATGAACCACGTTTTTGTTCGTTCTGCATTGGCATGCTTCCGTCCAGGTAGGTAATACATTAATGAGAAAGCCCAGATAATGGGCGCCAATTGACCTTTGTGGTAGCACGAATGGTCCTATTCGTCTATTGCGAAGTATGCCTGCCCATAGGTTGATTGGGAATCCGTGTTAATGCCTTCTTCACTGAATTGCTTGGGGATTTACATCTCCCCACACATGCTGCTTATGGAAATTCACAACACCGTCTCTTGTGAACGCTGCCTCATCAATAAATAAAGTGTTGTATATGAACAGTGAATCTGCGGCACACTTCTGGAACAGCCATTGACAGAATCGTCGGCTGCCATAATGACCCTGTGGTCTTGGGACTTGAACGAGCTGTAGACTGTAAGGGTACAGCAATTGTTCGTGAATTATCTCCAGATAAGACAGTGAGACATGCCATCTACAGTTGATAATCGTCGCACATTGGCCCAAAAGGTTTCTTCCACCGAATGCAGCACAAGCTCCTCCGTGACAGGTGTGAGGACTTTGTGGCACCTTCACTGTCAGTCTTCCAAGGTGCATGGGTACCTGCGTCTCTCAGATGCAGGAAAAGTCTGCTGAACAGCTTATCAGTGAGTCATCTGCGATGTGGAATTTTCCGGGCACGGGCTGCGTCCATTTGTGTGGTGTAAATGTACTACTCAATTTGTACGTACAAACAGCGCAATAAATAGAAACACATCATTGAATCCTCGTTTGGAAGAAGGTAAAACACAGTGATACCTACCCACGGTTCACAGTATTGTACAATACGGCATAAAAACACGACGGAAACTAACGCAGTGTAGAACACGACTCGAACCACACAGCTAACAGAAAACCACTCAATGGTAGACTACGTGAGTAAGACATCACAATAGGCTGCCGGCAGACGTGACAGAGAGCCAATGCAACGTCTCTGCAACCAAGCGTCGCTCAGTCCTTCCTATAAACAAGTGTTAATCTCTGAAAGTACGCGTTTCCACAATCGTGTTTATTGGACTAATTTTTCTTGTCTTGATGAGTACTACCACCTGTCAGTGTTCGACGCTTTTTTTAACATCCTTTATAACAGTTGTTGTTCACACATTTTCTCGTTTTGTGTGGCTTTTGGTAAGTTGAGCGGTTACCGCCTCGCTAAATATTCGTCATGAAATATTTTTCTGGTTCGGTCCGCGAAAGGTGCTTGTCACTGACAGTGTCCCCGCCATTATGTCACGAGAATTTAAGCAGTTTTGTGTTGGTAATGCCGTTAAGAGAATTGCGACCACCCCCTATTACACTCAACCATCCTTTTCTGAAAGGGTCAATCTAATATTAAGGTAGAGTTAATTATTCATCGTGCTAACAATCAGGCCAAATGGGACACTACCATCCCTTCAATTAATGCTGTATCCTATTCAGCACAACATGAGGTTTTTAAAGTAGTCCCTGCTGATTTGATGTTTTCTTATTCCTTTTATAGTACTGTATCAACGATCTGTCGCCTAAGAGGATTTCCCATTGTCCGACTACAGAACACTGGGAGAGAGCTGGGAATAACATCCACATAGCCCATCGCCACTTTAGTGGCCCAGTGGGGGATAAAGCCTTTGCTGAGAATTTTAGCACAGGTGGCAATCAAGGAGATGATATTACAGTCACGTTTCCTCCTAGGTGTGTGAGACCCCATGCAATTGTTAAGGTATTAAGTCTCGTTGATCTGAGAGTGTCCAACCTTGTGACTCGGAAAACATTCAAGGTATATGGGAGTCAAGTAAGAAGCTAGCTAAGTTATTCGTTTCTTTCCTTCCATTCTCATGAAAAAAGGGGGAGGGGATTTTGGCTTGAGTGGGGGAGGTTGAGCTGTGGCGTCTCGCTTCACCTTCCCACTATCGATTGCTTCTGGCTGGAACCTCACCAGGTGGCGCTTCCTACTCCCTTGTGCGCTTATCGCGCCGGTTAGGCTTCAAAAGTGGCTACTAGAGCGGCTTCGGAGACTGTAAACAGCGCAGTACAGGCAGTTTACATGTAGTCTTCGCTCATTCTGGAGGTGGTGCCAGCGGCAGTGCTTGGAGCAACGGACACTCGGTGCGGATCGGGAACAAGTCTTTCCCGGATCGTCGTCACTATCCTTCACCAAGACAGGGTAGAAGGCAAAAGATTTGGTTCGCTTACGCTGTGCGTATCTGATTGTTCAGCTACCTGCACCGATTTCCCGCTCCACAAGTTGTTTGAGCAGATGTTGGTGTTCATATTCATTGAGTCCAAATGCATGCCTTTATTATTTGACTCTATATGATTCGTGGAGATATTTATTGCCCTGTCTGCTCTGAGCGGTTTTTAAAGTGACTTGTGTTAATCCGCTGGCCAGCGTGTTTTCTAAATATTTGCCATGGTTAATGCTTTTATGGCGATTTGTCCTACTACTTAATGTGTCCAGCTTTCATACATAATTATATCAGGGGCCTATGTATTATCTCCCTTTTTAAAGTTTTGTGTTTATATTTAAATTGTTTTATGTCAGAGCACAAACTGTTTCTCATCCGTAATATTTGTTTTCACTATGTTTTATAAGCTGGTGTGCTCTCTGGTGTTATTATTATCATCCAGACCTTTAAATTTTGCAGCCTATAACCTCTTTCTAATGATAAGACTTTAGTGAGTTGTTATTCATATTTCTTCCTGGAAAAACTTACAGTGCCCTTTCAGTAATTCTCTTTTACACCTTACATTTTTAGCAGAGCTTATTTCCTAGGGCATATGACCTTATTGGTAAGGTTCTATAAACGCAGTTGTCGCTAAACAATAGCTTTCAGTTGTAGTGTAATTCAGTGAGACATTTGTTTTCGGTGTCTGTATCGTAAGCCTCTTTTAAATTTTATGTCGACTTACGTAGTGTAAATCCTTTGGGTAAGCCGTAAAGGTTAACTGTTATGTCTTGTTAACTAGTTAATATTTACCTTTAGAGGTTCTGTCTGATGTCTTGGTTTTGAACTCGCTTGTAGAAATTTATCTAGAGCTTCGTTGTAATTCTTCGCTGATTTATTTAATTTTTTCATTTAAATTTTTTAAAGGTCAATAATATTAAAGTGTTATCTTCTTGCATCTTGTTTGAACGCTTTTCGAGAGTCTTAATTTAATATGGGAATTTAACCTGGACTTTTCCTACCTGTTTTTCTTAAAGAAGACCTGTTGTTATCTGGAAAAATAAATGTTTGTTGTCAGAAAGATGATGTTAGTTGAAGGAGCCTAGTCCTTCCATGTCATGTCTGTGATCCTGGCAATCCTCGATGAATCCAGAAATGTGGAGATGAAAGAAAAGGAAGAAATCACATACACAATCACTGTTGTGTTGAAACTTGAAATAAACCAGTGTTCTCGCTGTCTCGCCCATTTATACTGGATGTAACTGAAATATATTAATTTGTATACCACACTCACTTTAATTTACAAACAAATTGTGGCTAATTTGCAAACTGATGTATTGTGGAATGAAACAGGATGAGTCATACTGCTTCGACGCTTTCCAAACTTACTAAGAATCTAAGTGGCTGATAAAGGAACGAGTATGCCTTTTTCACATTAAGGGCAACAGAATCACGTTATATGTATTAGTCGAATGTCTGAGCGAAGGTTTTTTACTTGTTTCACATTTGATAATTTCCATGTAGTATTTATTTGTGAAAAACTGTAGACAGTCATTTCGTTCCACTCTGCCTATATCGTCCGACGAATTAACCAACCAAAAAGATGGAAATGCACGATGTTATTCCTAATACCCACGTTTTTCCCATTACAAATCTCGCCCAAAGCGGTAGCGGAAATGCAAATTTGAAAGTATGTAAGACACTGAATCATTTAACAGTGAGAAGCTGTGAAGCTTTTTTTATGTTTTTCCTCACTGGAATGGAGAGATTCTTGCGCCTGCGCACAGTCGCCCACACTCACATACCAGGAACATGAGGAAATTGCTGTCTGCCATGCGCCCCTTTGTCTCTTCTTGGAACGGCTGCATTCACCTAATGCACTCAGATACATCCACACGTACAAAAGCATCTTCAGTGATAAGCGGATCTGTGTTAAAATGATTACGTAAGAGCTTCTTGCGGAGCCAAATCAGAAGAGTCTTTAATTTATAAAGAGTAAACTCTATTTATGATAATACAAAGTCATATTACCAATCACAGATATGTTACTATAACATCCATCACCTTTACGCCAAACATAAATAGGTTCATCAACATTAATTTGTCGTCGACTACGTGTTCTCAACACCACAGGCGTGCTAAATGTGTAATATGATTTACCAATATCCTTATCATAAACCGCCCCAACATAAAAAGTATGGTAACCAATAACATCACGGGTATTAACACTCTCTAGACCTCTAGCTTTTTTTTAACGTCTACACAGTGTAATAATGCGATACAAAACCAGCCATTACTGTGCTGGTCAGATCGAAGTTAATAAGACTAAAATTCACAATACCACCAACAAATACAGAGGGTCCAGAAAGAACAGTTCGTGAGCCATATGGTTTGGCTTTAATTAATGTTATCCACGGACTTGCAGACTGCAGACACCATTCGTCGTCTTCTCACCCTGTAGGGAGGCATGTTGGCGCCGTTCATGCCGTTGGTTGTGCAACACCACGATCCAGACTGTCGGGCAGTCATTTTTTTTTCCTTTATTGTATTTCAATTCCCCATCGGGGCAAGCTGGCAGCAGCACATACGCTGCTCTTCAGCTGAAAGACATAGAACAAACAATAGAACACATTTTAAAACATACAAAGGAGAAAACATGGTGAACATAGATATAAAAAAGGGGGAACATCATGGAAGGCAATAGACAAAAAAAGGGACGACTGTAAAATCGAGATAAAAACCGTAAAAAAGTAGCACACACAAAAAGCCACACACTGGGACAATTAAAAGAACACAAGGTACAGTATGACCAGAGCATAAAAGTATCGACGGATGGCATAGCACATAACAAACACTCACAGTGACACTAAGTACAATGCCAAAACACAATTAAAATCACACCTCTCAACACACAGGAGAAGTAGCACTAATCACAACATTAACGTGGCACACTGACATTGATCAAAACGGAGGATCTGGCAGGTTCAAGGAGATGAGGGAGACTGGAAGAAGGGAGGGAGGATGGGGAAGAGAGGGGGGAGATGGGCGGGTGGCGCGCCAGGTAGGGAGGGAGTGGGAAGGAAAGAGGCAAGGATGGGGTGCAGGTTCTCGGGGGGGGGGGGGGGGGGAAAGAAGGAAAATCTGCTCTGGGAGAAGGAGGGGGAGGCGCTGGAAATTGCCCTGATGAAGGAGATGGAGGGTGTGGAGGTGGAGAGATAGTGGCGCAGCAATGGGTGGGGGGTGGAGAGGAAGGAGGAAACCAGGGGGGGATCAAGCCTGCAGACAATGTAACGGATGCGGAGAAGTTGGAGGAACAGGAGGAGGTGGGGGAAGGGGATGAGTTCATACAGGAGCTGTGTGGGGGAAGGAAGGCGGATACGGAAGGCCAGGCGGAGTGTATGGCGTTCAAGGATTTGGAGGGCCTTGTAAAAGCAGGTGGGTGTGGAGATCCAGGCAATGCTGGCATAACAGAGGATAGGATGGATGAGGGATTTGTAGGTGCGGAGGATGGTAGAAGGATGCAATCGCCAAGTCCGGAGTTTCAGAACGCGGAGGTAGGAATGGGGTTTCTGCTGGATGGTCTGGAGGTGAGGGGTCCAGATAAGGTGACAGTCGAGGGTGAGACCAAGGTATCTCAGGGTGGCGGTGAGCTGGATGGGACGACCATAAAGGGTGAGGTAGAAATCATGGAGACGAAAGGAATGGGTGGTGAAGCCTATGATGATTGCCTGGGTTTTGGAGGGGTTGAGATGGAGGAACCACTGGTTAAGGTGGGTTTGGAGGGTACGTTGGGACCGTTGTAGGGTAGGGTAGAGAGCCAGGAAGGCGGTGTCATCAGCATACTGGAGAGGTGGGGGTGGCCTGGGCATATCAGCCGTATACAAGAGATAAAGGAGAGGGGAGAGGACAGAGCTCTGGGGGACGCCAGTAGTGGGATAAAAGATACAGGAGTTGGTGTTGTGGAGGGTGGCATAGGAAGGACGGTGCGAGAGGAAGGAAGGGACCAGACGGACAAAACTGATAGGCAGGGCGTAGGTTTGGAGTTTAAAGAGGAGACCATGATGCCATACACGGTCATAGACATTTTGGAGGTCAATGGAAAGAAAAATGACGGAGCGACGGGAGTTGAGGTGGAGGGACTCGGGCAGTCAGTGTCGGTTGGTCTTATATACTGTTGCATTCTTGAGCCCTGGTTCTCGACGTACATTCAGCGAACTCGGCTGACGCTAGCAATCACATGACACAGGGTCTCAGTGACGCAAAATTTCCTAAGAATCCTTATCCCAGCGGCGTGTTACTGCCGTTCTAGCAACGTGCCGGGACCGACGCATCCTTGCTATAAATAAATCCATAAACACTAAAATACGAATGGTGATTATGTATTGCCATCAGACATTGACTACCTGTCACTCTGGCTCGAGCTGCTGCACAGGTAACTGCATTAAACAGGGCCAACACGCCTCGCTGCAGGATGAAAGGCGATGAGCAGTGTCTGCAGTCTGAAAGTCATTGGAGAACATTAAAATTAAAGCCAAACCGTATCACGAGATGTACTTGCTCAATCGTCTGGATTTGTTGGTGGTATTCTGAAATTTCGTGTTATTGATGTCGAACTGAACCAGCACGGCAATGGTTGGTTTTCTATCTCATTAATACGCTCTGTAGATATTCTCAGATACATACATAAGTATTAACGCATCTTCAGTGAAGTCTTACTGCAAAGAATTCAATTGTGGAAGCAGTAAAGAATTTTGGTCGTAGGGATACCATGGTTTGGCAAGGCTCCATAGCAGCAGTTTTCAGTATAGTTTTATTTCTGTAGACAGTGAAAGCAATGGTAATTTACGAGCTGTCATAATTTCTTAATAATCCGTCCAAGAAAAGGAGGTCTTATTTTTCTATTTCTTGCTGGTGTGTGTTAGCAGACCAGGCACCCACAAATCCTTGCCTCACAGTACCGCCACACACTACACGAGCTCCTAGGCCTGGCCCTGAGTGATGCCGACTGGTACCATTTTATCCTCTTCCATTATGAGTCAGGCAGATGCGTGTGGAGGTGCATGTGGTCAGCACACCACTCTACTGGCCGTTTTGCGGAATTTCCAGGCCTTGGAGACTCTTCTTCGCATTCAAGTAATTCCTCGATTGGCATCACGAGGTTGAGTGCGCCGCATACCAGACATCACACCACGGAAAAATCGTTGGCAGTCCTGGGGCCGCGCTGCAATCATGGACTGTGTGGCTGGTCCCTTGGGCATGGGTGTGTGTGTGTTTGTCCTTAGGATAATTTAGGTTGAGTGGTGTGTAAGCTTAGGGACTGATGACCTTAGCAGTTAAGTCCCATAAGGTTTCACACACATTTGAACATTTGATGGCCTGGGAATCGAATCAGTGTTCTACGCAATGCAGCCATCTACGCTGACCACTCAACTAAGAGGCCGAGTAACTCACTGCTGGACGATCCGAAACAAAAAGGTGTGGACTAGTGATGAAGTTGTGTGTAGCGCCGTAATTCATTTCCTGCATTTGTATGGAAACGACGCTGGAACAATCCTTGCTATTAGATTTTCTCTTGAAGTATACGATAACAATGCCCCATAACACGACTTAGTTATTAGGTGGCAAGGATGTCTCCAGTCTGAATGATGAAAAACTAAATGGCAGATCTCTTCTTTGTGAACAATCGTCAATCTCAAGAGGGGGGAAGCCCTGTTGCTCAAAGACCCATGAATCACATCGAGATGACAGTTATTATTTTTCTATGGCTGGTGGTGTGTAATCAAAGACAGGGCATTCTTGTACCGTCCTGTGTCACCAATCGCCCAATATTTCGGCAACATTTTTATTGGTAAGTATGGTTGTGGAAATGCCTGCTGCAGGTGAGGCTATGTGGATGAACTTCATTGGCTGCAGCGTCCCCAGCCGAAACACTAACTTTAAATCTAAAGGAGTTCATAAAATAACATCTTTATATGTGGCTTTTTCTGCTAACGGCCTTGTCAAAGAGGACGAAGGAGCGGACAGAGTTTCAGGGCACTTTCTTGCTCCTGGGGTGGGAAACTACCCCTAAAGGCGGACGAATCAGCAATGATCAACGGGATGAGGATTCAGAAGGCAATGGAAACCGCTGCTTTAAAGATACATAACGTGTATCCACAGGAAATGTGGCGTCTAATTGAAAATGTGTCGTGATTACCTCTCCATTGGCAAAGGATTCCGGAATTTTATGCCATCCTAATATCCGGGAGGAGATTGCCAATGGGGAGGTGACCATGTGAAAAAGACTGAATAACCAAAGAAAGAGTGACGTGTCTAGAAATCTGAATAGGAAAATGCAAACGCTCAATCTAGATACAGTAACGATCGGTGAATTGAAATGGAAAGAAGACAATGATTTCTGGTCGGGTGAGTATAGGGTACTATCAACAGCAGCACGAAATGGTATAACGGGGGCGGGATTCTCTATGAATAGGAAGATAGATCAGAAATTGAGCTACTGTGAACAGTACAGTGATAGCGTTGTTCTTATCAGAACAGACAGCAAACCAGTACCGACATCGATAGTTCAAGTATAAATGCTAACGTCGCACGTTCGAGCTGAAGAGACAGAGAAAGTATTTGAGGATATTGAAACGGTAATATGGCACGTAAATGAAGATGAAAATCTAATAGCACTGGGGGACTGGAATGCAATTGTAGGAGAAGAAGTACAAGAAAAGGTTACAGGAGAATATGGGCTTGGGACATGGAACTAGAGAGGAGAAAGACTAATTGAGTTCTGTAATAAGTTTCAGCTAGAAATAGCGAATACTCTGTTCAAGAATCACAAGAGGAGGATATATATTAGGAAAAGGCTGGGTGATGGGAAGTTTTCAATTAGGTTACATCATGGTGGGCCTGAGATTCCGAAATGAGATACTGGTTTTTAAGACGTACCTAGAAGCAGCTGTAGACTCAGATCACAATTTAGTGGTAATGAAGATTAGGCTGAACTTTAACGAACTAGTCCGGAAGATTCAGTGGGCAAAGAAGTGGGATACAGAAGTACTAAGAAATGAAGAGATATTCTTGACGGTCGCCACGGCTATAGATGCAGCAACTAGGAATACAGCTGAAGAGAAATGGACATCTCTAAAAAGGACAATCACGAAGATCGAAAAGAAAGTACAAAAATCTTCAAGGAAATTCAGGTATACAGAAACAGAAGTCACTTAGAAATGAAATAAGGAGGAAGTGCAGGAAAGCTAAGACGAAGTGGCTGTATGAAAAATATGAAGAAAACGAAAAAGAGATCACTGTCGGAAGGACTAACTCAGCATATAGAAATGTCAAAACAAACTTCGGCGAAATGAAAAGCAATGGGGGTAACACTAAGAGTGGAACGGGAAGTCCACTGTTAAATCACGAGGAGAGTGCGGATGGGTGCAAGAGTACTCTGGAGGCCTCTATGAGGGATAAGGTTTGTATAACGTGATAAAAGAAGGATCAGGAGTCGATTTAGAAGAGATAGGGTATCCAGTATTTGTATCAGAATTTAAGAAAGCTTTGGAGACTTTTAACTCAAATAAGGAAGAAGAGACAGAATTTCTAAATTCATTGGGGGAATTGGCAACAAAACGACTATTCACATTGGTGTGTAGAGTGTATGAGTCTGGCGACATACCATCTGCCCTTCGGAAGAATATCATACCCACAATTCCCAAGACTTCAAGAGCTGACAAGAACGAGAATTACCTCACAATTAGTTTAACTGCTATTGCATCCACGTTACGGACAAGAATAATATACAGAAGAATGGAAAAGAAAATTCAGGATGTGCTACATGACGATCAGTTTGTTTTTAGGAAAGGTAAAATCGCCAGAGAGATAACATTGACGTTGCGGTTGATAATGAATGCAAGACTAAAAAATATCACCACACGTTCATAGGATTTGTCGACGTGGAAGAACCGTTCGACAATGCGAGATGTTAGACATTAACAGAAAAATAAGGGTGAGCTTTAGGGAGAGACGGGTAATGTATCATATTTACAGGAGCAAAGAGGGAATAATAAAAGCGACGACCAAGAACGAAGTGTTCGGATTAAAAAGTGTGTAAGACAGGGTTATGGTCTTTCGGCACTATTGTTCAATCTCTAGATCGAAGAAGCAATGGTGGCAATAAAGAGAACGCTCAGGAGTGGAATTAAAATTCAAAATGACAGAATTCCAGTGATACGATTCGATGCTTGCACTGTTATCCCGAGTGAAAGTGAAGAATATATGATCTGTTGAATCGAATGAACAGTCTAACGAGTAAGGAATATGGGTTGAGAGTAAAACGAAAAACGATGAAAGTAATGACAAGCAGCAGATATGAAAACAACGAGAAACTTAACATCAGGTTTGATGTTCACGACGTAGGTGAAGTTAAGGAATTCTTATACATAGGCAACAAAAGAACCAATGACGGACGGAGCAACGAGGACATCACAAGCAGTCTAGCACTGGCAAAAAGAGCATTCCTCGCCAAGAGAAGTCTACTAGTATCAAACATAGGCCTTTACTTGAGCAATAAATTTCAGAGCACGCCCGTTTGGAGAACAGCATTGTATGGCACTGAAGCATGGACTGTGGGAATGCCGCAACACAGAAGAATCGAAGCATTTGAGATGTGGTGCTACAGACAAATGTTGAAAATTAGATGGCCTTATAAGGTAAGGAATGAGGTGGTTCGACGTAGAATTGGAGAGGAAAGTAATATGTGGAAAGCACTGCCAGGGTGAAGGGATAGGATGACAGGGCATCTGTTAAAACATCAGGGGATGACTTCCATGGTACTAGAGGGAGCTGTAGAGAGTAAAAACCGTAGAGGAAAACAAAGATTGTATTCCATTCAGCCAGCAAATAATTGAGGATGTAGGTTGCAAGTGCTACTCTGAGACGAAGAGGTTGACACAGGAGTATGCAGACAAAACAGCGCCTTTCTTAGCAATCATATAAAACCGCTCACTTGTCGAAAGGTCTGTTCCTAAAGACTGGAAAGTCCCACAGGTCACACCAATAGGAGTAACCCATTGAATTACAGACCCATATCACTGACCTCAATTTCAGTAGGATTTTGGAGCATATACTGTACTCGAACATTATGAATCACGTAGAAGAAAGTGACTTATTGATACAAAACCAACGCGGATTCAGACTTCTTGTGTAACACAGCTAGCTCTTTATTTCCATGAAGTAATGACTGCTGTCGACAAGGGGTCTCAGATCCATTCCATATTCCTAGATTTCCAAAAGGCTTTTGATACCGTTCCTCACAAGCGACTATTAATCAAATCGGGTGCATATGGGGTATCGCCTCAGTTGTGTGACTGGATTCGTGATTTCTTTTCATAAAGGTCACAGTTCGTAGTGATAGACCATAAATCATCGAGTAGAACAGAAGTGATATCTGGCGTTCCGCAAGGTAGTGTCATAGGCCCTCTGCTATTCCTGATTTATTTAAATAATCTAGGTGATAATCTGAACAGCCCCTTAGATTTTTTGCAGACGACGCTGTAATTTACCGTCTAGTAAAATCAACAGACGATCAGTTCCAATTACAAAATGATCTAGAGAGAATTTCTGTATGGTGCGAAAAGTGATAATTAGCACTAAGCAAAGGAGAGAGTGTCACTGATATGATATGCGAGTTGGGGTGGCAGTCACTGAAACAAAGGCGGTATTCTTTGCGAAATTTCAGTACCAACTTTCTCTTCCGAATGCGTAAATATTCTGTTGACACCAGCCTAAGTAGGGAGAAATGATCATCATAATAAAATAAGAGAAATCAGAGCTCGAACAGGAAGATTTAGGTGTTCCTTTTCCCCACGCGCCATTCGAGAGTGGAATGGTAGAAAAGTAGTAAGAAAATGGTTCGATGAACCCTCTGCCAGGCACTTTAAGTGTGAGTTGCAGAGTAACCATGTAGATGTAGATGTCGATGCAGGACGCAACAGGGCCCGTGTATTTTTTTGTTCTCTGCTTTGATGTCATGGAAGCATCTCATTGGCTCTCAGTCCATCATGCATCTTCTAGTCAATTTTAGGCCCTCTGTTATGATCTGGGATGTACTACTACAATTCCGCAATTTTTTATCTATGTACACATATACCTGTATATAAATTTGCACATGAAAAGAAGTAGAAATTTGTCTGAGATTAAAATAAAATAGCATTGTCGAAATGTAGTAGTGCATCCCAGATCGTAACCGAGGCATAGAATTGACTATAAGATGCGTGAAGTATGATTCCATGACATCAAAACGGGAAACAGCAAGATAAAGGGGCACTGTTGTGGAAGTCAAATCATGGGACATCCCAGATCGTAATCGAGGCATATAATTGACTATGGGGTACGTGAAGGACGATTCCATGACATCAAGGCGCGGAACAGCGTAATACACGGGCCCTGTTGTGGAAATGTCTCGCGTCTTGTATGTGGAAAGAGTTACTGTTTGTGACCACGTCAATGCTTCATAGCTGCTAGTTTAATAGTCTCACGCTCTTACCAAATCTATGTGTATCTCCTCGTTCAGACTCTGATTTCCTGCTTGGCACCAGACGTATATGGACGTTCGCTATAGGGCCTGTATTTGCCGTGCGCCTGCAGAGAACTGCTTGGACGGAAGGCAGCCAAGCCAGAGACACCGTGGGAATGCCATGCAATGCTGACATACACCTGGAGGGAAAGTATAATTTAATCTGTATGTATGTTGCAGAAGGACTGGTTCTCAGGCCCTGACGCTCGTCGCTGTCGCCGGCCGGAGTTGCCGTGCGGTTCTGGGCGCTACAGTCTGGAGCCAAGCGACCGCTACGGTCGCAGGTTCGAATCCTGCCTCGGCCATGGATGTGTGTGATGTCCTTAGGTTAGTTAGTTTTAAGTAGTTCTAAGGGCTAGGCGACTAATAACCTCAGAAGTTAAGTCGCATAGTGCTCAGCGCCATTTGAACCATTTGAACTCGTCGCTGTAAAGTAAGGAAGACGTCATCAGAAATACTTTCATGATATACAAGCACGTTGTGTATTTCAAGAACGAGCGTATCTGTGCGTCAGTAGTTGCATAGCATTAACTTTCACTTGCGTAAGTAACGATAAATAAATAAATGTATGAGTAGGGCCTCCCGTCGGGTAGACCGTTCGCCGAATGCAAGTCTTTCGATTTGACACCACTTCGGTGACTTAGCGTCGATGAGGATGAGATGATGATGATTAGGACAACACAACACCCAGCCTCTGAGCGGAGAAAATCTCCGACTCAGCCGTGAATCGAACGCGGGTCCTTAGGATTGACATTCTGTCGCGCTGGCCACTCAGCTACCGAGGGCGGGCCGTAAATAACGATATATTTATGTGGAATTCGGTACACGACAGCAGGCGAGGTGCTTGGTGAAAATAAAGCAGTCGCAATTAGTAACAAAAGTCAAGTACTACTCAAAGAACGGATTCTTGACAAGCCTCTGACAGCATAGGTGCAATATTAATTGAATGGACAACTAAAGAGGTTGTATCCCTTGGATAGACAATCGGATGTCCCATAGTTAGTAAAAGAGGCGCAGTTTGTAATTAGCCTGGGGAATAACATTGTGTCTTTTTGGGAGAATAGATGTCTTTTTTAAGTGCTTAAGTTCAGCCAAAACTGACTAATGAGTGTTTCCAGTACCTCATGCAATTCCACTCAATACCTTTACAGAAAGAGCATTGGAAGATGTTCTACAAGAGCTAAAAGCGAAGAAATAATCAACAAGTAAGAAACCTGTATAATTTCAAAGCAGTGCCTGTTTTGTAAGAGTACAGGCTCTATCATTTGTCAAAGAATGAAAGTGTTGTTCCTGAGAGGTCCACCTAGCTTTTGAAACAGTACAGCCGTTGACTATCTTCTCAGTAAAGATTAATACAATAATTGTGGACATATCACAATATTAAAATTAAAAGTAAAACTTCTTAAGTTCCATATCCTTCGAATATTTTTACGCTGGTTATTGCTGTAGAGAGATTAATATTTTCTGTAATGTTTGTGGGTTGAGATGGACTGACATTTTCTCCAATGTCGGTTCATTTTTCGGCATTGGTTGGATTCCTATTACAAACAAGGTATTAAGGGCATTCCAATCTACAGGGAGAGTGACAGTTTGGGAAGGTAGATATCTACTTGAATGTCTACTGATAATAATCGTAAAAATGTTAGTATCAGAAAATTCCAGTCGAGCCATGTTTAATGCGAGGAGGTGAATGAAATGCGCATAATCGTGTTTATCACGTTACTGGGAGAGGGGGGGGGGGGGGGGGGGGAGGGAGGCGTGAGCCAGCCATTCTCAGAATAAAGAGGATGTTGTTCTCTTATGTGAACAGATCAGCCAGTTGCCATACCATGGTTTGTTTGTTTATGAAGTTATTGATAGGCAATTAATGCCATGATAATGACAGTAACAATCAAGCTAATTACCATAATTTATAGGCAACATGATGACTGAATGGGGGACCGAGGTTAACGTTTACCCATGTGTTAATTAGTGGTCAAATGCTTGTTCCATAAAGTGATAACTGTCATTTGAATATTGGTACATTATGTGACCGAAAGGAATGATGCCTCCCTCATTGTTGCAGTGTGCTCATCCACCCCCCCCCCCCTCACACCAGCACGCCTACCACTATCCACACATTGCTCCTGCTGGCCACACTCCCACTACTGATCCCACAGCCCATTAGTGTGCCCCCAGCATCTTGATATTGATATACTTAATCTGCATCTTACTCAAGGAACAGCAGCATCATTAAATTCAGGCAATGTAGGAGATTTCCAGTATAGTATGCCACCGAGCAATATTGGCCTAGTTTTTGTTAAGGTTCACACCCAATGCTATTTACTGCAATATACAACGCTGTTTACGGTCTTATGACTAATTTTCGCCGATTTTTTAAGAAGATGCACTATTATCAGCTATGTTTTGATTACCGTACACTTTTCAAGAAGTTACATGTAAATGTGGGTTTCGCTGCTATTTTCCCCACTTATTAGACCATACATGTAAAGATGGGTAACATGTGATATCGGCACGAGAGCATCGAGTCCCTTAGAAGCCTACTACTACCACGTAAATATGGGTTACGTGACTAATTTTAACGACTATTTTAAGACGACTCATACATACATGATTTTTCGTTGCTTTTTTATCGATTTTCGATAAAAATAATATGCTTGACTAGTCCTAGGAGTGCCAAAAGTGTACATCTGATCGCTACAGTAGAGAAACTTAGAACGTGGGAGAGCCATCTGCCAGATTGGGAGCGTCAGATTATGTATGATACATCAATCAGTCTTCATTCTGTCGGAATTATGGAAAAAAATTCCAGAAATGTGACACCGTAATTGAACGTGAGGTTCTGTAAAACAAATGAACTCACATGCCAATAGAAACATATACAAGCTTTCAGGAGGGATGCGATTTCGCGAAAACGTTCTACTCGAATACGTAGAAGAAATAAAGTGGTCAAAGCAAAATTTTAATCACGATACACATGGTACTATGTCACAAAGGCTTTACAGTGGTGGACAGAGGCACGCCGTCATGAGTATGAGGGGACAGATCAGAGGTTCGCGGGCAGTGCCGAGTTGCCAAGTCCCATCTGGTCGCACAGTGACACTCTGTCTTTACGCCTCCTGTGTGCGGAGGGATGGGGAAGGGAACTGCCAGCCCCTGACCGACGCAGCGTCAGATTACACCCGTGGTCTGTGAAGTGTGGTGCGTGAAGACACAGTGTGTTCCGCAGTGCGATACGGCTCATGTATGGAGTTCGGATATTTACCGTTTTACGTGTTGTTAAGGGAGCGCTACACTATGTGATAATTCTTCAAATGTATACGTTGTAATTATGCACATACTAGTTCTTGAGTACTGAGATGTGATGTGCCAGCTTCTGCGAGCTGGGAGTGACAGTAACATACGGTCTGCCGGCATAGAGCAGGATTCGCTAGTGGATCATATAACTTCCTTTGTAAAAGCTTTCCAGCCGTTATTTTTTGGACGTCCAGTATAATAATATATGGTTAGGTGAAATAATAAACCACACACGAAAAGTATGGAGGGTAAGTTCGTTTTAAATGAAATGTAGGCCTGCTGCATATTTGTTCTTGTGGTGTTTCTTCCTGAAAAAGTGACTGTTGGCAGCCAACTCGGGAAAACCGACAAAATTTCAACAAATTGCTTAAAAACCATTAATAGTGTCGTATGTTAGTGTATTCGTAAGGTATCGTCTGTGGTGTTAATAAGTACACATTTTGAACTCCATATTTCAGCCCGCCTCCTGGAAAAAACATGCATCTGTGAAATACTGATGGAAAAACGATAAAATTTTAATGAATCGCTAAAAAATTATAAATGAAACACACACACAACTTTGGTGTAATTTCTACAAAATTTATTATTTGTTTCGCTAACCGGATTTCGGCCTGCTACGCCATCCTCAGCTACAAACATAAGTAAGTGGTGCAGTGAAATTATGGGAGATCATAGACTTTAAACTGGTGAGTGTACAGAGTAACTCCATTTCCAGAATTGTAAATTGTTAATGTTAGAATTAGGAAAAAAAGACAGGAATTTTTTCAGTGGAAATGCCATGTCAAATATTGTAATTGAAATAAAATCTGTGACACATTAATTAATCATATGTAGACATATTACAACAGTTGCACATAGGAGAAAATAACTAATCAGCAAATTTTGGTGACATACTCCAAAGATGTGGCTGAGCAAAACAATTTTGTCTTTAATGGGTATTAAATTACAAACAGATACATATATTTATGATGTTACGCAGGCGAGTGTTACAGCTGTGCCTATACAAAGTAAATTATTTTTTAACATAACGAGAGAAATTATAGCAACCAGAATAAAGGAAATGGGACATGCGAGTAAGAGGGATAATTTACAACAATACCTGGATAGGATCATGTGTAGTATTTGCAGTCAGAAGTGGCAAGTAAGGGAACTGTGTCTTGTCATTCAGTACTAGACGTGCGTTGATGGGCACGTCTTATTAATTTCCACTATTTGAAAACAGTTCACCATCCTTTCTTTATGAATGTGAAGTAATACTTCATCTTTCACCTTTTAACTATGGCCTTCTTTAAGCGAGTGACCTGCAAAAGAAGTCTCCTCTTCTAAGTTTGCAACTTCTGTGGTGTTCCTTCAAGCAGGTACATACTGAACTGCCAGTCTAACTATATGGAATCTATCACATTTACTAGTAATTTCATGTAGCCCAGTATTTTCAGAAGCTGTAGTAATGCCCTTATCGTTGGGCAAAAAGTGGACAACAGTGTTGTGAACATAGAATAGTGTTTTGTATTCCTTGATTTAAGCTTTCGGATTACATTCAGTGAGACTTTTCCTTAGTATGGAGTTATGCACAATTTATTGCACTCTGGACGTGGTGTGTCAAGGAGAGGGTAAAGAAGGGAGTGCAGTTGTGGTTTCTGATTTTTGTGCATTATGGATTAAACAAAGGTAGGAGGATAACCATTGTTTTGAAGCTATTTGTTTCATTGCATTTAAATCAATTTTCATATTGACTTCAGTCATGGATTAGATAAAAGGCGATGAATCGCAGAATGAAAGGCAACATGTTTATAGGTCACTGAGTGATGAGAATTGGCCAGTGATGGTAGATCTCTTATAAATTTTGAAAGTATGAATACAGTCAATAACGTCTATGGTTAAATCTAAAGAATTTGTGCAGTTACCTCCAAACCCCATTCTTAATTTTACAGTTCTGTTTTTAGAATTCAGTTGTTTAGGAATTTTTGTAGTTGTCTGGTAGTACCTACCTGTAAACACAGTACATCGTTAACACACCTAAGCCAATATCCAGTCATGGGAGACAGTGAATTATTTTTGAAAAACTGTGTTTCAAAATTGTCCATGTAATTCCAGCAAGGACTGGCCTTAAGGGGCATCGTATAGCTAGACCAGCCAATTGTTTGTATACCCAGAAACGGAAATAATTTGGTATTAGACAAGTTCCTATAGCTAACTTTATGTCGTCTGTGACAATTGGGTTAACTCCTGATTTATCTAGTAAGTCTGTGGGAATGTTCAGGAACTACTGAGTAGGTATGCTAGCGAATAAGTTGCTAATTTCAGAAGCAGCAACTTGGGACTAGGGAGGATTTGTATGTCTTCTTAACTCCTTTACTAAGCCAACTGTAGCTAGGACGCCATGATTAGGTTTGAACTCGGTTTTCATCTTGATCAGGTCACTTAATTCCCTGGCTAATTTATAATATGAATCTCAGACTGAAGACACCACAGGACAAATTGGGATATTATCTTTATGGTGTTTAGGAAGCCCATAAAGTCTGGGGCCTATAAAATTCATGTCGGTGGGTAAATGGAGAGTTTGAAACACTTCTCATTTTATCATTGTAGGACTGTGTGGGGACATTCTATACTTACCGGAAGTTGGTGCCATTAACATATCTTCCATTTTGTAAACATAGTCACATCGTTCATTTAGACCACCGCATTTCCTTTCTCTCATCAGACAGGTGTAACATTATTGTTAATCATTTTCTTCCTGAAATTGTTTAATACTTATCATTCCTTAGCTGGTTAGACACTACAAACGAGATTAGGTATTTCCAGCTAAGGATCTACGAGATGTTTAGTGCAGATGTTCTCGCCTAATTCCCACTCTATCCATATTTTTAATATTTTCAGTCTTTTTTCAGACTTTTTGTGATGGAGCATATTTAAAACCTTTTCCCCGTTCAGTGAACTCTTCGTTGGTCCTTCGTAACTCCCAAAAGTTAGCTACACCATCTGGAAACTTGCTTCTGAATTGGTTTTAGAAGTTGTTTACCATTAAAGAGTTTATCAATTATAGTCTTCATTTCTTCGAATATGGTACACATGACGTCATTCAGTTCCTGTCTCTCTTCGCTGTGCAATATGTCGATCTCAGTTAAGTACAAAAAGGCCGAAATTCGTAAGTGCGTTAATTTTAAGTGTGTACCCACGTGATCATGGATGCTGTAAGACCATTTCCTTTCTTCTTTGAGTCACGTTTTTCGTGCGACGTCTGCTGCCTTCTTTTAGAAGCAGCATTCGTTGACTTTAGTCATACACACCCATATTTCGGCGTTGGCACATTTAAATGAACGTTTCTTGGCTGCTCCATTGGCATTTGGCAGAATATTTTATACATTAAGAAAGAAATAATTACAACACAGGTGTAAATATTTTACGTAATTTATTATTAGTTACACGCATTAGTTTTCGGCTGTTGTGCCATCATCAGGTACAAAGATAAATATGTGGTGAAGTGAAATTTTTTGGACCAAAGATTTTAAACTTGTGGGTGTACAGACCATCTACATTTACAGGGACGAAAACTGTTAGTGTTAAAAATTGGTATAAAACAAGAGAAATTATTTCGATGGACATATGATGAAAATTAAAGGGACATTATATGTCCTATGCCACATTGTTGAATTATCGAATTATCTGACCCATTATCTTGGAAACTTTTTAAGACACCAACTTACAATTTTGCATAATTATTGAATGCACCTTTCAAGATGCACTGAAGTATAATTATTACCAAAATTGTATTGTGGGGCATGTTATCTTTTTTTTTCAAACACTCAATTTTTGACAGAATTTTGTAAATAAATGAACATTACAACAAAACAACTCAGGATATTTTAATTATTCTAGTTCCATAGGTGTTGAATCTCACACTTGGCATGCTGTGAAAATTTCAAGTCTCTACCATCAGTACTTTTTTTAGAAAATGGATCATTTATTGAAAAATTGTAGTTCAGAGATACTGCGGCTTAAAACATTTTGTATTACAAATTCTTATACAGACTTACATTTCTGCGTCTTTTATGCACTGTAATTTCCCTTGCCCATAGTCTGTCTTCTTCAGTGTCACAACAGCCCAGTGCTTGCCTCTTCCTTTTCTTTCTTGCTTCTTTTGTCATTTGCGGAGTATGGATGTAGATGTAGATTTGCTGCGCAGCTAACTCTTCTTCACGTAGACGAAGTTCATCCAGTTCCCTCAGTCCTTTATCTGCGTTCTGTCCAAATTTTACCCCTAACTTCTCCAGAACCTTAAGTCTTTCGTAGTTCCCACCATTAAGAGTTATTACAGCATCAGACTGCTAACTTTAGATTCACAAGGCCAACAAATACATTTCTAGGCACACGGCATCACACAGCATTATTCAAGGACTCATTCACATTCTGGATCTTTTCGTTTAAACACTTCTTTAGTAGCTCAGGATTTGCCAGATCTCTGCAAATTGGTTTGATTGCCTTAATATCATTACTTTTACCGCTGTCACCCGTTTCTAAACTTACTTTCCTTTTCGATGCACTAGGGGGGGGGGGGGGGTGGTCACTTTAGAAACATTATCGTGGTTTCCTTCACTACTACCACTGCTAGAACTTCAGAAGAAAATGCAGGTCTCTCATAACTGGTACTCGCAAATTTGCGTTTCTTTTACACTTAGTCATTTTATTTACATATAAAAAGCAATAGAGGCTATCTTACTAAAACATTGCCGATATCATTCTACTTTCAACGAAAACTAGTATCAGAAACAAAGGACTGATTTGTTTATTCTTAATGTGCACTTCTGAGACGTAGCAGTAGGCATGAAACCAAGCAATTCACAGACTTCTAGACTGTGTAGTTCGCAAGATATGCCTGTTCAACTGTGGCAGTATATGCGTAGCTGCGAAATTTGACAGTCACACATCAACATTCAAAATATTATTTCAAGGTCACAAGTGTTTGATTTTAATGCATTATGTACCAAAATCTTCAGAAAGGTCCAAAGTGCATTATGGGGAAGAAAACAGAAAGTGACAAATTTCAATTAATATCACATATGACTTCCCTTTTTTAGTAAATAACACTAAATGTATGATACATTAAATAATAAACAATAGACAAATTACAACAGTTGATCACAGAAAAATGTATTTCATCAACAAGCTTTGGTGATAAATTCCGAAGGTCTGACTGAACAAAACAATTTGGTCTTTAATAGGTAATAAGTTACAAACATATAAGTGATAACAGTGATATTAAGAAGGTGAGTGAAACTGCTGACATTATACAAAGTAAAATATTTGTAATAGAGTGAGAGAAATTATAGAAACCAAAATAAAAGAAATGGAACATGTCCAAAGAGGAGTATTTTATAACATGGCCTGGATGGGGTTATGAGTAGTATCTACAGTTAGAACTGCCAAGCAGGCGAACTGTGTCTGGTCACTCAGTACTAAGCTTGGGTTGATGAACATGTGTTTATTAATTTCCACTATTTAAAGATTATTCACCTTCGCTCTTTTATGAATGTTATGTAATACTTCGCCTTTCACCTTGTGACTATGGCCTTCTATAAGTAGGTGGTCTGCAAAAGTATAGTCTCCTTTTCTGAGTTTCCAATTTCTGTGGTGTTCTTTCAAGTGGATACACGTAGCTCTGACAGACTAACCTATATAGAATTTACCACACATACAAGTAATTTTATGTGTTCCACACTTATACAAAGCAGGAATGCTGGCCCTACCATTGGGCAAAATGATGCCAACAGAGTTGTGAACGTATAACAACGTTTTACGTTCCTGGATTTAATCTTTCTGGCTACTTCAAGTGACACTTTCCCTAAGTATGAAATTGTGCACCATTTATTGTCTTCTTGAGGTGGTGGGTTAAGAACAGCATAAAGAAGACAGGAGAATTGTTGTTCCTGTTTTTGTGCGTTGTGGATTCCACTAAGGAAAGATGATAGCTCTTGTTTGATGCAATTTGTTTGATCGTATTTAATTCCACTTGGGTATGGTCTTCACTATTTGGAAAGGACATTAGGCAATTTATCGTAGAATAAAAGGCAGAATGTGAATGGGACACTGGGCCAGTATCATTATATCTGTAGTGGAACTCTTTCTTCAAATTTTGAAAGTTGAATATGGACACTGTAAGTAATCATGCAGTCACTCTTAAACTCTACTGTGAATTTTACACTGCTGTTTGTAAAATTTAGTTGCTTGATGAATTTTTGAAATTGTCTGGAAGTACCTATCCATAAATACATCATCTACAGATCTAAACCCATATGCAACTTTGGAAGAGATTGGATTATTTTCCAGGAACTCTATTTCAAAATTGTCCAAGAAGATGGGGTGATCCCATATCTAGACCATTCAACAGTTTGTATAGCCTGTCCTAGGAGCAGAAGATACTTTGGATTAGACAATTTTCTGTATGTAACCTAATGTCACGTTTGACAATCCAGGTTAAATCCTCATATACCTGAGCAGTTACATTAGTACGTTGCTAAAATCGAAAGAAACCAGCTGGGTTCTAGGGGCAATTTATATGTCTTTTAACTTATTCAGTAAGTCCAATGAAATAAGGATACCAGGACTAGGTCTGAACCTGGATTTGACTTTGATCGAGGCATTTAAGTCTGTTGCTAACTTGCAACGTGGGACTGAGAATGAAGATAGCACAAAACAGGTTGGGTATCATCTTTACTGAGTTTAGGAATGCTATATGGTCACGGAGCTTCAGAATTCACATTGATGAGTAAACAAGGATCAGAGACTGATATCATCCTTTACACAGTTTGATAGCACTTCTAATTTTATTTTTATAGCACTGTGTAGTATCATCCTGTATCTGTTAGAAGTTGGCTGAATTTAGAAAACCAATCCGCTTTGTTAACATAGTCACATGTATTCTTAAGACAAACACATTTCCCTTGACCGTCCAGATTGGTATTACGTTATTGTCAATCATTTTCTTCCTGAAATTGTTTAGTACTTGTTGTTATTTAGCTGTTGGGGCAGAAGACGCAATGTTTGACATTTCCGATTCTTGGTTAAATGTCCTGATCAAGATCAAAACCAAATTCAAACCTCATCTTGGTATCCTTAATTCAGTTGACTTAGTGAACAAGTTAAAAGATATACAAATCCCCCCTAGTACCAAGATGGTTTCTTTTGATGTTAAAAAATTATTCACTAATATATCTGCTCACAAGCACCTGAACATTCTCACAGACTTACTAGATAAATCAGGAGTTAACTCAGATGTCACAGATGACATAGGTTAACTACAGTAACTTTTCTAACACCGAATTATTTCCAAATGTTTGTATATCCTGTTATAACAGGATATACAAAGAGTTGGTTTTTATAGACATGCGATCCCCCCTCAGTTCAGTCATTGCTGAAATCTTAATGAATAATTCTGAAACACAGTTTTTTTTTTTAAATAATCATCTCTCATCCAAGGATGGGTACTGCCTTAAGTATGTTAGTGATGTGTTGTACCTATGGAGAGGTACTATCTGATGCCTTCAAAATTTCCTCAAGCAACTAAATTCTAAACAAAACAGTATATAATTCACACTGGAGTTTGGTAGGAACTGCACACATTATTAAATCTAACCACAGACACTAGTGACTGTACTCATCCTTTCAAAGTTTATAAGAAACCCACCATTACAAATATATTAAAACTGGCCAATTCTCAACACTCAGTGACCTATAAACATATTGCCCTTCATTCTGTGATACATCGCCATATATCTACCCCATGACTGAAGACAATATCCAAATGGAATTAAATGCAATCAGACAAATACCATCAAGCAATAGCTATCATACAACGTAAGTGGAATCTACAATGCATAAAAAACAGAAACAAGAACGCAATAAATGGAGCATAATTTCATACTTAGGGAAACCTTTAATTTATGTAGCTAGAAGGCTTAAACCCAAGAACGTAAAATCGTCATTTCATGTGTGGAGCACTGTGGGCCACTTTCTACCCAACGGTAAAGACAGCACTCCAGCTTTCGAAAAGTGTGAAAAATATAAAGTTACTTATAATTATGGCAAATTCCATATAAGTCCATCTGACAAGGTAATATGTGCCTGGTTGAAGGAACACAAAGACGTTCATAACTTAGAAAAATAGCTTCTAATTTTGCAGATCACCTGATTAAAAAAGAATGTAGTTACGAGGTGAGAGATGAAGTATTATCAGATAAATATAGTGTAACACCCCACCCGTCACTTACCTGGTTTTGGCGTGTGTTCACCCCTGCTAATTGACTAACACATCAACAGAGAGCGCAAAACTGCCACAATATCGGATAACGCAAAGAAAGTAATAAGGCCCTGTGACTCCTGATTGAACTGCGGTGGCAGTGTTGACATTAATTGATTCAGAATTGATCCATTTCAATTAAAAAAGGGTGCACATTGATGTTATATTCAGCTATTGAACACCAGATGCAAATGTTGAACATAAAATTAAATAAGAAAGTGACTTGGGATTTCAAGTACTTGGTTGAAAAACAGATGCAGTCGCTTAGCACAAATTCATTTCAACTCACGACCTTCAGGCATCACATTACATGACTCTCCTAACAAGCAGTTGCAATAATTTGCGTTTGTGTGGAGTAAAGCGCGATAAGTCAAAAGTAATTGATATCGACTGACCCAGGCGTAATGTGAAGTGCAAGAAGAATTCTACAATACAAGGCCCCTGAAACCCTCGTGGAAACTTTGCCAACGTGATCCAACAAATTAATCAATGGCCAGAGCGGTTGCAATATCACCGAATTCTCCGTGGCGGGGCGTCGTCGTTTTGCGGACATCGGCCGACCTCGTGGTGCTGCAAGGCTGCACTCGTCTATTCACATCTAGGTATCTTGCTCAGTACATAGCTGAACGAAAACATTCTATCTCCAAGCTCAATCATTACGTTTGCTAAGTCCCAAACTGCAGAGATGCTCACTCTCTCTCAGGCAAGCTGAGTAAAGAACGCCACGTCTGCACTCTAGGCACTCTGCACTATGGAGACTTCTCCCAGTCCGCTCTTCGCCTCGGTTTCCCCTCCAGCAAAATCGCTTACGCCAATTGCAGCGCAAGTCGCGTTAATTATGCGTCGCTTCCTAGCGCCGACCAATGCCTGCTCTGGGAAGCGAACAAATTCCCACAAAATTTCCCTTCTTCTCAACTTCTGCTATTTAGCTCCTCCCAGGCCACCCATCTAGGTTAGTGTCTGCTCAAAACACAATTTTTTCCGAAAATCTGACTCCCAGGAGAGTACTTCAAATTCCTTGGTCCTAAGTTCCCATCGGATGCCGGCGTACTTCAATCTGTTGCTCTACACCTGATTTATTTCAGACTCTGCGGACCGTGAATTCACCATGAAGTTGCTAGAGTCACAAACACGCATATTTTGGCCTCTGTTGACCGCTCCACCATAGCTTTGCGCAGCTTTCTCGCATGTTTCACTGAAAACAGGATGACAGACATTTATCAACAGGCATACAAATTCTCCATCTGCTTCCCGGTACACCAGCATGGGATCAACCACCCACTCACTGTCACTCATCTTAAGGCAGTTGGAGGCTGTGCCCTGTTACCGCTTTCTCAGAGCTTGAGCCGCCCTAAGCTGCTTATTGTCGCTTCCCTTCACCGCTCCCCAGCCAGCCACGTTCTACTCTGAATACTTCCCTGGGATAAACTAGCCTCCAGTAAGTTTTCATGTCGTGTAAATTACTTTACATCACCCAACCTTAATTATTCCAATTCGTCCATACTATACCCTATACAAGATGCATTGTGCCTTGTCAGTCATTTTTGTTCAGCCCTACTGTTCGCTCATCGTGAGTTAGGTGATCTATAATGACTTCATGTAAGGGGAATAGTTCTTGCCATCTTACAATAGAAAGGAAGATTAACTATTCTGCAACAATGGAAATTAATGAACACATATCTACCAACCCAAGCTGAGTACAGAATGACTAGGTACAGTTCCCCTTCTTGTCAGTTCTAACTGCAGGTACTACTCATAATCCCATGGAGGCTATGTTGTAAATTACCCTTCATAATTACATGCTCCATTTCCTTTGTTTCAATTACTATAATGTCTCTCTTCGTTTCAAAATGATTTTTAATTTGTATAGCACAGCTGCTTCACTCATATGCTTAACATCACGATTACACCTTACCAGTTTGTAATTTAGGACCTATAAAAACCAAGATTACTTTGATCATTACTTTGTAACATGTCATAAGAATTTTTTTTCCCTTCTTCTATGTAAAACTGTATAATTTATCTATAGCTCATTAGTTAATCTGTCAGATATTTTATTTTAGTTAAATAATCTTGTATCATATTTACAAAGAAATTATTCTTCTTTGTTTATTCCTAATTCTCACATTAAAATTTTTCATCTCTGTAAATGGAGATACCCTGTACATCCACTAGTTTAAAACTTTTGATCTAACAGAATTTCACTTCACCACATACTTACCTTTTTACCTGAATATAACGTAACAGCAGAAAACTGGCTTGTGTAACAAATAGTAAATTCTGTAGAGCAGTACACTAGTGTTGTGAGTATATCATTCATAACATATGAAATATTTTGCGAAGAACCTGAGGAAAACTCAGTCACTGTAATTAAATGTGCTAACACAGCACGTTCCTCCCTTATTCACAAGAGTTTAATAAAACAAAATCAAAACTTGGTCAAAATATTTGGTTCAATAATCAGTATATTCAGAAGAATATCGTTCCGAAATATTCGTATGTAACACTAAAATCGAACACTAACGCTTGTAAATTGGCAGTAGATGTCGCCCAAAACACATGAAACAAAGGATATATGAAATGTTGGTGCAACATTTGTGATCACGTGAATACACACCTGAAATTAATGCACATACGAATTTCGGTCTTGTACCATGAGCTAAGTACGAGATATTGGACAGGAAAATGAGACAGGAAGTTAATGATGTCATGCATACTGTTGTTGTTGTTGTTGTCTTCAGTCCTGAGACTCGTATGATGCAGTTCTCCATGCTTCTCTATAATGTGCAAGCTTCTTCATCTCCGAGTAACTACTGCAACCTACATTCTTCTGAATCTGCTTAGTGTATTCATCTCTTGGTCTCCCTCTACGATTTTTAGCCTCCACGCTGCCCTCCAGTACTAAATTGGTGATCCCTTGATGCCTCAGAACATGTCCTACCAACCGATCCCTTCTTCTAGTCAAGTTGTGCCACAAACTCCTCTTCTCCCCAATTCTATTCAACACCTCCTCATTACTTATGTGATCTACCCATCCAATCTTCAGCATTCTTCTGTAACACCACATTTCAAAAGCTTCTATTCTCTTTATGCCGAATCTATTTATCGTCCATTTTTCACTTCCATACATGGTTACACTCCATACAAATACTTTCAGGAACGAATTCCTGACACTTAAATCTATACTTGATGTTAACAAATTTCTCTTCTTCAGAAACGCTTTCCTTGGCATTGCCAGTCTACATTTTATATCCTCTCTACTTCGACCATCATCAGTTATTTTGCTCCTCAAATATCAAAACTCCTTTACTATTTTAAGTGTCTCATTTCCTATTCTAATTATCTCAGCATCACCCGACTTAATTCGACTACATTCCATTATCTTCGTTTTGCTTTTGTTGATATTCATCTTATATCATCCTTTCAAGACACTGTCCATTCGGTTCAACTGCTCTTCCACGTCCTGTGCTGACAGAATTACAATGTCATCGGGGAGCCTCATAGTTTTTACTTCTTCTCCAGGGATTTTAATACCTACTCCGAATTTTCCTTTTGTTTCCTTTACTGCTTGCTCAATATACAGATTGAATAGCATCGGGGAGAGGCTTCAACCCTGTCTCACTCCCATCCCAACCACTGCTTCCCTTTCATGCCCCTCGACTCTTATAAGTGCCATCTGGTTTCTGTACAAATTGTAAATAGCCATTCGTTCCCTGTATTTTACCCATGCCACATTCAGAATTTGTAAGAGAGTATTTCAGTCAACATTGTCTACAGCTTTCTGTAAGTCTACAAATGCTAGAAACGTAGGTTTTCCTTTCCTTAATCTTTCTTCTAAGGTAAGTCGTTAGGTCAGTATTGCATCACGTGTTCCAACATTTCTTCAGAATCCAAACTGATCTTCCCCGAGGTCGGCTTCTACCAGTTTTTCCATTCGTCTGTTAAGAATTCACGTTAGTATTTTGCAGCTGTGACTTATTAAACTGATAGTTCCGTAATTTTCACATCTGTCAACACCTGCTTTCTTTGTGATTGGAATTATTATATTCTTCTTGAAGTCTGAGGGTATTTCGCTTGTCTCATACATCTTGCTCACCAGATGGTACAGTTTTGCCAAGACTGGCTCTCCCAAGGCTGTCATTAGTTCTAATGGAATATTTTCTACTCCTGAGGCCTTGTTTCGACTGAGGTCTTTCAGTGCTTTGTCAAACTCTTCACGCAGTATCGTATCTCCCATTACATCTTCATCTACGTCCTTTTCGATTCCCATAACATTGTCTTCAAGTACACCCTCTATATACTTCTTCCACCTTTCTGCTTTCCCTTCTTTGCTGCCGGCCGATGTGGCCGAGGGATTCTAGGCGCTACAGTCTGGAACCGCGCACCTGCTACGATCGCAGGTTCGAAGCCTGCCTCGGGCATGGATATGTGTAATGTCCTTAGGTTGGTTAGGTTTAAGTAGTTCTAAGTTCTAGGGGACTGATGTCCTCAGATGTTAAGTCCCATAGTTCTCGGAGCAATTTGAACCGTCTTTGCTTAGAACTGGGTTTCCATCTGTCCTCTTGATATTCATACAAGTGGCTCTCTTTTCTCCAAAGGTCTCTTTAATTTTCCTGTAAGCAGTATCTATCTTACCCCTAGTGAGATAAGCCTCTGCATCCTTACATTTGTCCTCTAGCCATCCCTGCTTAGCCATTTTGCACTTCCTGTCGATGTCATTTATGAGATGTTTGTATTCCTTTTTGTCTGCTTCAGTTAGTGCGTTTTTATATTTTCTCCTTTCATCAATTAAATTCAATATTTCTTCTGTTACCCAAGGATTTCTACTAGCCCCCGTCATTTTACCTACTTGATCCTCTGGTGCCTTCGCTACTTCATCTCTCAGAGCTACCCATTCCTCTTCTACTGTATTTCTTTCCCCCATTCCTGTCAATTGATCCCTTGTGCTCTACCTGAAACTCTGTACAACCTCTGGTTTAGTCACTTTATCCAGGTCCCATCTCCTTAAATTCACACCTTTTTGCAGTTTCTTCAGATTTACTCTGCAGTTAATAACCAATAGATTGCATAGTATGTACGAAGAATATAAGGCTAAAACTGATAGACTCGTCAGTGGTAAACATCAAAGGTTGAAGTTAGCTGTTGGTTTAACTAATCTTTTGGACTTAAAAACGATCAAGGAATACCTCAGCTTCAGATATGTCCCACCACAAAGAGTCTCTGAAAAAAACCTGAAAATATTAAAAATAGAAATAGAATGTGCATTAGGTGAGGATATCTCCTCTACATATCTCGTAGACCCTGAACTGGATATACCTACCTTGTTTCTAGTGCCACACCAGTTAAAGAACAACTATTAGATAATTTCAGGAAGCAAATGGTTTACAATAATGTTATACCCATCTGATAAGACAAGGAAATGCGGTTGTCGTAAGGAAATTGTTAAAAATGGCGAAGATTTCTTAATGCCACCAACTTCCCACAGATATAGAAAGACCCTAACAATTGTATAATGATAAAATTACATCTATTGTCAAACTGTGTAGAAGTATAATATCAGACTGAAGTGGACTTACTGTCCAACGTGAATCCTATGTCTCTTTATGGCCTCTCTAAACTTCATAAAGATACCAATCCGTCCTGTGGTGTCTTCATTCTCAGGTTGATGTTAAATGACCTTATCAAAATCAAAACCAATTTCAGTCCTAGTCAAGGAATTCTTGGGAGCGAAGTTTTTCGCGGCGGCACTTATGTATAAAACATTCTCGGTATTCTTGCCGCGTCAGTTCTAGATAAAATCTCGAGCTTTCGACGATTACGTCCATCCTTAATAACAGAATCCCAGTGCGTGGAGGCACGGGACAAAGGTTGTTGAAATAAGAATGAGCCGAAAGAACTTTAACCGCGATAGCGGATACCATCTGAGCTGTGCGTGGAAACGAGCGCTTGATGCAGAGAAGCAGCAGAGATGTTCCTTCCATGGGTTACGTTCAAACGGAAGCCGTGGCGCCACCGGCGCACACAGTGACACCGTCTGAGACAGCAGCGCGTAATCGCCGACCGATCATACGCCGACCAATCAGAAGCCGTCTTCGGGCTATATAGAGGCTACCATAGCAACAGTGGAGACAGTCAGCTCTTGACGATGACGATGGAGGTAATCGTCGAAAGCTCGAGATTTTATCTATAACTGACGCGGCAAAAATACCGAGAATGTTTTATACTCAAGGAATTCTTATTTCCGTGGATTTAGTGAACAAGTTGTAAGACATATACGTACATCCCCCTGGTTCCAAGCTGGTTTCTTTCGGTGTTAGCAACTTATTCACTGCTGCACCTGTTCAGGAGTGTGTAAACTTGGTCACAGACTTTCTAGACATATCAGGAGATAACCCAGTTGTCACAGACGACATACTGTTAGCTACTGATACTTGTCTAACACGAAACTATTTCCATTTCAATGACCAGCTTACAAGCAGATGAATGGTCTGGCTATGGGATTGCCAATTAGTTCCCTCTTTGATGAATCCTTCATGGACAGTTCTGAAACTGAGGTTTTCGAAAACAATCTTCTCTCTTCCATCGTTAGATTTTGGTTTAGGTATGTTGATTATCTGTTCTGTGTACAGATACTGCTAGGAACTATTAGGTAGAATTAAACAATTTCAAAAATTCCTGAACCTGCTAAATTCTAAACCCAACACTATAAAACTTGCAAATGTGGTTGGGGTTGGTGGGTAGTGTACTAATTACTTACATCTAATCATATACATCAGTAACTGTATTCATAAATTCAAGATTTATAAGAAACCTACTACCACAAAAATATCAATACTGGTCAATTCTCAACACCCAGTGGCACATAATCGTGCTGCCTTTCATTATATGATGCATCTATCCCCAAGAATACAACTTCCATATACATTTAAATGCAGCCAAACATACAACATCAAAAAATGGCTACCCCCTACCTTAGTGGAATCCACAATGCACAAAAAGCAGAAACAACAGGTGTACTCCATTCTTTATCCTCTCCTTGACCTGCCACCTCAAGAGGGCCATAAATGGTGCACAATCCCATACTTAGGAAAAGTCTCACTGGATATAGCCAGAAAGCTTAAATCCACGAACATAAAAAATCATGCTATGTTCACAATTCTGTTGGACACTTTTTTCCTGATGGTAAAGACAGCATGCCTCCTTTGGAAAGAGTGGAATGCGTAAAATTATCGGTAATTGTTGCAAATTCTATATAGGTCAGCCAGGCAGGACAATATGTACCCACTTGAAGGAAGACTATAGAAGACGTAAACCTAAAAAAGGAGACTCTGCTTATGCAGACCACCTGACTAAAGAAGGAAATGAAGTATTACATCACATCCATAAAGGAAAGAACATGAACTATCCTGAAATAATGGCAATTATTGAACACCAGATGCAGTTCCCTCACTTCCCACTTATAGCTGCAGATACTACTCACAATCCCATCAAGGCCATATTGTAAATGACTGCTCTTACTAACATGCCTCATTACCTTTGTTTCAGTTACTATAATTTCTCTCACAGTGTTAAAAGAATTCTACTTTGGGTTATCACAGCTGTTTCACTCGCCTGCTTAATATCAGTATTGTATCTTAAGTGTTAGTAATTTAGGGCCTATTAAGTATAAGATTACTTTGTTCATCCATGTCTATGAAACATGACACCAAAGTTTGCTGTTCAGTCATTCTCTTTATTTATTTACTTATTTACACGTCAAGTTTCGCAGGACCAAGTTGGGGAGCAAATCTCCAAGGTCATGGAACTTGTCGGTACATGAAATTACAGCATAAAAGTAATAAATCTACATCTACATTGATACTCCGCAAGCCACCCAACGGTGTGTGGCGGAGGGCACTTTACGTGCCACTGTCATTACCTCCCTTTCCTGTTCCAGTCGCGTATGGTTCGCGGGAAGAACGACTGTCTGAAAGCCTCCGTGCGCGCTCTAATCTCTCTAATTTTACATTCGTGATCTCCTCGGGAGGTATAAGTAGGGGGAAGCAATATATTCGATACCTCATCCAGAAACGCACCCTCTCGAAACCTGGACAGCAAGCTACACCGCGATGCAGAGCGCCTCTCTTGCAGAGTCTGCCACTTGAGTTTATTAAACATCTCCGTAACGCTATCACGGTTACCAAATAACCCGGTGACGAAACGCGCCGCTCTTCTTTGGATCTTTTCTATCTCCTCCGTCAACCCGACCTGGTACGGATCCCACACTGATGAGCAATACTCAAGTATAGGTCGAACGAGTGTTTTGTAAGCCACCTCCTTTGTTGATGGACTACATTTTCTAAGCACTCTCCCAATTAATCTCAACCTGGTACCCGCCTTACCAACAATTAATTTTATATGATCATTCCACTTCAAATCGTTCCGTACGCATACTCCCAGATATTTTACAGAAGTAACTGCTACCAGTGTTTGTTCCGCTATCATATAATCATACAATAAAGGATCCTTCTTTCTATGTATTCGCAATACATTACATTTGTCTATGTTAAGGGTCAGTTGCCACTCCCTGCACCAAGTGCCTATCCGCTGCAGATCTTCCTGTATTTCGCTACAATTTTCTAATGCAGCAACTTCTCTGTATACTACAGCATCATCCGCGAAAAGCCGCATGGAACTTCCGACACTATCTACTAAGTCATTTATATATATTGCGAAAAGCAATGGTCCCATAACACTCCCCTGTGGCACGCCAGAGGTTACTTTAACGTCTGTAGACGTCTCTCCATTGATAACAACATGCTGTGTTCTGTTTGCTAAAAACTCTTCAATCCAGCCACACAGCTGGTCTGATATTCCGTAGGCTCTTACTTTGTTTATCAGGCGACAGTGCGGAACTGTATCGAACGCCTTCCGAAAGTCAAGAAAAATAGCATCTACCTGGGAGCCTGTATCTAATATTTTCTGGGTCTCATGAACAAATAAGGCGAGTTGGGTCTCACACGATCGCTGTTTCCGGAATCCATGTTGATTCCTACATAGTAGATTCTGGGTTTCCAGAAATGACATGATATGCGAGCAAAAAACATGTTCTAAAATTCTACAAGAGATCGACGTAAGAGATATAGGTCTATAGTTTTGCGCATCTGCTCGACGACCCTTCTTGAAGACTGGGACTATCTGTGCTCTTTTCCAATCATTTGGAACCCTCCGTTCCTCTAGAGACTTGCGGTACACGGCTGTTAGAAGGGGGGCAAGTTCTTTCGCGTACTCTGTGTAGAATCGAATTGGTATCCCGTCAGGTAAAATGTTTATGAACCCGAAAAAAGTAAAGCCTCAAGTTTAAGTAAATGTAATCAATAATACAAGAATCAGCTTAATTTTTCAAGAAATTCCTTGACAGAACAGAAGGAGTGACCGATGAGGAAACTCTTCAGTTTCGATTTGAAGGCGCGTGGATTACTGCTAAGATTTTTTAATTCTAGTGGCATCTTATTGAAAATGGATGCAGTAGTATACTGCATACCTTTCTGCGCAAGAGTTAAGGAAGTCCGAGCTAAATGTAGGTTCGATTTCTGCTGAGTGAAAGCTGCTTATTCTAGGAATTAAGCTAATATTGTTAAAAAGAAATGACAGTAAGGAATGTGTATATATTGCGATGCCAATGTCAAAACACCCAGACTCGTGAACAGACGTCGACAAGAGGTTCGTGAGCTTGCATCACTTATTGCCTGAAACGCCCGTTTCTGCGCCAAAAATACCCTTTTAGAATGGGATGAGTTACCCCAAAATATAATATCATACGACATAAGCTAACAAGAATAAACAAAGTAGACTAATTTTCGTGTCAGACGATCACTCACTTCAGATGCCGTTCGAATCGTACAAATGGCAGCATTAGGTCTTCGAACAAGATCCTGAACGTGCGCTTTCCACGACAGTTTACCTGAACACCTAGACATCTGAACTTTTCGTTTCAGTAATCATAAACCCATTCTGTGACATTAAAACGTTAGGTTTTGTTCAATTGTTTGTTAGAAACTGTAAAAACTGAGTCTTACGGGATTTAGCGTTTGTTTATTTCCTACAAGTCATGAACTTATGTCATGAACTGCACTATTTGAAACCGAGCCAATGTTGCACACAACATCCTTTACTACCAAGCTGAGACCCCACATCACAGCTATTCTCAACACTGTGAATAAGGACCTTCTCCTGTCTGTTGCTATAGCAAGAGGTGAACCAATTGTGAGCTGCTCCCCTTATTCTGTAATGGTCCAACTTCTGGAACAATATTTTTTCATCAACATAATCAAACGCCATAGTTAAACAAAACTATACCTAGTGTTCGAAACCTTTTGCTTAACCTAACCAGTACCTCACATGGAAAAGATATATCATTTTCAGTTGTTAAAAGACTTCTAAAACCGAACCGTCCATTTGATAGCAAATCGTGTGATGTAAACTGATCTTACATACACAGCCTTTTCAATAACTTTAGCAAACACTGATGGCACAAAAATAGGTCTATAATTATCTACATTATCCGTTTCTCCCTTTTTAATCGTTCAGGAAACAGACCATTCCTAAAGGAAAAATTGCAAATATGGCTAAATATGGGCCTAACATGTGGAGCACAGTACTTTAATATTCTGCAAGGCACTGCCTCATATCCATGCAACCTAGTTGGAAAAAACACAATCTGCATTAGATCAAATGCGTTTAGGCGATCTACCAACATCCTCTTTCTTTACCATCACATACAAAATTTGTATTGAAGTCACCACATGTGAATGTTTTTCTGGTAGTGATTTAATTACTGACTCAGTCTCCCCCTTGTCTGTATCACAGAGGAGTAGTTCAGACATCAACCTTGCAAAAGCATTTGCCAAGAGAGTCATATGATTCCCTGTAGAAACTAAATATTTATTTAATTTACCAGCAATGCACAGAAAATGATTGTTAAATACTGTACATATATCTGATTTATCAGTAACAGAAATATTTTTACTATGAACAGACTTCATATCGTCCACCTTGTTCTGCTGACTAGACACTTCCTTCACAAATGACCATATGGTTTTAATTTTATCCTGTGAATAAACTATTCTATTTGCATACCACATACCTTTTGCCTTCCTAACATGACTTTTAAGCACCTTACAGTACTGTCTGTAATGGGATACTGTTGCTTCATTGTGACTACTAGCCAACCACCCAGGCTGCCTTTTATCGCTAGTACCCCATTTAGAACGTTCTAATAGAAAGCAACTCTCAGACAGCATGAGAAATGTGTTAAGTAAATCATTATATTTGTCATCTATGTTATCGACACTATGAACATCCTGCCACTCTTGTTCCTTGATGAGGTTTAAAAAACTCTCTATTGCTGTTGGATTAGCTTTCCTACGTAGTTTGTAATTATATGTGACATTTGTTTGAGGACAAAAACCTCTTAGCGTTAAAATTTGTGCATCATGGTCTGAAAGGCCATTCACCCTTTTATTAATGGTATCCCCATCAAGTAATGAAGAATGAATGAAAATATTGTCTATGGTTGTGCCATAGTACCACTGCAACCTAGTTGGAAAAACACAATGTGCATTAGATCAAATGCATTTATGAGATCTACCAACATCCTCTTTCTTTCACCATCATATATAAAATTTATATTGAACTCACCACATCTGAATTATTTCCTGGTAGTTCCGATAAAGTGAATCAAGAACTCGTTCTAGCTTGAGCAGAAATGGTCTGAAGGCAGAGTTAGGGGATCTATAAAGAACAATAGTTAAAAGTTTAGTCTCACTACATTCAACTGCCCCTGCACAACATTCAAATTTCTGTTCAGTGCAGTGCTGTGATACGTCTATGTGCTCAAATGGAATACTTTTTTTGTTTACATACATGGTCACTTCCTCGCCCCACAAGGAAGTCCTTGAAAACCAGCTAGCTAATCTTCATTGTGACTACTAGCCAACCACCCAGGCTGCCTTTTATCGCTAGTACCCCATTTAGAACGTTCTAATAGAAGCCTCTGAATTGTCAAATTATTTAAGTGGTGCAAAGATGTACCAATAATTTCAGAGTCAACAACTATGAGCAGTTCACTAACTTTATCTCTAATATCTTTTATATTTTGATGAAGTATGCTAATTCCTTCTATACTTGGAAATATGATGTCCTCTGAAGGTGAGCCCTTAGGTGGACTTCCTTTAAGCAGACATACCTACCAACTGACTTCAATCTAAAAAGGTCCAGGTCTAACATCAACTACTACAGGATCTTTCCATGAGAGATCCCACCACTACCCACCACATTGTGACCTGTAAGCTACGCCAGCCTCCACTATTCCTGCCTAGTGAGGTACAGGCCAAGCCTAGTGAAACCTGATCTACTGATAGACTCAACTGGCACCAGCGAAATGTGAGTCATGCCCTCTGCCATCAGTGCCTTCTCCAGCCCCATATTAATGCTCCTAACAGCCACAGTAAGATGAGGCCGATTATGACGCTGAAACAGATGCGTAGTATGCATATTAGTGCCACCAGTTTGTGTAGCTATTTTTACCAGGTCACCACCTACATCATATTCCCCGTCCCTATCAGGACTGTTCCCTGCTCCACCCACTATTACTACCAAATCCTCCATAAAATTCCTACATAACTTCCCTAAGCTGTCAGTCACCTGAGCCAAACCTGCACTAGGCTTCACAATGAAGGTGACCTGGTACTCACTCCCCAACACTTTCTGCCACTGCTGGCCACACATCAACCTTGTGAATTACCTAGCAGCAAAACCTTCTTCTTTGTGTTGGACTTTGCAACTGTCCTAGGCGTCCTAACTGCTGAAGACTGCTGCATGTTCCCTTCAGCTACAGCTATAAAAGGTTCCTCTCCACTCAATCTGACAGAGAGTCAAATCTACTGTATATAGGCAAAGTGTAACTATCTGACTGTCTCCTCCTGCTCCTAGCTGCCTTCTTGCCGACTGCCAGTTCCCATTCCCCAACACCCTTCACCCTCCTCGACCTTTCTAGTTCCTCCTTTGCGTGTTGCAACTGCACCTGAAGGGCACAGATCTTACGCTCCTCCTCCTCTATCAACTTATTACTACTACAGATTCTTCATTCCCAGGAGAATATCTCACTAGAATGCCCACTGGCTTCCCCACAGCATTCTCCCCAATTAAAATACTTTGAACTAATCCCATGCCGTAACCCACTACTCATAAACCTTTGACAGAGCTCATACTTCTCACTCATGGGAAAATTTTACATTTACTGAAAAAAAATTATATCTACGTTACCTAAGTTCAGTTACACCAATAGAATTATTTATAGAACTAACAATAACCGTCTAGAAATTCTCTTTCTACTAAGAAAGCAACTTTTCTATGTGTAGTTGTATTTGTTTACAGTTCATCAGTTAATGTGTCACATATTTTATTTTAGTTAAATGATATATCGTATTTACACTGAAATACTTGTAGAGTCATAATTCTGACATTAACATTTATCATCTCTGGAAATGGTAATTATCTGTACACATACTAGTTTAAAATCTATGACGCAACTAAATTTCACTGCACTATTTACCTATATGTGTTTCTGATTATGGAGTAACAGCCGAAAACCAGTTAGTGTACAATATTACACCTCTGATATGTGTCTCATTCATAATGTATGAGAAAACATCTATGAAACTAGGTCAGGACCGCTCTGTGCTATGTTGTACTGGAAATCTGCAATATTATATCAATTTACTGATGCTACTACTCTCGTTGTGTGAGTGAAGTACAGAGTAAGAATACAGACCCAAAATGCTGGGGTGACTTAAGGGGATGTTACAGGTGATGGTGGGGGGTATGGTCAATACGAGCACAGTGGGGTAGTGAGGATAGTGGTGGGGGGATGAACACCGTGACAGTGGGAGGGACGCCATATGTTTGGATTATAAATTAGCAACATTAAATGACATCACTTTACACTAAAAGCATTTGATCAGTAACTATCACCTGTGCAAATACGATCCCAATTCCCCACTCAGCTACCACATTGCCCATAAATTATAATAATTATCTTGTCAGTTATCGACTATTAACTGTTATTAACATTACTGTGATTGAACGTTAACTACGTCATAAATAAGCAAGACATGGGCTAGGGCAACTAGCTGATTTGTTTACATAAGGGAACAATGCCTGCTTCTTTTTAAACCAGCCCAAGCCCACTACTGATGCAGCCTGTTGGCAGACAGACAGACCTCAGGATATGGTGTGAATGGGTATATTTCTTTGACGTAAGACCTTTTAACCGCCCATCAAATGTTTGACAGAAGTCTGTGATGTAGCAATAACCCCTGGGTCTAGCGTAATTCATACTACTCACAGCAATGTTTTCATCTCCTCTTGCTGGCTTGCAGTTTCATGTGAGTGGATGATCCTTGGAATGAATGAGATCAAGTTAGGATGTGTTTTAGCCATGGGCAATCCTGATTGGCAACGTTATCTTTTTCGCATATAAATCCATTATCAGGATGAGTTCCTCCTACTATTTTCAATGATTTCGTCTCGTTTGTGTCACACCACCCAATATTGAAGTGAGTCACTACCCATGCAGAAATCAATGACAAGCTGGGGGCAGTGAGTCAAGACAAGTTACTCTCGCACCTATTTTTCGCATATGGAAAATTATTAAAGATTTCATTACTACCTGATTCACCTTGAGCAAGACTCTAGAAAGTTAACGGCTTGAGCAAACATTGAATGAGCCTGGTAGGGCGCTAAAAGCATGTATTTTTATGATTCTTAACTCGTAGAAACGGCATGTTGGGAGTTGAAAGCAGTTGGCAGCAAGCACATCCCTTAGTAAATTATGCTGACAGGTCCACAGCCATACAGGGCCCATAGGGTAGCCCCTTGTTGAGACAGGTCTTTAGCAGAACAATGCCGCGCTACCTGCCGTGGTGCCAGCAGAAGCCTGGGCTGGGGTGACGGTTGGAAGGAATGTGTCTACACAGTGGAGTTGTAAACTGGGCATTGTGTGTAGAGCTATGTGTAATAAAAATTCACCTATTTTCGTGGTCACCAATACTGCAAATAGGCCAGAGAACCACTTCTCCCGGCTGTCTCGGTTGTATAAGAAAAATCCGGTATCTGCGAAAAGTTTGGAGATAGAATCTTTATTACACCTCATACTTAGGACTAACAAGCTCCAAGGCACAGGCGATTTAGATAAAGATCTTTGAGATTGCATCTGTTCACTTGTTACCATGGAAAGAGACACGACCTTGGGAAAAATCATCTTCCTCCTCTGTGAAAACTTGTAACTGGCAGTATCTTCTTTCCGAAGACACAGGTTTCTTAACTCTAGCCCTGGTTCGACACGAGTTTGGGCTGTCGTGTGGGAGGGGAAATTTAGCACCCCTAAAGCCCTGTGATTCGCTCAAGGTGGGATGAAGGCTGTGCTGTTCATGCTCTTTGTGGGAAAATGGATTTTTTTTTTCTTGAGAGGTGCGGAGCACTCAGGTGTGGGACTTTGGTCTGGCAAGCACTTCTGATCGTAGCCCTGGCGTGTATGGTTGTTACCTGTGACCTGTCCTGAGACTAACTTCACTTGTGAATAGTTTAGAGTTGGGAGCCTGTGGTGAAGTTCTTACTGTACCAACAATATGACTTCAAACGTCTCGGACTTCTCGTTTGCCGAGGGCTAACGTATTCGTTTTTGGTTTACCAGTCTTGACGGTTGGTATTCTTGTGCGCTCTGTCGTATAAGTGAGCCAAATTGGTCTGGTACGACCAGCGAATTGGTGTTTCACACACTGAAATCTACCGTAATTTCAGGCTCTGGTAGAGAGTAAATTGCGATCGTCTGCCTGATCGCCAGACCATGAGATTGTTGTATTTCTTTCGTGGCCGCGAACGATTCAAGGGTGCCGCCTCATCGTCTCACTTCCACCGCACACATCACATCACTGCACTAAGCAAACAGGATAACATACTGCTGCTCCGGCATTGTCAGGGCACACAGATCTCAATCGCCACTTGCTCTCAGCTGCATCTATGTTGAGATCAATCTAACTCTACTCAGCGTCAGATCAATTCAGATTGCGTTATCCACATTTTTAGGGCCAGAGTACGTGACTCACTCCGCTAGATAAACTGTCTCTGCCAGCCAGGTTCCTTGTCTATTGTAGCCTTAAACCACCTGTTAGTTGTTTACTGTATTCAATCTATAAGTTTTTTAGCATAAATTATATCTGGTTTGAGAAAAATAAACGTTGTTAGAACACTAATCTTTGCCTACAATCTCAATCATTTCAACAGTCCCCACCAGGGTTACCTTTCCTAATCAATAGTAACGAAAAACAACATTTACAGTTGTACATAGTGCACATTTAGATACAGAGAAATAATATATTTTATCCTAATAACTAATAAGCTAAGTCTTCAATTTAGAGATGTGCATGTCTTTAGAGGACTCGACTTTCTTCCAAAAAATTGTATAGAGAAAAGTGCGACGTACAAAACAGTGGAAAATATAAACATCTTGACAACTCTGCCTTCCAGGTGAAATATATGAAGAGTAATTACTACAGGAATGATCATAGGCAATTATATGAAAAAGTCTTAAAGATTGCCTACACGAAACGGCTACTAAAATAGAAATAGAATAGAGTCGCTGCATCGAACAAGTAGTATACTAAAGCCATCAGGAAAAAGAAGAAGCTAAGAGAGAGAGGAGATCTGATGTTCCGGAAATAGAAAACTGAAGAGATTCTGAAAATGAAACATATCGCTTATACATCGCATTCTTAACAAAACTCATGTTGCACGAAAGAAAAAAAAGATAGACACCACAAAATAAGAAATGCATAAAGAAGAATTTCGTATACTACACATAGAATAATTTTCGTTACAGCCAAAATTTGCTTGCAAGACATTAGATTTCAATATACAGACTGAGATGTTTACGTAGGAATCAATGGAATCCGTGCGAAAATTACATATGATACCAGAAAAGAGAACAGTAACATCTAGCTGAGATAGAGATAAACGTGACGAAGTAGGTACACTTACGACAGATGAGTTTCAGAACACTGATAACAGCAAACTGACGGGATTCAATTAAAGAACAATACAGTTGGAGGCATGAAGTTGAACATATTACCACTTATAATCCATTTATGCAAACTTGCTTGCGAGCAAACGAGATGCCTCGTGCGTTGGACAAATAAAAGCAATAACTTCGGTCAAGAGAGGTAACAGCGAATTTTGACATTATTATATAAACGTGTCTTCTCAGTTTAGTTGACTGCAAGGATAAGCTACAAAACGGAAAGAAAAAAGAAGGCTTTAAAATGACTTCATAAATTGTCAGTGGTGAAGTAAACGTCGTGTGACTAGGGCCTCACGTCGGGTAGACTGTACGTCGGGTGCAAGTCTTTCGATTTGACGCCACTTCGGCGACTTGCGCGTCGAAGTGGTGAAGTATACTCCGCAGTTTGGAAGGAAAGTCCCATCAATTGCGTCTCTGTACTTTAGCAAGAAAGAAAAGTTGAAAATTCAATCTTAAACAATTTTTAAAACGTGAACGGAATTAATGTGTGACTAATATTCCAAAATTATGAAAATTATTGAAAATATAAAAAGCATACACAGTATGAAAATTTATAATAAATACAAAGTAAATAAATTAGTTGATGAAATCTATGAACTAAGGGCTCAAAGAAGTATGTCAAGTAACACTTACTTCTGTAATATTAATAAAAATGAAATTTTCTAAAACCTGAAGCACATACATTAACACTGGAATACCGAATGACGGTATTTAAGTAACTTCAGTTTCACGGATGGTAGCTCAGAAGCGCAAGACAAGGGTTGATTGCAACCAGCATTTCGCAAAAACACCATGTGAGCATCGCTATAACCAGGTGTCTGTAATCATAGTTTGGCCATTCGATAGAGACAGCAATGTAGTTCGCCTATAATCAATGATGGAAAGACGATTTTAATGCCAGTATCTTATATAGATTGTGAAACCAACTTACAGATTAAGAAGAACTACGTTTAAAATATATGTGACATCGTGCTCGATGCGAAAGCAGCGATACGTGGCAATAAACATGGCTAAAGGGTTTTAATGTTACGTCTCTTCAGATATTCCCCCATAGAGTTAACGCTGAGGGTTTACAAAATCTAATCTACGTAACTTTCAAAGTGAAATATGAAAAAAAAAAAAAAACCCTGGTGTGAGAGACAGTTGAATGTAGAATAATTAAGCACCGTGACACTTTGTTTCCGCAGTTACCGCTAGGTTGTAAACTAGAAGGCATATTAGATGTGGGAACACAAAAATACACTTTTTTGGGACGAACGAGTGGGAAACTTAATCCATAAAGTTGAAGAGAAGTAGAATGTTTGGAATAAAAGCTTTAGTCTCCGACAGCCACTTTTATGAACATTAATGGAAGTCGGACAAGTGAGTTTTTTAAGTTTCTCTAGGTTGGCTACACTTGCTGGGAAACTGGCATTGCTTGGGGCAGTGCATTGTGACATAAACATCAGATATTTGCTGTCATCTCTCTCTTAATTGTAGGCAGTGACCCTCGAACAAAAGTGCTCAACAGTGTGGCTGCTTAGTCAGATGCTCCTACTGCAGGACAGTAACTGTAAAGAAGTCAGAACAAGTATTTGAAGTAACGTGAGTATGACTGTGGATTTCTAATATTTGTTCGGAGGAGGATTCTTCTGCTTCTCGAATAACAACTAGAGACGTAACTGAAGTTTAGATCATCGAGTATAATTAGACTTGAGGCAGTGGTCATACACAGGAAACACGGGCCGGCCGGGTGGCTGAGCGGTTCTAGGCGCTACAGTCTGGAACCGCGCGACCACTACGGCCGCAGGTTCGAATCCTGCCTCGGGTATGAATGTGTGTGATGTACTTAGGATATGTTTAAGTAGTTCTGAGTTCCCAGGGACTGATGACCTCAGAAGTTAAGTCCCATAGTGCTCAGAGCCATTTGAGCCAGGAAACATGTCAGCAACTGCTCCTGGAGTGGTAGAATACAGTTCGCAAGCATGAAAGCTCATATGTCCTTTTCTGACATCCTACCACGACTGGAATTATCGTCAGCTGACTGAAGCTGACAAAAAAAATCGTAAATTCTCTCAACGTCACCGGTGAAGATGATTCTCATACAGATAATTATATTCAGAAAATCCGAGTGGAAGAGAGGTAAAGTCAATAGAATATTCCAGAACAGAAAAAAGCCATTCTGCAAAAAGCTGGTAGCTCCTTAGAAACAAAAAATTCATTTGCCCGTCGTGTGGATGTAACTTTGATGATGAATGGCTACAATGTGATAAAAGCATGAGAACTGCGCGGATTACGTAGATGTATGACGTCATCGTTGTGACCACCGCCATAGAATTTCGAGTGTTACGTATTACTGGACTGAATGCGTACTTTCGTCCTTCTGTGCGGGTTAAGTTCAACGTTAACGCATGTAAACTCTCACTTTCGCTGCGTCTGTCTTATAAGTAAGCATGCATTTATTTTTGCACTGTTTAGAAGGTGGGGCTTAAGTAACACAGTTATGTATAAACAGCTTGCAATCAAGGAAATGTAGCGACGAAAGAGACGGAGGCGAAGTGATACTTCACATGCGCTGTTCCCACCCAACGAGTTAATTCTTCATGAGTAATAAATTCGGTGAAATGAGGGGAACGTATATCATTCAGTTCTTAGGCCTTACTAATCAACTGAGGTACGACTAAGGAAATAAAACTTTGCGAAGCCGAATGTGTTTAGTGTGGTCACTTAGAAAACTAGCGCCTAGTTTGGCTTATTGAAAGTTTGCAAAGGGTACCGCAAAATCTGCGTCCCGGCCACCGAAACCTCGTTTGTGTAAGCAAGTTATTTGCGATACTGATTAGCTTCGCACGTGAATAATTTAACGTCATTATCGAAGTGTCTTGCCGAGCGCTTTGATCTGCGTTCATTTTGGCGCCAATATTGAGGTCCGACCAGAACCGGGCGAGCGTTTATCGGATTACGGTGGCCGCGGCAGCGCGCACGGCGCCACCTGCGAACGGACGGCATGGCGAGCGCCAAGCGGCAAAGTACACGCTGGCGCCGAAACCATCCGTGGTGTCAGGGTGGCCGCCTGCCTCGTGCTGTGGAGGTCGTAGCTTCCAGTTGTAATTTAGTAATGGATGTGGCTCTCAGTTGTACATCATCGCGTGATGATTAACACTAGTTGCAGAACAGTGACATTATGGGTGTCACACAGATGACCCAGTTGCCTCTACCGAAGTCGTTTTATGCAACCCAGAATTTTATATCTGCCCTTCAAAACCTACCCACAAGATTTTGATATTCTGCCTCTCACTACGAGCAAATTATTAGTTCTACAGAAAAAATTGTTGAAAAAACTGTAGCTATACACTGATCAAACATGGAGACTCCACGCCCGAGATGCTGGGTTGGCGGTCGTGTGTGCGTGAGATGTACTTGCTCATGTGTGTGTGTGTGTGTGTGTGTGTGTGTGTGTGTGTGTGTGTGTGTGTGTGTGTATGAATTTTGTGTGTGTGTCCCTCTTTACTGACATAGGCTATGACCACAAGCTGTTTGTGAGTGTCTTTTAATCGTGCCTGTCGGCAATTAGACGTGTCATCTTTACGGTAAGCAGCAGTCTGTCTCTTCCCACATCGTACTTACACACTTAAATAGTAATGAATACAAGGGTGTCTCAGACAGTATTCTCTCCTCCGTAACTCACAGACCCGTAAGTGAAAGGAATATTTACACAGTTAGGGAAACACAAGAAATGTTACTTTACCAGTGAAATTACTAAAATAGTGTATTGAGTTAATTTCCAGAAAGATACATGTAGTTAATTTTTGTATTGGAATTCGTTTCCGCTGGAGGCCACGATTTATGAGTTGTTCATCAAAAACGTACGTAAGTGCCTTTCAAATGCACCTCCAGCCCCACACTCATAGCTGATCATTTGGGATTTCTAGTGTGTCGTTCGGGCCACTCCCATCTACCCCTGTAGCATAATTTCCGACTATATGAATTGTTCCCGGTATTGACTTCCTCTGCTCTCTAATGACTGGGCTATTACGCCAGGAGCATAGTTGGCTATTTCGATAATATTATTAGTCTGAACATTCCCGTGGAAGTCACGGAAGAAAAGGGAATTTTGAAGAATTCACGCTAAAACTAATTACGTTGCCAATTCGATCCAGACTTAACCTATGCAAACACAGTAAACTCTTGAAACTGTCCTGGCAGATTAAAACTGTGTGCCGGACCGAGACTCGAACTCGGGACCTTTGCCTTTCACGGGCAAGTGCTCTACCAACTGAGCTACCCAAGCACGACTCACGCCCCGTCCTCACAGCTTTACTTCTGCCAGTACCTCGTCTCCTACCTTCCAAACTTTACAGAAGCTGTCCTGCGAACCCTGCAGAACTAGCACTCTCGAAAGAAAGGATATTGCGGAGACATGGCTTAGCCACAGCCTGGGGGATGTTTCCAGAATGAGATTTTCACTCTGCAGCGGAGAGTGCGCTGATATGAAACTGTCCTGGCAGATTAAAACTGTGTGCTGAACCGAGACTCTAACTCGAGACCTTTGTCCTTCGCGGGCAAGTGCTCTACCACCTGAGCTACCCAAGCACGACTCACACCCCGTCCTCACAGCTTTACTTCTGCCAGTACCTGTGGCTAAGCCATGTCTCCGCAATATCCTTTCTTTCGGGAGTGATAGTTCTGCAGGATTCGCAGGACAGCTTCTGTAAAGTTTGGAAGGCAGGAGACGAGGTACTGGCAGAAGTAAAGCTGTGAGGACGGGGCGTGAGTTGTGCTTGGGTAGCTCACTTGGCAGAGCACTTGCCCGCGAATGGAAAAGGTCCCGAGTTAGAGTCTCGGTCCGGCACACAGTTTTAATCTGCCAGGACAGTTTCATATCAGCGCACACTCCGCTGCAGAGTGAAAAATCTCATTCTGTACAGTAATTTCTTAGTCAGAAGACCTGACGAATACGACGACGTAGTTGTAAGCTATTAAAATTCGTCAGTTTTACAATCTGTAAGTGCTCGGCTAAGTCAGCGGTGTAAGGAGGCCCGTCAATGTAGATCTAATGATCGAATATAGGAAATAATATATGCAGTAGCCAATTTTTGTAGAGTGGTAGGAGGGAGTGCCATGAAAAACATACTAGAAATACTGACCGGCTGGAGATGAACGTGGGAGCGGCGGTGCGTTTCAACGTCACTTTCGTACGTTTCTCTTGAAAACGGCCTCTAACGAAAACGTCTCCCAGTTCATATTTTAATTTCATTTAATTTCCTACAAAATAACCTGTTCATTGTTTTCTGTGGGACTGATACTTCGTGTGTAGCAAGCAAGAGAGTATGAAAATCTGTTGCGTGGTTTCTGAAGGCTAGATATAACTTGTCGCGTTGCATAAACGACATCGGTAGGGGACAGCTGGATTGCCCTGCATATGAATTGGGGTATTCTTCCTTCCACGGTAGTTATATACTGAAATAGTAATGCTCACAGGGCTGTTTCAGACAAGGTTCTGTCCTCTCTGACTCACAAAACCATAAGTGAAAGTAATATTTGCATAGATAGGTAAACCCACAAATGTTACTTCACCTGTGAAGTTATTAAATGTTTTACTGAGTTATTTTCCAAAGAGATAAGTTAACGAGTTACAATTTTTTAGTGGACCATCATTTGTTCTATCATTTTGCAGATATATTTAAAACAGTTCTGTACAAATCAATCCGCATCAAATTTCTAGTTACGCATTTGGAAACATTTAAGAAGTTCTCACGGGTGGGTGCTCAGATGGCTGTTCTGGTGGCTGAATGTCCATTTAAGTCAGTACGTACATACGCTTATATGCTCATGATTTCGTCGATGCACCAACCGGTGAACGGGACATATCTTACACGCTCAGGAAGCTGCCGGAAGATTGTAAGAAATGGGGTTTGAAAATTAACTTTGGTAAGACGGAATATCTTTGTTGCGTAGAAGAGGGAAGTACCCTGGACGTTGACGGACGTCTTAGTGAAGTGTGAAAATAGTTTAAGTACCTGGACAATACCCCATCACGTGATTGAAGATATGATAGATCCAACAACTGGTCAGGCAGGGAAGGGCGGCTATCTAAACTTTAAACCCTGTACTTTGGTCATCAGAAATGAATTTAAAGGTTAAATTCATGTACACAAATCCATCGTAGAACCAAAAACAACCTATGTGAGTGACTCGTGAGAAATCACAGAAAGAAATGAAAAAGATACTTAGAGCTTTAGAAATGGACCACTTGAGAGGAGCCTGTGTAAGAGATAAGGAACTAAGAGAAAGACTCATTATAGTATTACGGATAAAATAGAAGAAACACAGCTAGGATGGTTTGGGCATATCAAAACAATGGTTGAAGACAGATGGGACGTGATAGTAATTTCTTGGCAAACTCCTGGAAGGAGAAGCAGAGCCATGCCACGTAAAGCGTGGCTGAGTGGTATCGAAGAAGCGATGGAGAGAAGAGGCTTGGGAGAGGATAAGGAAGAATGCTGAGAAACTTGATGACAGAAATATGGGATGTGGCGATAGCTGTAGGACCTCCGCAACAAGGAAGGAGAGAATCGACGAAGATATTGATCATCTACACTGCTACATCATTGTGTCCTGCAGCTGTCGTGACACGAACAGTAATTAAAATCTTCAATTTTAAATCGTTAATTTATGTTTATCGTGATCTACAAAAAGAATCTGCGAAGTTGACTTCCTGACTATGTTAGGGCTTACTGGCTTGAGCCACTAACACTTTAGAGGACTCGATGGTTTGCACTCTTGTGCGCTGTTAGGTAAAGATATCGGTGTGGCGAAATGCTCATTTAGATCTTCAACAGGAACATCGGTTTTAGTTGCAGATTTGGCTTTGTCTATTCGTAGACCTCTAGGGTTTTTTCACAAGCTGATGGGTTTGTGAAAGACTTCAGTTAGCGGGTGGCATACCTGATACACGCCGGAGTACCCCAAGGAAGCATCCTAGGTCCCCTACCGTTTAACCTCTACATAAACGATCTCCCAACCACACACAACACAATGATGGTAATCTACGCGGATGGCACAGCCATCCTCGCGCAAGATTGAAAACCATCAAACATTACGTCACGCTTACAGACTGCATTCAGAGCAGCTGAGCCTTGGTTGGAGAAATGGCGTGTTAGAGTAAACGTCGACAAGTGCGAAACCGTTCTGTTCACTAGAAGACCGAAGCAACTGCGCAAACACCGATACTGCAGACCAATAACTCTACATGCACGCCCAATACGCTTCCGTGAGAAAGTCAAATACCTCGGTGTCTGGCTGGACCGGAAATTACTCTGGGGGGACCACATACAACACATGACCAACCGATCTAGCGCGAGACTCAAACAGCTCTACCCTATGCTCAACAGGCGTAGCACACTGTACAGAAGGCTGTCGAGGTCCATGTATATAACACTTATTCGACCCCTGATGACGTACGCAACTCCTGTCTGGGGATACGCTGTCGCAGAACCCGTTTATTCTGAATCTGGGGAACTACGGTTACAACCATAGATGGAAACATAAAAGACCAAAAGACATATTTGTAAGGACCTAACATCTATGGCCAAGCACACGCCAACACAACGGTACAGGTGAGCCCCTATTAATCAGACGCCATTACTGGATATCCAGCTGGAACACACTGCCGAATAACTGGCACCACGGAGGAAAGTCGTACCGTACACTGCATGCAGACAAGCTACTGCTCTTACTACCCATCCCACTGTCGCACAGGTTTTTTTTCCCCACGGCACAAGCCTTGCAACTTTTTCCCTCTGCTCTTCACATCGCTACCCTCACTCGCGTTTCGTCTACTATCTATCACCTGATGGACCGTGTTAATGCGTAAACTTACTCAAACGCCCGGATAGTATCACAGCCCAGCATCCCATGATCCACCTATTAGATAACTAACATGTTGACGGAGGTGACAGTAGAACTTTTGGTCTGGTCACCACGTTGGTGCGGGCGTGGAGGGGCCCCATCTCTTTATTGTAGCTGAGATGATTATCAGAGGTCGGGTGCCGTTTGTATGTCCTGTGTGGTGCATCTCCGACACTCCTAAGGAGTTTGAGTGGCTCTGTAAGCCATGGTGCAGGTTTTGTCCTTGCTCTGACTGTGGTTAGGGGAGCGTGTTAGCCGGCCGTGGTGGCCGTGCGGTTCTAGGCGCGTCAGTCCGGAACCGCGAGACTGCTACGGTCGCAGGTTGGAATCCTGCCTCGGGCATGGATGTGTGTGATGTCCTTAGGTTAGTTAGGTTTAAGTAGTCCTAAGTTCTAGGGGACTGATGACCTCAGATGTTAAGTCCCATAGTGCTCAGAGCCATTTGAACCATTTGGGAGCGTGTTTATCGTAAACATTATCGAGTGAAGTTAGATACTTCATTATTTATGTCAGAGTTACTTCCTGCCGTTTTCTGCCAAGAAATGTCGTAGACACAAGCTGTAAACTCAGACATATTCATGCGCCTAAAATCACAAAGTCACCATTCGTTGTTTTTCCTTTGGACATTGCAACAATTTAGTCATGCATACTACATGATGAGTAGACAAGCCAGGGACACAGATCTGATCGGTGCGAATTATTCTATTTGGATATGTCATTGCGAATATATCGATAAACGTATAAGTGTCTGTTGTCAGGTGAACAGGTCCAAGTGTAACCAATGTAAGTTTGAGCAATAACTTGTGTGCGTGAATTCATGTTGATATGTCACGTGCTCATGCAAAGATTCAAGCCTTGAGAGTGCAGATTCAAAGCTGTCCAACTTAAGGAAGACTGTTTATTACACAGATTACACACTTCCTGTTGATCGGTTTAATCTCTCTCTACGATGCGGTTTTTTTACTACATTAAGTTCTTCTGTTTCATGTGGCTTGACGTTTCATTGCATATATGCCAGGCTACAGACATAAAGATCCAGGCGTTGAATCACAGTCGTTCCAAGGATTCTTTTGTCATTTACCACTTCCTTCACCTTAAACAATGATTTATTAGTGTGATGAACACCAAGTTGCTCCGTGGTCCGGAGTCCACGTTGAACTATAGATCTACCTGTTACGAGCTGGGTAAGTCAGGTCAAATAATGGACGAAGGTTAGGGCACGTCGCATTTAAGGGAAGCAAATCTAGTAAAATACTGCATATGGGCAGTTTCTGGTTCTATGCGGTCGCCCACGAATTCCTCTCTCATGCGATCCTCTTGATCTCAGAGCACCACTTGCACCCTACGTGCTGACTTATTTGCTGGATGTATTCCAATGTTTTCCTCCACAGTTTTACTATCTACGTCTACCTAATGTCCCTGATGTCTTAATATATTTCCATCCATCCTGTCCACCTCTCATGTGTGCTTCCCGTATATTCTTCCATTCTTCGCCGATTCTGTGGAGAACCAATACATTCCTCATCTTAACAGTCCACCTAATTTTCCACATTTTTTGATAGCACAAAATCTCTAACGCTTCAGCTCTCTTCTGTTTCTACTTTCCCACCGCCGATAATAAACTATCATACAACACTGAGCTCCAAACCTACATTTTTAGTCATTTCTTCCTCAACTTAAGTTCTTTGCTTCATACCAGTAAATCTCTCCTGGCCAGGAATGTCCTCTTTGTCTGTCGTAGACTGTTTTTCATGTCCTTTTTTCTTCCATCATGGTTACTTTGCTTCCAAGGCAGCAGATTTCCTCAACTCCATCCACTTCGTAACCACCAGTTTTGATTTTGACTTACTCGCTGTTCTCAGTTCTGCTACTTCTCATTACTTTTCCCGGTTTATTCTCAATCTGTTTGTTGTAATGATTAGATTGTTCATTATGTTCAACACATCCTGCAATTCTTCTTCTCTTTCCGTGAGGGTAGCAAAGTCGTCAGCGAATCTTATCTAATTTCAGTCCCACTCATGACACTTTCTATTATTTTCGTAATTGCGTCTTCGATGTACATATTGAACAGTGCGGGTGAAAGGCTATATCCCCGTCTATACAATTTTGAATCAGATCACTCCGTTCTTTTTCTTCCATTCTTATATCTCCCTCTCGGTTTTTCTACATTCTGTATATTATCCGTATTTCCCTATAGTTTACTTTTATTCTTCTCCGAATTTCGAATATATCGCTCTATTTTACATTCTCGAATGGGTTTTCCAGGTGCACAGAATCCTACGAACGTTGTTATAAGACCGGATGGTATGTCATATTAATTGGAGCTGTCTCTCTTCTCTCAAATTCATGCTATAATAATTTATTCTCTCTTGCTGGTAACTTTTAGGAGGCAATGACCTGTTCGACTGAGAACAGTAAGATTTATTACCGAAATTATGACATGTTTCAAATAACTGCAGTCAGTTTCAGCTACACTCCGCATGCCCCTGCAAGACGTCCAACTCTTCATCCTGAAACTTTATGGTTGTCAGTAAACGGCGCGCTTAATTAACTCAAAACCACGCTCACAAGGGAGACCGAGCAACGAACGCCGGCTCGTACACACTATTTGTACTGAACTCAGTTCCCGGTCCGCAACGTCAAACGCATGCCGAAGCAGCAGCAGGCACTGTATCAGGGTGCAACGATTACTTCGAAATGCTAAACTCAGCTAATCCAGCGGTAGCTACAGTAAGGTAATAAGTAATCTGCAAAGACGTTAGTCAATAAATTTACAGCAAGTATACAAATAATAACGAATACCTCGAAGTGAGAGGATATGGTATCCTCACAGGTGGTCTCAATTTTTCTTCGTAAGTCCCCTCCTTAGACCTCACCTTACAAGGAGACCATAAGGCAGTCGTAGTTTTGTAATATTTTATGTTTGTGGTACGTGAAGTTCAGAAGTCAAACATCCATCACACGAAGCAGTTCGATGCAACTCTCACGAATTCTTGAAGAAATCGTCTTTGAAGTTTTTCGAGTACTTCAGTACCAGAAAGTACGGTCGGAAGATATTTAAACAAGGTAACATGTTCTACGAGTATTTCCGTGAAGCGTAAAATACATAATGACGTAACAATCAGTAACGTGAGACCGGTAACGACTGGTTCGAGTCTCATTTCGGTTAAATTTTTCCGTTTTTATTCTGTTCAGTTCGAATACCTATATCATTTAAATATAAAATTTATCAAATACATACCAATTAACACATTTGTAATAGTCATTCCTGTGAGAAATACACCTCGTTTTATTTCTAATAAGATATCAGTCACAAAATCACGGTTTTCATTACAAATTGTAAATTTTTTTTTCATCTTTGTGTATTTTGGACTTCCCGGAAATGCTTCGAAACATGCACGTTGTTTAACAATCACGTGATGAGCTGAATCTATTGGGCCGACTCTAGCTGCGTGATGCAAAGAACTAAATAAAATATCAGGTTACCTTCTATTACATACATTTGCCGAAACGTCTGCGAGAATGCAGGTCACTGCTCCGTAATGCTGTCGGCTGCATTTACATGGAATATATTGGTTCCTTTGGTCCAACAGAACCGCTCATTGACTGCATGTTCAGCTACTCGGAGACCGATTGCAGCCATTCATGGACTTCATGTTACCAAACAACGATGGAATTTTTATGGATGACGATGCGCCACGTCACCAGGCCACAAATGTTCGCTATTAGTTTGAAGAACATTCTGGATAATTCGAGCAAATGAATTGGCCATCCTGATCGCCCGACGTGAATCCCATGGAACATTTATGGGACATAATCGAGAGGTAAGCTCCTCCAAAAAATCTTCCACCGACTACATTTTCGTAGGTATGGATGGCAAAGAACCCCTTGCCCCCCCCTCCCGCCCACCCACTCCTTGCCGTTGGTGGGGAGTGAGGAGGCTTCCGTGTCTCAGGTGCAACCACAACGGAAAGTATCTGTTGAGGGGCCAGACAAACGTGTGGTTCCTGAAGAGGGGCAGCAGCCTTTTCAATAGTTTCAGGGGCAACAGTCTGGATGAATGACTGAACTGGCCTTGTAACATCAAACAAAACAACACTGCTGTGCTTGTACTGTGAACGTCTAAACGCAAGGGGAACCTACAGCTGTAATTTTTCCCGAAGGCATGCAGCCTTACTGTATGGTTACATGATGATGGCGTCCTCTTGGGTTAAATGTTCCGGAGGCAAAATAGTCCCCCATTCGGATCTCCAAGCGGGCACTGCTCAAGAGGATGTCGTTATCAGGAAAAAACAGAACTGGCTGTCTACGGATCAGAACGTGGAATGTCAGATCCCTTAATCGGACAGGCAGGCTAGAAAATTTAAGAAGGGAAATGGATGGGTTAAAGTTAGATATAGTGGGAATTAGTGAAGTTTGGTGGCAGGAGGAACAGGACTTCTGGTCATGTGAATATGTGGTTATAAATACAAAATCAAGTAGGGATAATGCAGGAGTAGGCTTAATAATGAATAAAAAAAGTGGAACGCGGATAAGGTACTACGAATAGCATAGTGAAAGAATTAGTGTAGCCAAGATAGACACTAAGCCCACGACCACCACAGCAGCATAAGTTTATATAACAACTAACTCCGTAGAAGATGAAGATACTGAAGAAATGAATGATGAGATAAATTACTCAAATAGTTAAGGGAGACGAAAATTTAATAGTCTCCGGGGACTGGAATTCGACAGTACGAAAAGGAAGAGAAGGAAAAGTAGTAGGTGAATACGAAGTGGGGGTAAGGAATGAAACAGGAAGCCACCTGGTAGAATTTTGCACAGAGCATTACTTAATGATCGCTTGGTTTAAGAATCATGAAAGAAGGTTGTATACGTGAAAGAGACCTGGAGACACCGGAAGGTTTCAGATTGATCGTATAATGGTAACACAGAGAGCTAGGAACCAGGTTTTAGAGTTTAAGACATTTCCAGGGGCAGACATGGACTCAGAAAACAGTTTACTGGTTATGAACTATAGATTAAAACTGAAGAAACTACAGAAAGGTAGAAATTTAAGGAGATGAGACCTGGATAAACTGAAAGAACTAGAGGTTGTAGAGAGTTTCTGAGGGAGCATTGGGGAGCGATTGACAACAACAGGGAAAAGGAATAGAGCACAAGAAGAAGGGATAACTTTTAGAGATGAAATAGTGAAGCCAGCAGAGGATCAAGTAGGTAAAAAGAAGAGGGCTAGCAAAAATCCTTGGGTAACAGAAGCGATATTGCATTTAATTGATGAAAGGAGAAAATATAAGAATGCAGTAAATGCGAAAAGGAATACAAACACCTAAAATATGAGGTCGACAGGAAGTGCAAAACTGCTAAGCGGAAATGGCTAGAGCACAAATGTACGGATGTAGAACCATATATCACTAGAGTTAAGACAGATGCCGCCTACAGAAAAATTAAAGAGACCTTTGGAGAAAAGAGAACCACCTGTACGAATATCAAGTGCTCAGATGGAAAACCGATCCTAAGCAAAGAAGGAAAAGCATAAATGTTGAAGGAGTATACAGAGGGTCTATACAACGGCGATCCACTTGAGGGGAATGTTATGGAACTGGAAGAGGACGTAGATAAAGATGAGATGGGAGGTATGACAGTGACCGAAGAATTTGACAGAGCACTGAAAGACCTAAGTAGAAACAAGACCCCGGGAGTACATAACGTTCCGTTAGAACTACTGATAGCATTGGGAGGGCCAGCCATGACCAAACTGTTCCATCTCATGGGCAAGTGTATGAGACAGGCTAAATATCGTCAGACTTCAAGAAGAATGTAACAATTTCAACTCCAAAGAAAGCAGACGCGAAATTTACCACGCTGTCAGTTTAATAAGACACGGTTGCAAAATACTAACACGAATTCTTTACAAACGAAAGCGAAGTGTGGTAGAAGCCGACTTCGGGGAAGATCAGTTTGGATTACGCAGAAATGTAGGACTTATGTTAGACTTAGAAGCTGGGTTAAGGAAAGGCAAACGTACCTTTATAGTATTTGTAGACTTAGAGAGAAAGCTTTTGACAATGTTGACTGAAATAGGGTAAAATACAGGAAGCGAAAGGCTACTTATAGTTTAGGAGTAATTAGAATGCAATTGTAAAGAGTCGATGAGAGGGAAATGAAAGCAGTGGTTGAGAAGGAAGTGAGACAGGGTTGCTGCCTACCCCAATGTTATTCAATTTGTACACTGAGCATGCAGTAAACGAAACCAAAGGAATATTTGGAGTAGGACTTAAAATTGAGGAAGAAGAAGTAAAACCCTTGAGGTTTGCCGATGATACCGTAATGCTGTCAGAGACAGTAAAGGACTTGGAAGAGCAGTTGAACGGAATGAACAGTGTCTTGAAAGGAGGATATAAGATGAACATCAACAAAAGCAAAACGAGGATAATCGAATGTAGTCGATTTAAATCAGGTGATGCTGAGGGAATTAGATTAGGAAAGGAGACACTTAAAATAGTGGGTGAGTTTTGCTACTTGGGCAGTTCCTGAGAATGGTCGAAGTAGGGAGAATATGAAACGTAGACTGGCGGTGGCAAGGAAAGCGTTTCTGAAGAACGGAAATTTGTTAACATCGATTGTAGATTTAAGTGTCAGGAAGTCTTTTCTGGAAGTATTTGTATGGTCGTGAAACATGGACGATAAGCATTTTAGACGTAAATAGCAGTTTTTGAAATGTGGTGCTACATAAAAATGCTAAAGATTAGATGGGTAGATAACGTAACTAATGAGTAGGTACTGAATACAATTGGGGAGAAGCGGAATTTGTGTCACAGCTTAACTGGAAGAAGGGACTGTTTGATAGGACACGTTCTGAGGCATCATGGGACCACCAAATGAATAGTGGAGGGAAGCGTGGAAGGTAAAAATTATAGACACCAAAACACGAATAGACTAAGCAGATTCAGAAGGATGTAGGTTGTAGTAGTTACTCGGAGATGAAGAGACTTGCACAGGATAGGGTGGTTGGAGAGCTGACTGAAGACCACATTAACATCATAGAGGCAGTATACCTCGGTATTTCTGGAGGGAGCTTCTAACGACATTTTGGGTCCGTGACACGTGAAGGTTAATAGGAGGTCTATAAGAAATTATGTCTGAAAAACGTAAGTTTAGAACACTTTTGTCAGAAGTTTTGAAAAATCGAAACTTGTGGTTTTTATGGTTCAAAAGGTGGAGGGAGGGGTTGGAAGGAAGAGTGTTGTATGATTGAAGAGGTGCCTTCCGGTATCCAAAATTTTAGAAATTAGGTACTGGACACTGGGACCGTTGGCTGGGAAATCGAGTCTTGAGTTGTGTCTGGATAGCTCAGTCTGTAAGAGAAACGCAAGGCTCCAGGTTTGAGTCCCAGCGAAGTAAACGTGTTTAATCTGACAGGAGTATCGTAGACTTTCCTAGAGCCGTAAGACGATCGTCAAGTTGTGCAATCTGGCGCCCACTAGCTGTCCCAGCGGGCGGCCATCGCCCCGTTAATTAGCGCTGGCGCGACGCGCCTCGTGCCACGCAGAGACTATAGCCGCGCCCGTAGAGCGGCGCGCCGGCCCGGATATTCAGTTTCGCGAGGAAGACCGCGCAGCGCCGCGCCCAGTCCCGCAGGCCGGCCGCCCACGGGTGTTCTAATTAGAAGTCCTTTGTTCCCGGCGGACGGCGCTGAGCAAACAAGAGCCATTGTGGGCTGCGTCATCACAGGAGCCGGTCGGCAGGCCGGCGCGCCTCAAAGCGGCCGCCTCCGCTGCCGCCGCCGCCGCCGCCGCCGATGTCGCCTCCTCTGTCACTCACCGACGCAGGCGCCGGTGCCGGCGCCGGCGGCGGCGCCGGCTGATCACTGGCGAGCGGCGCCTCTCCGCTGACCCAGAGTGGCCGCCGCGACACGCGACTCCCACGCGCGACAGCGCTCATTCTCTGGTGGCCTCATAACAGGATTCGTGCTAATAGCCAGTATCTCTGCCATCATCTGCCTGCCAGTCTATGGGGCTCCTCACAAGCTGAAAGACTTGGTAACTGAGACGAAATACAACTTTAGAATAGGAACTTACGGTCCGGAGCCAGTGATAGCTTTCAAAGTTATGATAGCACGCGTCCTATATTCAGCTAAAATAGTATACCGTTTCGGTTGCTGGTAAATCTTATGAGTTGTTTGCCACCAGTCCAAATACACTACTGGCCATTAAAATAGCTACACCAAGAAGAAATGCAGATGATAAGTGGGTATTCATTGGACAAATATATTATACTACAACTGACATTTGATTACTTTTTCACGCAGTTTGGGTGCATAGATCCAGAGAAATCAGTGCTCAGAACAACCACCTCTGGCCGTAATAATGGCCTTGATATGCCTGGGCATTGAGTCAAACAGAGCTTGGATGTCGTGTACAGCTACAGCTGCTCATGCAGCTTCAACACGATATCAGAGTTCATCAAGAGTAGTGACTGGCGTATTGTGACGTGCCAGTTGCTCGGCCACCATTGACCAGACTTTTCAATTGGTGAGAGATCTGGCGAATGTGCTGACAACGGCAGCAGTCTAACAGTTTATGTATCCAGAAAGGCCCGTACAGGACCTGCAACATGCGGTCGTGCATTATTCTGCTGAAATGTAGGTTTCACAGATATCGAATGAAGGGTAGAGCCACAGGTCGTAACACATCTGAAATGTAACGTCCACTGTTCAAAGTGCTGTCAATGCGAACAAGAGCTGACCGAGACGTGTAACCAATGGCACCCCATACCATCACGCCAGGTGATACGCCAGTATGACGATGACGAATACACGCTTCCAATGTGTTCCCCGCGATGTCGCCAAACACGGATGCGACCTTCATGATGCTGTAAACAGAACCTGGATTCATCCCGAAAAATGACGTTTTGCCATTCGTGCACCCAGGTTTGTCGTTGAGTACACCATCGCAGGCGCTCCTGTCTGTGATGCAGCGTCAAGGGTAACCGCAGCCATGGTCCCCGAGCCGATAGTACATGCTGCTGCAAACGTCGACGAACTGTTCGTGCACATGGTTTTCGTCTTGCAAACGTCCCCATCTGTTGACTCAGGGATCGAGACGTTGCTGCATCTTCGTGGTGTAGAAATTTTAATGGCCAGTAGTGTAGTTTCCAGGCAGGATCCATAAAAAAAAATGAAGAAAACTGAGGTAATGGTATTTACACTTCAGGTGTCCTACGTACGCCCTCCCACACAATTTTCGTCACTTAATACCCTCTTTCGCGCTGCACAAAGTGGAAGGTAGTCTAGTGCACAGCGCACATATACTAATAAATGCCATCTCCGTCACAAACAATAGACCCAGGGACAGAATGCCGTGGAACAGGGAACTTTCTACACACTAAAGTTGAGAAATGAGGAGGAGCGATCTGTTTCACTTGGTAAGAAATTTCCTATAGCTAAGACCGCATAAATACTTATTTATCGCGGACAACCGGTTTAGGCAGACTTTTCGATGTCATCTTATGTTTTCTTTTTCTTTTTTATCAAAAATAAGACGTTTACTCAGAGCACACGTTACGCACTTCGCAATTTCCATATATGACAGATGACTGTTACAGCTTTAATAAGACACGGTATATGTTAAAATGTATAACAATACATCTGTTTACGTTAGCTTGACGTGTTTCATTCACTGTTGGATCACGTCGTACAGGTGCAACTCATGCCGTCTAAGGTGGTTCATTAATGAATGGAACATGTCAGGCTAACGTAACCTGATGTGTAATTGTACATTTTACCGTATACGGCGTAACATGCCTCAGTACGCTTTGACGAGGCAGGACAAGGAAGGCCTGAGCAAATGGGGACTCAACGTCATTCGTTATTGCACATTTGAATTACAGTCAATTAAGATTAAACAAATCCACCTAAATCAGGAAATTTAAAAGGATGGCCCCCAAAAAACAAAGGGTGTAGGTACTTGTTGGTTGGTTGGTTTGTGGGATTAAAGGGACCAGAAAGTACCAGTTACTAAATTAAGGGCATTGCAGGGCAAACATTCAGTGTGATGAAATTTATCAAATACTAATTAATGCATTGAGCTGTTGAGTGGTACTTAAGATAGGTGAATAAATTAGTGAAATCGATGTGAAGTAGAAATTAGAAAATAAATGAAAAACTTAGTTTAGTTTAGAAGAATTACACACTGGCAAACAACGGACAAAGCAGCAGTGGGAACGGCCGGCGCTTGGAAGTCAGCATAGCACGTTCAGGAGAAGCTGTCGATTCAGCAGTCAGGGCATCGCCCGACCGGCTCACGTCAAGAAGATTCTTCGAGAAACTTTTCATGTGACAGAAGAAGCCATCGCCCTCCCCACATAGCGGACGCTGTCGATTCAGCCGTCAGGGCATCGCCCGACCGGCTCACGTGTGTCTCAGTTGTCACATGTGAGCAAAGGCCCTCGCCTACATTCCAAGAGCCAATGACCGACGTTAAGAAGATTCTTCGAGAAGCTTTTCAATGTGACAGACGAGGCAATGACCGTGAAGTCGTTCACCTCCAGTGAGCTGAAGTGAATAAATACGCGAGACGCAGTGGGCCCGACAAGACGAAGGAAGAAGAGAAGAGTAGCAGTAATTTTCAGTCAGTTTCGTTGCTGAAGACCGTCATGCAAGAAGAGACTACATCATACACAGCCGCTTTAATGGAATAGCAAGCAGCAGCCTCGGCGCCAGAAGACAGAAGTTAAAAGGTATTTGAAGTCTGATTTTTACGTACCCGGGTGACTCGTGAGGACGGGAAGGAGACGGCCTCACATCAGCAGTCACCTGTGAGCTGTGATGAAGATCTGACAGCCGAAGACTGCCAAGCGGGAGTCCGTGGTTCGAGTCCGGGACACTGGCCTTCCCCCGCCGCGCCGCGCCGCTCCGCTGGCCGACGCACAACACACGCGGCCGCTTAGAGAAGAGAAACACTGGGACGCCACATCCAAGGTATCACCGTCCCATGCACGACTGCGTTCTCAATAATTAAACGGGCCACAGCACGATGCGCGTCTCCAGTTAACTGGGCGAGACGGTGACACGAGATACACACCGCCAGGCGTAATCAGACGCCGCCGCTGCCGCACCAGAAGGCTTCGCAAACGACACAGCTGCCGCTCTCCGAGCCAGAACAATCGAGTAAGGGAACAGTTGCACAAATCTTCAATAAAAGTTATCTTCTGTAAAAATGTTGTTTCATTCAACCTCATACCCGAGCCAAGGAAGAACCCACCCTGCCCACATGTGTTTTTCACCCTGACATAATGTTTTAGAATCAAATGCCCTTTGCAGTAATGCTCATCCTGACAATTGACTAGCATCAAAAGAGAAAACCCAGTTACATTTAGTGTCAAAAGTGTTACAGAGCATTTGAAAGTAAAATTACATAATATTAACGGAATAGTCTTTAAAGAAGATCAAACAACTCTTAGAAGCTTTTAGCAGTTCTGGTAATAATGTACAGATACTCATAGTAACACCCAACTGAACCTTAAGTGGACACATGCAGTAACATTTCAATCAAATTGAAGAATGTTTTAAGATAAAACTGATACAACTACCGTAATAAGAAATTTGAAGATGAATTTTTTACAAAATATCAGGAGCAAGCTTTCGGAACTGCAAGAGACTCAGAAGACTGGCTGCAAGAACGCGGATACAACTTCAAAAGTCAGAACACACTTAAAGCTGTTCACAATGGCAAAATTTATTGACTATCAGGTTGTATGCCCTTATTCACTAGTGTCACCAAGTACCACCACAATAATCTAGGCGCGCAGTCCGGAACCGCGCGACTGCTACGGTCGCAGGTTCGAATCCTGCCGCGGGCATGGATGTTTGTGCTGTCCTTAGGTTAGTTAGGTTTAAGTAGTTCTAAGTTCTAGGGACTGATGACCACAGATGTTAAGTCCCACAGTACTCAGAGCCATTTGAACCATTTGGGAGCGTGTTTATCGTAAACATTATCGAGTGAAGTTAGATACTTCATTATTGCCTTTAGCGGGCAAGTGCTCAACCATCTGAGCTACCCAAGCACAATTCACGCCCCCCCCCCCCCCCCCGCCCTCACAGCTTTACTTTCGCCAGTACCTCGTCTCCTACCTTCCAAACTTCAAAGAAGCTCACCTGCGAACCGTGCAGGAGGAGGCGTGAGTCGTGATTGGGTATCTCAAATGGTAGAGCACTTGCCCGCGAAATGTGAGGGTCTCGAGTTCAGTCTCGGTCCGGCACACAGTTTTAATCTGCCAGGAAGTTTCATATCAGCGCAAACTCCGCTGCAGAGTGAAAATATCCCCCATGCTGTGGCCAAGTCATGTCTCCACAATATCCTTCTTTCCAGGAGTGCTAGTTCTGCATGGTTCATAGGAGAGCTTCTGTGAAGTTTGGAACGTAGGAGACGAGGTACTGGCGGAAGTAAAGCTGTGAGGACGGGGCGAGAGTCGTACTTGGATAGCTCAGATGGTAGAGCACTTGCCCGCGAAAGGCAAAGGTCCCGAGTTCGAGTCTCGGTCTGGCACACAGCTATAATCGGCTAGAAAGTTTCAGCAAGCATTTAATTAGATGGAAGTTTTACCATGGGAGGCTGAACTTTTCCATACACATCAAGTGATTTCATTAGTAAGATGATAATTGGCAGGTATTGACTTTTCTCTGAGGACCACGCAGTTGGCGAGCATTAACCAAGTAAGTGCACCTTTCGGCTGGCATAATATGTCGTAATTGCAGTGCTGTTGCACTGTTAAATAGAACAATTTCCAACTCATTACTGGGCATTAAAGGAGAGACGTAAACATGCAGCTTGCGGTTCCGTGGCAGCACGTAGAGTAGTAGGAGTGTGGACAGACGGCGGTTTACAGCACCAGCTCTTTGCGTTGGAAAAGGCCTCTCTTCCCGCTGTACCACCAACTACGGCGGAAAGCGGCTCACACGCCCGTCGTCGAAAGCGTAGCCAACAATCCAGGACCGCCAGGTGCTCCGCACACCCAACGAACTTTCCTGCTAAGAATCACCTGCCTCCTCAGTCGATTGTCAGAGAGAGATCGAATTCGCCAGAGACCTGCTAGGAGCCACCCGTGCACGGCCCCCACGGCGAAGATAAGCGCACACAAAATTCTGGCGTGATAGGTCGATTTGCGACACGGCTGAGCCTCCCACCTGTAAACGCATTCTCCAGGGTAGAGTTTACAAAATTCACAAAACGAGAAATAGTCATTATCGCCTGTTTTCATCTGGTTGAGGTGCATCCTTTGATAAAGACCATTCTGCACATTCCAAACTCTGAGAGTCACAGGGGTTGGCACCTCTAAGGTGTGCCACAGACTTGTGAAGCGAGGCACCAGCTCGTACGTAGCGTTTCTTCAAACGTCTTCTCCTTCAAATTCTCTTGCGATAACCATGTCTCTCATCTCGATCTTTCGAGGCAACCGACAATGCTTTTAACACACTCCTTATCCTTTATGGACACTTGCCGTGTCACTGCTAGCACTGGGACAGGTATTGACAATACCTGGATCACTGTATTCGCGACTATGTCGCAGCTTGTGAAACTAGTGCCATGTCTGGCCTGCGACGGAAACAAAAGGCTCTGTAAACTGAAGCAGAAAATCAGTACTGAGGTCGGAAGACGGTCATTACGTACTAAAACTGGTCATCGTCGAAGGACTTTGTATTGTGATCAAAGACTGGAATTTAAAAAAAAAAAAAAAAAAAAAAAAAAAAAAAACATTTGACGGTACCTGGATCACTGTTTGTATTCACGACTATGTCACAGCTTGTTGATCTACACATTACCCACGAGTATAAATCGAACATACCACTGCCCTCTCTTTAAGTCAACAATATGTTTTGGTGCCGCAGTGTGGACAGATCTACTCCGCGCAGAGGTGATAAGGCGCGAACAAAGGGGTGTGCTCCTGCTGCTTTCGGGGACTTTCAACACCACATTGGCGGAGGCACTACGCGTGGTGCTGGAGCTGTACTACTCGTATATTGGCTGAAAACGGGCATATCGAACGGAGCCAGAAACCTCTTATGGGAGGAAACGCAGGCCTTGAGAGAGCTCAAAACCTGGGGAGTGAATTCATGGCAAAGGGAGCGGGAATGATGTGAAATGACTGCATGTCAGTTTCGGTCAGGAGGTTGCTTGTGCCTGTAGAGGGACAGGGACCCCAGAACACACACTCTTGTACAGTGATCGTTGGTGGCAGCGCAATTACTTAGAGACCACACCTTGTACACCGATGTCAACGACTGTGCAGACAGAATTCTGGAACGTTGGGTAAAGAGTACTTGCATCGACGAGAGTACGTGCAGTACCGAGCACAGGCGACGAATGACCCCGCAGACAATACTAGTGAGACAGATGGCTCTCGTAGCGGTAGCAGATCTGACAAAAGCTGAACAAGCGACGGCAGACAAACATAAAATAAGGACTAAATGTGTGGTCACAGCAGTGTCACGAAGTGTTCATAGTACATTAATATTACTATATAAGAGAAATATAGAAAAGAACACAGCATATCCCGCTAAGTAAAGTAGCCTAACGTAGTTGCATTTGTAAGAGAAATATAGAAAAAGAACACAGCATATCCCGCTATTTAAAGTGGCCAGAATCACATCACCTGAGAACGAGAGGCTCAATGTCCTCCTAAGGCAATCCTTCAAGGACATCGTCGGTTTTGGCGTTCTATCAATATAAACTCTTTCCTATCTTCCTAATTTTTTTCTGCTTTACACGTAAATTGTTAATTTTAAGTATTTCCATTTCATAACTAGTTTTAAGTTTACAAGTATTTAAAGCTGCGATATTGTTAAACTTCGTTAAAACAAGAAGAAATGAAATACTCTTTATGTCACACATATGTACCATTTAATAATGTGAAAAGATGACCTGCCTTAGTAACTATGTGCCAAATGATTTTTTGAATAACAGCAAATAAAAACAAAAATGAAAACTATTCGCCCCCTTCCGCGTCCCCACTATAGGACATCGCATGGAATGTCTTACGCAACCGTGTATTACTGTCAGAAACGTCCTCCTTTTCGATGTTTTTCCAGTCGTGTGTCACTCTTCGGTCATGGCGAGCCAAGTGAGACGCATTCTGCATCTTGTCGTTTTCTGGTAGCTTCGTATTGATAACAACAGGCTCTCTTCAACTGTGATTTGTTCATTTTTTTTCCGTTCTTCAGGAATGAGTTTTCCGCGCGTTCAGTTTTAATGAAATCGCAGCCTCTGTCTACTCGTTCCGGAGTCAACGTGTGCGGAAAAAACTTACTACATATTTCTCTGTTCTTCAAACGATTCTGGAGAATGCCTTGAACATTTGATTTGGAAATGTTGCCACATTGTGATTTGTGACACACTAGGGACACACGCCCACTTTTATATACTGCCCGTTCACAACTCATTGTGCGAATACACGTATATTATTTACAGTTGCTACGTCGTTACCGTAGTTACTCCGCTGACGTCACTTATACGCGAGGAGGCCGTGCGGAGTGGCCGCGTGGTTTGAGGCGCCATGAACGGACTGCGCGGCCCCTCCCGCCGGAGGTTCGAGTCGTCCCTCGGGCATGGGTGTGTGTGTTGTTCTTACCATAAGTTAGTTCAAGTTAGTTAAAGTAGTGTGTAAGTCTAGGGGCGGGAGACCTCAGCAGTTTGGTACCTTGGGAATTCATACACAGACAACTGAACATTTTATACGCGAGGAAAAAAATCAGTCTCGCACCTCTTAAACTATGTATGTTAGTGGCCCAATGAAACTTTTTCCTTCCTAAAGTTTCGTCCAGAGCAGCACTCGACACCTTAGAGATGCTGTCTTGCCGACTGACTGTTCGGACGACGTAAATATTTCTCGAAGGGTATGAAAAAGTTAACACGTAATCGGCAGAGAAAATTCTTATCAGAATAAAACATAACTATTGAACTTCCGTCTGTCAAAGCTGGAACTTGTCTACCTGCGGTGTAGAGCCACCATCCATAAATTACTAAGTTTCACGGCTTCTTCTTTTATCCGAATGGGACGGAAATCGGTACATGCGATGTACCTTTACGGACAAATAAAAGACTACAATTTCAGAAAAATTGGATGATTTCAGCCGTGTGGCTCGCCGGCAATACATCTACCGCTGCGCGTTAGGTACATCTACTCTGCACTTAACACTTAAGTGCCTGGTGGATGGTTCATCGAGCCATTTTATTACTTCTTCTCTACGATTCCACTCTCGAGTGGCGCTTGGGAAAAAGTAGCACCTAAATCTTTCCGTTCGAGCTCTGATTTCTCTTATTTTATTATGATGATCGTTTCTCCCTAGGTAGGTGGGTGTCAACAAAACATTTTCGCATTCTGAAGAGAAAGTTGGTGATTGAAATTTCGTAAACAGATCTCGCCGCAAATAAAACTGGTCTTGTTTCAGTGACTATCACCCCAACTCGTGTCTCATATCAGTGACACTCTCGCCTTTATTGCGCGATAACACGAAACGAGCTACCCTTCTTTGTACATTTTCGATGTCCTCCGTCAGTCCTACCTGGTAAGAATCCCACACCGCGCAGCAATATTCCAACACAGGACGGACAAGTGTAGTGTAGTGTAGTGTAGGGTTCGTCGCATCTTCTAAGTGTTCTGCCAACAAAGGGCAGTCTTTGTGTCGCCTTCCCCCGAATATTATCTATGTGGTATTTCCAGTTTAAGTTGCTCGTAATTGTAATTCCATGGTATTTAGTCGAATTGACAGCCCTTAGATTTGTGCGATTTATCGTATACCCAAAATTTATCGGATTTCTTTTAGTACCCATGTGGTTGACCTCGCACTTTTCTTTGTTTAGTACAAATTGTCACTTTTCGCACCATACAGAAATTGTCTCTAGATCACTTTGTAATTGGAATTGGTAGTCTAATGATTTTACTAGACGGTAAATTACAGCGTCATCTGCAAACAATCTAAAGGGGCTACTCAGATCATCACCTACACTCCTGGAAATTGAAATAAGAACACCGTGAATTCATTGTCCCAGGAAGGGGAAACCTTATTGACACATTCCTGGGGTCAGATACATCACATGATCACACTGACAGAACCACAGGCACATAGACACAGGCAACAGAGCATGCACAATGTCGGCACTAGTACAGTGTATATCCACCTTTCGCAGCAATGCAGGCTGCTATTCTCCCATGGAGACGATCGTAGAGATGCTGGATGTAGTCCTGTGGAGCGGCTTGCCATGCCATTTCCACCTGGCGCCTCAGTTGGACCAGCGTTCGTGCTGGACGTGCAGACCGCGTGAGACGACGCTTCATCCAGTCCCAAACATGCTCAATGGGGGACAGATCCGGAGATCTTGCTGGCCAGGGTAGTTGACTTACACCTTCTAGAGCACGTTGGGTGGCACGGGATACATGCGGACGTGCATTGTCCTGTTGGAACAGCAAGTTCCCTTGCCGGTCTAGGAATGGTAGAACGATGGGTTCGATGACGGTTTGGATGTACCGTGCACTATTCAGTGTCCCCTCGACGATCACCAGTGGTGTACGGCCAGTGTAGGAGATCGCTCCCCACACCATGATCCCGGGTGTTGGCCCTGTGTGCCTCGGTCGTATGCAGTCCTGATTGTGGCGCTCACCTGCACGGCGCCAAACACGCATACGACCATCATTGGCACCAAGGCACAAGCGACTCTCATCGCTGAAGACGACACGTCTCCATTCGTCCCTCCATTCACGCCTGTCGCGACACCACTAGAGGCGGGCTGCACGATGTTGGGGCGTGAGCGGAAGACGGCCTAACGGTGTGCGGGACCGTAGCCCAGCTTCATGGAGACGGTTGCGAATGGTCCTCGCCGATACCTCAGGAGCAACAGTGTCCCTAATTTGCTGGGAAGTGGCGGTGCGGTCCCCTACGGCACTGCGTAGGATCCTACGGTCTTGGCGTGCATCCGTGCGTCGCTGCGGTCCGGTCCCAGGTCGACGGGCACGTGCACCTTCCGCCGACCACTGGCGACAACATCGATGTACTGTGGAGACCTCACGCCCCACGTGTTGAGCAATTCGGCGGTACGTCCACCCGGCCTCCCGCATGCCCACTATACGCCCTCGCTCAAAGTCCGTCAACTGCACATACGGTTCACGTCCACGCTATCGCGGCATGCTACCACTGTTAAAGACTGCGATGGAGCTCCGTATGCCACGGCAAACTGGCTGACACTGACGGCGGCGGTGCACAAATGCTGCGCAGCTAGCGCCATTCGACGGCCAACACCGCAGTTCCTGGTGTGTACGCTGTGCTGTGCGTGTGATCATTGCTTGTAAGCCCTCTCGCAGTGTCCGGAGCAAGTATGGTGGGTCTGACACACCGGTGTCAATGTGTTCTTTTTTCCATTTCCAGGAGTGTAGATCATTTATGTAAATCAGAAACAGCAGAGGGCCTACGACACTACCTTGCGGAACGCCAGATATCACTTTTGTTCTGCTCGATGATTTACCGTCCATCACTACGAACTGTGACCACTCTGGGAATATATCACGAATCCAGTCACACAACTGAGACGATACGCCATGTGCACGCAATTTGATTAAAAGTCGCTTGTGTGGAACGGTATCAAAAGCCTTCCGGAAATCAAAGAATATGGAATCGATCTGAGATCCCTTGTCGACAGCACTCAGTTCTTCTTGGAAATAAAGAGCAAGCTGTGTTGCACAAGGACGACAGTTTCTGAATCCGTGCTGGTTATCTATCAACTAGTCATTTTCTTCAGCGTGATTCATAATGCTCGAATACAGTACATGCTCGAAAATCCTACTTCAAATTGAGTTCAGTAATATGGGTCTGTAATTAAATGGGTTACTCCTATTTCCTTTCTTGAATATTGGTGTAATCTGTGCTACTTTCCAGTCTTTAGGAAAAGACCTCTCGTCAAGTGAGTGGTTGTATGTGATTGCTGGAAAGGCGCTGTTATGTCTGTTACTCTCAAAGGAACCTGATTGGTATACCATCTGGACCGGAAGACTTGCCGTTCTTAAGTGATTTGAGTTGTTTCGCAACACCTAAAATATTTTCTGTCACTCATGCTAACAGCTGTTCCGATTTCGAACTCTGGAATATTTATTTGGTCTTCTTTCGTGAATGAATTACGGAAAACTGTATTTAGTAACTCCGCTTTAGTGGCACCATCAACGGTAACATTTCCACCTCTATCGCACAGTGACGGTGTTGACTGTCTTTTGCCACGGGTGTACTCTAGATTTCCACCACTATCGCACAGAGACGGTATTGACTGTCTTTTGCCACGGGTATACTCTAGATTTCCACCTCTATCGCACAGTGACGGTATTGACTGTCTTTTGCCACGGGTGTACTCAAGATTTCCACCTCTATCGCACAGTGACAGTAGTGACTGTCTTTTGCCTCGAGTATTCTCTAGATTTGCACCGCTATCGCGCAGTGACGGTATTGACTGTCTTTTGCCACGGGTGTACTCTAGATTTCCACCTCTATCGCACAGTGACGGTATTGACTGTCTTTTGCCACGGGTGTACTCTAGATTTCCACCTCTATCGCACAGTGACAGTATTGAATGTCTTTTGCCACGGGTGTACTCTAGATTTGCACCGTATCGCGCAGTGATGGTATTGACTGTCTTTTGCCACGGGTGTACTCTAGATTTCCACCACTATCGCACAGAGACGGTATTGACTGTCTTTTGCCACGGGTGTACTCTAGATTTCCACCTCTATCGCACAGTGACGGTATTGACTGCCTTTTGCCACAGGTGTACTCTAGATTTCCACCTCTATCACACAGTGCCGGTATTGACTGTATTTTGCCATGGGTGTACTCTAGATTTGCACCGCTATCGCGCAGTGACGGTATTGACTGTCTTTTGCCACGGGTGTACTCTAGATTTGCACCGCTATCGCACAGTGACGGTATTGACTGTCTTTTGCCACGGGTGTACTCTAGATTTCCACCTCTATCGCACAGTGACGGTATATACTGTCTTTTGCCATGGGTGTACTCTAGATTTCCACATCTATCGCACAGTGACGGTATTGACTGTCTTTTGAAACGGGTGTACTCTAGATTTGCACCGCTATCGCGCAGTGACGGTATTGACTGTCTTTTGCCACGGGTGTACTCTAGATTTGCACCGCTATCACACAGTGACGGTACTGACTGACTTTTGCCACGGGTGTACTCTAGATTTGCACCGCTATCGCGCAGTGACGGTATTGACTGTCTTTTGCCACGGGTGTACTCTAGATTTACACCCCTATCGCACAGTGACGGTATTGACTGTCTTTTGCCACAGGTATACTCTAGATTTCCACCTCTATCGCTCAGTGACGTTATTGACTGTCTTTTGCCATGGGTGTACTCAAGATTTCCACCTCTATCGCGCAGTGACGGTATTGACTGTCTTTTGCCACGGGTGTACTGTAGATTTCCACCTCTATCGCACAGTGACGGTATTGACTGTCTTTTGCCATGGGTGTACTCTAGATTTGCACCGCTATAGCGCAGTGACGGTATTGACTGTCTTTTGCCACGGGTGTACTCTAGATTTCCACATCTATCGCACAGTGACGTTAATGACTGTCTTTTGCCATGGGTGTACTCAAGATTTCCACCTCTATCGCGCAGTGACGGTATTGACTGTCTTTTGCCACGGGTGTACTCTAGATTTCCACCTCTATCGCACAGTGACGGTATTGACTGTCTTTTGCCATGGGTGTACTCTAGATTTCCACCTCTATCGCACAGTGACGGTATTGACTGTCTTTTGCCTCGGGTGTACTCTAGATTTGCACCGCTATCGCGCAGTGACGGTATTGACTGTCTTTTGCCACGGGTGTACTCTAGATTTCCACCTCTATCGCACAGTGACGTTAATGACTGTCTTTTGCCATGGGTGTACTCAAGATTTCCACCTCTATCGCGCAGTGACGGTATTGACTGTCATTTGCCACGGGTGTACTCTAGACTTCCACCTCTATCGCACAGTGGTGGTATTGACTGTCTTTTGCCACGGGTGTACTCTAGATTTGCACCGCTATCGCGCAGTGACGTTATTGACTGTCTTTTGCCACGGGTGTACTCTAGATTTGCACCGCTATCGCACAGTGACGGTATTGACTGTCTTTTGCCACGGGTGTACTCACGATTTCCACCTCTATCGCACAGTGACGGTATTGACTGTCTTTTGCCACGGGTGTACTCTAGATTTCCACCGCTATCGCACAGTGACGGTATTGACTGTCTTTCGCCACTGGTGTACTTTACATACGACCAGAATCTCAGAATCTCTTTGGGTTTTCTACCATATTTTGATACAATATTTCATTGTGGAAACTATTAAAACATCTCGCATTGACATCCTTACAAAATTTCGAACTTCCGTGAAACTTAGCCAGTCTTCGGGATTTTGCATTCTTGTGAATTTGGCATGGTTTTTTCGTTGATTCTGCAACAGTATTCTTACATGTTTTGTGTACCATGGTAGATGAGTCCCGTCTCTTATTACCTTATGCAGTGTGAATCTATCTGTTGCTCTCGATACTGTAGCTTTGAATTTGAGCCGTGTCTGGTCTACACTATTGTAATTGGCTTTGAAGGGCTCTCTCTTAGGAAGGCCTCAAGCGAATATTTTTCAGCTGTTTTAAATAGATATATTTTGGGTTTATTTTTTGTTGTTTTGTTTGATATGGCTTTGAGCCTCACTATAATGACCTTGTATTCACTAATACCTGGATCCGTCATGACGCTCTCTACTAGATAAGGTATGGGTGGCAGCACCGTATGCTGGCCGTTTCTGCACAGGTGGGAGGTGTGGTCCAGAGCCGCAGGCGTTTAGGAACGGACACCAGTTAACAGCGGACGTTTGCTTCCTGCTACGACCTCTGGGCAGGCCGGTCTCTGAAAAAGTTGACAGGGCGGTCAACGATAGTCGCAATGGTGTTCACGCGGGGCCGTATCGCAGCGGCTAAGCTGCGGACGAGCATCAGGGCCCGTCCGCGTCTTTCCTGTGAGGTGGCTAGTGCGTTCCGCCGAACGGACTTTTTTTACCTCGATAGTGTCTAACGGGTGGTACTTTCCTCAAGTGACTGGTGAGAGCGTAGTGTTGCTCTCGTAAGTCCTTTGTGTTTGAAATTTCTGATGTGGCCACGTGCCGCAGCTGGCTGTCTTGTTCCTAATTTAAAGTAACCTCGATGTGATAAACTGCAGTATAGAGCTGCTTGTCGTCACTGTGTTAATTTGTTTAATTAATGGCCGCTCTTGACTGGCCTCGCTATTCGGTCCCTATCCTAAGAAATCAAGTGAAGCTACGCGTTGAGATACCTTATACGCAAGGAATAAAAAAAATCAGTCTCAGACAGGAACGACAACACGAATGAGGGTATGTTTTGCAATTAGAGATTGTTTAATAAAGTAAAGAATGGTTACTGTTCCTCCAGATTTTAATCTGTCCCACCCATGATGGATTATTACCATAGTTCTGCTGGTTTTACCTCATAGTGTTCTTTTATGAGGGTAAGAGCGAATTTGTGTATTTTAATCCGATTCTTGCCATACATTTTGGAATTCTGGCTTGCAGTGAGCGCGGTGGGGGGGGGGGGGGGGGAGCGGGGGAAGGAGGGGATGAGTTCTTTCCTGCGTTCCTATACCGGCCTGCCCGGTCTATTTATTCACCCTTTTAAGCCACTGCATTGCTTTCGTGTACTCATGTCATTACTGTCTGCTATTTGTTTGCGTGACTGGTGGTCGGGTGGCTGCGCTCGCTAACGCTTGTATCAGCTCCCGCCTTGGGTTTCCTTAGGTACTCATAAAAGCCTGATAAATCGGCTGTCTATAACTTCCGTTTGCTCGTAGAGCGTTGGGCAGCCCGCTCTCGCCGCTGGGGGCCAGTCACCTTATGGAAAGATGTGAAGGGGACGCACTTAAATCGGCCCCAGATAAACCGAAATGCTTTTTCAGGTACGTGGATGACACCTTTGTCATATGGCCCCACGGGAGGGAAAAGCTCGATGTCGTCTTGGACCACTTAAACTCACGCCAACCTAACATTAAATTCGCCATGGAACTGGAGAAGAATAGACTACTCCCTTTCCTAGGTGTACTAGTTCAGAGGAAGGGAGATGGTACCTTCAGTCACGGTGTGTACCGCAAACCCACTGACATCGACTTCTACCTGCAAGCCAGCAGTTGGCACCACCCGGCACAGAAAAACGGTGTTCTCAGATCATTGGTTCACCGGGCACTAACTCTGTCAGATCCGGATAATTTGACAACGGAGATAGAAATGGTTGAAACGGCTCTGAGCACAATGGGACTTAACTTCTGAGGTCATCAGCCCCCTAGAACTTAGAACTACTTAAACCTAACTTAACCTAAGGACATCACACACATCCATGCCCGACGCAGGATTCGAACCTACGATTGTAGCGGTCGCGCGGTTCCAGACTGTAGCGCCTAGAACCGCTCGGCCACCCCGGCCAGCTACCGCAGAGGGAACGCATAGAACAGTGTAGGCATAAACACCAGACTCGTTCCACACTGGAATCAGTATAGGACAGCACCTGAAGAAGACTGCAGGTCACGCAGTTGAAATATCGTGCAGGAGAGACGCGAATAACCGGCAGAGACCAGATTAATCAACATGACAACACCTCGCCGGGAGAGCCTGAAGAATTACAATACATTGTTTAGTCAACGAAAGAAGAAAGTACGAAAATGTTCAGGGAAATTCATGAATAAGGAAATAAAAGTCATTTAGGAATGAAATAAATAGAAAGTGCAAGGAAGCTATGCTGATATGGCTACATGATAAATGTGAAGGAATAGATAACGAAATAATTGTCGGAAGGACGGAATCAACATACAGGAAAGTCAAAATAACCTTCGGTGAAATTGAAAGCTATGGAAGTAACATTAAAAGTTCAACGGGAATTCCACTGTTAAAAGCGGATGGAAGAGCGAATGTTAGACAGAGTACATCGGAGGCTTTGTCTGATGACATGACAGAAGAAAAACAGGAGTCTGAAGGGGAGAGATACAGGATCCAATATTAGAGCCTAAAAGGGCTTAAATAAGGGTAAGCTATAGGGAAGGCGGGTAATATACAATATGTACAAGAACCAGGAGGGAACAATGAGAATGGAAGACCAAGAACAAGGTTCCTCGGATTGAAAAGTAAGACAGGGATGTAGTCTTTCGCTCCTGCTATTCAATCTATACAATGAAGAAACACTCACGGAAATAAAAGGAACTTTCAAATGTGGAATTAAAACTCAAGGTCAAAGGATATTAGTGATAATATTATTTGGTGACATTGCTATCCACAGCGAAAGTGAAGAAAATTACAGTATCTGTAGAATGGAATGAGAGTAAATCGAAGAAATACGAAAGTAATGAGAAACAGCAGAACTAAGAAGCGCGATAAACTTGATATCAGAGTTGCTGATCACGCAGTAGATGAAGTTAAGAAATCCTGCTATCTAGGCAGCAAGATAACCCATGACGGACAAGGAAGAAATAAAACAGTGGCTAGCTGTGGCAAAAAGGGCATTCCTGGAACAACGAATTTTACTGGTGTCAGACATAGGCCTTAATCCGAGGAACAAATTTCTGATAATGTACGTTTGGAGCACAGCATTGCATAGTAGGAAACATGGACTGTGGAAAAGTCGGAACAGAAGAGGATCGAAGAATTTGAGATGTGGCACTCCAGAGGAATGTTGAAAAGATGGTGGAATGATAAGATAAGGAATTAGGACGTTCTCCGCAGACTCGTCAAAGAAAGGAAAATAAAGATCACGATGACAAGAAAAAGGGAGTAGATGATAGGACATCTGTTACGACGTCAGTGAACAACTTCCAAATAACTTCCATGGTACTGCAGGGAGCTGTAGAGCGACTGGAAAATATCCATCACACAATTAAGGAGGTAGGTCGCAAGTGCTACCCTGAGACGAAGAGGTTAACACGGGAGAGCGAATCAAACCAATCAGAAGACTGGTGACTCCATAAAAGAGGCTCCCCCTAACGACGATCCAGAGACTGCTGTACACAATACTCGAGAGACGCCGTTCGCCGCTGCTCGGAGAGAATGTCGCTTTAGCCGTTAGGAGACTAGAGAGAAATATGGCTCCCGGCCCCTACTGAATTTGCTCAGAAGTGCTACAGCTGGCTGTTCCGCAAATCACCCCATACCTGACGAAACCCAATCCGTCTGGGACGAGTGTCTGCAGTCTGGAAGGCGGAAAAACCTTATCGAACAATCTGCATAGTAAATTCGCTAGCTAACGTGGCAAACCACTACCTTTGTGATCAGCGACACAGGACGCACAGAGCTCTAACCTACATCAGTATGGATGTTCACCAGCAAAATCGATAAACGACGCACTTAATCTGGCTATCCGAACAGTAAACATAACGCATCAGAATTATGCAATAGCATTACAAACAGCAATCTCAGGCATTTTTGATCATTTATGTTGACCAGCAATGTTCGCAGACTGCTGCAGGCTACTGCAGAAAGAGAGTCGCTGAGCGGCGAGGGCGTAATCGTTGGTAATAATAAAGATCAAAAAGGCGTCGATTTTTTGGCGCATTATCAGGGATATGGAAGGAGGCACTTACGCTGGAGGAGCAGCCGCTTGTGCTGAAGATCTCCTACTTGCGATAGTGGCCTTCCAGAGAGAGCAGTCCGACGCGAAGACACCAGCAATACCGCAAACCATGAACAACTGGTGAGCTAGAAATAGATTTACCATTGTGCCAAATAAAATCCTCTACATTACGTTGAAAGGAAATGAAAAAGGAACCCTGCTGGAACTAGATGGAAACAATACAAAGAAACGAGGTAAAAAGATATTTGGGCATACACCTGGACCATAAATTAAACTTTAATCCAAATATCAAAGCAACTTCAGAAAGGGTATGCAAGTTACTGCACGAAATTTCCAGAACAAACAGTTAACTACAGATTATCCACGACTATGGTAAGAAAATATCTTTAAGCTCTCATTTTGGTATGGCGCGGACGCAGGAGTGGGTGCGTGTGGGTGTGTGTGGGTGGGTGGTGAGGTCTTATGGGACCCAACTGCGGAGGTCATCAGTCCCTAAGCCTATACACCACTTAATCTAACCAAAACTAACTTACGCTGAGGACAACACACACACCCATGCCCGAGGGAGGATTCGAACCTCCAACGAGGGGACCGTGCAAGGCGCCTTACACCGCGCGGCATACTGGAGTGTGTTCCAGCGGCTATCCAGGACGGATGGAGGGGGGGGGGGGAGAGGTTCGAGGTTCGCCAACACGTCAATGCAGGGGCTCTGTGTGTGGTGCTTGGGATCAACCTGATAGACATAAATATTAAATATAACACGGCAACATATTTGCTGAAAACTGGCAGACGAGACACAGTAAGAGGACGGGAAGGAAATTCAGACTATGAGACAACTCGAAAACTGGAGAGAGAATTTTTGCCAAAGGGAGAACAAATGCCAAAAGGTCCATAGGATACGTGCAGTAGTCCCTAATATCAGAAGCAGTTGAGGATTAGACGTGTCAGTCCTTGGAGGGGCATTGCTCATTCCTTAAATGGCTACGTGCCATACCCCACGCGTTTTCTGTACATACCCCTTGGTCATAGGGCTGATTGTGTCTGGGAAGACAGAGAGAGACCCCAGAAAACATACTTCTGTACTTCAAGCGTTGGTCGCAGGAAAGACGACTAACACTCGACGAGATAACACACCACTTAGAGATCAGATCATGTGGATTGATCTCAATGACTGTGCGGATAGAATATCAAGAGTCCTACGTATATACTTGGAGTGATGGAGTATAGGCGGCAATGAGCACAAGTGATGAATGAATATTAGCGAGGCAGACAAAAGTAGTAGTGGTAGCAGATCAGAGACGGTGTGCTAGGTGAAGACGAACCAACACAGAATGAGGACTAAATATGTTATATCAGGGTTTGTCAACCGTTTTTACCCACCACCCACTTTTACATCTTTGTTAGTAGTAAAATTTTCTAACCGCCCACTGAGCCCTCAGTAATGGTTATTTATAAAGTAGGGAAGTAACTTTTCATTACATTGTTTATGAAGTAGAGCTTTTCAAATTTAACTGAATATTAATGATTAGTCACCAATTACTTTATGTCATAATTTTATGAAAACCAAATGAAAAATTTTCAAAAGCCTTACCACCTACCACCCACCATGAAAGCTGGGGCGCTCAACAGCGAGTGGCAGGGGCCAGTTTGGCCACCACATGGCTATAGGAACCTAGTGACACGAAAATACCTCTACATTAGACCGCATTATTGGATTATAAGAAAAATGCATAAATAAAGAACAGCACACGATGCCGTGTAGAGTGAATAAAATATAAATCCTAACTTAGATGTAGAATTACTCCATCTAAGGGCGAGACAAAGTTTTGGCGAGGCCCTCGCTCTCGGATGGCGAGTTATAGTTGATGGGTTTGTGCCTGCCCAGGAGCGAAAGACCCTATGTCTTTCTCAGGCACCATCTCCTAGGGAGTATTGGTGTCGGCAGGCTACGAACCTATATTTTTTCTATTTTGTTACATAATACACACAACATCTACGACAGGGCGGTGGCCTCTACATCAGTGCCCACCTGAAGTTGCGGCGTAGACGCCCATTGAACCTTACTAGCTCATTACTGATCGCGATGGAACCGGCCTCTCTCGATCCACCGATTATGTTAGGAGACCTTCCAGTTTCCTTCAGTCGTCTTGAATCATTCTGTTTGGACCACAGATATCACTCCAAGTGACCCCGACCCCACTTTTGTTGACGGCGAAACGACTTTACGGTGAACTACAGGGGTGCCGCCGGCCTAACGTGACCGAATCCAAATATCCTACTACGCGGAGGCGAGTGGTGTGGAGAACAATACACCATTCCTTACTTGAATGACACACAAGCCGTGTGGTATGTGGCTGTCAACAGGAGGTATATGACACTCGATCACATCCACCTGGTGGATTCACTCAAGTGCCCGACATGCCAAGAGGAACCGCAAGACCGCTACGGTCGCAGGTTCGAATCCTGCCTCGGGCATGGATATTTGTGATGTCCTTAGGTTAGTTAGGTTTAACTAGTTCTAAGTTCTAGGGGACTAATGACCTCAGCAGTTGAGTCCCATAGTGCTCAGAGCCATTTGAACCATTTTTTGAACATGCCAAGAAGTCGATACCGACGAACACCATCTCAGCTGTTGAGATGCAGGGCAGGTGAGGTACAAGGTCGCTCCATATCTGGGCACTCATGATTATTTTAGCGAATGAAACGTTCTGCCCTCAGGGTGGGACGAATGCAGTCTTGTGGATCAGCGGCCATGCCGCGAAATACCTCTAATGTAAGGACCCCAAACACATTTTTGATTTCTGGTGTTATCTCCATTAGTGGCACTGTAACGGCTCCATGTAAGCCGCTACATGGCTCGACCCCACAACTAAAGACACCTGAGTGCCCTTCCGACACTCAGGGAAGAGCCTGATGATAATTAGTAAGATAGGGTTATTTAAATATAGACGATCATTTTAATATTAGATATGGTAATTGTCTGCAAAGTGTGAATGCGAACATATGATGCGTGAGATGTCGGCTGTGGGTGTGCTATAGGCATAGTGGAAGTGTAGCCAACCTCGAATCTAGTAGAGCGCGACTGCACTGGACCAGAGAGGCATAAGCTCCACGCGCGTCATTAGCGCTCGTTAGGTTGGCAAATAACAGTGTGCGGTATCTCTGAGTCCTTGCGGCCACGATGTGTGGACCCGGACGAGGGAGACGGTATCGGGGTTGTTGCTGGGGAGACCTGGGTGAGTAAGCACGCTCTGCTCTATCGCTCCGATAGTTAGCGAAGATTTAGAATTCCATGTTCACCTTGAACTTGGAAGCAGCGTCCCTGCTGAGGAAAGCCACTATGGTATTTCCTAGAATCATCTAGGTTGGGAGAGATAGGGAGATGATTTCTTTTGCCAAGTAATTTCATGGGAATTTGTGCTCACTGCACTTGGGAGTGAACAGTCGCTCACTGCCGAGTAATACTCAGAATTGCTCAATTTGCATTTCAGTGTGAGTGTGAAGTATATATGCAAAGTGTATTTTATTTAAATATGTTTATTGACTACTGAAACAGGAGAGATTGGTAACACGTGGTCCGCAGACCCCGTGCATTTCTTGGTGAGAAGCTTCAGCTCGACGTAATCACATTTCGTGATCGAGCTGGTCTTCTACGTAAATTCACGCGTGTGATTTAATTGTTCCTTCACAATATCCAGTAAAACTCGCGGAGTTAGTTAAACGTGAAGACGGGACTTGCCCGAATTAAAGTTACAGTTGGAACCATGTGCTCTCTCCCAATGTTGTCCCACTTGGTGTATGGGAACCTTCCTCTTTTATCTGTTGGATAAAATGAATAGAGTGAATGTTAGTGTGTGTGTGTGTGGCTAAATAATGATAGAAATGTGCAGGCGGTAGTCATTGTCGATTCACGGCACATGTTAGCCGGATGTTTAACTAAGTTTACTTAGATATGATACTATTTGTATCACGCCAGCATTCCATGATAAGTGAGAGGGAATATTTGACATGGTAATGTTTATTGAATAAATGTGATTGTGTTATTGTATAAACATGTTACAGTGACTTCTCCCAGCCGCACTATATTCCCTTATCATTTCACAGAATATTTAGTATGCGTATTTCAGTTAATCACCTGTCTATGTCCCACTCATGGGCATATTTCATTTAATAAACTCTGTAAGGTGGTATTAAAACTTCATTATAATAATATTCTAATTCTAACTTGATCAAAACCACCGAATAAAACCTTAGTTTGAGTATTGATGCTTGTTGCTGCAAATGGCCGCCGGCGTCTTCTATAGTACAGGTCCCATTTATAAAATTGAGGATGCCTGCCGAGGGTGCGGAAAGCAAGTATCATGCATCACCAAGCTCTTGTTCGCCACCCACAATACGATCAACATTTTAAAAATTACCTGTGGAGTGTCTTGCATCACCCGCCGAGTAGCTGGAACGTCCCTGGCGAAAGAATTAGATATGACTGATCATATACTTTAACGAACGAATTTGGCACAACGCGGACTGCAACGAGGGGACACGCTGGATAATCCGGCGTCACAAACGACGGTGCATCACTACCGCCGTGTCTGTTACTACTTTCTTTTTCGTGTTTCTCCACAGTGTTTCTAATGCGCTATAACTGTCATACAGTTCTCCCCCCCCCCCCCCCTCCCGACCTAGCACGGTGTACCGTAGGTCTTCGCCTTTGGTGCTCCATACATACATAAAAATACTATAATAAATAAATAAAATGAAATAACATAATTGTTTCACAAGCTGCAACATTGTCGCGAATAAAACAGTGACCCGTATATGAAATAAGTTTCCTTTACTTTACGTCTATGGTCACAAACTTTTTGTCATCAGATTACCGGTTTCGGTCTATAATGACCATCATCACATCTGTTTCATAAAAACAGATATGATGATGGTCATTATAGATCGAAACCGGTAATCTGTTAACATAAAGTTTGTGACCATAGACGTAAAGTAAAGGAAACTTAACATAATTGTTGCTCTACGGCTGTGCATTACTATGCTTCTCTTTGGTTTCTGGTTTGCCACATACTTCCCGTTCTACCCCCTTTTCTGTAGTTGTGCCGGTGTGACGAGGACAGCGTGGGCAGGCCTCGGGTTGCGACCACTGCCCACTCTGCCCCCCCCCCTCCCCCCCATGACACCCTCTTTCATACCCCAGATTGGCAAAAAGAAAAAAAAATGTGACCAAGGATCTGCCTAGACCCGGGTTCGAATCCCGATCCGGCACACATTTGCAACTTTCCTCATTGGTTTAAACCAACGTCCACTTGCAGCCAACGTCTGAAACTCCTTTGTGGCTTAATACATCTACTCTGTATTTCATTTTAAGCGTTTCCTAATCAGTTTTATGTTTTCAAGTAATTTCAGCTACAACTATATTTAAAAATTTGTTAAAATACTAAGAAACCACAAAATATTCATTTTATGTACTTGTGTAATTAAGTATTACGCAAACGCGACCTGTCTTCCTTTTTAGGTGAGAGGTTAAAGGTAAATGGCAGCAAATAAAATGACACAGAAATAGCGCCAGATGTCAACCACATGCAGTTCCCTTCCCAATTTTCTCACCGAAACTGGTTGAGGGGGACCTGAAATCACCCACGGTAGTAATTCCTGTAGGATTTGAAACCGTTTGTCACTGGCAAGGCGTCACACTCGCCTGCTGTCTCTATCGGTTACGATCTTTTTACAGCCACAGTTGTTATGCCGTGTTACATAGCTGTCAGTGGTACATCGTACCATGTATCATATTGACAAATTGAGTAACTTTATTCACGGTTTGGTGATGGGTATGGCCTAAAAGGGAAGCCCGTTCCTTCCTTACTGTTCCATCTGCGCGTCGATCAATCTGTCGACACTGATTTGGTGCAAACCATTTGGCACACAAACACTAATGCCAAAACTACGTCAGCGATGGAAGAACATTAAACCACCTAGTACCAGTTCTGTACCGTCATGGAGTGCTCCAGGGAGTCTAGTTTGCTCTATGAAGAGAGTGACTAGTATTTTGCCTCACGAGGTTAAGTGAATGTCTACTGTTTTGGCGATCAATTTATCCCTGTACTCGGCAATGCATGGTCGCTACCGTCAAATGCGACTCGAAAGAACTGATACCCAAATATCAGCCTACACTGGAATGCCGTATCCTGTCTTGGGGTGACGTATGCTGATCGTATTTCCAAGCTGCCACTAATACTTGGTATCGCTAACGACTATAAATATCGCAAAATACGTTCTTATATTTTTACTTTCTTTTTCCCAAAACCGAGACTTATTTTTTCTCCAGAAAGGCTCGAAGATTTACTAGTGCAGAGGACTCAAATTAAATAAGGCGCCCATGGATATCTGGGAAACGAGTCTGCTCTACACGCCAAGTTTTTCCGACGGGATTTTTAATTGCAATTCCAAGAGGGCCGCTGGGAGCGCCTAAGAGCGGCGGCGGAAACATTAATGCGATGCTGGGAAGCCATTCCGACTGCGGAATGAGAACGGCCTCCGGCCCGGGGTTCGCGTAATGAGGAAGTAACGCAGTTAATTACTGGAATCTAGGGGCCAGCAAGTGCGAACGATACATCCTGCGAGCAGCGCCCAAATTAAGAGCCGTTCTGCCTAAAAATGAGGGCCGGCTACGACCATACTTAAGGATGAGTCTCCCTGGTTTCTATTAATCAGGTAATAGTATTAGGTATAATAGTTTTTGTGCAGGAATTCGTGCAGCTTTCATTATCGGTAGAACACTTTTCAGGTCTTTTCCTTTGTGGCAGTTATTATACTACTAAGTCTGACAATCAAAGAGTGTGACAGACAATGTCTTAATTTTCTAAATCATTTAACGGGCAGTATTACTACAGCATCCCTTATTAAACTGAGGTGTAATGCCTTCCTCCGTTTATGCAAGCAAAGTGCTGAGTCGAATGAAGGTAATATATAGAGACAGCCGAATAACGTATAGTATCTGCATAAAACAAGGAGATTAGTAAAAGGGGAAGATCAGTAAATGAGGGATGGATGGCAGGATTGTAGTTTATTCCAGTTTAAAACAACACAACGTCCTTAAATTCAGTCACGAAAGAGACCAACCTGTTACCTATGATATTTATTTGAACCACTACCAGTGTTAGACATGGTGTGGCTTACGTACTACATTATGTTTTATCATATGTGCTCCTTTTGGTTTAATTCACTGAATAAAAAGGAATTTCATCGCTTAATTAGCTTAACAAGCCCAGCAAAGAATATTTAATACGGAAATGAGTTAGAGAATCTAGTCTGGCATCTCGAAATAGGGCGCTGAGGACGCAGGAAGCAGTATTCGCTTGACCACACAACTGAAATAAAAGTTTCATCGCCGTAAAAGTCCACTCAAATTACATATACAGAAGGAAAACAACCCTGCTAGTCCTATCACTGGTCTTCTTTGACGCACTGGCAGTCACGTTTTACCGTTCCTTCTACGCTATTTCTTTGATATTACTGAAGTGAAAGAGGTCCAGTCTCTCAGCTACATTTTTCTGTCAATGAAACAGCCTAAGTAGCCACAGGAAATGTTTAGAAACTTTTTGTGTTAGTTTCCCTGTGACTCCGTTCGTTAAATGTGTAACTTTATTGTTTCCAGCCTTTATTTTATGTAATGAACTTAATTTCACTGTGCAACTTGTAGCGTACTTATTAAAGTTTGTGTATTAAATTTTGTTAGCTCAGTATATATCATGGCAGTCTGAAGGTTCATAAATTGACGATTTAGACGTAAATCTTGGTAAGATCCATGATAAATAAGATGTATTGCAAGGACAGAACAATAGTTCCGCCTGGCATAACGTTTTCGCTGTAGTGAGTTTCGGATGTCTTTATTTCCTTAGAAAATAGATGTTTCGAACTGTGCATAGTCTTCGTAGGTGCAACGGACTCTTCATTGAATGTAAGATTCTACTCCAAGCCAGTACATGAGGTTCTGATACAGAGAAACGCCGGTTGGTGACCATAAAGCGACGTATAGTATACTCTGCTGAAACACAGGTGGTGCTCTTTTACAGTGTCAGTGCATCGTCTACTGACTTCGGATCCCACAGACTTCCTCAACACATTACACTGGTGTGTCAGTGACAGATAACATAGCTCGTTGAAACTTGGAAGACATACTGAAAGAACTGTTTAAGTATATCACGGAATGTAACTGAAAGAAATACGGAATGAGACGAAAAGAAACGAGACTTTATCTTATACACAACAATTAAACTTCAGTCGTCGCTATTCATGGTGGTCTCCCGGACATTAAAAAAGGTGGAACATGGTTCTGAATAGGGTGAGTGGCCACCACGGATGACAGCGCAGTTTCTGCTCACACGATGGAGACGACGTTCGTAAGTAGTCCTTGGGGTAGAACATTCTATTCCTCCAAAACCGTGGTTGACAGCTGCTGGATAGTCGCTGGTGCACGTCAACGTGCTGAAGTACATTCCACAAGCATCCCACACGTGCTCGATGCAATTTAAGCCAGTGAGAACGGGAAGTCCAGTCCATTCTCCTATAACCCTCTCGCTCCAAGTGCTCCTCCGCCTGCGCTGTTCGAAGATATTGCCCATAAAAATGGTGTCATGGCCTAATGTACATCTGGACCACCAAAACGCTGATGTTTGACAGAGTTCCTGAGTGCATTACTTTTTACCAGCTCTTGACGTATGCGGCTACTTTAGGCATTGTCGGACATGATCGTTTTGGTGGTCCACGTTTTTACAGTGTGGGAGACACAATGTTGCATGGGACTCCCTGCCTCCAAATCTTTGGAGACGGTGCACTCACCTGTCAGTGTTATTGAGACACAGCATTCCTTCCCCATGCACGATCCTACAGAGGACCATTCGACCTTGCCTTCATTTTTATAGATGAAATAACTCGATCACATCGAACAGTGCAGTTGGACTAGATAATGTAACGAGAGGTTAATCGGCGAATGGACTAGGCCGACCAACCCTCCAATTTCGGTCCCATCGATCATGTGTGAGATGCGATGCAGAGATTTTTTTCAGCACGTCCACAGGCATCAACGACCACCCAGCAGTTGTCAGCTTCACTCGCGGAGGAATGGAACGCCCTACCACAAAATCTCCATACCAACTTTGTAACCAGTGTGGGAGCACGTTTCAGAGCATCAGTTGCCGCGCCGCGCGGGGTAGCCGCGTGGTCAGAGGGGCGTCTTGTCGCGGTCCGCGCGGTCCCCCCCCCACCCGTCAGAGGTTCCAGTCCTCCCTCAAGCATCAAGCATGGGTATGTGTGTCGTCCCCTTGGCGTAAGTAAGTTTAAGTTAGATTAAGTAGTGTGTAAGCTTAGGGAACCGATGACCTCAGCTGTTTCGTCCCATAAGACCTTTACCACAAATTTCCAAATTTCTGTTGCCATCCCTGGTGATCACACAAGCTATTGAGAAATTTCGCGAAAGGCAAAGGTCCCGAGTTCGAGTCTCGGTCCGGCACACAGTTTTAATCTGCCAGGAAGTTTCATATCAGCGCACATTCCGCTGCAGAGTGAAAATCTCATTCTGGAAACATCCCCCATGCTGTGGCTAAGCCATGTCTCCGCAATATCCTTTCTTGCAGGAGTGCTAGTTCTGCAAGGTTCACAGGAGAGCTTCTGTAAAGTTTGGAGGGTAGGAGACAAGATACTGGCAGAAGTAAAGCTGTGAGGACGGAGCGTGAGTCGTGCATGGATAGCTCAAATGGTAGAGCACATGCCCTAGAAAGGCAATGGTCCCGAGTTCGAGTCTCGGTCCGGCACACAGTTTTAATATGCCAGGAAGTTTCACATCAGCGCACACTCCGCTGCAGAGTGAAAATTTCATTCTAATCTGCCAGAAAGTTTCTTATTAAGACCACTGTATCTTCAGTGTAGTTATTGTCTTTGAATAAGAGTGACATTTCTGTTCGCCTCACTGAATATTTCTCTCAGTTACCTTTTGTACTAAAGTGAGTCCGCAGCTCGTGGTCGTGCGGTAGGGTTCTCGCTTCCCGCGCCCGGGTTCCCGGGTTCGATTCCCAGCGGGGTCAGGGATTTTCTCTGCCTCGTGATAACTGGGTGTTGTGTGATGTCCTTAGGTTAGTTAGGTTTGAGTAGTCCTAAGTTCTAGGGGACTGATGACCATAGATGTTAAGTCCCATAGTGCTCAGAGCCATTTGAACCATTTACTATAGTGAAGCAGTTCTTTGTATGTATGTCCAAGTTTAATCGAACTGCGTTGCTTGCCAGTGACACATCATGCGAAGACTAGTTTCATCCTTCAGTTTCGCACATCAGTGTAGCTCCATAGGAGGTTCCATTTGGGTCATCCAACCCTTTGTCTACGTTTGCGGCAGTTGCTCGACAAGGAACTACTTTGTTAAAGAGCCAAATCATTTTACTATAAAATATGATCCTCTACCTCCACACACAACAGAATCATCTACATGTAACACATGTACTTGAAACACAACTCAATCATACGCGACTGAATGACGTCACTGTGTGTCCTTTCCTGCTGGGGAGCTGAGCACAGCAGTCGACAATGCCATGCGAGTTTTTTGTTATTATTGTTTCCACTGAACAAACACTACTGATAGCTACACGTTGTGGTGGAAAGATGGATAATTGTCGAAATATTGTACAAACAACGGTCTATAAACAATTCCATAAATATATGGTCAAAAACAATCTGAAAAGCTAGTAAGGGTGCTTTCTTGGAAAATTATTGTTAAGAAAGGAATGCGATAAATTGTGTTGTTTCCAAGTTAATTACTATTGAAGTTACAGAATCAGGCCGTTGCGAGTGCAAACTCAAGAGGTCCACCAGGGACGCCAAACGTTTTCTTCGTGTTGTTTCCTAAAATTGAACTAGAGAGCGATACCAAAATTGTCCATTGGATGATAGTAAGGATCGAATCCGAACCGCAGACTGAGCATTCTCGTGCGCTATCATCTACGCTATGATATCAACTGACACAAATATTATCCGGCGGGCCGCTTTAATTTACGTGCGCAACCACCTGACTGCCTAAATCCAATGCTAATTAACTTGGAAACGCCGCAATACATCGAATTTTTTTTCTTAACAGTTACTTCTGAGCAAAACGCTCCCTTACAAGCATTTCAGATTGTTTCTCATATGATAAAAATAAAAACAAGTAGTTATTTTTCAATCCTCCTGAGTCTTCCATACAGTATACGCGGGCCGTTTCAAAACTCAACGGCACAAGTTTAGATAAGGATTCCTCACATAACAAAAATGAACACACCCCAGTAAATGCATACATTAAGAGCTGTGAGCACCTCTTCATCTTCGACACTGTGAAACAAAGCTCTTCCATTGCAAGCTCTTAGCTTGCTATGTTTTGGGACGAGTTACTATGGACCCAAAAAGAATACAATGCCCATTAAAAACAGGCTCTAAAATGCTAACCTTGAGAACTATGCGCCACTGGCTGATCTTCGGCTCTGTGAAACACATCCCTTCCATTCAATAAATGCTTGAATCACTTTTTTTTTCAGTCATCAATCTTCTGATTAGTTCGATGCCGCCCGCCAGGAATTCTTGTCCTGTGCCAACCTCTAGATTTCAGAGTAGCACCTGCAACCTACACAGCCTACATGTTCCAGCCTTTCTAGAAAACTAAAAATTCTGGAAGTTTCGTAAAAATCTCTGGCAGTACAGGTAACTGAGCCCGTGTCCGCTGTATGTCAGACGCGCCCACCACACCGTTACGAAAGCAGACGTTGCTCTGCTGAGGAGTACCAGTCTTTACATGCGCAGCAGACGGAGTGAACGTAAGGAATTCCTTTGGGACGGTAGGCAGTCAGCTTACCAAGTAATGCACATATGGGTGCAAAAATAAATAACTTGTGAGATAATGACCAATCTTCTGTGTACATTCCAGCAACGTACTGTGGAATTTATTGTGCTCATCCGTCCACGGCCATCTCGTCAGGGAGGGGAGATCCACACGAGATTCGGCCGAGGGACAGCGCGCTGCGTCGTTGCAGGGTCTCGAGCTCCGCTGCTGTTATCGCATCCAGGATGAGCGATCGCCACAACCCGCCGCCGTCGCTGGCACCAGCCGATACCTCAATCTGTAATCCGGCGGGTCTACTGGCGCCAGCTGCCAGCTGCTAGCACCACTAAACGCCGCCTCGGGCTAAGCTCCGGGCTCACTAGCATTGTGCTCGCCATCTGCCCAGCTGCCGTCTAGCTATACTGGAGACGCAGTGTTAGCCCGAGAAACAGGCTTTCGAAGTTGACCTGTGCCTTCCACGAGCCTCTCCAAATGTTGTGGGCACGCATGAATCCTAAGAGTCTGACACGACGTGTAACGCAGCAAGTTATTACGAGATGACATTCGTTGCAGTAAGGTACGCAGCCTTCTAGTACTGTGACTGCAGGATGGCTATGTTTCTTCTCGCTCTTCTCACTGCACAGCTGACGCAGCCTGCCGTGAGAACTGCATAGCATAACATTCAGTCGATACGTATTCATACCCTCTATGAATCTAAATAATCCGTATTAGTTATTATCCGATTTTGTTCAAATTTGAGACACACCCTTTTGTTATTAATGGAATAATGCTGTCAAAATTTCAGAATTTTATTTATTAGAAATCCGGAGATAAAGATAATGACCTAAAGGTCTTAAAACATACGCTTGATTTTTAAAATCAAGTTAGGAACAATAACAGATTGACTTTCATTATCATTTGAAGCCGTTACAAAGTTGTCAGTGAATAAAAATCAATTAATTCGACCTTTCTTTTTAAAACTTTAGTCACTTTGCACTACGTAATACAAAAATCGGTCAAATTTATTATTTTATTATTTTTTGTCGTGTGAGTGCATGAGAATAATTGAGGGAGTGTGTATGGGACATACGTTAAAATTTAATATTTCATTTTACGTAAAACCTTGCACAAAGGCACCACGGGAAAGTTATGATGCAACCACAATTCAGGTGATGTTTGTCTTTGTAAGCGTACTTTTGTATAAAAGCAGCCAGAATGGCAGTTAGAGGTGGAATAAGTTTATTTATCAATTTGAAAAAATTTTTGCACTTTCCTTATTTTGATTGAACATAATACAAGAAATTGAAGTTTTGCTGACATTAATTACTATCAAATTATTGATAGGATAAGGCAAGATTTGCCGCGAGGATGATCAGAAAGGAACGTTCTGATTGGTCGTTTAGATCAACAGCCAATCAGAATCAAGCAGTTACCTCACGAATAGAGGAGTGCGCAGAGAGCAGAGTACCCCGAGAGAGTCGCTTCCTAGACGGCCTACGGATAACACGATGTTAGATCGCTCCTTAAAAATACTCTGTAAGATGAAGAAATAGTGAGCTAATTTCGGTTCGAGCATAAGGTGACTGAAGCAACTGGAATTACGAACATTTTAATGAAAGTTTGTTGTTTCTGAGTTAAATAGTTTGAGGGATATCAGCGTGTGACCTCTCTGGTCGTAGTAACAACTCCATGTGGTTTGTTTCGGTCACTGTACTGAATAGTTTGGCGAGTACTTCTTACTAAGAAGACCGCTGAAACGACCGAATGTTTAAGTCGCGAATAGCTGTGGGTCTGTGACTAGTAGAACGTGAAAATTAGTCGGGCTGGACTTGCTAAAATCTGGATGCTTTTCTAGTGAATATTTGTTATACACATAGTGAACTTTCAATGATAACGTTTCACAATATTAAATACGGACTTGATAGCCATTTCATGTGTTTCAATATAATTAAAAAACAGAGTTAATCTAATTTTAAACGCTTTCGTACAAGTAGCCTGAATATCGCGAACACCCGATTTTTTAATCCTGAACTTTCAGGAACTGACTTTCAGCTAGAGTTACGCGGCCTCTCTGTGGTAGGTATTAGGTAGTGGTTTCATCAACGCTGCTTTACACGGCCTAGCACGTATCTGCTACCACAGAGTGAAGGGACATCGGCAAGAATCATATCGAGATAGGTGGACTGAACGATAGTGATAGCAACTGAATAAAAGATCATCTCTTTTTCTTTTTCCGTCGTTAGTCTTCCGATTATTATTTCGAAGTGGCCCACCACAACATTCTCTCCTGTGACTCACCTCACAAGGGCACGGTCCTGTCTCACATGTCGAAACCAACGAAAGAAACAGTTAAAATTTTAGCTGCTGACAATCACTGCAAATATTAAAAATGCTGTGAGTTGCCGTACTCCTCGATCGCCAGGCGTCTGAAGAAATATAACCCTGTACCGTAGCTGTAGTAGACAGTGAGTACGCAACACGGCGGGCACATATCCTTGATTAACGCCAAATCGGCAAACAGATAACTCAACACAACGTGATCGCAATTTCTAAAAGTGAATTTCAGATTCTGTTGATAGTTACTATGAAAAATTGTTTAGTCACTGTCGGTCACGCTTGCAACTCACTGAACATCGATCAGCAGTTGCCTTCGCAGTATCGCTAAGTGTTAACAATGGAGATATAGCTGAACTGAATTTCTTTGTGATTTCTTCGTATGTGCTTACCAATAGTGTCTGTCTTTGTGGAGGTTCCAGAGTCTCACAGAAATGTGGAGCCCTACTAATGTTTTCAACCTTGTGGAGATGAAATATGAAGAAAATGGTATGCAGTCGAAATTACCTACTTCTCCCGAAGACTTACGTGTCTTTTACTTATCAGTTAATTTCTTGGTCATTCATTCTAATGACATTTCGTTAAAAGTTGTGGAAACTTCATAAGAAAGTGGAAGTCACTCCAACGATTCCGTGAATTGTGGTTTGAACGGTGATTGTTGTGCTAATAAAATCAGAGCAATAATAGAGCGCCTTCCAAGCACACAGAAAACATGTACACTATTAGCTTTCTGTGACGAAGAGAACAATACAATTTTTTTTGGTTAAACGAAAGAAGGAAAAAACGTGTAAACTGAATCAGTGTGCAAAGTTGTTTTCATTTTGTAAAAACTGAACATGAATTGTGTATATGGCAGAAACAACGAAACGAAGTACGACATACGCATCAAAATCAGACTTGGTAAACTGAAAGAATAGCTACTCCCAACATTTAGAACTGCTCGTGAGAGCCAATGCACCGTTACCGAGGGATATCTACGCGAATGGTCGCTTTGGTTCGCAAGTGAGATGAACATTACCAATTTCCAAGCTTCTTCGATTTCGCTAAACTAATAGGTAATACTATAGAAAGACTCGTGGCTGACATGAAGACGAAGCTTCCTGTTATCCCAAAAATGCTATGTATCAGGATAATCAATCAGATTTCGTGGAAGAACTGCATGCAAACCAAACTTTATCATTTCGATCGAAAAAAAGACGAAGTCTGTTGAGAAGTTGATGAGTGCTATGACACATTCGTAGACATCAATACCAGCGATAAATATCAGTGGATTACTGTTTGCGCAGTTTTATACTTTCTTGAGAGACCTCAAGGCAAATTGGCACTAAGAATTCTAAAAAAACTGTTTATTTGCAAAAATTTTGCATTAGATGTAGCAAAATCTGGAAAAGTGGGATGGAATAATTTTCAATGCTACATCAGAAACTGCTTCTTACCATTTTTAGAGAATAGTTCATTGCTTTTGTTGGACTCTTGGCCTGTACATAACAACACTCTGTCTCTAGGAGGACGGCGATAACACTGTTAATGTAATTCGATTTACACCTGAAACTAATAGCGTGATTCAGCTTATCGATAACAAAATTTCAGCAATGGAAAGCGTTTTTCAAAACGTTGTCGGCCAACAAAATTTTTGGTAACTTTTCGTGATTTCAGAGTTTTGGTTGAAGAGTATTGTTGAACTTCAGTCATTTGTGCACTGTCCTTCATCACCAAATTTTACGAATTTGATCAATTGGTAAGCAGCACAATTTACAGAACAAAGGCCACGACTGTTTCTCATTGCACTACACTTCTGTCTAAATAAGAGCAGTAATTACTGTGAAGTGCCTGAATTCATTAATTTTTCTTTTATTCGGTGTACCTTTTGTAACGAATATGTTTGTTTTTGACTTCCAACAGTCACTCCGCATTTTTGTGGCGGCTACAAGGAATAAACAAGGAATTGTTTTATTGTTAGTAAAATACATATTACTCAAAAATCATCATAAGTACTGTGCTACAGGACCTGTTACAAGATTTTTAATGTCTACAAATTAAAGTTCCGGTTAGAAATCGTCTGTAATGTGACATCACACACTGACTTGATTTTCTTTCATCTTCTTGCCACTAGTGAAACAATTACATCTGCAACAACTTAGTGTCGACATGAACTGCAAGTTACTCAAAAATTTATTCGGTTGAGACATTTTTGGCAGGGTTTAAACGCTTAAAATTCGCAGTCCACACTAAGTGGCGCCACCTCCTCTTGTCACGGCTGCATCTGCTTATTCGCGTGGGCGCGAACAGTATCATATGTCCACTTGAGACATTGTAACAGAAATAATTGAATTAAACAACAGATAAGTATAAAAAAACAAAAATCGAAGGCTGGTAACTTAATGTATTTTTGAAAACACAGAGTAGTCAAGTAAATGAAGTACAACTAAGAGCCATCTATTAGGTTTTAGTGAGATGCCCATTGCGTGAAGTACAGAGTATTGTAGAATGTTTACACAAACAGCTGCATAGTCCAAAAACATCTCCATGAAGGAAATTTTAGTAGCATACATCAACATGAATTTGAAGAAAACGATGTTTCGGAACTAGAGGCCGGAAAACATAGTAAAAAAAATAAAGGTATCAAAAATCTGGAAGCAGTGCATTAAGGCCATTGAAAAACTTTGTGTTACGTAATTATAACAGTACGTTGAGGATGACGCCATCGTTCTTAAAAATATGCTTCAAAATCACCAGCTCTTCGAGTACGTCGAGCCTGTGATCTTTCTTTTCCACACAGTATTTTTAAAAAATACTTGCAATTCACCTCTTCAGCTAAATCTTTCACAGTGCGTTTCCTTCAATGTATTCTTACACATGTCGGACTGGACCATTACCTTGTCAGTGTAGCATCTGCACCTAAAGGTCTCAGTTATTTATTGTTTATTTCTATCTCTGACTTCCCTACAGTTCTTAGTCTCTACAGCTTCCACTAGTACCGTGCAAATCCTTCTTCGGTTTACACTTAACAGTATTCTGTACGAATGACATTCATTCAAAACAACTGGACCAGTAACTCTATTTCACGTTCACTGAGTATAATAATGTCATTGAGGAAGCTTAGCATTGATATAATTCCATTCTGAATTGTCCCTCTCTGGTATCTATCTTTTATTTCCGACTTCGTTCCTTCGATATACTGGTTGGACTATAGGGGAGAAAGACAGATTCTCTGTATGTTTCCTTCGATATACAGGTTGGATGGTAGGGGAGAAAGACACCTTCTCTGTCCTACTCCCTTTTTAATCTGATCACATGGTTCTTATTCGTCCATTCTTACTGTTGTCTCTTGGTTTTTGTAAATACAGTATCTTAAAATTTACATCTGTACTCTGCAAACCACTGCGTAGTGCATGGCAGATGCTACGTCCCAGTGCAAAATTATCAGGACATTTGATCGTTCCATTCATGTATGGAGTGCGGGAACAATGATTGCTTGTATATCTCTGTGTGTGCCGTAATTAGTCTGCCCTAATCTTCACAATACCTGTGGGAGTGATATGTAGGGGCTTGTAATATACTACTAGATCTAGATTCATTAACTAAATCTGGAACTTTCTAAGTAGATTTTTACGGGATGGTTTGAGTCTATCATCAATCTTCTTACAGTTCAGTTTTTTTCCTATTTTTAGCATCCTCGTGACACTCTCCCGTGGGTCAAACAAACCTGTGAATACTGATGCATTTCTTTGTTTCCGTTCATTACCCCTGTTAGTCCTGTTTGGGATGTGCCAAACACACACAAGCGACATCTTAGAATTGACCGTACGATTATTTCGTATGCAGTCTTCTTTATAGACTGACTGCATTCCCTTAGTATTCTACCACCTGCTTTACCTATGATTAAGACTGTATGATCGCTCCATTTCATATCCCTACAAATTGTTAAAACCAGGTACGTGTGATTTGAAAAAATTGCCACTGTGACTAACTGAAATTATATTCTTTCGTTTTGTGAGGTGCAACATTTTACATTTTGAGCATTTAAAACATGTTGCCGATCTTTGTACCACTTTGAAATCTTATAAGGAGCTTACTGGATTTTGAGGAGCTCCTTTCAGACAATTTATCATTGTAGATAACTGCATTATCTGCGAAAAGTTTTACGATAGTATTAATATTGTCCTCAAGTTTCTCAGTACACAAAATGAACAGAAAGAGTCCCAGTATATTCCCCTGGGACACATCCGAAGTTTTTTCTACATCTGTTGATGACTCTCCATTCAAGATGACTTGTTGTTCTTCCAAACAAAGAATCCTCAATCCTGTCACAAATTTCGATTCATAAACCATATGGTCTTATTTTGATAATAAACGTAGATAGGAAGTTGAGCTAAATACTCTTCGTAAATGAACAAATGCTACATCTCCCCAACTGCATTGATATATGGCTTTCAGGATGTCAGGTGAAAAAATACGAGTATCATTTCGAACAATCAATGTGGGGGCTGAACCACACAATAACGCTATGCATAATGCTAACTATTTAAGCCCCATCTATTCGATTATTTACTCCCGTGAGCGTGAACGCATTATGCAGGTCTTGGAGTCACTCACGTTCATCTAGAAAGTATTTACTGAGGTTAACGAAGGCGATGTTGGCCTGATGTACTCGACGGTGCCCTTTAGCTACGCTGTCAAATGGATCGTCCTAAGAAATACCAAATTAAGATCAGCCTGAAGATGCCTAAATAAGGTGAAACGCGTAGTTAATAAACAAAAAACGACTGTTTTCAACTAATACCACTGCTTTTCGCTTAATGAGAACGAGCTACGGGAAATTAAACCTCACCCGGCGGTTTGGCCGACCTCTTCTTGGATCCCTCGCCGTAAGATCATTTTAGCTGGATTGTGTACTGGAAACTGTCTTTTGAGCCATTGCCGTTTGTTATGTGGTGATCCCCCTCCACTTCATTGTCCTCAACCTTTGACGGTTCGCCATTTCCTGACGGAATGCCCTTTTTTAACCACCTACGCTCTAATTTATGTTTGCCGTCTGAGTTATCATGCTTTCTAGCGAGCGACGTGCCGGCTGTCTACTGTTTTACGTTTTATCCGTCATAACAATATGGCGAAGGACATTTAATCTTCAGTTCATGATGATGATGTTTGGTTTGTGGGATGCTCGGTGGCATGGTCATCAGCGCTCGTACAAAGTCACAAGTTTTACAGAGTCCAATTTTTTTTACACAATCCAATCCAGCCACTGTCATGAATGATGGTGATGATTATGAGGATTTGATGAGGACAACACAAACACCCAGTCCCTGGGCAGAGTAAAGCCCCAATCCCACCGGGAATTGAACCCGGGACCCGGTGACCCAGAGGCAGCAATGTTAGCCACTAAACCATGAGCATCTTCTGTTAATGATCTCCTTTGTCTCCATGGCGTGTTTTATGCACCTTCCTTCAAGTCCTTGTTTTTAGAATTTTTTTTTTTCTTTCGTTGATTGGGATCAATGTGTAGTCGCTTTCACTCCTGTCTCGTCTTCGTGTTGTACGGTTCTGACATGTGTGCGTATGACCTTAGTTGTTTCTGCGCCCTAAAACAAAACGAAACAAATAAAAATTGGCATCCCGACCGATAGCATCGTGAATCGGGACAGCTGCTTGTTATATTCAGACGCTTACTAACGTGTTGCTGCAGCGGCTGGCCAATATATGCGCTACCCACTAGAAAAGTGCAGACGCCAAAGAGTGGGCATTCAGAGCCCTCTGCCGGAGAAACGGTCACGCTATTCGCATGAGATGCGCGACGTGGTAAAGGCGGAGCCGCAAGTCACGGCCCAGTGTTCGCTTTTTTGTGTCCTGACTCCGATCCCCTGTCTGTGTTAACTCGCTGTATTCGTTTGTCTGCTCCGTAGATGCCGTAGGACAGCGAATACTAGTTCCCGTGCTCCGCTTTATTGAAATCCCGTCTGCCTGTTAACGAAGTTGTTAACTACACGTATTTAGACTGTTTCTCTATTGATGGAGTCCCTTTAAATACAGGCGGACGAAAGGATCTTTCTCTCTCCGTACTTCATACTATGTCCCTTGTCAAGATCGTATTCAGCAACAGCAGACGTTTCTGCCTGAACTAATATTGTGTGATGTCTATGTTCGTCACATCTACCTTTAACAGTGCAACACATCTGTGCAATCTCCGTTTCCAACACTGTTACACGGTTTTGTGTGTTGCTGGTCTCCTCAGACCTAGGATGTCATTAACGGAACCCGGCGATCTTTTACATTCACGTTGGAAGGCGGAAGACGCACTTTATTTGATGTTTCTTGAATAGCCTGCCGATCTTAACACCAGAAGAACCACGTGAGTCATTTTTTACCCACAGTATGAAATCACCGTCTTATGGGTATTCGAACGGTTTTTTGTTTGTCGTCAGGTTCAGAAGAAATTCAGAAAGACTTTAAATTGCAACCAAGGCATAGTCTGATCTCTAATATAAATAGTACAATTTAAAAAATAAGTTTTCAGCAATAAACGCTATTTACTTTAAATATTACAGAAAAAATTCCTGAGTCTTTTATCCAACATAATCAAACCAGGCAAGTAAAGCAATTTTATACCGTTTTCCTTTAAAAAAATATTGCAACAGAGTCAAAATGTACTGTTTATAGGAGTACTAATTGAATTTTTCTTTTACAGACAAATAACGCAAGTACCCGGCATTTCTAAGCAACTCTAAAATGCAGCATGTGAATAAAATGGTCTGTGTGTTTTCTTGCTTATTAGAATCAGGGAATACGAACATAAGAAGAAACAGTTTCACTCTAGAATTACAAATAACTGGAAACATTTAGGAACAAAGGAGTGGACAGAAATGTCTAATCTTGGGTGGGCTAACAGTTCAGACATTCGACCAGATTATTGGCGCCTCAACTTGTGCACGCATGCTTGTTGCACTTGGAACGTACGTGTGAAGCTTTATTCCCGTTTTGTTCTTTGCAGGAAACCTGAAACTGACAATGCTTTCTAGATCCAGGTTGGCCATCGACGGTACCGAGTGCCTGCAAGGTGAGACTGGCTCCTCTCTGCGGTTTGTAGAAGCCAGCAATCTCATCTGCTGCTCTGAGGATAGAGTCTAGCCGTGAAATCTTCTTAGAGGTACGTGATTTAAACCTGAGAGAACATCAGTCAAGGCAAGGTCAAAAAATCTGCAAAATATGTAGGCAGGCCATCGATGGGTACCAGCTCGGAAACTAACGACTCTAGTCATTTGGTCTACTGTGTCGACTCCACGCTTAGTTTCATCATGAAACTTCACAGTTTCTAGAAGATCTTCTCAGTATTCTTGCACTGATTTGACATCCAGGATGCATGTTACTCAGAATACGGGCTTCTTTCATTTATCTCTTGACATACTGTGAGAAGATTGTCGCCCAATTTGTACATGTGTGTTGCATAAAATGCATCGTTTCCATATTGTGCCGCAGGAGCAGTTTAGCTCCTATGAGTTGTAATGAATCTACTAGAGGTAATCGTGTAAGGAAAGTGACCACATCCGAAGTGTGCCAACTAAACATGTTCCTGTTTGTTTCAGCTCATCCGCCACAGTTCACGGAGGTAAAGAAATTATCAGTCGTGATGTTTACAACCGATGTTGAGAAATGGTTGTGCCACCTTCATTATGACATGGTGACCAAGAGGTTGGTGATCCTGCTCGCAACATGAGTTCCATGTTTTCCACTGTAAGAGAATCCGTTCGGGGAGTAGCGCCTGTCAGCATCACACAAAATTTAGTACTTTATCCCTTACTTATCTGGTTTACTCGGTAAATACTGTGTGAATGGTCACCTGCACTTACAAGGTACGGCTGCTCGTCGACATTCATCTTCTTACCTGATTTGTAACAGGCAATGCAGTTGTCAGTAAATAGAGTCCATATTTCTGAATCAAGACAGAATTTATCACTTTCCTTGTGTTGCCTCCTTGATGACGTAGAATTAAACGTAAGATAATTGCACAAAGCGTCATACGATCCCCGATTTCTTGGTACTTGAGGTTACTTTTGTCTTAAGTGTCGTAATATATTCAAACGTCTCATGAATAGCGTCGAACCAGGCCCAGAAACTATTAAGAGTCTGAAAACTGATGTTATTGATATCAGATTGTGTTAAGCTGTGTATGAGTCAAAAATGATCCACGTGGTACTTCAGGTATAATAGTGACATTCTTTATACTTCTAGATGGGCTTGGGGGATGGAATTTTGATGCGTTATACAATCCCATAAACGATTAAAAGTGCTTCCACGATGATTACGGAGGGTGTAAAGGGTCCACGAAAAACTCTCGTGGGTCAAAATTAACCCACATAGTACTACTAGTTTTAGGAGACGCCACTAACGTAAGATAGTACAGCTATCCCCTTGGAGTCCTCCGTTTATTCTAGCTGTCCTTGGGGTTCAGTGCGCGCCGGCTTAAACGCATTTCGAATCTGCATATCACAGTACCCCTTCTGGAAAAATACAGAGCAAAGATGGCTAAGCTCTGCCGATAAGTTCCCTGGATCTGAGATGACTCCAGCCCTATGAACGAGAGTTCGTACTATACCACTGTGTTGAAATGAGTGATGGCAGATCGTAGCTCGCAAATATACGTCAGTGAAAATTTTACGCAACATACTGTGACCTAAGTAACAGTATTTTTTCCTACGGACCAAGACATCTAAAAAGAAGAGGTCACCATTTTTCTCACCTTCCAGAAGCAAAGTATTCCAGAAATGTAGAAAACGTTGCAGTTCCCTGTAACGATACCACGCCTATTGAAACGCATTTCGAATCTGCTTATCACAGTAGCCGCTCAAAAAAATGGTTCAAATGGCTCTGAGCACTATGGGACTCAACTGCTGTGGTCATAAGTCCCCTAGAACTTAGAACTACTTAAACCTAACTAACCTAAGGACAGCACACAACACCCAGCCATCACGAGGCAGAGAAAATCCCTTACCCTGCCGGGAATCGAACCCGGGAACCCGGGGTAGCCGCTCAGGAAAAATACAGAGCAAAGGTGGCTAAGCGCTTCCGATAAGCACCCTGGATATGAGATGACTCCAGCCCTACAAACGAGAGTTCGTACTATACCACTGTGTTGAAATGAGTGATGGCAGATCGTAGCTCACAAATGTACGTCAGTGAAAATTTTGCGCAACACACTGTGATCCAAGTAACAGTAAATTTTTCTGCGGACCAAGACATCAAAACAGAAGAGGTCACCATTTTTCTCCACTTCCAGAAGCAAAGTATTCCAGAAATGCAGAAACTGTTGCTGTTCCCTGTTACCGTACCACATTACCTTACCACAGAGTTGTCGTCCACGCATCTCCAGTAACATTTAGGTCTCAAAAGTGCCGACGGAAGTCCTATGTCCTTGAAGTCTTCCATAAAGACGTTAGGTGGAGTATGGGACAAAGGGCTACCCATGCCTACGCAGTCAGTTTGCTCGAAATATTGTTCGTTAAATAACGAGTAAAACGAGGTAATAGGATGCCTGAAAAGATGTTCTGCTCCAGCTTAGATCCTGAGAGTTGTAATGAATCCACTATAGGTATTCGTGTGAACAAAGTGACCACATCGAAACTCACTACTCCACCAACAGGTTCGAGACGCTAATTCTTCAGTCTTCTGATTTTCATTTTCCTACCAAATGACTCAAAAGAGAAGCCAAATATTTTGCTAGGTAATACCTTGGGGCTCCTATATTGTTCACAATGAGGCGAAGCGGAATCCATTCCCTGTGTATCTTAGGCAGGCCATAAAGTCATGACTGAATTGGCGTCTGTATTCTTAAGATAATTTTTGGAAGATCAGGAAACTGGTTGTATTTATGGAGGGCGGATATCTTCCGTTGTACTGCAGTCATTGGATCTTTCTGGAGACGACAATACGCTGAATCCTGCAGTAAATCCGTCATCTCGCCAACTTTAGATGCTCTGGCAAAAATTACTATTTCTGCTTCTTCTATTAAAGAATGAAGCGCTTTTCTTTCTTCGATGTTCATGTTCTGTTTGGAAGCATGAATCCTAGTAAGAGCCCTACAAGTCTCTCGCCTAATGTCCTCAGCTGTCTCACCTGGAAGTTCCAAGACAACTTGCTCAAGAACATTGATTAAATCCTTCATGGGGAAAGTCTCTGGACTGGGTGCTAAATTTAGTCCCTTTTCCTACACTAATATCTCAGCGTCTACCTCCTTGCGATGGCTCGCGTGTAGGGCAATGGATCTTGGACGCCTGAAGCGCCACTTACACTGTCATATATGTACGGGCTACGACCTGCCATCACCCATCTCAACGGAGTGGTATGTTACGAAATCTAGCCGTCTTCGATCTGTGTCTTTCCAGAACGGATACTTTGATAAGCAGATTCGAAATGCATTTCAATCGGCACGTACTAAACCTCCAGGACAGTCAGAAGAAACGGAGAATCCTACGAGGATGGTTATACTATCTTATGTTAGTGGCGTGTCTTTTATGATCGGCAGGCTATTCAAGAAACATCAAGTAAAATGCGTCTTTAGCCTTCCAGAGTGAATGCAAACGGTACTGGGTTCTGTTGAAGACAAACTAGGTCTAAGGAGACCGGCAATATCCAAAATTCCGTACCAGTATGAGAAATCATACATTGGTCAGACGTGTGGCTCTTTTGAAGGTACAGTATATATGCGATAAACATAGACGTCACGCCAGATTAGGTGACATTGCACGAACTACGGAGAGACAAAGACTCCATCACTAAACATGTAGGAGAAATATGTATAGCTAACGACCTGATTAAGGGACACATGGTGTTCCAGCTTAGCAGGGTATGGGAACGAATACTTGCGGTACTAACACTACATCGGCCACAGACGAACGACTTTAACGACACAACATAGTCGGGAAATCGAAACCAGGACACCTAAACTGGGCGCCAACATTCTGTCCGCTCGCGAGTTGGGTTACGACTTGCGGCCGTAGTCTTTCCGCGTCGCGTCTGCGAAGACTATAGCCGTTTCTCCAGCAGGGGACTCTGGATGTCGACGTCTTCTGTAATTCGCCTACGATGACGTTATAGTCCCACTCCTTGGCGCCTGCGCTTTTCTAGGACGCCTACACTTTTCTAGGAAGCCTGCACATATACTAGAGAGCCATTGCAGCAACACGAGCAGCTGCAGTAACATTATCCGAATCGGTGCCCATGAATCAATGAACCACTTGTGAACGTTAGTTAAGCTTTTCAAAATGTGGACGCAAGTGAAAAAAAAGTCCTAAATTTGGGGCACACGGCCCACACTACGCTCAGTAGAGGGGTGAAGACTCTGTAGGCAGCAGGGAACATTTGTCATGGGTGTGGTTATGAGACAAATCACGTCAGAACCGGATTTTCTTGTTTCGGGGAAGATCGTCCTCACGTGGTAATTTTCCACGTTCAGGAAGCCTCGATAGTTACGTACGTTGCGAAATTTACTCGCAATTGCGAATTCTTTTTACCTCAACCATGTTCGTTTGGAAATATTACCTCTTGGTAGCGCATGAAAATAATGCCGAATCGGTCCTCCAAACTGGACTTGCCACTCATCGCGAATAGTCGCCTTGACCATCTCAATCATCCGCGCGCGCTCTGGACCGATCCCAGCCACCATATGCCGCACTGTCTACGCCTGTATTACTCACAACATTACAAGAATTTTCGCAATTGGGTTAATGAAACGAACTTTTTCAATGTTAGAATTATTATCGTTTTTCAGCCTAGGTTTATAATACTTACTTTGTAATGTCTGATTCTTTGGCCATGCCTTAGAAATATGTATGAACGAGTGATCACGAAGTCTCGACATTGAGTCCAGATTGTGCTACGTGTACTACTTGATCATGAACAGATACTGTCCTGTAACAGCTCGAGTGGAAGATACGATTTCTGCAGAAACTACCTCATACTACAGTGTTGTCAGATCGTGCAGATGTTAGAACCCTGAGGGAGAGCCATTTTTATTGACTACTTAACTGAACTATTAGGACTTTGTCTCTGAGTCGAATGGCCACTCGTCAGGATTTATGTCAAAGAGTGTACATTGTCAGCAATACCGTTCCCACTAAACATTGTTCTTCCTTAACATATATTTAGACCAATCATTGGTAAGGTAGGCAATACCTGATTTTATTCCGTCACCGTAAAGCTCTCAAGCAACAGAAACGTTATACTTTAGTTTCTCATGTTTGCATGTTTTCAGGATAACAATATCTACATCTACATCTATATTTACATGGTTACCCGGAAGCCACCTTACGGTGCGTGGCGGAGGATACCCTCTACCATTACTAGTCGTTTTCTTTCCTGTTCCACTCGCAAATAGAGCGAGGAGAAAATGACTGTCTATATGCCTCCGTATAAGGCCTAATTTCACGAATCTTATCGTCGTGGTCTTCATGCGCTACGTAAGTTGACCACGGTAGGATCGTTCCGCAGTCAGCTTCAAATGCCGGTTTTCTAAATTTTATCAATAGTGTTTCTTGAAAAGAAAGTCGCCTTCCCTCCATGAATTCCCATTTCAGTTCCCGAAGCATCTCCGTAACACGTGTGGTTCGAACCTACCAGTAACAAATCTAGCAGCCCGCCTCTGAATTGTTTCGATAGTTTCCTTCAATCTGACTGTGTATGGATCCCAAACACTGGAGCAGTACTCAAGAACAGGTCGCACCAGTGTCCTATATGTGGTCTTCTTTGCAGAAGAGTCACTCTTTCCTAAAATTCTCCCTATAAATCGAAGTCGAAAATTCGCCTTTTCTATCATAGTTCTCACATGCTCGTTCCATTTCGTATCACTTTGCAATGTTATGCCCAGACATTTAAACGACTTGACTGTCTGTCAAGCGGGACACTAGTAATATAGTAACCAAAGTTTGCAGGTTTGTCCTTCCTACTCATTCGCGTTAACTTAAATTTTTCCACATCAAAGGCTAGAGCTGAAACCCCGCTGGATTCCAGTGTGCAGGTGGACCCATTTGCTGGTCTGCCAAGCCAATTTGACTCCGTGCCATGACTATGCATGACGGAATATGTCAAATGTTTAGACGGCCGACTCAAAACAAATAAGTACACCCACTGATCACTCGTCGTGTGCGTGTTGCTAGAAACAGTAACTCTGACGGTTCAGAAGGTGACTGGAACAGGCTCTAAGTGGCACACTAGCAAAGGACACAAGTCTCACCGCTTAGGTAGAGACCTGAAGTTCCTTACTAGCAAAGTGCCAGTACAAGAGTGATCTTCTCTTTCTGTCAGCTTTTCTCCTCAGCTCGGTAGCAAAAACCCATTTACATCTTAGAGTTCCCCCACTTTAGCGCAAGCCAATCACGAGTTGGAGCGCAGCAGTCAAAGCTTGGATAATGCCCCTTGCTCTGCATACACCGATTTGGTCAATCAGAGACTTTAAAGTTAATTAGGAGAAAAGGAAAGAAGATTCAGCTTTGCGGCCTCTTTCCCATGCGTTTACGCCATGTCTTTTGATAACAACATGACCAGGATGGAATCACACCTCTCCATAAGAAGCTTGTTATCTCCTCTGTTGCATTCATTTTGAAGTTTCTAAAGAACGGCCATAAACTCGCTAAAAGCCTTGCGCTTTCACAAATATGTTTTGTGACAGAGTCTGGACGTCTGGGCGCCAGTAACCTGTCCCATGGAAATTCGCACAACGCTCAAAGTTGTCTCGTCGGCTTCCTGCCTAACAAGGGCCCATCCTCTGCTTTATTGCCGATCTACAATGCGCTGGTCATTGCAGCGGCGACTTCTCGGCGCTAGTCAGTCTACCTGGACGTGGATGCCGACCGACCAGCAACAACCAACGTGTCTGCACAATGAGACAGCGGAAGTCAGCCGTCCGGAAATGTTTCCATGCAGATTACGCAGAAAAAACATGCTTTCCTCATAACACAGCCGCCGTGCTTTAACGGCACTCGTTTAAATCGGCACCCTATTCCCTTGAACGCAGGTAAAGCTTACCATTATATCTTCCCTAGAGCACGCAAGCAAGAACATTAACTACAGCCCAATATTTCAGCATGATGTATGAAGTCAAATCGTAATAAAGATAATCTTCCCTAAGAACATGAAGCGGCATAACACTGAATCAGAAGTGAGGGTGCCCTCCAATCTCTCAAGCAAACATAAAATTTCGCCTATGGCAGGGAAGGAAAACCCATAAAAGATGTTATTGACAGCCAGTCCTACCAAACAGTGAATAGGGTGTCATCTCATTGTGAGTATGTTAGTTAGTCATACATGTCATCCTTTAGAATTTCACCAGTTAAACAATGCGACTATTGAGATGATCCCAGGTAAGAAATTTTCGTCTCCTAAATGGTTTTCGTACTGAGATTAGCTAGTTTCTAAGCTGTAAACGTGAACATTACTTTCTGACTCCTTCAAGGCTATGTTCTGAAATAGTTCAAAGCTCTTAGGTTTCACAGTTGCGCCCTTAATCAGCCATCATACTACCAGTGGATTCTGTCCTTAAGTGTCAGCGGAAAAACTGTTTTGCTGTTGCAGCACTGAGATAACTACCCAATTGTATTGCTGACTTGTATAATGTTCTCAAACAGAGGTAGAATTTCCCTGATTTCGATAACAGTGTGACTGCACTGTTTTACTTTCGGTGAAAGCTTTACAGAGTCAACAAAGTTCTTAACACACATGTTGTTGCCAGATGTAGTAAGCGTTGCTTCACACAGTGGAGAATGGCAAAACAAGAGGCACGCTGGCGACCGAGGCGTTGCGAAGTAGGCAGGCACATTTAGCCTTGCTGACAACAGCAGTCTACCAATAGGCTGACGCACACAGACCAAGCGCTGACCGAAGCCTGGAGAGTGCTGAGTAGGGGGAAGTGAGGCCAGCACGCTAAGCTAAGCTGCAATATACTGTGGGAGTAATAACAAGAAGCTACCACCGAGGGTAAAAAACGTCCTCCTGCCGGATATAAACAGTGGAGCACAGGCAGCAACAGACAGAAGTCATTAGGAAGCAGTTCGGAACTGAGGATGGACGTGGTCCGTGTCCGAATGTTCAATCTTAGTAGGTGACGACTCCAGAAGTCTGTTCCTGCTCGCAGGAGTCATCTGTTCGCCACCAGATGTCAACTTCAGCTCTGGAGGTCGACCTGAGTTCGGTCGGCACCACGGATGACTAACTACAGCGAGAACATCCAGCAGGACCGGCTGCAGCGCGGTCTTGGTCACAGGCGCCGCTGGGGACTGACGCCCGGACTTCACAGCAGCCCAGCCCCACGGCGTATGGTCTGTCCATGATGGGACCTCGCGTACATCGCGACTGATGGCTTCCAGCCGCCGGTGCAGCAGGCGTCGGCAGCTGACTTCAGGGCGTCGCAGCTCCGTGGGCGTGCCTGTACTGGGGCGCCGAGCGGCGACGAGTTCATCTCAACTACAGGGCATCCTGGCTTCAGCGGAGCACTGGTGGCCTGAAGCTCCTGAGTGCGATCAGCGGCGCTCGTTGCGCGCATTGTCGGAGAATCTACAGAGCAGCAGCCAGGCGGAGGGATCCGCAGGGCTGGGCAGCGACGACGAGGCGGAAATTGTAACGAAATTTCAATATATAATTGTAAAACTCCACGCCGTCTCAGTCTTTGGCGCAGCCACTGTGTCTGCTGCTAACATATGGTGCAGAAGTCGTAACAATAGCTTTTCCAGTTACCATCTTAGACTTCTCATTTATGATGTAGGGTTTAGGTGCAGTGAGATTCGAGCTGGGGCCTGTGCAGATGGCCTCAATAGTCAATAACTATTTACCATGAAGAATATCATTGCACAAAACATAACTCACTAGGAAATAGCAATTAGTTCTTTTTACCTAAATAAACTTCGCTAGGGCTGAAACACTATACAAAATATTCTCTTTAAAATAACAGTATCCAATACAGAGTAAATAATGTGCCCACAGTGAGAAACCAAACACAGCACAACAAGCAATGTTATGTGGATTGTCACCCTTGGTAGCCTTGACACTATAAATTCCTTATAATAGAAAACATTGACACTAAGTAATATGGTGCTAACTACTCCTTGCTCTCTAACTACTAATTACACCTAATTACCAAGACACAACTTATTAATAAAGCTACCCAACAACCCACACTTATTTATAAATGATCAGTAATAGAGTTACACATATGATACATCCATCAGAGAAAGCAGTACAACTGTTTCCGATAGACTTAAGTGAACAGCTGATTAGACAAGAAAATCAAAGTACAATTCGAAATCACTGTTTACACTAGATAACCACTGTTACAATAGAAACTAAATTTCAACTCTCCTTTAATGAGTGTAGTCATGCAACCATCGTTCTCTAACTTCACGGGCTTGCTTATCACATGTTCTCTATCGCAAGCCCCAAGTACAATCCGAGAGCAAGCCATTAGTGGAATTACCTTGCAGGTCAATCAGTTACATATCCACATGTACAGGGGCGCTTTCAACTGAAAGGGCAAACGATCTCGAAAACAGGTCGGAAACAGTTGTAAGAGTAGCACTGTTCGCCGGCCGAAGTGGCCGTGCGGTTAAAGGCGCTGCAGTCTGGAACCGCAAGACCGCTACGGTCGCAGGTTCGAATCCTGCCTCGGGCATGGATGTTTGTGATGTCCTTAGGTTAGTTAGGTTTAACTAGTTCTAAGTTCTAGGGGACTAATGACCTCAGCTGTTGAGTCCCATAGTGCTCAGAGCCATTTGAAGTAGCACTGTTCGCAGAATCTACATAAAAGTATTCTTGTAACTATTTCAAGGCGACAGTGAGTTGTTCACACCTGGCAGTTTCTGTAACACCAGTGAGCTTAGGGAACTGAAATGGTTTTGTCAGAACTGAATCTTTAAATTTCTTACGAATGGTATTGTAATGCCGTTTCTTAGCAAATATGTCGCTTATGCAAACTGAGAATTCTCATCGCTCTCTTCTGTTATTCCCATTCATTTTAAAGGACTGCGACGATAGCTCGCTAGACTGCCTCTTCTGGAGGAAACTGCCACTAGACTGGTGAGCAGTAGGGCAAAACGAGCATGGCTCCACTCTGCACTGTTGCTACATTTATTCAAGATGGTGGATCCAAGATGGCGGTGATAGATATGGCCACATCTCAATGATGCCATGGTGGGAATTTCAAATTTTGATGGGAAAATAGGTCGATTGGGCTACCACCACTAACCTAACCCCCCTCCAGCCCCTCCCCCCTTCACGACCCAATAAAATGTTGGGAAGCTCAAATTTTATCAGGGAAAAAAGATCACTTAAGATACCTCCATTAACCTAAGAAAATGGCAGGAAAAAAGGTCATTTGCGCGACCTCCACTAACCTAAGTCATTCGACCACCATCTCTTCCTTGGAACTGATGGGAAAAAAACTCAGGCTGTGCTGGGTAGGTTGAATATAAGTCTTTATTTTGCGTGCAGTGTTTATTTAAACAATTTGCAGCAGTATCTCCATCTGGTGTGTTCACTTTGAGGTCTGGAGTCCATCCGACCTAGTGTACAGTACAGTACTGGCACCAGATGGCGCCATCATGCCTCCCATGACATAATCCAAGATGTGGGTCTGGGGGGAAAATGGTGGGAAAAGGACTCAACATTTTCTGGGCTGCTAGAGAGAGGAAGGAGTGTACTTTATTTATTTTGGAACAGTTTATTTTGGCATTAAGTTTGTGTAGTTTATTTATTACACTGATACAAAACACCCACTCTGACTTGCTTGAGGTCACACTACATTGTCTACAGACCAGCAAACTACTGGTAAATCACCAAAATAATGCATGTTAATCGCTCTCTAGGCACGCTCATTAATTATAAACTGACGAAATAATGTAGTACACAGCATACAGAGCAGCAAACTATGCCTAGATTACCGAAATAATGCAGTACACTGATGTAGAGACACACAAACTACTCGTAAATTGACAAAACAATGGATTGAGAAGGCTCTGCAAACCAAACATGCTCACTGTCAAAATAATGCTTTTCACGGCCTACAGACACGTTCACAAAATAATGCAACAGACACGTTCACTACAAGTAAAATTGTCAAAATAATACTGTATAACACTCTGGCAACACGCTCACAAGACTTAAACTCCCGAAAATAATGAAGTGCACAAACGATCATTGCACATAAAAAGCACTTTCCAACTATCATCAACCGCAACGCATCAGAGGCCACAACTCATGCACCCACCGACGCTGCCGACCCTGCACATGCACTTTGCAAGGCCAGCTGGACGCAAGCCACCACTGGAGAGATGAATGATGGGGCACAAGGCATCGCTCTTAGGCTGCTCATGCTTACAGCCAGCAGGTGAAAATTGCGTCTGTTTTCAGGTATAGAGTTAGAATTCTTTGAGTGTTATATTGACATCTCATGTCTATGTTAATGAGAACCAAGTCACTCTTTGGATTCGCACATGCTCACCCAGCCACTGTTGCTGAGTGGACCTGTCCACCCAACACCAAGAGACATGTTTGTATAGTGGCTAATCCTTACAAATCCAGCTAAAAGGTTCTTAATGTTATATTGACATCACAGTTAAGTGTAAATAAGAGCCAAGAGTCCCCTCTGAATATGCTATAGAAATATGTTGAAATGTTTCGCAGAAGAGCAAAGCGTGCATTCTCGCCAGTGATCCTAACAGGACATGGGAGACGCCTCCGGCCAGGTATGTGTTTACCCAGCCACCACGCATACCTGCTGGTCCAGCGCTGCCCAAATTGCCAAGCGCGAGATGTTTGCGTAGCGGCTCACCTGTGCAGGTGCAGCTAAAAGGTTTCCGATGTTATACTGATGTCACATGTCTATGTAAATAAGTGTCAAGTCTACCTTTCGGAAATAGTAAAGTGTTGCAGAAATAGTTAATGATCGTTTTGATAGGAGCTTTCGTGATGTCTCAGCTTGTCTGTATGGAAACTCTGGTCCTAACAAGACGTGTTAACAAAAGTAGCGCAGAATAACACTAACTGCATTCTCCATAATGGGGACTGCATGATCCTAATTGGACAGCACATCCATTACTTATCAGTCCCTTCTTGTAATTGGTGAAGTGCTGTCGCTTTTGTAGGGCCTTTCGTGATGTCTCAGCTCCTCTGAATGGGAATTCTTGTCCTAACAGAACCTGTTTACCAAAATAGCTCAGACTAACACTGAATTAATTCCACCTGATGGTCCTAATGTGCCACCCCGTCCATCATGCATTACCCTTTCTGTAAATCGTTACGTTCTCTGAAACACAAACGCTCTCACCGCCATGTAGAGGCACCTGTGTCCCAGCACTAAGGATACCTTGTGAATGAATGGAGCATTGTGATCGGCTCTTGCTGAATTTGCCCGCCAAATTACTAATGCTGCTGGTGCGAAATCACTGTCCGCCTTTTTCTATCTGCGGACGGCACTTTCAGCAGAAAAACTATTTTGTACAGATCGCCATATTGGACTGACAGTTAAACCCTGCACAAGTGTCCTACAAATCGTCAAATACAGAACGACTCCTGCTCAGTTACACTGCTCTGCCACTGACTACTGAAATTTGCATATTTCAGCGTGAAACCGACCTCCACATACTATATCGATGTAGTAGACACACAATTCGTATCCTGCGCTGTACAAAATCACCCCTTTTGCGTCATGCATATAGCTATCGACCGCCAGACACTCACACATTTACCCATAGAAACACAACATAAGCACATGCACTGTATGAACACCCCGCTGCACTAGATATTTCCCATGCAGTCGAGCGGTTATCCACTGCAGCCGATGGTCACAAGTCATCTGGTCCCGATGTGTGACCAGAGAGCCCTCAGTGGACTGAAGTCAGGCCTCCGAATTGTTGTACTAAGTCGGGCTCGTTTCACCTCGGCACAAAGGTGTTAGCCGGCCGGTGTGGCCGAGCGGTTCTAGGCGCTACAGTCTGGAACCGCGTGACTGCTACGGTCGCAGGTTCGAATTCTGCCTCGGGCATGGATGTGTGTGATGTTCTTACGTTAGTTAGGTTTAAGTAGTTCTAAGTTCTAGGGGACGGATGACCTCAGATGTTAAGTCCCATAGTGCTCAGAGCCATTTGAATTTGAACCACAAAGGTGTTACTGCTTCTGGCCTGACCAGCTTGATTGCTTGCTTTCTGCTCCCATCTCCGGACTCGGGGATTAGAAGAACATTTGTAATATCGCTTGCTTAGCAGTATCGCTTGTACATCATACTTTCGAAGATATAGACCACAAATTATTTTTCTAGAAAGTTTAGCGAGGTGCAGAGTGCTGTAAATCACTTAGTAACTAAGAACATATCCTGTCTGCGAAGACCTTTATGTGAAAACTCGAAAAATTAGAGGAAACTTATGTTTCCACTAGAGAACCAGCAAACATGTCTTCCACCCATCTTTCACCAGCTATATTCACAGACCACAAGCTATGTTCTCTCAAGTAAGTAAAGGCGCACAATGTGCAGAAGCTGACAATTTACATGGGAGGAAATAATGGTCCAGTGCAAACACATGTCCGTATTGAAACCTCTCAAATTTCCACTCGATTACGAAAACTGTCCAACACATACTAAGTATTTGTTCAGCATTCGGTCGTCTAGAGGACGACACGGTTAAGTCAGCTGCATTAATGCATGCCAACAAGCCTCTCCATTTGGACAGCTCCTGAAGTTAGCTGGAAACGTGAATAATTCCCGCCACAGGCCACCAGTGTTGCGTGTCATGTACTACCAGACAGAACCATCCTAGGAAACATTCAACATACATATTTTTACAATGTACTTACAAGTAAATATTACGTTTCCCATCTCAATAGGATGACATTTCACAATGAGTGTAGTATCGGAAATACACCCTGCTGACGGTTGTGGCCCAGGAAACAGAAATATCTGTACCATTCTTATGAGTCAACATACTCTCTCACCTTTGGTGTCTCAGTATTCCACGTCAAATCCATACCTTTCTTGTGACTAGACATAGTCATTTCCTTTGCACATGTCGAACCACACACAAACACTTTGTAAGCCTGATTCTCAAGGCAAACCCATCATGCATTCCCTACTACTAAGTAAAGTACTTCGCCAATAACTGATTGCTCGTGAAACGAAACAATACTGATCGAATATCAGCGATGGGTGGACATGTCTGTAAGTTTTTCTGCGATTGGTACCACTGCGTCTTACAAATAGAAACAAATACCCGTACAAACCACCATATCTTAAAAAAAAACGATCGCAACAACTACTGTATGTTACTGTCACAAGTGGTCTTGGTTCTACAGGTGCTCATAAGTACCTATGTCAAAGGGTATACTGCGTTTATAAATCGAAGTACTGCATTACCTCCGAATGAAGAGCGTTTTAAAGACAAATACCGCGATACTGAATATAGACAGTGATCACCGCAGTGTATGTATATTATCAGACCAACAGCACTATGATGGGGTAGGATTCGGCAAGGTCCATTCATTCACAATACATGGAATGTAGTGGTCTACCTCTGGTCATCTACATATTAAATCAGTAACGGTGGTGCAGGGTGGGTTGGTCAAAGACATGTGCAGAGTCGGCGGCATCATCCGTACGTATGTTAGAGACTCTGATGAATTGCAGTTCATGATAGTTCGAAAGCAGTTTTTATGTTTAATTAGTGTTTTTGCACTGCATTATTTTCGGCTGTTTAGGCTTTGTGAGTGTGTTGCCAGAGCTGTATACACAAATTTTGTCAGTTTTACATGTAGAGAACATTGTCTGTTGCATTATTTTGTGAACAGGTGTGCAGGCTGTGCTATTAATTACATTGACAGTGAGCATGCTTTTAGAGCCTTATACGTGCCTTATTTTGACAATTTACGAGTAGTTTTCGTGTCTTTATATCAGTGTACTACATTGTTTCGGTTTGCAGCTCTGCAGCTCTGTATGCTGTGTACTACTTTATTTCGACAGTTTATAGTTAATGAGCGTGACTGCAGAGCGTTTTACGTTCATTATTTTGGTGATTTACGAGTAGTTTGCAGGTCTGTAGGCAATGTAGTGTGACCCCAAGCACATTGGAGTGAGTGTTTTGTATCAGTGTAAGTGGAATCCATCCCTAAATAAATTGTTCCAAAATAAATAAAGTACACTCCTTCCTCTCTCCAGCAGCCCACAAATGGCTGAGTCATTTTGCCACCATTTATCCCAAAGACCAGCATCTTGGATTACGTCACGGGAGGGACGTTTTTGCCCTCTGGTGCCAGTAGTGTACTGTGTACTAGCTTAGTTGGACTCCAGACCTCAAGGCGAACACACTGGATGGAGCTACTGCTGCAAATAAATAAACACTGTATGCAAAATAAAGACTTATGTCCAACCTATTCAGCACAAGTTGGGTCCTTTTCCCATCAATACCAAGGAAGAGGTAGCAGTCAGAAACTTATGTTAGTGAAGGTAGCCCAAGTGACCATTTCTCCTGCCATTTTCTTAGGTTAGTGGAGGTATCAAAAGTGACCTTTCTTGCCACGAAAACTTGAACTTCCCGCCATTTTCTTGGGTGGGGAGTGGGGAGGAGAGGGGGCTAGGTTAGTGGAGGTAGCCCAATTGACCTATTTTTATGTCACAATTTGAACTTCCCGCCATTGCGACGTTGTCATATTTGTCACCGCCATCTTGGATCCGCCATCGTGAATAAATTTGGCAACAATGCAGAGTGGAGCCATGGAACCATGCTCTATTGGGCCTACTACTCCAGTGAACATTCTTCAGACCATGAAAAAATAGTGAAGGTTAAATTGCGCTGACAGCATGATTCTGCCAAACTTTGGGAGTCGTGCCAACTGAAAATGCCGCACTGCAGTCCTAAATGATATGTCGCACTGTTCCAGGTACTTCCAAGAAGGACTGAGCAAGTCTGGGTCACAATCCAGGACCAGGTCTGTATGTGTCCCGCGCACGCAGCACGAGTGAAGCTTAGCACACTGTGCCAGCCTGGGTCTAGATAGTACTTACAGACCAGCACAAGTATTTGTTTACCTATCTGCAGCTTATGAAATAATTTTTGCAAGATACACAGAAGAACATTTTGTTGTTAATTTAGGTACGTAGTCATTAATATGGACTGAACTGGGAATCTCAGATGTATAGCAAAGCAGCAGGATTTTTATATGGCACTACCTCTGTGTATTTTGTGTTGCATTTTCGTCTTGTTTACTCATTTCCGTATACTATGAATGTAAAATTTGTTTTATGTTAGGATCTTTGATAAGCCTATGTAACTTTGTACGAGGGTAATACTTAAACTGATGGATACTGTGCATTGTCAAAGAAAATGTAGGATCATATTTCCAGTGTTGAGACGGCTCGGAAAATCGTTAAATTAAGAAACAAGTATATGTGGCGCCAGACATCGATTTAACTGAAAGACACGTTGCTGGGATCGTAGTAAGCCGGTATAGTCTCTACTGAAGTGTAACTGAAATTCTCATAAGACTATATATATATATATATATATATATATATATATATATATATATATATATAGCGATCATGAGAGAAAGAGAAGTAGAGGAGACGTACATCTACACATGTAACTACGGGTATACTCCGCACTTCACCTAACGGTGTGTTATTCGCAGCCATTTTACGATAATTATCATTTTTCGCCAGCAGTGTATTCGATCAGTTGTGGACCTTTCTGCTTATTTGTACGAAATCGATTTACTTTAGTTCAGCGTCAACTACTGTCCTTCGCGCCAATCGTCGGTCGTCTGCACATCTTCATGCATTTCGATACGGTCTTCTGCCGTTGCAACACCACAACATCAGCCACGAGTAGCCGTATGGAGCCTCCAAGGTATGTCGTAACGTTGAGATCAACCACGAGGTCCTGAGTCTGGCTACATATCTGTCCGATACTCGATAAGCTCTCATTTTGGTCGCTAAACGACAGTGTGGAACTGTATCGAATGCCTTCCAGAATTGAAAGAATGCAGCATCAATGTGGACACATTTTTCTGTGGACCTGTGGTTGTCAGTTTTCCTCGCCTAATATGCATGATGGAAGGGTCATAAATTCACCAGTGTCTGTATGAAGTCCCCTCCACGACACATTGTTAAGTTACGTAGTATCGGTGTAGTTGTACATACAGATTCACCAGCTCATTGTTAAGATAATTAGTTGTTAAATCCAAGCAAAGTTCCTTGAGACAGAGTTTCATTTTAAATTGGACAGCGCCGGCCGGAGTGGCCGAGCGGTTAAAGGCGCTACAGTCTGGAACCGCACGACCGCTACGGTCGCAGGTTCGAATCCTGCCTCGGGCATGGATGTGTGTGATGTCCTTAGGTTAGTTAGGTTTAAGTAGTTCTAAGGTCTAGGGGACTTATGACCACAGCAGTTGAGTCCCATAGTGCTCAGAGCCATTTGAACCATTTTTGAAATTGGACAGCTCTAAAATCATTAGTTGACAAACTTCCCATAAATCAAATTTGCAACGTATTCCTTTATTAGCTAAGTAAGACCGCAAGCACGGTATGCTCATTGCTTTTGTACCTGAATATTTTCCTGGTGTTTTATTCATTAGCGTAATAATATTGACTCGTGTAACAGAATTTTATCGTTGACGCTCTGTATTAATTTTTGGCAACGTACTCAAATGAGAAATGCTCTAAAACGTATGTAAATTTATAAACTCATATTTCTAAAACTTCGTGTGAGTGCATAGTCTCGTAGCGTATTCCGATAAGTTTAGTAATAAAGACTACAGAGAAGCATAACAAAGACTTTAGCCATCAGTAGTATAATCTCTTTCGCTAGCTAAAAGAGTTTGTCAGCGGTGGGGTACCTTTCCGATTCCGCGACTGTAGAAATCACGTAGTTTGGAGGAGATGAAGTCGTCGAACCATATTCGGAGCGTATTTTCATCTGGAAAGAAAGTTTCTTGAAGGTTGTTCGATAGAGAGCGTCAGAGGTGAAAATCTGTGGGCGCGAGAGTAGGTGAACTGTACAGTGTTTTTTGTAAGTCTAGCAGAATGCGAGCAGATGTTATCACGAAGTAGTATCACTTCACGCCGCCTTCCTGCTCGTTGTTCTTGGATTACGTCTGCAAAACGTCTCAGTTGCTGAGAGTAAACGTCAGCAGTAATGGATACACCTCGGGGAAGATATTCGTTGTACACCATCCCGTATCAGTTCCACCAGATGCCTAACATTATCTTTTGTGGAAGAGCGCAGGTCTTTCTGTGATGAGTTGCTGCTTCATTTGGACTCAGTCATCTTTATTCTTTTCTTTTCCTTATGTTAGCATAAAGACATCATTTATAGTGACCAGTAACGATACGGGAAGATCTAGTCGTTGTTGTTCACGTACCAATTGATGATGAGCAAGCAGAGCTGCATATACGGACACCTGCTGATTTTTATTATTTTGGCTTAGGGCATGCGGTACCCACACTCTCGATTTACAAACATTGTAGATTGCATGTAGATGTGACACGATGGTGAAATGCCCACAGTTCATCACACTTGCCAGCTCTTAAGTACAATGGCGTGGATCATTGTGGTTTAATGTGTTTAAACGATCTTCATAAAACCCCGAAGGTCTTGCTGAATGTGGAGAGTGACAAATGTCAAAAGGAATCCTCTTTAAACTGATATAACCATTTTATTCTCGCGCTCTGTCCAATGGCATTATGCTCACTGACGGTGTAAATGCTTCTGACTGCCTTCGCTGCTGTTACCCTTCTATTGAACTCAAACAAAAGAATATGTCGGAAATATTCTGATTTGTCCACTTCCCACACCGTTTTCTACCTTCCACTTCTTCTCACGCTATCTGCAAATGAGTAAATGTCATATTTAAACACTGTTTAAACACAAATAGCAACAGTCAACTACAAATAAAAAATGACAATCGATAATCTCACAGCAACTGGAATATCAACATGCAAAAACCAAAAATGCTACGAACTTATCCAAGAACCTAATATTTTATGATGTTATCGCTCTTTCGTCAATGAACCACAAATAAACAGCAAAGTGTAATTAAATTAGCTACGCGCTGTAAATAGGCTGGACAAATATTTGTATCAACAGCATGTATATTTGCTTCTCCATATGGTGCTGATGCGGACTTTCGTGTGCCCCAGATGCAGATACGTACCACGTAATTTGCGCAGTAATGGAGTCGTCTGCAGTCAGACGCGTATTACGGCACTATCGTAAACTAGGTCCATGCATTAGCCACACGTGTTCCGTTACTGGAGATTCATATCCGGCCGCCATCTTGGTCGTAGCAGTATTGGAATTGACACGTAGGTGTGGCCGACAGCACTGAGGACGGCAATTCTAACCCTGCGTGAGTGTCTCTGCTGTGCTCCTACGGTCGGCCATGTTTGTGGAATTGTGTAGACCCTAAACTTAAGCAATTACACTTTTGTGCTATACTCAAATGGAAAGCTAGATGTTTTCATGACAAAGGTCCACATCAAACCTTCTATGTCTACCCGGCAAACAGATTGTGTGGGCAGTTCATTTTCCTGTTGTGCGGTGTCATCAATGTACTGTTCGTCTGTCTTACTCTTTTAGACACAGACTGCAAGCTGAAGATGCCGTTTAACCTTGGGACTGCGAGATTCACTTCTTCGTCATGAAGAGCTTATACTCACGAGAGAAATAGTGTTTCGCTTTAACACCTCGCGTGAACTATAATGAACAAAATATCACTAGGACATCGGTCAGTAAACGTATAATAACGTCATTATCAACACCACAAGGTAAAGGCATGCTCTGAAGAGCACAATAGACAAGAAATGCTTGAAAAACAATACTTAATATTATAACAACTGTCACCTTCTCCCACCTCACCCACACTAGAAGATATACACGAGCATAGGACACAAGTAAACAGTTGACGCTATTAGCGTTCCCACATAGAACGTAGGTAGAGTATTACAATAGCAAGTAGATAATCACAAAGCGTGTATGTCTGTATATTCACCAGCCTAGGTGTACTCTTAGGTAATGATGACTCAGCGTTGTATTGGACAAGACGTAGTGTGAAGAACTTACTTGCCTCTTTTAACAATACAAACGCAAACTCGTGTCTAAACATAAGTGGCAATTTTTGTAGCTCGACCACCACAGACCGTAGTTAGCTCTTTATAAACGTAAACAGGATTATATTATCTCATTAAGTATCCGATAAGTAAACACTAGTACGCTCACTGTTTGGAGGTATAAGAAGCTACTGGTTCATTAACCAGATCTGTATTTGGATGTCTCATCATGTTCACAAGAAACACGAAGAGCGGTAATAACACAAATTATAAAAATTATTCCATTCCATACTATCATGGTGATGCATCAACCTTCTTATTGCTAATGTTCAAAACATGATAGTTTGCACAATGTTCTTTATTGACAAGAGAATGATGCGTTTCGCCCAGGTAGGGCATCATCAGGTTATTTGGAAATGTAAATGGAGGGCGACACTACAATCAATCCGATGTGATCTATCCTGGACAACTACAACAAAAAGAGAACAAGAAAACAGGCAGAATAAAATGGCATACTTTCTGATTTTAAGTTTCCTGTCAAGAAGCATGCGTCAGTTATAGGGACGACACCGAATGGATTAAACTGGAAAACAGACCATGTAAACAGGCTGGAAAAAAAAACACAGGGAACAGGGTACAGTAGAGCAAAATAGAAAATGAGAGAGCCGAGTTACCTCATGAGCGTTCCTGACAACAGTTATAGCACCGCAGAACAAAGCTATGCACACAGGCTGTAAATATGGCCCCTAGAAGAAAACGGTGCCGCAAGCCCATCAGCATACACATAAAGGATACATCTGCATGATATGAGCACGACAAGAGTATTAGGCTAGTATTAATAACAGGAACAAGGCATAACGCAAGTAAATGAAAAATTCGGGTACATCCAGAAGTATATGACTGGATAGCTGTTGCAACGAACCCTGTCGCTTTAAAAATGCTTTCCGCTCTTTTATCACAAAAATAATTAGGAAAGTGTTATGAACCATAGTTTAATTCCTGGAAAGTGTCACTAACCTAAAACATTTGAGAGTAATCACTCGGAGCCACATTAAGTGGAATGACTACATAATACAAATAGCAGGAAGGCATATGCCAAATTGAAGTTTGTAGAAAGAACCTTAAAGTAAAAGTAATTGGTCCACGAAAGAAGTGATTTGTAAATCCTTTGTTCGAGCTTTCCTTGAGTATTTCTCATCAGTTCGGCATCGTTACCAGATCAGACTAATAGATGGGGTACAAAATGTCCAACGAAGGGCGGAGCGTTTCTTCACGAGATCGTTTAGGCGTCGCTAGAGCGTTACGGAGCTGTTCAGATAAACTCCAGTGGCAAACGTTATAAGAGAGACGTTGTGTACCATGGAGAGGTGTAATGTTGAAATTCAGTGAAACTGCGTTACAGAAAGAGTCAAACAGCGTATTACCTCCTTCATATAGATTTCATGTCATGAAATGACCACAACGAGAAATTGGAGATGATGCAGAGGTTTGCCGTCTGTCATCTTCCCACGCGCCATCCGCGAATGGAACAGGGAAGGGAGGATAAGTTACTGGTGCCGTAAGTACCCTTCGCCAAACATAGTCAGGGGGCGTGCAGAGTATAGGCGTAAATAAAGATGTAAAATAGTCTCACATTGTAACAAACAAGGATTCTTTGTTCGAGTTTCACCCGGAATATCATGCCAATGAGATAATCATTCGAAAAAAAGTTATTGATGAAATTTTACAGTTTACATTGTTATATTTTTCTGACATGAAAGTAAAATGCATATTTCCTCCAAGAGAAATTCTACAGAGTAACAGTTTCCATCAATTGTAATGTTGGAATCGGAGAAGTGCATTCAGTTCCTGTGTTTTGTTTCCGTTCCACAAGTTTATTTGAAATTGAAACTAAAACGCGACTCGTATACACAATGGCCACACCATCTGGCTTATCGATGATCAAAGCGAAAGTAAATAGTGGTTCACCCACGCAACGAGTTCCACCATTTGGTGTATACGGCGCTGTCAGCAAAATCTGCAGTTCCGCCTTTGTTGGTCTGTAATTTCATTTCACGAATGCAGTCTGTCGTCGCGGTGAGCGATATTTGCGAACATGAAATGCAGATATCTCGTATAGCCAGACATACAATGAGTGAGCTACAAATTTGCCACATCCTACTTCTATTCTCTTAGTCATTGAGTCGTCATTCGTCTAAAATTAACCGAAACTTCGGATTTGTTAAGTATTGATGCATAAACATCATTATAGATTACATGAGTAGGAATGCACGAAGCATTCTGTAACATTTCCCATGTGGATAGCGGCCCAGATCAGCCATGCTCGTTGCCAACACGTAAGGACAATGAAATCACAAGCCCCACTTCCTTACCAATGATGTCATTATCATCACGTGACATGCAGCATCCCGCCTCTCTCCCTCATTTTTCCCCTTTCACTTACCCTTCCCCTCTCCACCTAATCACAGCATAGTGTCAAACGGATGCAGCCAATCTGACGAATTGCACAAAGTGAGTTCAAGTTTAAGCGTGTCCAGTATTACCAAAAAAATTATGTAAGCTTCTCTTCAATCACATAAAAACTACATCATATTTCCCTCTGAATTGCGTGAAATGTGTCATTTTCAAAGATACAGGATATACCCATGTTTAAAAAAACTGCATTCCTTTATGGTTGAAACAGTTTGCAGCATAGAAAGAATTTTATACAGCACAGTAAATTTTTCAACATCACCAAACACACAACCCAGTGACCACCAGTGCTAAGTAATTTTGCTGATGAACATTACACACCTTTCAGTATATGTATTACATGTTCTGGCACAGGTTTGAGAGCATACGTTTTTGCTTTCAGTCCTCTAAATTCTACAACAATCTCTTCTGTCAAGTGATCTTTCACTATTAAACCCATTTCAGCTTTATTTACGTGTGGAATGCTATAAATGTCGTTATTGGGGTACATCGAAGTGTCAGATGAGCCGGCCGGTGTGGCCGAATGGTTCCAAGATCGTCAATCTGGAAACGCTCGACCGCTACGGTCGCAGGTTCGAATCCTGCCACGGGCATGTATGTGTATGATGTCCTTAGGTTAGTTATTTTTAAATATTTCTAAGTTCTAGGGGACTGATGACCTCAGATGTTAAGTCCCATAGTGCTCAGAGACATTTGAACCATTTTGTCAGATTATCTATGCTCATCACTGTTAAAAACATCTTAAAATTCGTGGTGGTTACATGATAAATTAGTTTGTTCCTGTGTAACGGAGTTTACTATTTTTGTGTCAAATTCCTTCAGCATAAATCCCGCATCTAGGAAGTATCTAAAATAGTCATTCTCACAGCTATAGGTTTCTGAAAACTGTTTTAAGTCCACCTAATTCAGTTTCAACCAAATTTTTATTAAATATGACACTGGACATTAAATTTTGTCTTGCAATTAGAGCAGGAGCTCTGTATCTATTTCCGCAACTCGTTATTAGTTTCATATCACTTATTTTACCTCAAACTATTCACTCATTTCAAGAAACTTGTTCCTAAATCATTCTTTGCATTCATGCATTTCTCAACCTTAAAATCGATATAAGTGGTCGTACAGTTTCCTCTCAACATAATAGTAGACAGGAATGAAGTTCTAGTAAATTTTCTGGATACTCAAGAACCGCATCTTAGATGAAATTAAAATCCCTAACACCGTTCTGCATTTGCATCTTCACTAATTATCTGGACTTGTTGTAGCTCACCTGGCGTCTACCACGTCTCGTTGATATCGTTTGAAGATGCTCATGCCTCCATTGGATTCTTCTTCTCAACAGGTCACGAGTTCGTTGTTCCTATATTGAATGGTGTGAGGACGAGGAGTGGTGTCAAATAAAATTCCATATTTTGACTCGGCCAAAACAGACACTGACTTACGATAACACAACTGCCTCCCCAGATTTATTCACTGTTTCAACAGCCTGCAGAAGCACAGAGCTAGTAGACGTAAATTTTCGAACTTGATACATTTCCTGAACACTGTGAATAACAGTCTCATTGTACGCAGTATGTTTTAACATTTAGTTTATATCTCTTCCGGTAATATTACACGAAACATTTCAGTGTCACTCAGTGTCCTATCACTTATGACACACGTCTTTACAGCTTTCAGTCACGATCGGGACGATTAACCACCGCTTCGCGCCTGTCTGCTCCTGCTCCCTTTTCATCGGTCCATGTCACCGTCTAATAAAAGTTTACTTTAATTAAAATGTCTAACCTTTCCCACAAAAATTGTTAAAGTTGTAGAAATTATTAAACGATTGTTCTCAGTAGAAGCTAGATCACCGGTATGGATAGAACTTAAAATTTAGTTGTAATCTGCAAAAGCTAATTGTGAGCGGTATGCGGCTTGGCACCACGTCATTACGGTTACTCCCCACTGCTCCAGCACAAGAACTCCCTCGAACGTTCCGTGTTCCCCCTACTACGTGAACAACTGGCGTCGCATGGTGTGAGGTCAGCTAATGAACACCGGCTTTTGATGCAGCTTCGTTCTGTACACTACAGCCTATAATGTAACATATTACTAAAGGTGGGACGCAATGTGCCACATAGCCCCCAACATGAAAGTTTCTTAAATATTATCAGTCATTTATAAGAACAAGCAAAGATTTTTAGAAGAAATCAATACCCCCAACCCCACCTGGTCCTACTTGCACTGTTACGTACCAAATCCCTATATAAATTTCTTGCAAATATAATGTTCTGAACTTTATGTCACTATTTTCTAAGTGTTTTCACTACTTATTTCCCGTAATGAAGACGTCTTACATTAGTTGCCTAAAAGAAACTATACGAATGGATACTGGCTGACAAGGCTGGAAGCAATCTCGATTTCAGTGCCTCGGAAGTTACCGTGCTGTATTTGGCGGAATTCGTGTTCATACTTTCGTAATACAAAACATGCACTTTACACATTGCCACATATCAACGTTCTTTCCAAAATATTTTGTTTTTGCTGGGTTTCTTTTCCATAATGTCGATAAGTTCTATGCCGGTGTACAAAACGCTCTCTTTTCGAAAAATTCACGAGTTTTACTACTCCGAGGGAAAGTACATTGTCATTTAACATGTAAAAAAAAAGTGCTTTCGCCAGGGATATACTGTATTTTGACTCAGGAAAAAGCGTCTTCTACACAATAGAAAGTGTATATTTAATCAGGAAACCCCGGAAAAATCTCGGAATATTTTTTGTAGTCCACATGTACACTCCACGACCTATTGAATGCAGTGAACAGTCTGACGAATACAGAATATGGACTGAGAGTAAACCGAAAAATAAAGACAATAATGAGAAGTATCAGAAACTGAAAGAGCGAGAAACTTAACTTCAAGGTTGGTGAACACGAAGTAGATGCTATTAAGGAATTTTGATACCTAAGCCGCGAAATAATCCATGACGGACGGAGCAAGGAGAACATAAAAAGCAGACTAGCACTGGCAAAAACGTCATTCCTGGCCAAGACAAGTCTATTAGTATCAAACATAGACCTTAATTGGAGGAAGAAATTTTTTGAGAATGTACGTTTGGAGTACAGCATTATTTGGTAGTGAAACACTGACTGCGGAAAACCAGAAAATAAGAGAATCGAAGCTTTTGATATGTTGTGTTCCAGAAGAATGTAAAAAATTAAGCGTACTGAGAACGTAATGAATGAGACGATTCTCCGGAGAATCGGCGAGGAGACGAAAACATGGAAAACACCGACAAGAAAAAAGGACAGGATGGTAAGACATCTGTTAAGACATCACTGAATAACATCCATGGTAGTAGAGGGAGCTGGAAAGGGTACAAACTATAGAGGAAGTCAGAGACTGGAGTACATCCAGTAAATAACTGAGGATGCAGGTTACAAGTGATACTCTGAGATGAAAAAGTTGGTGGCAGTGTATAAGTTCCAACAGATGATGACGTGCAAAATTAGTCTTAGCAACCACATTTGCAAATAACAATTCACGAAAAGGTAACAATCAACTTCAAAACGGGTCCAGTGGAAAAACGAACGGTAAATAACGTAACTGAGGTCACCCAAAAAGTTCGCTAGCAGTTATTACAAAGAGACTGAGTCAACATCCAGTTACTATCACAGAGTATGTAACGGTTCAGAAATGCTTTAACTGTTGTAGATATGTTCACCCAACGAAATAGCATGACAAAGAGCAAGTGTGCGGTAAATGTGCGAAGTCTGATCACAAACAGGCTGACTGCACAGAAGATATCAATGTCGGATATATACCGCGCAAAGGGCGCAAAAACACATGCAATGAAGCTAGGAAACCAGACTGTCCTACATACAGACAAATGTACGAGAGACAAATAGAGAGAACCGACTATGGCTCCCTATAAAATGTTTAATAATGTAACAGAATACGAAACACACGGATTAATATCACACCCGCCGTTACTGAGGCAGTTCAGAACAGCTGTTGGGGGAGACAGAAGTCATCCTCCGCAAAAGGACGAACATGGGGGCTCGCAGTAGCCAAAAGACAGTACTTAGTGCTGTTACAAACAATTAACTCTGAGCACAACGAAATCCCACCTTTCCTTATGATTGCCATGGTAGAAGAAAAATATTTTCGTATCACAGATTACATTGACGATGCATTGACGAGCCATGGCAAATTAAACATGAAGTCTTTCAATGGGAAACGTTCCGTTATGAAACACTGTTAAGAAATGAGGCACTAGAAGTAGATGATACTAGTGTAAATGAAGTAACACGTAGAAGTCTACACACTAGAGATAGACAAAAAGAAAATAACACGCATCCGAGTCACACACAGAATGACATACGACACCACAGTAGTACATACGCTACACATCCCGTAACAACAAGGAAGATCAAATGAGTCACAGGAACATACGGGTCACAAGCACACAATATGAAAGTGAGAAAGTAAAATAGAATATGACACGACAAAATGTAAAAACAGAACATAACCAGAACGTTTATATACAGAGGCAGCATACACAGTCCAGATACGCTAAAAACAGAAAACAAAAACGACCAGCACAGCACACAAGATACACCAAAACTCAAAGTAAACACAGATGTTATCAACGAAGACAACTAGATCTCAAAAATACCAGAATGTAAAACAAACCTGGCTCAAGAACGAAAAGCTAACACAGCCACTACAGGAATACAAACAGATAGCGTATCTGCCACATTAAATTATACACTCACAAGCAGTTAGAAGTATCCGAGACAAACAAAACTACATAACGACACCCCCACACAGACAGAAACGCCACGAGTAACGAAGCATCACATAATAAAGGCGACAAACAAAGTGCAACAAACAACAGCGAGTTAATTTACAAAGAATTTGAAAGTTACCTATCTCTAAGTAGACTATAAAATAAGGACATTTTCCAAAAAACACTAGAATTCTAATACGTATGACATGTCCCTATGGGGATGAAATATATTTTCCAACCACTGAACAAACGGAAAGAATGATACTCCGAACGACAAATCTCCCGGCAGACCACCGCGTCTCAAAGTCCTCTGACAAGTATGCTTAAGAAAGGGTGAAGGAATATATTGGAAACGAATTTAAAAGGATTTCGTAAGGGCACATGGGCGTGTTTACTATGACCGTAAAGAGGTTGGACAAGAAAGCTACGGCCACCAAGAACATGAAAGGCATCCACTAAATTGCGTTAGGAGTGTCTTATTGGGGGCAAATTTAATTAAACTAATAGAGACGAAATAGCTGACGTCATTTGCCTACAGGAACCATACATGCGCAATGGGAAAATACTTGGTATTCCGAGGTAATACACTGTAATCACAGATTCGACACATGCAAAGGCAGCAATCGAAGTGGCAAACGCACAGATAAGTCGAACAAATTGTGCAGCTGAACACCGAACGCACAGTAACAATAGAAATCACAGTAGGTAATCTATTCCATGTATGCTCAATACTCACTCGCAATAGAATCATCCACAAATAAAATAAGGGAGGTAACATAGTTCGCCAGAGACAGACGCTTACTGATACACACCGACATCAGCGCACGCTCGACCCTCCGGCAAGCTGAGAGAACGGACTCTAGAGGGCAATACGCTGTAGACACAATATGCGAATGTAACCTTTTCGTAATAAATAAAGCAGGACGACCACCGATATCCTATGGAAATGCAAGTGGGATCAGTAACATTGACATTGTATTCGCTAGTGAAAAATCGGTCACACACATTGTAAACTGGCATGCCCTTGACAAAGTCGCACATAGTGATCACGTCGTAATAGTCACAAACACAGCAACTACTACTGACACAAACACATATGTAACACTGAATCCATGGTTGCTGTTATACAAATCAAGCTGGCAAACTCTGAGATAAGAGATCAATAACTCACGCCTCTGTACTATACACGGTAGCATTGATGTAAGAGTTCACACACTGTCACATGTACTACAAAGAGCCCAATCAGCTGCCACACCAGTAGCAAGCGGAAAATGGATACAGGGAAAGTCATGGTCCACAATGGTGTCAGGACCCCGAAAAGATTCGCGAAATAAAAGACGACTCTAACATAGGCCAAAAACAGCACAAGAACGGGAAATTAGACTCCAATCTAGCGTGATGCTAAAGATAGGTATAAAACTGAATTTACAAGCCAAGACGGAACCATTGGGACAACTTGGTGCGGACTCGGTTAGAAAATAATATGTGGGGAGAATCGTGCAAATTGACAAAATCATATCGCCACAATTGTAACAGTAGATAGTAACTTGTATATAATTGCTAAGTTTGATTTCATAACATATTACATTACAAAAATAAACTGAGCTAAGACTTCCTAGGGGGTGAGGCTCGACGAACTTTCGAGGTTCCCTTCACACAGGTAAAGCCATGTCATTGTTAGTAATGATTTACGAATGTCATACTACTGTCAATTGCCATTTAAGCAGTGAATTTTCCATAATAAATCATTTTCCACAATGCATTGCTAGAAATTGCCCTATAAAAGTAAAATTAGTATGAGAAATTCATGTTAATTTATTATATATAATGAAAAATTGCAAACAACATAATTTAAAACAATTTGTACTTAGATATAAGCAAATTACTGCTCCAACCTGGGCTGGCTCCAAACTGTTCCGATGGCCAGCCACATGGAGCAGCCAGGTAGTGGGTTACCATCTTTTATCAAAAACATCTATTATCTATTACCTTTTCTTTAAATAAACAGATTGTTTGTGTTTTATTTTCCTCAAATTACGTTTGTTTTATGCCAGTATTACCTTAGTATTTTTACTCTTATTTTATTGCTAAACACAAATTTTATTAGTAATATGGAACAATCTTCTGTAATACGTAAAACTGTAAAATGTACAACCTGCTTTTTAAAATAGGCAGCAGGTTTTCACATGTGCAATAAATTCTTCTGAATGCATAGCACGTCATATTTTAAAAAGAAACAATGGGTGGCAGTGTTGTATAGTCTCAACAGGCTAATAAAACTTTGAGACTTCATCTATTGCTGAGAAGGTAAGCATGCATACTATGGGTCCTCGATCTTGCACACTCTTCGCAACATTTTAATACCAGGAGCAAATAACGTTTTAGTACGATGAGCTCCTGAAGCATTTTCGACAAATAGAGGTTCGCAGTTTCACGAGCAAGGTGAATACCATACGGGCCGCTTGTGGGACAGGCTAACGCGGAGCCAAATAGGTCTGCCTTTGCCGCATTTAAGTAAAGTCATTTTCTTTTTCTCTTGCATCATCTTTCACTTCTAATCTTCCACGAAACACTTTTATTGCTACAACGAATCATGTATCTTCGGGAAGAAACAAGAATAAAATTGACAATCACAGTGGGCATCGATGGCGAAGTGTAGCCGAACTGTTATAATCATAATGAAATGATTTTTTAATAAGTGATACATCCAAGCGAGTATCGGAAATACACAAGCATACATGACGAATGACAGTCATGTATAACCGTGTGGAACAGTCTGGAACTGAAGTATGAAGAGCCGGCCGGGGTGGCCGAGCGGTTCTAGGCACTACAGTCTGGAAACGCGAGACCGCTACGGTCGCAGGTTCGAATCCTGCCTCGGGCATGGATGTGTGTGATGTCCTTAGGTTAGTTAGGTTTAAGTAGTTCTAAGTTTTAGGGGACTGATGACCTCAGAAGTTAAATCCCATAGTGCTCAGAGCCATTTGAACCATTTTTTTAAGTATGTAGAGATGAACCACACAAGGTGGTACGCTTGTTCTGCAGTAAACTGTGTAGCAGCCTTCAACTTGTTGCCAGGATGTGTAGTGTGACAAGAAGAACCACACAGGCGCACCACGTCACACCGCTCAATTGCCAGATGAGTCAATATTATACCGGTCGGATGACCTACGTTGAATAGCGATAGTGCTAAATATTCTTGTTGTAACTAAAAATGTTTGAATTGTATACTCAGTGCCCTGTGTGTGTTCTGTTTCGTGTCGAGGAAAGATGTCATAGCTTGCAGTCGGGCGGGATAAGATACTGTCGGCGCGGACATTTGACTTAATTAATGAAAATAATTGTTGACGTGTTTTGTAATAAAGGAGAGCTATGTTGGAAATGAAAAAATGCCGTATTTAATATCAGATCTTGTTTAAACTCGATACAAAGAATATCTGTGTTAGCAACATTATGACTTCTGATGTGAAAATATGCATTTTCAACTGTGAAAGTTGCGTATTTCTCAATCAATAATATTTATATGTTGGAATATGATAAAAATGTATACGAATTTATTTTAGTCTCTCGTCATCATACGACGACTGATTTGAGGACAGAATTTTATTAATGAATTTTGGAATGTCCTCGAATATTAAAGTGACGCACGGATCGTTATACTGAGAATAACCAGCAGAGATATTAGGCAGTTAGCGCAATTTAGAAAAAAAAAGGAAGGAGGTTTATGGATGTTTGACAAGCACAAAACTGAATCTTCGTCTCTGCTTCTAACTTTGCAGAAAGTTAATCAAAACATCCTTTAAGTTAATTCATCTATCGTTTTGGCGTCCGTCTGGAAAAGAAGTCTGATTAGGTCAAGATGTAGTACTTTCGACGTATGGTCAAAAGTGTTCATTACTCTAGCACATACTGGTGTCGTAATCTATTTAAGAAGGGTTGAGGCGCCGCACGTGCCGGCCGATTCAGTGATACGTGAGCATAGATCCGCGGAATCGAAGCTCACAAGAAGAGAGAGAGACTTTTGACCAGCGAAGAAACACTATGAGACGCAGTGTGCTGGTCTGGTAGCCGAGAGCTGTCGGCGAACGAACGTCACGTCTTGCCGGTGGCCGGCGACCACGAGACGCAGCGTTTGCAGGGCAGTGGCAGCAGAGTGCTGTCGCCAGAGGCATTTGGAATACTAGGTAGCAGCAGCCGGGAGGAGCCGACGTCGCGTTCTGGTGGCAGCTATCGAGCAACGCGTCCTGGTATGTGTGTGTGTGGGTGGGGGGGTGGGGGGGGAGAGGGGGGGCATGACCTGTCTGTGAGCTCACTTAGCGGGCGACGAGATGTGCACAACGAAGCCGGTTGGTGCAGCCAGGCGAAACTGTAGTGAATGACGTGTTGCTGTCTACACTACGAGCCACCTTATATAGATAAGAGTCATATTCGGTGAGTTCACTTTATGTTGACGGCCGATGAAAGTGTATTCTAGTGAACACAGACTATGTAAATGTGAGTTATCGATAGCCGGCCGGAGTAGCCGAGCGGTTCTAGGCGCTACTGTCTGGAAAAGCGCGACCGCTATGGTCGCAGGTTCGAATCCTGCCTCGGGCATGGATGTGTATGATGTCCTTTGATTAGTTAGGTTTAAGTAGTTCTAAGTTTTAGGAGACTGATGACCTTAGAAGTTAATTCCCATAGTGCTCAGAGCCTTTTTCAGTTATCGATAAAGATAACTGTATATAACATAGAGAAGTTTCGAGTTTTAAAAGAAACAGTAAACATATCGGAAGATATTGTGGTAGACAGGAAAAACTGGCCTTCGTGGAATTTAATTTTAAAGACACAAGAAAAAAAATTCAAAAAATACCGTCTTTGAGTTCAGAAACACAATCTGAATCAACCAGGGTAAGCACTCAGGCTGCATATACGCTTTCGAGCTTGGGAGAACACATTCCTGAATACAGGGATGAGGAATTAGGTATAAACGGAACAAAAAAACCTTTGAACAAGTAGGACCGATGACACTGTTTGTGAGGGAAGAAAATGACAGAGGTAACGTAGGAACCCGCTATGAGAGAGAAGAGGAAACTGGTGGCGTATGTAATGAATTGGTAGAATATACTAACAATGTTTCCACCGACATTGCGGGACCCTTACTTCTTCCTGCTAGCGACATTACGAAAACACAGGGAAATAGAGAAGTTAAAAAAAACTGACGTCTGAAAATTTAACGCATTAAGCTTACTTTAAAATAATAATAGAGGAGAGAGTTCATAATGTGGCGAGGATCATGGAATAAAAAAGTAGTATTGTTGAAAAGTTAGAACGAACAGAGAGGGGTTTGCACGAATGTTGTAAATGACTCTCAGAGTTTTTGATGCTGCAGAGTCCTAATATTACGAATAGTAGTATTAATATAGAGAGAAGGAGCGATAAAGCTCTGGTTCATTGTTAGAATGGTATGACAGAATCACCGGAACAGTAACAGAGAAGAATAATTCACTGGGTTTGCCTCAACATAAAAAGTATTTTTCAAATGAATGCTGGCAGGAATTCAGTTTATCTAACAGTACGCACATGGTTAGTCGGTTTCCGAGTTTCAAAACAGAGGGAGAACTACACGCAATAATTTTTTTGAGAATTTTTAATGGACCTTTGCCGTTTAAGTGGGACAACAGCAAGAAAATACAGTTTCTGATTGGACAATTAGAAGCTGAAGCAGCAGAATGGGCGGTACCTCATAAATATGATCTAAGCATTGTTCAGATTTTGTACCAGACAAATACTCGTCAGAAGGAGAGCAGCAGAACCTTACACTCGAGTTGGTAGATTCAGGCCCGCACGATACGCGGGGCAGTTTCGAAAATACTTCGAATGGTATTTAAACAAGTGTAAACTGATAAAGAATAAGATTAGGGGCATTAACCTTTGCTCATAGCAGGTACCCTTATAGAGGGAAGTAACCAGCTATAAAAACATATCACATTAAAATCTAATAGAAAGAAATAATGTTTACCGCAGTCCATTGTTAGTACGCGGACGCGGTTCAAAGCATAACAAGCGATCCAAGAAGTTTTTTTCTCAAGTACAAAGCTCCGAGGGAGGTGGTCAAACGATCAGACCAAAACGCAGGTCGATTAAAGAATTCGAAGACGGGAAAAACGACAGGCCTATCTAGTGTGGATCACGCACGTGGTTTTTGTGTATTCCATACGAGGAAAAAGACAGAAGTGACGTAGAAGCATAAGTGAGTGTATTATGTGGTTCATGTGCAGAAGACCGATGACGTGCAGTGGTTCGATAAGTTACTTACTTATTTAAATGACTAGTGTAACTGGATTATGGAAAGTTTGGGGAACGAGGTACACTATGTGCTTAAAAGTATTATCCGGACACCACCAAAAACATACGTTTTTCATATTAAGTGCGTTGTGCTGCCACCTACTGCCAGGTACTCCATATCAACGACCTCAGTAGTCCTTAGACATCGTGAGAGAGCAGAATGGGGCGCTCCGCGGAACTCACGGACTTCGAACGTGGTCAGGTGATCGGGTGCCACTTGTGTCATACGTCTATACGCGAGATTTCCACACACCTAGACATCCCTAGGTCCACTGTTTCCGATGAGATAGTGAAGTGGAAACGTGGAGGCACACGTACAGCACAAAGGCGTATAGGCAGACCTCGTCTGTTGACTGACAGAGACCGCCGACAGTAATGTGTAATGGGCAGACATCTATCCAGACCATCACACAGGAATTCCAAACTGCATCAGGATCCACCGCATGTACTATGACAGTCAGGCGGGAGGTGAGAAAATCTCGATTTCATGGTCGAGTGGCTGCTCATTAGCCACAAATCACACCGGTAAATGCCAAACGACACCTCGATTGGTGTAAGGAGCGTTAACATTGGACAATTGAACAATGGAAAAACGTTGTGTGGAGTGAGTAATCACGGTATACAATGTGGCCATCCAATGGTAGGGTGCGGGTATGGCGAACGCCCGGTGAACGTCAACCTGCCAGCGTGTGTAGTGCCGACAGTAAAATTCGGAGGCAGTGGTGTTACGAAGTGCTCGTGTTTTTCGTGGAGGAAACTGGCACCCCTTGTTTTGCGTGACACTATCACAGCACAGGCCTACATTGATGTTTTAAGCACCTTCTTGCTTCCTACTGTTGATGAGCAATTTGGGGTTGGCGATTGCATCTTTCAACCCGATAGAGAACCTGTTCATAATGCACAGTCTGTGGAAGAGTGGTTACACGACAGTAACATCCCTGTAATGGACTGGCCTGCGCCGAGTACTGACCTGAATCCTATAGAACATGTTTGGGACGTTTTGAAACGGCGACTTCGCCCCGGGTCTCACCGACCGAAATCGATACCTCTCCTCAGAGCAGCACTCCCAGAAGAATGGACTGCCATTCCCCAAGGAACCTTCCAGTACCTGACTGAATGTATGCCTGCGAGAGTGGAAGCTGTCATCAAGGCTAAGGGTGGGCCAAAAGCATACTGAATTCCAGCATCGCCGATGAAGGGCGCCACGAACTTTTAAGTAATTTTCAGCTAGGTGTCCGGATACTTTTGATCACATAGTGTATGTTACGCCGTAAGGTCAGCCGCGCGGGATTAGTCGAGCAGTCTAAGGCGCAGCAGTCATCGACTGTGTGGCTTGTCCCGGTGGAGCTTCGAGTCCTCCCTCGGGCATGGGTGTGTGTGTTTGTCCTTAGGATAATTTAGGTTAAGTAGTATGTAAGCTTAGGGACTGATGACCTTAGCAGTTAAGTCCCATAAGATTTCAAACACATTTCAACATTATTTGCGTAAGGTCAAGCGCAGGCACGCCAGTCGGGACTGATAGGGAAGAGATGGCTGTGAGAAGATGTCAGCCAGTCGCACGCTAACAGACCCCTCTCCAGGACGACAACGCGACAGCAGCGACCTCTATGTGAAGAGGACAAAAGTGCCGCGACCGACTGGTGACGCAGCAGTTGAACAGCAGCTTTAAGATTACCAATTTCAATAGTAACTTCAAGAATAGGCACTTGTATTGCAACGTCAACTCTATTCACTTCACCTGTTCTCTCTATGTAGCACAGACTTGGAACTGTCTATATTGAAGAAGACTGACTATTTTGTATGTCGCTCTTTGTTTGCGACACACCTGTGTCGTTAAAAATTACAAGTATTGAAACTGTTCATTTTGTAATAAAACTCATTAATACGATTTGTTTGAACTTTCGTCTAGCGAATCGAGTACCCAGGATTCCTATACACCACAAGATACTACGACGTTTACTGGTTATTAATGAACTAAGACCGAACGGACTCCCACATTTAAGTACGGATTTATCCCCCTTAGGAATTGCAGGTAAACGCAAAACAGGGGAACTATTATGCTAGTCACGTCCACAGCCGCCAGTGGATTGAGCAAATGAGCAGATACCGACTGGAGTAGTACATAGGAAGTTAATACAGATTGCCGAGGGGCGGCTAACAAAATACAATCAAGGTGCTACGAAAACAATCTACCATGACGGAGACTTAGCCTTAGCTAAATCACATTTCAAAAGTTCTATAAATGAGGACTCAAAGAAGCGATTTTACTCGCACGAAGGACCGTTACTAGTGTAACAGAATCCACATCCAGAAGCCCTGTTACTGAAAGAACCGGTATCAGGTGTCATTAAACCATTTATGAACAGATAAGAGTACGAAGGGTACCCCTTGCAGGAGGAGTAATAAAGTATTTCATACATTTAACTCAGTTGACCACCAACAGTTATAAATTGTTAATAATCTACGCAATTGAAGAGTGATAGGGAGAACTGATTTCCCTTGGTGTTGTAGGATAGAGGACAAATTGTGGAAGAAAGGAAAAATAATCAGCAACCCATTAATCGGAAGTAAGTATTCGCTGATAAACTGTAAAGAAATAGAAGGAAGCTGTCTGACTAAAAAGAATTTGACGGCCGAAGTCCAGTTCTAAGATAACGAAAACCTGAAGAGCTTGTTCTCAAGATAACCTACAAGGGTTGGAACTTTAATAGTGGCAACTATTCATTTACAGCTCGTACAAAATAGATAGGTGTTTCAAAGTTTTACTTACCTTCAAAGTAGTCATCTGCATTGTGAGTAACCCGTTGCCAGCGATGTGGAAGTTGTAGGATACTGTTAGCAGTGCCAGTTGTGTGGACAGTTCGAGCGGCGCAGTCTATTGCCCGACGAATTTGTAACAGTTCTGAAGCAAATGCCTTGAAGTGTTTCCTTCAGTTAAGAAATCGACTTGATCTTATGAGGGCTTGAGTCAGTGGAGTGCACTTAGCAACCCTATCAGTCAAATGAATCAGTAACAGCTTGCACTGTACGTGCTTAAGCATTGTCCTGCAAAATGATGCTCAGGTCCCACAGAAAGTGTCATCGCTTCTGTCTATATGCTGTTCATTTGTGGAACACAACCTACGACCAGCTTAGAGACACAAGTGCTGACACTTTTGCAGGACCTGACCATCATTTTGCAGGACAATGCTGAAGCACGTACAGTGCAAGCTGTTACTGATTTGTTTGACTGATGGGGCTACTAAATGGTATATCACCTACTGCACTTCCCTCACTTAAACATTCGTGAGTTCAACTCGATTTCTAAACTGAAGGAAACACTTCAAGGCATTCGCTTCAGAGCTGCTACAAATTCGTCGGGCAATAGGCCGCGCCGCTCCAACTGTCAACACAACTGGCACTATTAAGAATATCCTACGACTTCCACATCGCTGGAAACAAGTTATACACAATGCTGATGACTATTTTGAAGGTCAGTATAACTTTGAAACATGTATCTATTTTGTACGAGCTGTATATAAATAGTTGCCACAATTAAAGTTCCAACCCTCGTATATATGTAATTAGTCACTTTAACAACGTATCTTCACGCACAAAGTCGGAGATACACTCCTGGAAATTGAAATAAGAACACCGTGAATTCATTGTCCCAGGAAGGGGAAACTTTATTGACACATTCCTGGGGTCAGATACATCACATGATCACACTGACAGAACCACAGGCACATAGACACAGGCAACAGAGCATGCACAATGTCGGCACTAGTACAGTGTATATCCACCTTTCGCAGCAATGCAGGCTGCTATTCTCCCATGGAGACGATCGTAGAGATGCTGGAAGTAGTCCTGTGGAACGGCTTGTCATGCCATTTCCACCTGGCGCCTCAGTTGGACCAGCGTTCGTGCTGGACGTGCAGACCGCGTGAGACGACGCTTCATCGAGTCCCAAACATGCTCAATGGGGGACAGATCCGGAGATCTTGCTGGCCAGAGTAGTTGACTTACACCTTCTAGAGCACGTTGAGTGGCACGGGATACATGCGGACGTGCATTGTCCTGTTGGAACAGCAAGTTCCCTTGCCGGTCTAGGAATGGTAGAACGATGGGTTCGATGACGGTTTGGATGTACCGTGCACTATTCAGTGTCCCCTCGACGATCACCAGTGGTGTACGGCCAGTGTAGGAGATCGCTCCCCACACCATGATGCCGGGTGTTGGCCCTGTGTGCCTCGGTCGTATGCAGTCCTGATTGTGGCGCTCACCTGCACGGCGCCAAACACGCATACGACCATCATTGGCACCAAGGCAGAAGCGACTCTCATCGCTGAAGACGACACGTCTCCATTCGTCCCTCCATTCACGCCTGTCGCGACACCACTGAAGGCGGGCTGCACGATGTTGGGGCGTGAGCGGAAGACGGCCTAACGGTGTGCGGGACCGTAGCCCAGCTTCATGGAGACGGTTGCGAATGGTCCTCGCCGATACCCCAGGAGTAACAGTGTCCCTAATTTGCTGGGAAGTGGCGGTGCGGTCCCCTACGGCACTGCCTAGGATCCTACGGTCTTGGCGTGCATCCGTGCGTCGCTGCGGTCCGGTCCCAGGTCGACGGGCACGTGCACCTTCCGCCGACCACTGGCGACAACATCGATGTACTGTGGAGACCTCACGCCCCAAGTGTTGAGCAATTCGGCGGTACGTCCACCCGGCCTCCCGCATGACCACTATACGCCCTCGCTCAAAGTCCGTCAACTGCACATACGGTTCACGTCCACGCTGTTGCGGCATGCTACCAGTGTTAAAGACTGTGATGGAGCTCCGTATGCCACGGCAAACTGGCTGACACTGACGGCGGCGGTGCACAAATGCTGCGCAGCTAGCGCCATTCGACGGCCAACACCGCGGTTCCTGGTGTATCCGCTGTGCCGTGCGTGTGATCATTGCTTGTACAGCCCTCTCGCAGTGTCCGGTGCAAGTATGGTGGGTCTGACACACCGGTGTCAATGTGTTCTTTTTTCCATTTCCAGGAGTGTATTAAGAAGCAAATAATTCATAATAATAATATTTCAAGCATAGGAAACAGCAAAGTTGCATAAATACCTGGCAGGCCTCGGTTAGTCAGCGCTTAAGATGAGCAGAAGATAATAACGACCACTGGCGTCCGGGACGTCAATGTAAGCGACAGAGTAAGGACAGTGCCTTTAATAGGGGTTTGTGAAGATTCTATGAGACTGTACTCCCAACTTGTCACTACTCACAGGCTTCCCATAGTTATGTTTAGAGATATCGCCCATGCCCTGATAGACATGCCAAGTGGTGCATACCACACCGAGTATACGCGGAAGTTCTCGCTTTCTGATCTTACAAGTTGACTGTTATCGCTGTGTGAGATAAACTTAGGTATTGTTGCGAATCGAGCTCCGTATAGATCCTTAACTCAGGTTTTATTTAATATATGCAAATTAAAAAAAAGGGTATATCGTAATACTTCATGTATTGTAAATCACAACATGAGCACTAAGAAGTTATGTACGTGAAATGCAGGTAAAGAAGCAACTGCTTAAGATGGAAAACCAGAAACGAGAATAGCAAACAAGCTGCTATGACGTAGTTCAATGAATTATCTCAATAAAGCTGATTATATACGGTTATTTCATTAAGCCGGGGATCCAGGGAAAACCAAAAATCGTAATTACATGTTCTGAGACTTTATAATTTTATAAAAACCTTATAATATGAAAAAGTATTACATGGATACTAGCTACCAAATTAAAAATAAAATATCTTAATAGTGGATACGAAACTAACATGTAAGCATTTAACTAAAGGGAATATGGTCAATGCATCTCGAATCACTTTTTTATGACATTGCATATATTGTTCTCACTATAATACCTGCTATGCTATTGCAAGTAACTAGCTTTTTATCATAATTTTACTAGAGAAACTGGACATTTTCCTACATTTCCGTCATCCTGTGAGATTGCGGTCTACAACCTGGCTTGCTGACGGTGATGTTTTTTAAACTATGCGCTCTTATTGTTTTGGTATTTGCGAACTTGTGTTATTGCATGACTACAGTTAATGATGCTTTCCAATGATTATTCGCCGTCTTTTTTCATTTTAACGATCTGAAGACGGTTGCAAATACTAGGCGAAATTAACTATCGCAATATAACTGCGATAGAAAAATTTCTTTTTAGGCATCTTCGACGCCGTCACCAATACCATGTTGCCCTCCCCGCGAAGGCCGTCGGCCGAGAGAAGATAGTGTCGGCACGTACCTTTAATTTAAATCAAATTTATGAAGGAAAATAAATGTTGAAATGTTTTGTAATAATGGAGAGCTATTTTGTAAATAGAAAGATATCGTGTTTAAGTTCAGATCTTGTTTAAACTTGATACTAAGAACTTATGTGTTAGTAATATGACTTCTGATGTGAAAATATACCTCTGTCACTGTGAAAGTTGACGTATTTCTCAATCAGGAATATTGGTATATTGGAATACGATAAAAATGTGTATGAATTTATTTTCGTCTCTCGTCGTCATGTGGTGATTGATTTGAGGACCGAACGTCAATATTAGACAGTTGGCGAAATTTGGGGGAAAAAAAGGAAAGGAGTTTTATGGATGATACGTACAAAACTAAATCGTCGTCTCTCTCGACTTCTACCTTGCAGAAAGGTAATCAAAACAATCCTTGTTGTGGAGCACCTCTGGAAAAGAAGTCTGTTAAGGTCTAGATTTAGTACTTTGCACGTGCGATCGAAAGCGCTCATTACTATAGAAACCTTTTTAAAACGGGGTGTGGCGTCGCAGATGACGAGTACACGTGACGAAAAATCTGAAAGGTATGTGTGGAACAATTGACAGCTAAGTACGTAGTAAATTTCTCAATTTTATCCTCGGTAAGGACTGCAAACAAGACTGTTAGCTCCTACATGGGAATGACAACGTTGCAGTGTGTGTAAGTCAGCTCGCTCTGGCTGACCACAACAGAGTAGTGAGATGGGACTCATACATGTTAAATTCTATCACGTGGTTGCTCACATGTGTCATCTGATGGGTGAGTAACTACAATCGATTCTTCAACGTATATGTCCGACCGTAGGAGGGAGCTAAATTTGATGTGGAAATTTTCCAATTTATATGGATTGTTGGGGTTGTTTTGGGGGAAGAGACCAAACAGCGAGGTCATCGGTCTCATCGGATTAGGGAAGGACAGGGAAGGAAGTCGGCTGTGCCCTTTCAAAGGACCCATCCCGGCATTTACCTGGAGCGATTTAGGGAAAACACGGAAAACCTAAATCAGGATGGCCGGACGCGGGATTGAACCGTCGTCCTCCCGAATGCGAGTCCAGTGTCCAATTTATATGGAAAATATATTGTTTTGTAATTATGCCCCGATTTTAACGCAGGATTCAATTTTGTCGATACAATATCGTTGTAGCAAGTTTAAGACCTCCCCTGACACGTGGAAACTGGGTTATTTTGTACTATTTTCGCTGATTTCAGTTTGTCAGTTACTGATCCAAGATGTTACAACATAAGCAATAATTCTTAAGACAACAAAATGGTTCAAATGGCTCTGAGCACTATGCGACTTAACTTCTCACGTTATCAGTCGCCTAGAACTTAGAACTAATTAAACCTAACTAACCTAAGGACATCACACACATCCATGTCCGAGGCAGAATTCGAACCTGCGACCGTAGCGGTCGCTCGGTTCCAGACTGTAGCGCCTAGAACGGCACGGCCACTCCGGCCGGCTGAAGTCCTATGCAAGTGCAGGGGAATGTCTCCCATAGCATTATATTACTCAAACCAGCCTGTATCCATAGAATGCTGCACGTTTCGAGCCGCCGTTCACCTCGATGACGTTGTTTGTGAAACGACAATTAGTCTAATATAGCAAAAACATTATTCACCTGAAGAGCCGACACGTTTTCATTCATCGACTGTCGAATCCCGATGGACTCGTGCCCAATTGGAGATGTCGTCGGGTCAACATGTGAACAGGTATAGGTTGTCTGTTGCGGAGCTCCATGCTCAGCAATGTACGATGAACAGTGTGCTTCGAAACACTCGTACGTGTACCATCATTGTACACTTTTCGCACAGATGCCGCAGACCACCATCCAAGCCTCCGAATCTCACATGCTGTGAAAAGTCGTGGACGTCTAAACGTTTAGTGCGTAGTGGTAGTTTCACTGTCCTTCTACCTCTTTCCGTGGATGCTCACGAGAGCAGCACGTGAATATTCCACCAGCTTCGCCGTTTTCGAGATACTCATTCACAGGTTCTGCATAATAATAATCTGTCCTTAGTAAAAGTCGCTTACCTCAATGGATTTCTTCATTTTTAGCCCATATCTTCTCTAGGGTGATCCCCCGTGTCTGCTCGACTTGCGTACTTTGTTGCTGCGTCATGTACCCGGGACGATAGCAGGTGTCATCCACGTCACAGTGAGAACTCGTCGTATTGTTTTGGCTCATCAGTGTAGTCCGATATACTGTTCAACAATTTTCACGAACTGACACAGAATCTGATATGCTTTCTGACTTCTCAAGAAATGGTATCGCTATGCTCTCGGTATTTCAACATCGAACTTAGAAATGCAGTACAGATGTTTGATGTCATTATATCCTGTAAATCTTTATGATGTTTGATGTCATTATATCCTGTAAATCTTTATGCAGTGCATTGGAGTATATCAAATACTGCTCTTGTCGTTAACAGTGAGGTGACTGTGCTAGACACAGAACCATGTCATGCTGCATGAATCTTATGACAGTATTACGTATGTATGGCTGCGCGAATCTTTCTTCGTACTCAGAAAGCGTACAGGAGGGCAACCATCTCAAGTGCGCTCTCTGTGGCAGGGCGCACGGCTTGTATCGGGAAAATATGTCCATACGCATTTCTCACTGTACGGTACGGCACCTGCTGCTCTATCCTTGTAGGTAAAAGCGTCCATGGCCCTAGCAGTGCACTGCGCGGCTGCACTTACCCTCGCGGCACGCAGTCGGCGCGGTTCACCCTGACCTGTTGACGAAAACTCCAGTTCAGGAGTCGGTTCTCGGTTTTTATCCTTTGTTCTAAGACTTCTAGGACTGTCTTCAAGTCCACTTTACGTAAGCAGTAGGAGACTGCACGACATCTTACGCCGGCCGGAGTGGCCGAGCGGTTCTAGTTGCTACAGTCTGGAACCGCGCGACCGCTGCGGTCGCAGGTTCGAATCCTGCCTTGGGCATGGATGTGTGTGATGTCCTTAGGGTAGTTAGGTTTAAGTAGTTCTAAGTTCTAGGGGACTTATGACCTCAGATGTTAAGTCCCACAGTGCTCAGAGCCATTTGGACCGTTTGAACCATCACCCTGACTAAGGGCAGTGGCGGCCCAGTGCGGACCCGCCAGTGAAAGCGGAGTGGAGGTGGCAGCAGCGGAGCGAGAAGCCGTTCCTCTTCCCCTTCCCCTTCCCTACCCAGTGATTGTTTAAATAAATGAAAAATTAGAAGTGTGCCTCCGGCATTTTCCATATTTCGTGTCATTTTAACTTGGGTCATGCGAGTCGTACCTGCGATACTGTCACAACGGCACATTAGCATTGCGAATCAGAGCTTCACATTAGCTTATCCAATCATAGTATGTGTGCAGTATCCCTACGTGCTTAGTTGTCACGGACCGATGTCGACCTGACTCTCTGGAGAAAGTGAGTGGTCCCGCAGGAGGCGACTGAACTCGGTCTGTGGAATCATAACACAGCGTGATTTGTTATTTTGCGAGGAACCAAGTGACGTCATCCGGTGCCGGGAAAATTCTGATATCATCTAGGCTACTCTAGCTATGGAAAGTCAGAAACATTCCATCGCACGCCTCTACCGCAACAAAACACAGTCTTCTTCTACAATTAGAGTAAAGTTAAAATCGTGTAGTCTTAGACATATGTCGCTAAGCATAAGAACTGTGCTGTGGATGCACTTCCTTCGTGGACAACAGGCCTCGTGCTGGCATTGTGCAGGTAGGTGCAATGTGGACCACTTGGACATGGCGTATTGGTAGAAGCGGGGTTGTTGCTGTAACGTGGCGCTCGGCTCGTACGCAAATCACGTGAGGCGCTGGGCGTGTAGGGGGGGGGGGGGGGGGGGGGGCAGCACTCGGCTGTGACCCAGGCAACGCGAACCGGCCCCTGCCTCCTGTAGGCTTCCGGCGAGGGGATGATGTAGAGCGGTGTGGGGCCAGAGGCACAGAGCCTCCTCCTTCTCTCCTCAGCGTTTGTTTAAGTAAAGATGCAAGTAGAGAGAGCCAAATGTAGAATCAGGAGAAGTAGTGATCATATAAGTCTGAGAGAATAGTAGCGGGGGAAAATGAGTCAGGTATATGAACAGACAGGCCAGGATCTCCACAGACATTCTTTGTGTCTGATCTCAAAGTGCGAATGTTAAGAACTTGAATCCTGACGACATATAACCAGTCCAGTATCTATTTTCTGGGCAAGTATGCCAGAATTCAACACTGTTATAAAAATGGTCAGACAGGTCTGAACTCGATTGTGACATCGTGGTTTGTCCTCTTATTCCAGCTGTGGAGTAGCGTGCCAGAATCCTACACTGTTACAAATAGCCCAACAGGTCAGAGCTGGACTGTTATGTCATAGAGCTAGTGCCAGAATTTCAAGTCTTGGATTCTGTTGTCATAGACCTTCTGACATCGTAGAGCTTGTCCCAGTATGCCTCGGTCACCACCATGTATTTTTAAATTTCCCCCCAATTTATAATCAGGACTAAAACCTTACTCCGTAGGACACGCACTACGATAATTGGGTTATTTTAGGATTTCCTCTCAGAATTTTAATAAACCGCCAACATTTGAAATTCGCGCCGTTTTGTACATAGGACAATTGGCCTTTGTCATAGTGGGAGTGGTGTGGGTGGAGAAATCGTATGACTTATTGATGACGCCACTGATGACGTTATCGATGACACACACTGTCGGAGAACGCACCCTGTATACCTGCCAGCATCATTTGTTACATCTAGGTAAGTTGAACGAAACTGGCGACACGTTAGGAGTATGCTTCCCTTGTGGACGTAGGATTTGTGTAACCGGTGAGCTCCTGAAAGTTTGTCCCCTTTGACGAGGAACATGTGGCGGGACGTTAGGACGTCCTGCGCCTTGTTTGGAAGCAGTGTGGCATCACTAATCCGTCCATAGTGCAAGTAGCGCGCAGAGTGTGGGCCGGTCGGCGGGGACGCGGCGTGCCTGGGGCAGGTGCGCGAGGCGCGTCGCCGCCCGGCGTCCGCGGCCTGTCCTGCCCTGCTGTGCTGTGCTCTTCTCTTCTCTCGCCGGCTCTCACCGCGACCCGCTAAGCGGTTTACGGCGACACAAGGAGCTTACCGCCCGCCCGCGGTCGCCGTGCCTCTTGCTCGCCCGGCCCTGCGGTCGTTGTCATCATTATTTAAGTCCTTTCTTCTCGAAAGTGACCGCCGCCAGGGTCTGCATTGACGAGAAGGTTTCGCCACAGACTCTACAGCCTTCGTTCACGAGCAACCGTAATTGCCCGCATCTCGTGGTCGTGCGGTAGCGTTCTCGCTTCCCACGCCCGGGTTCCCGGGTTCGATTCTCGGCGGGGTCAGGGATTTTCTCTGCCTTGTGATGGATGGCTGGGTGTTGTGTGGTGTCGTTAGGTTTAAGTAGTTCTAAGTTCTAGGGGACTGATGACCTAAGATGTTAAGCCCCATAGTGCTCAGCGCCATTTGAGCCAACCGTAATTTTCTCCGCGTGTAATTTTTATTGGTAAACCTGTCTTTCTTTCTGTTTAAAGGCGAAGTAGCGTCGTGAATCACACGAGAAACAATATGGAAAAGGTGAAGATCATTTTATTCAATTTGACAAAGGTGCAAGAGAATCCAGCATGTATCTGAGCTTCTAAAACAATTGAGCTCAGCTACTTTTGCTCTTCATACAATTGCTAGTCTTGGAAACAAGAGTATCAGTGTCCTTATATTTTTTGAATATTTCCACTCTATAATGTCTATGGAATAATTTTCTGGAGTAACTCATCACTTAGAAGGAAAACGTTGTTTGCACAAGAGCGAGTGATCAGAATAATACGTGGTGTTCACCTACGGACGTCATATAGGTACCTCTTAAAGGAGGTGGTATTTTAACTGCTCTGTCACAATACATATATCGCTAATGAAATTAGTCACAAATAATCCATCGCAAGTTGAGAAAAACAGTGATACACGTGCCTACAACGCTAGAGGAAAAAACGACCTTTATAATTCCCATAGTGCTCAGAGCCATTTTGACCTTTATTACTCATTGTCGAAGTTTGATATGCAGACACATTTTTTTTTTTTTTTTCTTTTACCGTTCGCCCAGTTGCACAAGTCAGTGTAACAAGCTTTAAATCTAATTTTTAAAAAATCAACATCATTTCGATAAAACTGTCGTTCAGATGATCTATGGCCACTGTAACTAACTAAACTAGGTAACTAGTATGAGAAAAAGTACCACCACAGCTGTATCTTAAGAATGTCTTTATTGTCTCCCAAGACTATCTTCGGCGGCACGCCGAAACTAGTCGTGTGAGGCAATATAAACTAGGTAACTAGTATGAGAAAAAGTACCACCACAGCTGTATCTTAAGAATGTCTTTATTGCCTCCCAAGACTACCTTCGGCGGCACGTTAACGCCGAAACTAGTCGTTTGAGGCAATAAAGACATTCTGAAGATACAACTGTGGCGGTAATTTTTCTCATATATATCATGATCTAAAGTCCCTCCTCTATGCAGAAGGATGGAGTGGGTTGTTTTGGGGAAAGAGACCAGACAGCGAGGTCATCGGTCTCATCGGATTGGGGAATGACAGGGAAGGAAGTCGGCCGTGCCCTTTCAAAGGAACCATCCCGACATTTGCTTGGAGTAATTTAGGGAAATCACGGAAAACCCACATCAGGAGGGCCGGACGCGGGATTGAACCGTCGTCCTCCCGAATGCGAGTCGAGTGTGCTAGCCACTACGCCACCAATAGGATGGACCTCCATAAATTAAGTGATTAGTAATTTTGGGCATTAAACATGGAGATCACGAGTGCCCCTTCTCAATTCTAGTTGTTTCCTCCCTTAAAACAAAAAATTTCGAGCGTTTCATGTATTGACAAAAATTGGCTGCAAAATTTTTCAAGACGGAATCCTTAGATAAGAAGTTCTAGGTTTATTTCAAGAAAGTCGAAAATTTCCCGTGACTTTTTCCCCATTGATAATGAAGTGCACTACATCAATATGGCTCTACGACAGCACTGTTAGTAGGATGAACCAGCCATCTTCAAACACGTTAAACTCTCCATCTAATCACACAGGCCCGAGCTCTTATACTAGATAACATTTCAACGAAACTGTTGTCTCCTTATTGCCTAACATGGAAGGTGAATTCCTCAGTAGACCAAAAGCTTCCTTTACTGCGAACATACAAGGCACGGGATGCCCCGTGTGACTCTACAGCACTGCTTGTCGAAAGCATTAAGCGTTTGTCATTGAGCAGCGTCAGATACGAAGGCGAGTGGCGATTTCACCACTTCATCACTCATTTGAGAACATATGCCACTGTTGGATTCTCGGTCTGACCAACCACAGCTTGCTGTTTGTCACTTACTGCCGCTCTCTCTCCCGCTTAGCCAACGCCCTCTTCGTTACACGAGACTCTACGGCCAGTCTTGTGCCTTAAACCGAATCACGGTGTTTTCCAGAAGGCTGCTTTCACTGCTCTGGCAGCTACATCGAGGCCAGTGTGTCCGCGTCCACCAGTTTAGTGAAAAAAAAAACAGTCTAAATTATATTTTAACTGTAATTTCCGGTTTCGGATGAATGATACCATCCTCAGATACAAATTACAAGAGCATGATGGTTACCTTTGGCGTCATTTGGTATGCGCAGTTACATCTGCGTTGTTGTAACTAAGCAGTAATGAAGCGGACCTGTTACCCCTGTAGATAGCAACCATACTCTTGTATTTCAGATCTGAAGGTAGCCTTGAAAGTGGCACTTCTGATTAAGAAAATACCTAGACTGTGTAGTCCATAGAATTGTAAGAACTGATTATTTATACATTCTGCAAGACAGTGCAACCTAGTAGTTAAACATTCAACATCAAACAGTCAACATGTAAGTCAGTGCTGCGCATGACAAATAAAATGTCCTTCAACTAAGAAAACATGCAATAACAAAATAGTGAAAATCGTTGCGGTTGCTAGTGGCTACACACTACTATAGTTGACTCAGTACTGGGCAAAGTGAAGAAAGATCCAGACACCAACCACACTGTGTGAGAAAGATAAAAACAGATCTATAACTAGAGTCCAATACATTGGCAATAAGTCACAAAAGATAAAACTACGCAAAGTAAAAATTGGGTTCTTTAATATAATAAATTGCAACCAAAGTTAATACACATCATAAAGTGTGAGCATACCCATGTTATGAGTCTGAAATATATAAAATAACATATCAAGAATGTTCCATTTCCTACCTAGGAGGACGACGGTTCAATCCCGCGTCCGGCCATCTTGATTTAGGTTTTCCGTGATTTCCCTAAATCGTTCCAGCCAAATTCCGGGATGGTTCCTTTGAAAGGGCAAGTCCGACTTCCTTCCCCGTCCTTCCATAATCCGATGATACTGATGACCTCGCAGTTTGGTCTCTTCCCCCCCCCCCCCCCCCAAACAAACCCAACCCCGATTTACACACTATAATTAAAGATCACATTAGAATCTACGCACACAGCATACACATGGCATCAGCAATAGCCACCTTTATAAGCAACAGAGGACGTATGGTAGGTAACGTACAAAAAATTTCATTGTACTCCACTGTCTAAATTAAAGTCATAAAATGGATCTGTTTGAAGAAGTGGAGAGATATTCAGATAACAATATAGTGAATGAACAGCTGGAAAGTGACCCAGTGGATTGGTTCAGACGTTCTTATACTACTTTTAAATAAACAAATAAAATAATGAAACATAGAAATATGTACCTTTGTAACTAAAGTAGAAGTAAATAACGATACAAATTACGCAAGAAAAATACTCCCTGTGTGAAAGTATGTATTTGATGGCAATCCAAAATAAAAAAGAGTTTACAACCGAACACAAAACAAATCAGTCCCCGAATTTCTTATACCTCATAATTGTTAATGAACAACAAGAAGATAACATTTATGTTTGAAGTAACCTAATCTTCATTGACATCACAATACATGAACATCCCATCATCTGAACAGACACAAGTATGCTGCAGTTACATCCATGTTGAAGAGGGCACACACATTACCTATAAAGCACAAAGAATTAATACAAGAAACTGATACGATCAAAACATTTGGGTATTCAAGCAAATCAGTTGACGAACTAAACAACAAAATACTGACCGACATCAGTAACAGCATTAATACAAGAATAATAAGTGACACAACACATTTCTTCACAAGCTTTGCTGTTTAGGCACAGCATCACAAATAACTGCTCACTTATTTAAAAACACAGATATTAAAATGTCATTCTGCACAAATCACCAAATTGGGCACCACTTACACAGAAAACACAAACAACCCAATAACAGAACATAGTGGAATCCCTAAATTATAATGTAACAGCTGCACCGAATTTTACATAGGAAAAACAGTTAGAACTTCCCACACACGTTAAAAAGAACACTCTGATGCTTTGAGAATTAACCACATTGACATACCAACAAAAGCGAACCATATGTACCTTAACAGACACAGACAAAGTGATATCCACTATTGCCAGTTTGTACTACACACAGAAAACATAATACAAACCTTGAGCTACTAGAAGAGTTTGAAATAATTTCACGCAAAGAAACATTTTCTGAAAACATGTTGAATGAACAGGGATTAGCAGCCACAGTTTTTTCTAATTAATTTTAATTGTTTATTTTCTCCCTAGAGAAGCAAATATTTAATAGTGCATCCATTTGATAACCTAACCCACATTTGACGTATTCACAAATATTCGTTTCGTAAATAATATCCTGTATAACTAATAATATAATGGCTTTGTATCTCCATTGAAATAATAACACCTGTGCGTTTGTACAAATACAGCACCTTTACATTTGAAATTCTTTGACTTGATTAGGCTTGTATTTACAAAATGTGCTGCCCCCATAGCTCGCTATATCGAAGATCATCTACCGTGCAAACCTATAAATTCTTTTTACACCTACTACTATTATTATTTTTATTATTGTCATTATTATCAATATTATTACTATTAGGAGTAACAGTATTAATATTAGTATTATCATAGTTAGTGGCAGCAGCACATAAAAGTTTTGCTAGTATTAAGTTTATTACTTAATAGACTGTATTATTTACTCATATTGCCAATATAGACTGTAAAATTATTTTAATATTTATTTGTCATATTGAAACTGTTATTTCGTATGTAAGTAACAAGGTACTGCATTTTTGAAACTCCAATTCGATGTGAGAGAGGACCTGATGACACTAATCAGATCAGATTACACAAATGAAATAAATTAATTGTATATAGATAATTAGTGCGAGAGTCACTGTGGTGTGTAGTATGATGCCAAAACAGATGTTGTTAAAAAAATAATTTTACTGCACAATTCAAAGAAATTTATTTAGATTAATCTGTCATATTTGTTTCAGTAAATGGCTGAATACATGACGTGTTAAATAGTTATTCTACGTTTTTTAGTGTTCCCAAAACGAGAGAGGTGTATAAATAAGATAAAATTATCGTTATCCGTGCTGGACTCTGAATATTGGGAAAAATAGGGAACAATCTGTATTGAAACTGCGACCAGTTCACGGGCTACAATACTATTTGTGGGATCCTTGGATGACTTTAAAATGGTTTTAACTGATCTCAACTTATAATAAATAGCGTTCATAAAGATGGTGGCGAGCGTTAGGCATTTTTTATGAAGAAGGATACATTGAGTGTATGGATACCTCCACTGTGAAGCACCAGTGGTTATAATTAAAATGACGACGTTCCTAGTGCTCCAGCGTGAGCTGTGTGCATCGCGAGACGGTGAAACATCGTAGGTACGTTAATCAGTGTCCTCAATGAGTATAATAGCTCTGCTTCTGCCATCAGGTGAACATACGGTGCTGTAAGCAGTCATAAAATGACTAACGTAAGTATGGCGTTTGCTGGTTGGCGATGAGTGTTGAATGCCTTTGTAAATTGGGTGTTGGTTTAAAGAGTTAAGAAGGTTGAAATTATCCATACGAAATGCAATGGCTGTCGAGGATAATAACTTGCACTTATTTTATCTGACTGACAAGAATATCAATGTTGCATTGTGGGAATATCGCTGACAGATCAGCTGTGAAGAAGTCCGATGTCAATAAATAGGCTAACAAATATGGTCAAGAAATTTCAAGAAACAGATGAGTTAGATAGTGCAGCAGAGAGAGAGTGAGACGTCCCATTCCCGTGGAAATTGTTGATGAAGTTGCTGTAGCAATAGACCGTGCAGCACATCCGTCAGATGCTATGGTCATTGCTCGATGTGTGTCACCAGAATTGTCTCTCCTTTGGTCAACACTTCATAAGGCTTTGCAGAGAATTTTACACTAGTATCTCTACAAGATTTGGAATGAGCACTGGATAAAGCCCCAAGATAGGCTACAGTGTCGTGATTCGATCTTAGTTTCTTGTCACATATGGAAATGAATGACCTGGGGCCAGGGATTATTCTTTGGTCACATGAAACATTTTAGTCTGCAGTGTGCTGTGAATGCAGAGAACTGTCGCATATGGGGTTCTACTCAACCACATCTTGTGCTCGGTGCCTATTCTGTATCTTTCCACCATTGTGCCGATCGTTTCGGTACTCAAGAGCACCGAATGGTCTAGTACTCGACTTAGAGCCCCTGCATTATTCAGTATGCATTTCGGTAGCGATACTGTTCGGGTCTAGAGAACCGAGGCGCTGTTGTCAGTTCGCAACACGCGAGCCAATCATAAGCAAGCGGCTGCAGATCCGCGCATGCGCACTGCAGCGCGCTCAGCGCCGCGGACACAAAGCAGCTCAGACGACATAGGCGCGCTATTCTTCCAAGTACCGAAAACTGCGTTTACGTTGACATAACGCATGACGCCGCATTCCATCGAGCTGACGTGCCCGCCTTCATCGCTCTTGCCTCCTCCTTAACAGCATCAGGCGCAGTATATCCATTTCCATGATTCTCAGCTGAAATGCATAGAAATTTTTACAGTTTCCCTGGCCGCATGTTTCCATGCACGCATAATAACGATAGAGTATTTGACTGTATTCTGCAGATTTGTTGTAAATGCCGCAATATTTCATCTTATTCTCATTCACATTTACATCGTGTTTTTGATTTTACGATTCGGAAAATGAGTTAGGAACAGTGTGTAGTAAAACATTGTACCAATACATCTATAAAAACACCCGAAAAATTGATTCTGAGAGTTTCAAAGAATAAGAAGATAAACAGAATGTGGTTATAACTCGCTCGTAGAGATCCAAATGATTAAGTAGCCCACTTCCCCATATGATACGCCAACGATTTGGGTCTTAAAAACAAAATTGAAAAAAACGCATTCTCGAGAGCTCCTGCAGTTAGTCGAAGCTTATGACATGCATCTCATGAATGAAAATGTTTCGTATATGGTGCTACAGTCTAAAAATATTACGGCGGAGATCCTTCATCTTTGTCTACTTTTGTTGAGGATTCGATCACAGATAAACAATTGTGACAAGCAAGAATATGAAGATGACTGCTGCTAGTTACATTCACAGTAATTTAAGTTGTGCTCTTAGATTCCTGTCTAACCACAATTCGGAAATCTCTACATATTCGGAAAGAATGGTGAATTATTTCTGACAAGAAAAAATATAAAGGTCACTGTCGGTTGTTTCACTCACAGCAATTTCATAGCCAGCAATTTCATATTTCGTTTTTTAAACACACAGAAACCACGAAATCATTACTGAGGAAGTGCGCTTTTACATGTAAGTAATAACGAATATTGCTGAAAAATCTTAACTTACACGAAAAACAATGTCTCAGAACGTGGTGCATATATGAAGAGGAAAAAATTTTTTTTCACTCATCTGTGTGCGAACATGTGTCATTTTGTGTGGCATTACTGCGCACTAACCACTTGGCCACGTTATACGACAGAAACAGAGTGCTCAATTCTTGTACTATTGTGCAGAGAAACGTAGGTTGACTTCGTTGCCAAACAGTGCTGTGTAAGCCATAAATGACTGATAGTTTGGAAGGTTTCCAATATCAGGCTTCACATAATTGCTTCCCATTGTTACTTGAAAGTTGTAAACACGTTTCGATAGTTACAAACTAAACCATTTATAGGAAAAAGTACACAAAGTCACAAGTAACGTCAGTTCACACTCGTGTCATTTACGTAGCAGAGCCGATGTCTTGATATTTAATGATCTTTAAACTCTTATTTGCATAAAAATAACACGTATTTTGAGAGAATACTGACCGAAAAAGTTTTTTTTCCTTTGATATAATCATTCACAGTAACAACCTAACCTAACCAAATTTCTAACAAAGGAAAATAGTCAATTATGAACTCACTTTCCAGCCGGATGCATCCTCTGGTGATTCTTCAGTAACACAATCACTAAATCAAAGCTAAAACCGCTAAATATAACAAATTATAGGTGTACATAAACCATAGCTCACCGATAGACAGGGCCACACAGAAATCCTAAACCTCTCGGTGCAATTGTCGTAAAATCTGTGGGAGGACCGTTCTGTAACAGGTCTCAGAAGCTTACTGAATAGGATATTTCCATAAAGAACCGAAAATGACGTCACTACCGAGACTAACCTACTACACCGATTGGTATGAACGATACAGACTAGGGCCCCTGGAAGGTACACTGCACTCAGTTTATTTAATTGTGGGGGGGGGGGAGGGGGGTTCCACTGTGTCCTTCATTGTTCGTGCGTTTTTCTTCCAAGAGATGACAGTTCGTGGACGTATTAGGTGTAGAATGACACCTGCTCATTATAAGGACCTCCTTGTGCAATGCGTTATTTCACATTTACAACAACGCAGCTATATCCTCATCACTACTTTCATACATGATGGGCGAAACCACATGTTGGTTGCCATTCCAAAGGTTTGCTTCCGGAACCCATCGCATCATCTTTAGGCAGTTTCAACACAAGTGGCCTTCCATATCCCATGATGTAAATCCATGTGATTTCTGTTTGTGGAGATATGCGAAAGGATGTATCCAGCGATGATTCTCACTTTTCCTGACCTGAAGAACAGCATACGACGACATATCACTCGGATTATACCAGTTACGCTGCGAGCAACTGTCGACCATGACTGTCGACCACGACGAGATACGGATGCAGCATGTCGCTCAGTCTGGAGACCATGTTGGACTTAACTATATTGTAACTTGTGACCATATCCTTAAAAAACCTACCAGAAGAATCTTATCATGTATCATCATTCCTCCACTTTTCCTGTAGCCACCCCACATTCTTAGAACACCATATTTTCATCTGGTGACAACAAATGGAACTATAACTTGAGCGTATTCCCCAAGTGTACCGATTAAAGCAGCTTCCTGCAATGTGTGCAGTCCGCACTGCAGCACTTAGAACACCGTCAGTTTTAATTATAACCACCCGGTAGTTGCTGGTTATGAACAGATAGATACTAACAGATTTGTATTTCTCAGGACTGACTCGTGAAAGTGGCCCAGTATATGTATGAATACTACTTACAGGGTGTTTCAAAAATGACTGGTATATTTGAAACGGCAATAAAAACTAAACGAGCAGCGATAGAAATACACCGTTTGTTGCAATATGCTTGGGACAACAGTACATTTTCAGGCAGACAAACTTTCGAAATTACAGTAGTTACAATTTTCAACAACAGATGGTGCTGCAAGTGATGTGAAAGATATAGAAAACAGCGCAGTCTGTGGGTGCGCCATTCTGTACGTCATCTTTCTGCTGTAAGCGTGTGCTGTTCACAACGTGCAAGTGTGCTGTAGCCAACATGGTTTATTCCTTAGAACAGAGGATTTTTCTGGTGTTGGAATTACACCGCCTAGAACACAGTGTTGTTGCAACAAGACGAAGTTTTCAACGGAGGTTTAATGTAACCAAAGGACCGAAAAGCGATACAATAAAGGATCTGTTTGAAAAATTTCAACGGACTGGGAACGTGATGGATGAACGTGCTGGAAAGGTAGGGCGACCGCGTACGGCAACCACAGAGGGCAACGCGCAGCTAGTGCAGCAGGTGATCCAACAGCGGCCTACGGTTTCCGTTCGCCGTGTTGCAGCTGCGGTCCAAATGACGCCAACGTCCACGTATCGTCTCATGCGCCAGAGTTTACACCTCTATCCATACAAATTTCAAATGCGGCAACCCCTCAGCGCCGCTACCATTGCTGCACGAGAGACATTAGCTAACGATATAGTGCACAGGATTGATGACGGCGATATGCATGTGGGCAGCATTTGGTTTACTGACGAAGCTTATTTTTACATGGACGGCTTCGTCAATAAATAGAACTGGCGCATATGGGGCACCGAAAAGCCCCATGTTGCAGTCCCATCGTCCCTGCATCCTCAAAAAGTGCTGGTCTGGGCCGCCATTTCTTCCAAAGGAATCATTGGCCCATTTTTCAGATCCGAAACGATTACTGCATCACGCTATCTGGACATTCTTCGTGAATTTGTGGCGGTACAAACTGCCTTAGACGACACTGCGAACACCTCGTGGTTTATGCAGGATGGTGCCCGGCCACATCGCACGGCCGACGTCATTAATTTCCTGAATGAATATTTCGATTATCGTGTGATTGCTTTGGGCTATCCGAAACATACAGGAGACGGCGTGGATTGGCCTCCCTCTTCGCCAGACATGAACCCCTGTGACTTCTTTCTGTGGGGACACTTGAAGGACCAGATGTACCGCCAGAATCCAGAAACAATTGAACAGCTGAAGCAGTACATCTCATCTGCATGTGAAGCCATTCCGCCAGACACGTTGTCAAAGGTTTCGGGTAATTTCATTCAGAGACTACGCCATATTATTGCTACGCATGGTGGATATGTGGAAAATATCGTACTATAGAGTTTCCCAGACCGCAGCGCCATCTGTTGTTGAAAATTGTAACTACTGTAATTTCGAAAGTTTGTCTGCCTGAAAATGTACTGTTGTCCCAAGCATATTGCAACAAACGGTGTATTTCTATCGCTGCTCGTTTAGTTTTTATTGCCGTTTCAAATATACCGGTCATTTTTGAAACACCCTGTAGGATGGCAATAGAAAATGCTGCTCAGAATAGTATGCTGTTTTCATGATGGGAGCGAATGTTTACACAGGCTCCAGCATAATAATTCAGTATAATCTAGCATTTTGAAGCAGCCGAAAACTAAGGGTTAGTTCTTTAGTCATTATGCCCTCCCACTGGACCTCTACACTGTGACAGTGATAGTGTTATACCAGGTGCAGACGGACCAAAAATAGTAGTATGAACTTGTTATAAAAAGTGTAATGTTTACCTTTTGCAATGTGTAAATTACCGTAAAAATTTTCATTGTCAGAAGGTTAACTCGCAGCTTGTAGGTGCTGCCTCCTGCAGGCAAGATAGCTCTCCATCTCATTCCACTATATAAAATATTACCAATATTAGCAGTTGCCTCTAAGTGAGTTCGAGTTCGCTGGCTCCGTTGCTGCATGGAACAGAAATTTCTCTTTCGAGTTCCTCTTCTTACAACAGCTGGTGGACTGGGTAGATATAGCGCCGCAGATGCCCTCTCAGAGCTGTAGGCAAACTGCTGGCACCAGATGTCGCCCTCTCGCTACTCCTTTTCACCATCATCATCAGTGAAAAGAGAATCCTATTTCTTATACGCGATCATCAAAGTCATCAGTTCTTACACTCTCTCATACCCATGCAAAATATAAAAAGTCTTAGGGAGCCAAACGTACACCTTGTTGTCTCTTAGATTACAATATCACATTTTTTGCTGTAGAAGTAATTCAGTGAAAGTAATACAAGCGATGAGGTACTATATAGACTTATCACTGATGCGAACCCTTCACTGAAGATTTCTATAGTCACATACCAGCTTTCTGTTATGTTTCCAGCTTCTCCCAATGGTCCCATGAGGACAGCTAACCAAATTACGCACACTCTGTAGCTATGTCTCCATCACTTATTTCAATTCTCTTAGCAATAAAATATTGGTATCCGTGGGACATTCTGTGAAATTACAACAATTCTTTCAGAAACAAAAGTGAGGAACAGTTATATATCGCTGTGTTGCAAACAGTTTTCGCCTTTCTGTTCCGTTGGAGTAAGGTTGGAAACCACATGCGGCGGACTGTGGCAAGGATTGGCGTTCGATTCTGGTCACTCTGATGTAGATGTTTGTGCTTATCCTAAGTAGACCAAATGGAACGCTTGTACAGTTCCTTTCTCTTCCCCATCCTTTACCTTTCTTTCATAGCTGAAGATCCACCATTAATAATAGTGTTGTCTACAAGAAGGTAATGCTATTGTTGAAATGTGTGTGAAATCTTTATGGGACTTAACTGCTAATGTCATCAGTCCCTAACCTTAGACATTACTTAACCTAAATTATCCTAAGGACAAACACACACACCCATGCCCGAGGGAGGACCCGAACCTCCGCCGGGACCAGCTGCACAGTCCCTGACTGCAGCGCCTTAGACCTCTCGGGGTAATGCTATTATTTCTTCTTTTCTTCATATCAGAGACCGCACATCAGCACACTCGTGTGTATGAGACAGTTTTGTGCCCTTCTGTTGTAAACCACAGCCACGTCTGTGCGTCCACCAACACCAATTTTTTACGACTGTTCAGTAGAAACACTAGAGGATCGACTACAGACGCAACAATAACCTCCTTCCTCGGAGGAGGAGAGGTGGTATGGAGGCGGGGAAAACCGCGTACACACACATTTGAGTACTCCAACTGGTGGACGAGTGTCAGCACTACCTGCAGAGAGGTCCAGTTCTGAAGCGAGGTGTTTTGTTGCGATCCGTCGATCACCTCGAATGAGAGTCTCCACACGTTCCAGCACCAGAGGAGTGACAACTGTGTATAGCCGACCAGCTCGAGGGAGATCGGACAGGTCTGCGATAATGACAATGCCTCTCTCAGCGACTAACCGACGTGTTCATTCCGCAAGCGCCAATGAATGTCCGCGATACTCAATGACAGTTCTCTGCTTGGAGCTGATGCCATTTTGAAGACTATGTGTCGCGCCGCCACCTTTGGAAACTTCACGAAAGCCCCGTTAATCACATGCAAGCCAACGAACTATTTGAAGAGCCAATTTCAACAGATACACTTCCTGCGGGCAGTCCAGAAAAGACACCAGCAGCATGGAACCCTCAGGGTATTGGGACCCATCTGACCTCTGTCCGGAAGGAGAGGCACGCATCCAGTCGCAACCCCTTTTCTTTTTGTTGTATATGCATATCTAGATTTCGGCGATAAATAGCCATCTTCAGTGCATTTTCCTTAGAACTCAACAGACTCGCATGTCACCACATATTCTTACAGGTATATCGGGAGATCATTGAGGCAGTTGTTGTAAGGTAACGTAGCCAACCGTCTCAGCATATGGTGACATGAACTGCCGCAACTCTATTGAGTTGTAACGAAAAATGCACTGAAGATGGCTATTTATCACCGAAATTTGCAAGTATAGTAAAATCTAATGGGATTACGACTGAATGTGTGTGTTTCTCCTCCTTACAACCTACAGTCGCTGTGCACAACGGTACCTGATGGAATGAAAATTGGTTACGACCTCTGACCGTCAGATTAACTGGATTTAGCACGTTCCATAACCAAGAGCAGGCAGGACAATGAAGTTCAAGTCAGCGTCCCATCAATTATGAGAGACGTTGCCCAAGCGAGTATCGCCTGATTTAACAGAAGGCAGGATCCGAAAATGAGGGTTGCAAAGTGCACTGATGGGTGTTGACATGCACCTCAGTTCACTTCTCTCTCTCTCTCTCTCTCTCTCTCTCTTGCTCTCTCTGTGTCGTGACACATGCACTCTCTCTTCCTCCTTCGCTTTCTTCTGTACTCACTAACTCTCTCTCGCTCTCCGACTCGTTCTTTCTTCGCTGAGCCTAGGTTCGAGGAATCGACGTTGACAGGGAAACGAGATAAGCCCGCTGGCTGTGGCATTCTTGCTTATCGCGGATTCAGGCCACGGGCGAGGGATCCCCGGCGGCGCTGCGCCGCCCCGGTGTGCCAGCGACGACCGCAGCGCCACCGCAGCGTCGGCGTCGGCAGCGGCAGCGGCAGCGGCAGCGGCGCCACGTCTGCGTCCCGCGGGGCGCTGATTGTGTTAGCCGGCGCCACGCGTCGCCGCCGCCGCCGACGACGACGCCCCCGAAAGCTTATCTGCTCCTCTGGCGTCGCGTCCCCAACCAACGCAAGCGCCTTCCCGGAATTCTGTAGCGACGCGACCATGTTTTGTGCCCGCGGCATAACAAGATGTCATGGTGCTGCCTCTTTTCTGTTGCTTCTGCCAAGCTCTGGGGTAGCTTTGCTGACGTTACTGCTGTGTTCTTATGCCAGTCTCAATATCGAGCTGAAAACCAGCAACATTCTATACCATTAAATGCATCGTGTTCACCTCTTCTCTAGTTCGTGAGCACCACTGCACTAGATTAACAAAGCGAGTGCTTTGCGATTTACGTAACTTCTCCTTGTGTGTAAACGACACCGTACGATATTTCAGAGAAACCGACAATACAGTTAAGGCACAAAGTGAAATGAATAGGTCGTCGCACGGTTATAAATCTATACGCGCTAGGAGGAGACTATGGTCTAAATTTTAACCGGAAAGAATTAATTTCAGTGCTTTAATTGTCGTCGATGAGGAAGTCATTTCAGAGGGAATATAAGCCCGAATTGGGGAAAGATGAATGACTAAATCAGCCGTGTATTTTCTAGTAAAGAGTAAATCCCTTTGTTACCTGTTTATCTTAAAATACCGTGTCAGACATAAATGTTATTGTATCCTGAGCAATATTCTGCTATTAGCCTTAAGTTATTAGGGAACATTGGAGAACATAAATGTAGATGGTCAGACTGGAACATAAACCAGCGTTCCCCCAAATGTGAGTCGAATGTCTTACCACTGTACTGCTTCGCTCGTTCAGACCTTTAGCGCAATCAAGAAACGGTAGCATATTTCCTGAACGAAGTGTTATGGAAGTCACAGACACAAATATTCGCTCACACATCATTAGCTAAATTATATGAATAGATTCAAGTTTGAAAAACTATCTAAACGTGAATATCATTTTGAGAACAATCAAATTATTATACGTGACAGATTTATCTACCATAGCTTCTACAGAAGCTTTGCTCTCTGTCTGACAACTCTTATCGGCGTTCGATTTCGCTGTTGAGGAACCTGTGTGGGGATGTACCAGAACACTCGATGATAACACTCGGGCCGCAAATCGTCCTCCCAATGCCTCCTTTACTATCTCTCTGTGGCTGAAACTCGGGTCTCGTTGACCATGCCGAGTAGAAGATGTCGCCACCTGGATGAAATTAATTCATTTGAGCAACTCAATCGATGAAGACGAAAGCTACAGTATCTGAATTTCTCGAAAGTTGTGCATGTTGCTGTCTTTACTCACAATTTTACCTCTGTGACTTAAAGTTTCCTTTTAAACACCAACGAAAGTGCAACACTTCTTATAACTAATCGTTAAACTTTCTAACAACACGTCAAGACCGTAAAAGTCGTCTATTTTACCAGTAGACCTATGAATGAACTGCTTAATACTCTCCCTTCTGATGAATGTGCGGCGAGAATCATCCGTAAACTGGAGGCAGAGTCATCATTGAACCACAATGCAATATCGTTAACCCCACAAAGGATCAGGAATGTTCCCACAATTCTGTGAGTGGAAAGGACACTACCGGAAGTCTATCATTCAGGAAACTGTTCCTAGTTTTAGTTATATAGTATGCAGCTCCTAGGGCAGATATGCTACTGTCAAGTTTCCAGACAAATGTAGCTCAGGTTCTGGCACTGTTAATAAATGGTTACTCGCCATCAACCATGTAATGGCCTAAGAGGAACGCTTTTGTGTTTTAGTATAATCACCATAATACAGTTGTTGAATAGATATTAAGCTTGGCTTCCTCCTTGAGTTGGAGTTCATTTACTGGCATCAGATGTGCCATTAGTACCTATCTTTGGTCATAAATTTGGAAGATACAAGTTCACACATAGAGAAGAGCCTGTCGAAAACGTAGTTTTTCACTCACATGCATCACTATTCACTCTGCAGCCATTTTCTGCGCACTGTTTCGTTGTCTGGTGTTACACTGAAAAGCTTTTTCTTCAGTGTATGGGCCATATTCGATGGATACGTTAACAGATCTCGATTAATTAGTATGACTGTCGCTGATATTTGTCTTTCTGTATTACAAATCTTCCTGGATGACAGCAACATATTCAGATTGCTTACTGAAGCTATTTGCCGCGAGTTCCTCTTCTATTTCAACCCCTCATCTCAGGCCAGCATGTAAACCAAACGTTCCAAATGATTATTGGATATATTCCAGTCTCTGCCTTCATCTACAGTTTAACATTTTATGGTTGCCTCTAGGGAACGTTTTTGTCTTATCACATGCCCTTTGATTGTGTTTCGCCTGCTATATTTCCAACATATTCCTGTCCTCCTCGATCCTGTAGAGGGCCTCATCTTTCTAATCTTAGTGGGTCAGCATTTCTCGGCATACTTCTGTAATACATCGCCTCAAACGTCTCCTTTCTCCTCTTCCGATTCCCCCCCCCCCCCCCCTCACCTCACCCTAGTGCTGATCTCTAGCTAACCACTGCATGTGGGGATGGAGCAAGCTAATCACTGGATGTGGAGATGGGGCATGAGTGGTGTGTTACACGATAATAGATATGTGGTCAACATACAGGGTGTAACTGGTATAAGGGCATATACCGTTATATTTGATACCTTAATATGTACATACATCGCTGTGTTGGTTGTTTCTTCTCTCTGTCGAAACAGTCTTCCCACAACACACGTCAGAAACCTTACGATCAGATGATTTCTGCACGGCCGTCCCTCGGCCGCCAAGTCAATGATGCCTGGCAGTACAGACTTTCCGTTTTGCGTCCACGCGTCTAGACGTCAACAAATGACTAAGTATCCAGTGAAAAATAAGCATTACTGGCTTGTTCTTGCCACAACTAGTTGTACATATTACCCAACCTAATAACATATGACTTGTGATAGATAAAATTTTTAGTCTGCAAATGTCATAATACAGGTGTGATGTTGTTCAGTACACCGTCTTCAGTCACCAATAGAAATACATGCACTTATACCTGTAAGATGCTGCCTCTGATTAAAATATAAGTTACTATGTAGCGCCAGATATGCTTTATACGCAGGTGGGTTTATATCTGGCATGAAACTTTCGGACACCTTGAGCAAATTATGACAATGGTCGCTAGAATGGAGATCTATGCTAACTTCCAGGTCAACATTATTAGTGAGAGAAGGTGTCATCAACGGTAGGTAAGTATCGAAGGTAGTGCTAAAATGAAACAAATTTCCTTGTCGTTCAGAGAATTTACGGGAATGCAGCCCCGTGTCGACAGGTGTTGACATTCACTTACTTATTTCAGATAACTTACGGGAATACAGTCGGCTGACGTAGTCAGCAATCGCCGATATTTTGATATGTGAACACCCAGTCATTTTTAAGGCAAAACTGCACCAAGCAGGGGCGGTGCAAGTGAATTCAAAACTTTGGTTTGCAGAGCAGTTCTAGAAAGATAAGCACACTGAAAAAAAGCGCCACCGCATAACCTTAGATGAACGACCCCAGAAGTTATCGATAGGGAAAATTACCAGGATTCAGTACTTTTGTTTGTTGATTGAACCCAGAATTTAAGCACAAGCCTCTATCGCCATTCATAAGGTTATAAACTAATGTAATCTCAACGGCTTCCTTAATAACCCTATCCCCACCGTGTTGTAATATTTCATAGAATAACCGGTGGCACTGTTCTGCAATAATCGATTTCGTCGACCATTGTAAGTGTGTGTAACGCTTAAGTTCCGTACCGTGGTCCTGCATGGTTCTAGTAGGCTGAGCAATGTATCCCATGTAAGAACTACAAGGAATGCGTTAGACATCCGCCTTACGAAAACAATTATCATCCTTAACGGAGCCTAAAAGGACTTTAAATGCGGCCAGTCTTAATGGAAACGCACCCAGCGTAAGGTAGAAAGGCCGTAGACCTGTGTGCCATTTTGGTAGTGCCGTCGCTCACCTGATGCACAGATAGCCGATAGCGCGACGCATGTTTGATCTGTCTTTCACTATGTCGATTCTGATGAATGGTGAACGCAAGATGGGTTAACTCAGCTGACAATCTCTCGGGATCTGAAATGACGTGTGCACTGTCAATCAAGGTATGAAGTGCCGGCCGGGGTGGCCGAGCAGTTCTAGGCCCTAAAGTCTGGAACCGCGCGACCGATACGGTCGCAGGTTCGAATCCTGCTTCGGGCAAGGATGTGTGTGATGTCCTTAGATGAGTTAGGTTCAAGTAGTTCTAAGTTCTGGGGGACTGATGACCTCAGCAGTTAAGTCCCACAGTGCTCAGAGCCATTTGAACCAAGGTATGAAGTATCCCTTCACTCTGAACTGGTTTGTCAAGCTGTAGATACAAGTCAGAGTAAGCAGGCTTCCTACAAACGGAGTATCTCAAGGTACCATCAAACTTACTCCTGGTTCAAATGGCTCCGAGCACTATGGGACTTAACATCTGTGGTCATCAGTCCCCTAGAACTTAGAACTACTTAAACCTAACTAAGCTAAGGACATCACACACATCCATGCCCGAGGCAGGATTCGAACCGGCGACCGTAGCAGTCGCGCGGTTCCCGACTGCGCGCCTAGAACCGCTAGACCACCGCGGCCGGCAAACTTACTCCTGACCAACACATCAAGGAAGTGGAGGCAGCCATCCTCCATCGTAAAATGAATGTTCAAGACGACTAAATTCAGATGAGGAACAGCAGAGCAGTATTTATTGATTCCGCGTATAGCACGATCAGTGCTCACTCAAGAAAAAGAGTTGAGAAGAAAACTGACAGGTTCCTTAATGTTCCTCGTCACTAGGGACTACCAACTCTTAATACTTATTGTGATTTTCCCTCTAGATTATAAGGACTTCCGAAGATCCACAAGTAAGTGTTTCTTTTAGAGTGCCGCAACGCTCAATGTTTGACCGGACACGGCTCGCCTGTTGACGGGGGGACCGAGCCGCTCGTGTCCGGCCCCACACCACTCGGCTCGGTCACGTACTCGACCCATGTCTGTTGTCCGGATTCCGGACTCGAGGATAACCGAGCATGACCAGTCACCGCTGACGCCTCACCTCACCTCGCCACGGCTCGCTGCACTGTACTGTACAAGTCCAACGCCTCTGTCTCTCTGTCTCTCTCTCTCTCTCTCTCCCTCTCTCTCTCTCTCTCTCTCTCTCTCACACACACACACACATACACACACACACACACACACACACACACACACACACACACACAATGTATTTATATCTGTCTCTCTCTCTCTCTCTCTTTTAATACAAAAGTAATGTTTCCAAGAACGGGTACGTGACACAGCTAAATTCATAAAGCACTTGAAAAGTAAAATGATATTTTAATACAATCGCGAATAGAAGACGAGTCTCATTTCCAAACAGAGGATATATTTTTCCTTGCATTAATAGGAAACATTAAATAAGTGCTTTCCTTGTAGTCTACAAGACAACCATCTTCATAAAGAAAGCATACAAAGAACATTAAACATTTACAGACGTAACTTGTCATACTTTTCACTTGTTTGCAACAGAAACAAAATTATAGTTATTGTTGATCAGCAGTAAATCACTAACGCGTTCCGGATTTAATTGACTGTGGCGATTTGTTAGTGACATGCCGGCTTTGCTAAAGCATCTTTCAGTCGGTGCGCTTGTTACTGGGATACATAAAATACGTCTCGCAACTGCAGCAAGGCCTGGCAGATCTGTTTCATGTCTGCTCCACCACTTTAAGATGTCATCATCATATCATCGTCTCCGGGGTGCATTTAAATGTACAGATCTACTTCATCTGCTGCGGATGATCTGTTGTTCCTCCATTACTTGAAACGATCCGTCTTTCTGGGTGATGATGACACAGTACTTGAAGAATCTATGATAATAAACAAAAGAGACAAGTAATACAGAACTGATGTGGAAACGTTCCCGTAAAAACGAGGTGTTTTTCGTTAATGAAATAGTATACGAATTATAACATTCGCATTTCTCTATAATACACTATCCACTAACTATGCAAAAATGACTATGTTAATGCTTGCATGTTGTACCTGCGTAAGTAACACACATTTGTCGCACATTGCTAAGAATTTCCTGCTTTTCATTTAATTCAAACATATTAATATCACGGAAAGACGGCCAAAGAAACGTAGCAATTTTATGTCTGAAAGTGATCACAATCTTCTCACAAACGAAAGTCAAGGCTCGATTTTTAATCCTTCTAACTCCTGTTAAAATACATATCTGTTAGTACACATCAATTACGCCAGTTAGTTAAAAATCTATTGCATGTAATAATGCAACAGTGCTTTTAACTGCAGTAATTACTCGCCTGACAGTCAGTGTCATTGACACTGCAAATTTGTTGCAGTTTGTGAAACCAAAGGAAAACTAAGTGAATCGTCGGTTCTTTTTCGCCTTATAATTCGTCTGTGGCCTCTTTAAATGGTCTAAGGAAATGCGCAAATTTTCCTGCAAGATCCTATCATATCCTTGCAATCTGTAAGCGGAGTCCTTTTACGTCAGCAAAGCAGCAACTTCGTTATGCTACGTGTGTAAGAATTACAGCATAGTGTACGAGCAATTCCAGCGTGTGCAGACCAACGACGATTTCAAAGACGAGCAGAGGCCACTTTTCTTAATGAACGTACCTTATAATGCATTTTGCAGTATTTATTGTTGATGCGGTGTTCAAATGGCTCTGAGCACTATGGGACTTAAGATCTATGGTCATCAGTCCCCTAGAACTTAGAACTACTTAAACCTAACTAACCTAAGGACATCACTAGGCAGAGAAAATCCCTGACCCCGCCGGGATTCGGACCCGGGAACATGCGATGTTCGGGACATGATTTAACAAGAAGTTATCTTCATCGAAAGTATGGCTAAGTGCTGTGTTTATACAATAAGCATCACAAGGAATCCTTTCGTGATTTTTCAAAGCCTTTATTGCTTTGGCACCCTGGTCGGAGACGAAAAAAAAACTGTGCAGCACGTCCGGTGAAATGTCCCAATCAGCCATTCTCTCTTCAATTTATTTCATAATATTTACTCCCGTCTTGTTAACGCCAGGGAATTTTGTTATAAATAAAACATCGTTCACAAGAGACCAATCTGTGTTAATGTAACGTGTTGTAAGTGTCAAATAGTGCACCTGACTATGCGAATAAGTCCACATATCAGCTGTCGCAGCACATGTTTTATTAATAACTTCCGCAATAACAGGAGGCATTATGCTGTTTCGTATTGCATCAGCTTGTTCTTTGACATGTCTGCTTATAGTAGAGGGATGTGGCATGACATCTGCCATTTTAACTTCTCCATAATGCCCACCTAGATGTATTAATTCTTGGCCTAGTTCTCTGAAACCTTCACTGCAACACACTTTTCTGTAATACTATTTCTTATTACTGCCGGAATCCCTGAAGGAGCTGTATCTTTGTGAGGTTTCTTGCAACTGTGTTTCTTCAAATGAGTGTTTTCTGACTGGAAACACAATAATGTGGAGCAGTTTATGCACGATACGTACCCAGTAGACGCACTGTTTTCGTCTATAACTTGGCTTTTTAGACCTTCCGTTTCTTCAATGTGTAAACATTGGTTTCAACCTTACTTCTTACTGCACTGGTTCCCTCACGATGTGTGGTTACAGAAAGAGACACTCCACAAATGGGAAGCCCGTACTGGCTGCAGTCTCGCACGGATAATGACACGTGTAATGTGTTTGAAGTTACGTGCTACGTATTCGGTCACGGCATCTATGCTCGATCACTAAACCTAGTGCGGGCAGCCTATCTATTAAGGGTGTGCTCGCCCCATCTCGTATTTTGTGCTCGCTTGCTCGGTCATGCAGCACTCTAGTTTCTTTTCATCCGTTTGTAACAATGGTGCTCCGACGTATCGCGCAGCAGAATTCCTTGTTACTCCGTTGAGCGCATTACCTGGTCAGTATGAACATCACATTAACAAGTCAGCGGATTTTGTACATCGATTAGAGGGAATGCATTTCAATTTCTCTGACTCTGTAGTAAGCTCTGACGTGATGTCTCTCTTCTCTCGTGTTCCTCTGTCTCATTCGTCACGATTGATTGAGGCTAGGATTGTTGTTGAATTAACGACACTGTTTCAACAGCAGATGACTTCTACTTACTTTTTGCTCAGTGACCAGCACTGTCAGTAGACAAGTACCTTTTATTGCAAATTTGTTTATGGAAGACTTTGACGAACATGGCTTGGAGTCGCCAGCTTTGAGACCTGCGTGTTTCTTTTTTTCGTATATTGACGGTATATTTGTTGTTTGGCCTCGGATCAGTGAGAATCTGAACGACTTTTTAGAACACATGCATTCAACGGACTCGAATACACGTTTTACGATGGCTGCGTTCCCATCCTTCACGTGTTCTTCAGGAGTAAGATTCATGACATGTTGTGACACGCTATTTACAGGAAGCCTACTCACACTGACTTGTATCTAAAGGACGATAATTGTCCCCATCCAGCTCAGCGTGAAGGGGCACTTCCTACCTTGGTTCACAGACCCCACGTCATTTCAAACCCTGAGATATTGTCAGCTGAGTTAACCCACTTTGAGGTCATCTTAAATGGTATTAATTGGTGAATGGTTATCTGGGAAGTGATTCGCAAACTGGAACCGGGGAAGTTAGCCAATGTGGAACTCTGCAGTCTACTGAACGTTTTGTGTGCCACAAAATTTTTCTGGGTCGCCACCCAGTTTAATTGAAACTGGACAAATTTAATAAAAAACTGAACTTATCACTGGATTGGTAAGCACAGCTAACGTGGTGATGTTAATAAAGAGAAACAGATGAATAAATGGAATGAGCATCTGGGAACTATTTAAGTACAAACGTTAAATCAAATAACTCAGAGTAAGCAGGGGCTGAAGCCTCAACAAAAAGAATAAGATTATAAGACAAAAGTCTATAAATATAAAGCCTGCCTTTTGCGCTTCGGAACGCCAGGTGGCATGTATTAAAAATAATGTTTCAAAAGGGTAGGGGTTTGTCTGAGATACAGTCATCATAGTTTAACATAGTTTATTAAACCAAAATATCATATAGAAAATTCACAAAGTAATTCTAAAATATGATCTACGGTTGCCTGTTATTTAATTAATTGACTCACTTGTAATTGTATTCAGTGCTGTGCCACATTGCGGTGAAAAATGAAAAGGAAATCTTAGGCGTGGTTGGGAAAAGTCCACACAATCATACCGACTTACACTCATAAGAATAGAGATAAGAAGAATTTTCCCCATCACAGTTAGTCAAAGGCGCAGTAGTTCACCCCTATCGCTGTGATTCAATTATTGTGAATAACATTACTATAGAACACTTCCCGAGAAAGAAATTTATCAGCATCACCTTGCACTTGAAACTAAGGTACGCTGGCGAGAAACACCCGCAAATACCGTGAAAATTCTTGATCAAAGCCAAATTTTTACTAAGACTCGTGAAAACCTCAATATCGCAAATGTAAAGCGTATAGACACTAACTGCAACAAAATATCATGCGGAATTAAGAATAAAACATATCCAAGATGGTACTGAAGTTACACACGGTGGAATTACCACCACGTGGTATCAGAAAAGCTACACAGTCTGAAAACTGAAAGGAAATGAAAAGTAGAAGAAATAAAACACATACACACGAGAAAAGTTCACACATACATTCCAGTTAAAAGACAAACCAGACAACTGAATTTCAAACCTGTGCAGGAGGAACGAACTTCCTACACTACGTGTTCTGGTTATACAAAGCAGGGATCAGAAAAAAAACCTTAGTAAATACAAAAAATATACTCGTGACTAGACTCTGAGAAATATAAGAATTCGACTACCGAACTTTAAAATAAATTAAGAGGGCAAAAGTGTACATTAGCTACGACAGGTAAACACTATCACACATGAACAGACTTACCACCACCAAGTCGCTCTTAAGAGTACCGTCTTCACTCGCCGAAGTTAAAGTCCCGAATGACAAGAGCACGCTGTCCCTTCAACGAACTTCCTCTAGGTAGCCAGAAGAGACCAGATAGGTCCTTTCCGCCACCAAATCATCTGTTGTCGAATGACTACCGAAAGCGTACAAATCTCTATCTTAACTGAGAAAGCTACGTTGGCTACACTGTTGTTATCACAGTAGACGGCAAGATGCTGTACTGCTACCGTATATAAGACAAAATCAACATACACACTCACTCATTCGTTCATACAGATAATGGGGAAAGACAGGAAATTTGGGAGCACAAAATGTAGGTAATGTAGATAGGATTAGATGCTTACTCAACAAACTGATACTTTCGTGTGACTGTGTGCCACTGAATATGGGGACAAACACAAAGTACAAAACTAAATTACCAATAACAGCGCGTGACAGCACGAAATACAAGTTAAATAGTACGAAGTTTCGCCAGAATGGATATAGTGTAAGACAAAACGCGTATTGCGCTATCGACTAAACGTCCAGCGGGTGAGTGATGATAATACCGATTTGACACAAAATCCCATAGCTTAAATATGATGTGTAATGTATATTCAGGCCTCCAGCTAAGATTAGGATCCCATTAGGATCCGTTAAGGATGATCTTTGTTCCCGTTAGGAGATTTTCTATCATATTCCCTGCAGTTCTGGGAGGTGATACTTTGGTGAGACTACTAGGGCCGTGGAGGATCGTTGTACTGAGCAGAAGCGTCACATACCGTACAACAGCTGCGCAAATCGGCTATTGCAGAATATTTTCTGGTCGCCAGTAACCCTATGGAATATCACAACAAGGAGATTCTGGCTGCTGCTCCTGCTACGGGAATAGTGTTATTGAGGACGCAGTTGAGATTAAATTTGTAAGTAGCCTTGTAAAGCCGGCCGGAGTGGCCGAGCGGTTCTAGGCGCTACAGTCTGGAACCGCGTGACCGCTACGGTTGCAGGTTCGAATCCTGCCTCGGGCATTGATGTGTGTGATGTCCGTAGGTTAATTAGGTTTAAGTAGTTCTAAGTTCTAGGGGACTGATGACCTCAGAAGATAAGTCCCATAGCGCTCAGAGCTATTTGAACCATTTTTTGAGCCTTGTAAATAGAGATGGAGATTTTTGCGTAAATTCTGCATGGAATCCTGCTCGCCCCATTGTGAAAAAACAGAGGGTCCAGATTAATCTTACCTCACTCGTTGGTAGTTAATGCTCACTATCACTAACTTCTGACGTTGGTCACCTTTCACTGTATAATGGCGCTATTGTTTACCGTGTGTGTGTGTGTGTGTGTGTGTGTGTGTGTGTGTGTGTAAGAGAGAGAGAGAGAGAGAGAGAGAGAAAGAAAGAGAGAGAGAGTGGGAGAGCGTTGTCTTTCGACATGTACCCCGCATGCCGAAGTTTCAAATTTCCTTGCGCAGCGTTGTCTCATGGCACTTGTGCCCTGAAAATGATAGTGTGTGCACCAGTCGAAATATTAACTGTTGTGGGAGATATCATCTGGCTCGAGTTCCGTACATTGTTTCAACGTTTCATACGCTGGACAAGGTCAAGTTACACAAACTTCTTCTGTTTAGCAGGAAAATATCATCCTTGAAGTGATTGCCTAAATCAGTTTTCTGGAGCACAATTGTGGCTGGAGCCAGTGCAGTGGATAACTGTCTGGGGAATGCAGAGCTTTAGAAACGCTCCCGGGGGTGGACGACTGATTGAACAGTTGACGATCTTTAGAAGTGTATGTAGAGTTACTATACGAAAAGTTACTAGTGTTGTCTTTGTAATCGCCTGGTGACCGACTGCCGGCCGCGGTGGCCGTGCGGTTCTACGCACTCCAGTGCGGAGCCGCGCTGCTGCTACGGTCGCAGGTTCGAATCCTGCCTCGGGCATGGATGTGTGTGATGTCCTTAGGTTAGTTAGGTTTAAGTAGTTCTAAGTTCTAGGGGACTGATGACCACAGCAGTTGAGTCCCATAGTGCTCAGAGCCATTTGAACCATTTGGCCTGGTGAGACATCGATGAGCTGGAGAAAGTGTCTTTAACAAACACAGCCGCACTTTCATCACTTTTTCATTCGGACGTCCTCTTCTGTTAATGGTAAAGCTTTTTACCACAGTAACTGTATCTAGTTTGAAGAGAGTTTTAACGAAACATAAGGAGTAGCATATACACTATGTGAAAACTGGTATCTTCTACAAATAAGTCCTGAATCTCATAATATTCCCAACATACGTCAACCACTTTTCAGTATCCGTTTTCTTCCTCAGACTGTACTGAATTTGACTGCAGATTTCTTCATGGCAATTGGAAATGATTTTCTGTGTAGCTTTTAATGCCTCCAGAGTCTCACGATATAAGATGCAGGAATTCACATTTAATTCAATGCATTCTCTTCCCTGCAGTGCATGTGGAACATTCCTTGCTTCAAATTAGACAAAATACAGAACAGTGAATGCATACTGCGCCGCAGGAGCATACCACTCTTTTTGATTTGGTTGGTGGCATTTCACATAAACAGAACAGACTTAGCGTGACAGTGAACTATAGCCATATTTGCGCCATTTAACACAATGGTAAGAATATAATATATGGACGTACTCTCATACTAATTCACTTTGCTTTTAAGCAATAGAAAAATACTGATGACATTCAGACTTGTATTTGGGTAATGCAGGACGGATCCACAGGGTGATAATTATTGAACTATGTGGAAATTACGAACTGGGTCGTGAACACGCTTTATTCAACATGTAAACGTCACTAAATATATTCGGATTTAGATTATGATATGTTCGATATGCCTGCCATCATCGGCGATTATGTGGCGCAGACGAATAGTGAAATTCTGCATGACTTCGTATTTATCTTGGTAGCATAGAACGAAATTCTACGTTCCCGTACTAACGAAGTTGGTTTTGCGTAATTCTTGGCCTGTAAATACGTTAGAAGTTGTCAGTTCGGTGACGGGACGATAGCGCATTGTAAGTTAGCTTTCATCTTCACAATTAAAAATTTGTAACGTCGAGCCTCCAGCCTATATTTTTAACGAAGTCAGGCTGTGATTATTATTATCATACAAAACTAACTTTTTGCTTTAACCATTAACAATATTACGCTTTCCAACCATCCTCGTTGTTTCCCAACGACGACTTCTTTGCCAGAAGCTAATTCTTGAATGAAAATGAAAGTAGTCTCTATGAGTAAGAATAATTTTATCTCAGAAGAAAACACAAAGTAAATCAATACCCTCTTGCCAGTTTTATACTAGGTGTTTTCTTTTCTTATCGTCGATGTGATGTATCGTTTCTTCAATAACATTTTTACTCTCATGAAAAAACACAACATAGGTCAAACGAATTTCAGGAAAATTAAAAAGTAAGAAGGGAAAATGAACTGAACTAAACTTTTTGAAACTTTTTATATTCTCTTCGACGCAACATGTGAGGTAAGGACAACATTACTTATTTCCTTTGCTTACACGTATCGTAATTTCTGCAGGTCTAATTAATCATTCACATCCCATTTTTCTTCAAAACTTGAATATTATAATTCGTTCTTAATTAACTACAAAACTCACAAAGTTCAGTTTCTCAAGCTTACTTTGTGCAGCGATTGCGCGAAAGTATTTTACGTTGTTTCAACGCAACTACATCTTCTCACTGAAAAGTTCACTTGCTCCATTATTACTATCTGTGTGTAGTTATTAAACTAAAACATGGAATCTAATAATTTCAGCCATCTCCGTGTTACGGCAAACACAGGAAAATCTTTAAAAACTGAATTTGAAGAACACAATGACATAAAATCATACCTCGAAGCTAGCAAATTCGGTGATACGACTCTCCAAAATATTGACACTTCAGCAAGCGAATTGGATTTACAACCTGATACACCTGATATAGAAGGAAGAATTCCACAAACTACTCTTACTCAAAACCCAATTACGTCATTATTTCAAAATTTAGTGGCAATGACGGAAACGAATTTTGAACACGTAACACTACAGCAAGACAAAATCTTGTCTCAGCAAGGTAAAATTTCGTCTAAGCTGACAAAGTTGTCATCGTAACAAAGTGCCCTATCAACCGAAATATGGAACTTGAAAACCGATACCACGGCACTCTTGAGGCCATGAAAAATTAACAGATGAACAAATCGTTCGGAATCTATGTGAAAATGTTCATAATTTTACTGCTGAACAAGAAGATAAGTTAAAGGAACAGTTCGATAAGCAGAGGGAAATTTTTGAGAGGATTTTTAAAAGCGAACGTCGGATCCGGATATCCAGATCGATGAAAAATCGGATTCAGAATTGCAGCTTATCATATGGTACTGTTACTAAAGTGTTCTCTGAAAGAGGTACATCAGAGTAACCCGTTAAATCAGGAATAAAGCAAATCAAAGTTACTTTAAGTAAGTATTTGCAGCAAATCACATTTTTGAAAAGGTTGGCATATATTGAATTTTAATTTCATTTTTCAATGTTCTTTTTAGTATGCAGCTCATCACGCTCAATGTTTCAGTATTAAGTTGTATGTATACTTTTGTCTGTGTATAGTATTTGACGATCCACATAATACACAGTCATAACTCGCTGTATATTTTTTCCATATATTACAATTTTCTCTTTAATGTTGTCGCTTCTTTTGAAGGCCATTTTTTCGCATTTTAATGTAATTTTGTTTATCAATTGAGAGATGGGATATACCATGACATAAATTATCTTTACTGCTGAATAATCTATGCTGCTCGTCTGCAAATAGTTGTACTGAGACATTATCAGCTAGTTGATCTATATCCGTATGTGTGGGAAAATTCTTAACCAACTTCTTAAGAATTTCTGTTATGTCTGTAGTAACAGTAGCAAACAGCGCCGATGCCATTATCCCGTACAGGCTAATTCAGTTTTATTTGTCAATCGACTGTGATAGCTATAAAGCATGTTTTAAATAGAATTTGTTACTTTCTATACATCATGGTTTACCACAATAGCTTTATGTCAATTCTTTGTTTAAACGCTACCAGTATCGGGTGAACAGCAGACCATAACGAAACTTCCTGACAGATTAAAACTTTGAGCCGGACAGTTACTCGAACCAGGGTCCCTTGCTTTTTGCGGGGCAAGTAGATCACTTTCCTGCGAAAGGCAAGCGTCCCAGGTTCGAATACCGGTCTGGCACACAGTTTTAATCTGTCGGGAAGGTTCACATCCGACTAGGTTCCATTGCAGAGTGAAAATTCCTTCCGGGAACAGACCACAACGGATCTTAACCCGTTCAAACTGAAACGTAGTAAATCCCCCAGCAGTTAATTAATTTCTGGTGAGGGTCCTAAGGTGATTAGTCGTCCCAGTATTCATGAATCGATCCTGTAAGTCAGGGAGCGAAAGATGGACGTTGATCAGGTGTAGAAGGCTAGCAGTGGAGAAAATGCATGTAGACATTTCAGATGAAATTAAAGCCGGGTGCCGGATGGAGACTCGAAATCGGGACCTTTGCCTTTCTCGGGCAAGCGCTCTACCATCTGAGCTCCCCAAGCACGACTCACGACCCGTCCTTACAGTTTACTTCCGGCAGTACCTCTATCCCTACCTTCCAAACTTGGCACAGTTTTAATCTGCCGGGAAGTTTCATATCAGCGCACACGCCGCTGCAGAGTGAAAATTTCTTTCTGGATTTGAGATGAGTTTTGTATGAGAGTGGACAGTCGTAAATGAAGTGTTGATCCTGTTGCCGGGCACTAAAAGTGTTGCAGGGGATTGTAGACATCAAAATATTTTATATTTTACGCTTGAATACATTCAGAAACATTTGAATGGAACACTGAATATCGTTTAAATATCTTATTGCTATTTGTGTCAAGATCCTGTGGGATAAGGCACAGCATTCTGCCTCATTTGAACATTCCTCCTGATCTTCCACGATTCTCTCATTTTTTTCTCCATTTCATCTCTTTCTATCCTCAGTCCACTTTGTCCCTGGTTTCTTTGGAACTTTAGTCTCTGACCTAACATTTCATTATGTATCTCGGTATATGTTTTTGTCTCCAATTTACACTGGATTGATTTGTGCTTTCTCCGTGTACAGCTGACTTGTATGGCCCTGGTGTTGTTGACTTGATCCTTATATGTATATCAGAATAATTTTGTTGAGTCTTGTTGGTGATAGACTTCCGACGTGCCCGTAGCATATTTTCTTCTTTTTCTTACATCTGCTTCTAGGCTTCACATCTGCTCTGTAGTTTTCCTAGAGTGTCATCTGTGTCTCTCTTCTGTCAGCCTTGTGCCGAAAATTTTTCTCATGAATTTCCGTTCTTCCTTCCATGTCGCTTTTGGTATGGATTATTAGAGTCTCACTTGCATACATTATTTCAGGCTTGATTAATGTGATGTAGCATTTGATCTCCCTTTGAATGGACATCCCTTTCTTATTAAATATGCGTTGAGTCTTATATATATAGTTCTCTCTCTCTCTCTCTGTCTACGTCTACATCTACATTTATACTCCGCAAGCCACCCAAGGGTGTGTGGCGGAGGGCACTCTACATGCCACTGTCATTACCTCCCTTTCCTGTTCCACTCGCGAATGGTTCTCGGGAAGAACGACTGCCGGAAAGCCTCTGTGCGCGCTCGGATCTCTCTAATTTTACATTCGTGATCTCCTCCGGAGGTATAAGTAGGGTGTGTGTGTGTGTGTGTGTGTGTGTGTGTGTGTGTGTGTTGTTTTATAGTTGAAGTTATAACACGTGGACTGCAAGTTAGTGCCAAGTATGACACTCGCCTGCAAGCTTGCGTTACCCTCTGGGAGGAATTTTGAAATGTTTGACCATGTGTTTGCCTAATGAACAGGAGGTATCGAACATTAATTTTGTATCTATGTAAATTAATAGAAAACTGAAAAGCTTTATTTTGGGGATAACGAAAGTAGTAAATGCATGCAAATCAACTAACAAACGGTCGCCAGCCTAATTAGGCATCATAATTTGAAACATTATGTTTCAAGATACATGAATATGAGTTACTAAATTGACTTTCATTAACACTCCTTTTAAATTGTGCAATGAATACACACGACTACTGGGCGAACTGAGTAGTGGGTAGCAGTAGTTACTATTTACACAAATCAGTCATCATGGTAAATTTAAAAGTTATTTCACTCATAGTAATAGCAGTTGCTGTTGTAATCAAGAGCTAATTCAGCACTAAGATGTTAAGCAAGACCTCCCAAGACTAAAATTGGGCATGACAAGAGTCCTAGTTTAACTAGCATGCAGACACCACAAATGATATTAAATAACATTACAAAGACACTTTTTATGCTCACTCTCATGTGGAAATGCTTCAAATTTATTTGGTGAAAGCAGTATTTAGTTTACCTTTCTTATAATAGAAAAGAATGTAGTGGGGACCCAAAAACCGAAACTGTCTTTACAGGCAAATTCTGCGACTACTTCAGAAACAAATTGCAATTTCCCAATATTGATTTCTAATCCCACTAGAAATAATTTAGATGTTCATACTATAAAGCAAGTAATTCAAATATTAAGTTCAATTAACCTCAAAAATTAGCTCATGGTCATAATCAAAGCAATATTACTCCTCATATAGGTTCAATTTGTGTGCCTTATCCATTACCTGTGAAGCAGATACTTTTTCGGTAACATTACACACTTGGACACTGAACTTTAGTACATTTAGTACAGAAGCAAACCATTAATTATTTAGAAACGGGATACTCGGTTTCTGCACATTTAGGATGGTTTCATGACCAGGACAATTTTAGGGTTCAAACACGTGTTTATGTCACGGGAATTATTAATGAAAAACACACACACTTACTGGTTCATACTACGATACATATCTCAGTTCTGACGTTGGCGGAGCAATGCCATAGTAGTGGTGCCAAGCACATGGCGGCTATCTGGTTTCACACACTTGATGTTGAATATTGTTTATAAATTCTTCTTGGCGACGTATTATGCTCGTTTTAGAGCCATTCCATAATAACAAGTGCACCATACGACAGCCGAAACCACGTCCGAGGCAATTTCAATATAAATTGGCTTTCAAATGCCTCACTTGGCAACCTCGATGTAAATCGTACATCAGATAGCCACTGACTGCGTGGGGTGCTCACCCAGTAGCCACCCAGATCGACCGCCAAAACCACCTTTTAGCACGCACAAGACCTCTTCCGTAGCGGAGGGGATTCCCTACACCTTTTATACTATACAATACAAATTTCCTAAGCATGAACCAGCATTCAAAGTGCAATTTCTCTTTATAAGCAGTCATATATTATAAAATTCCATTATTATTAAATATCCTTAAGTTGTTACAATTCAATGACCTTCAATAGTAAAGAACAACCACTTCATAGTTACAAATACAAATGGTTCAAATAGCTCTGAGCACTATGGGACTTAACATCTGTGGTCATCAGTCCCCTAGAACTTAGAACTACTTAAACCTAACTAACCTAAGGACATCACACACATTCATGCCCGAGGCAGAATTCGAACCTGCGACCGTAGCAGTCACGCGGTTCCAGACTGAGCGCCTAGAACCGCACGGCCACCGCGGCCGGCTACAAATACATAATTACACATTATAGACTACTTGCAATCGATATTGGTGTTACAGAGGGGATGGTTAAGGAAGCTAAATCTTTCCTAGTACCAGTATACCATCACTAAAATGGTCAGTGAACGCTTACTATAATTTAAAAAAAAACTTCCATAAGTGAAGATGTACATCACTGGCACCGGTTCGTGAATGTGTACAGCATCAGATTATTAACGATGAATCAAAGAATGGCATCAGCAGCAATGTAGTAGTCGTCAGTTGGTTATTGTTACGGTCTACAGCACTGCAGCTATGGTTGATAGCTGTGCAGGTAACGCTGAATCAGCGGAGTTCTATGAAAATCTTACGGTGGAACAGGGAAACCCCAGTTATAACTGTGTCTTCATGGACAGAGATAAGTAAGAGTCGCTTATCATCAAGATTAAATCACTAAAATTTGGACGAAGCAGGGACGGCAATAAGTACAAGTTTTCAAGAGATGTGAAGCGCTCGAGGTGAATGGAATAATGAAGTTAATACGACGTGTTACTGGAGAAGGCAAGATTAACGACTGTGTATGTGATGAAGAACTGTATGACACTCACATGATGTTCATGTATCGACTGGCCACGGTGGACTCGACAAAGTGATAAAATGCTTGAAGTCAAACTACCATAATACAAGATACAGAGATGTCCAGATTTATCTTTGCTTATGAGACCTTGTTTGCAAAAACAAAAACGTCACAAGAAAGGAATAGTAGTTGGTTGGTTGGTTTGGGGAAGGAGACCAGACAGCGTGGTCATCGGTCTCATCGGATTAGGGAAGGATGGGGAAGGAAGTCGGCCGTGCCCTTCCAGAGGAACCATCCCGGCATTTGCCTGGAGTGATTTAGGGAAATCACGGAAAACCTAAATCAGGATGGCCGGACGCGGGATTGAACCGTCGTCCTCCCGAATGCGAGTCCAGTGTCTAACCACTGCGCCACCTCGCTCGGTCCAAAGGAATAGTAGTGAAGCCCTTGCTATCGAAAGAGTTAAATTCCAGATGTCAAATTGATCTCATCGACTTCCAGTCGCAGCCGGATGGAGCCTATAAATTCATAATGGTTTATCAGGACTATCCCACCAAATCTTTTGTTCTCAGGCCACTAGATCTAGAACAGCTGAGTAGATATGAGATAACGTTATTGTGACTTGTACGTTGCTAGGCACTCCCTCAGCGTTGCAATGACCGAGAGTTCATTAACAAACTTTTAAGGTTGTGCACGCTAAAGCTAGACATATCCAGAGCTATGGCAGCATAGAGCGAGCAAATCAGACATAGAAAATATGCTGACTACATGGATGCTGGAGCATAACACCACGGAGTGGAGCCATGCACTAATGTTTACGTAGTTAATGAAGAACAGCTCTGTACATTTTGGAATTAAAAAGTGTCTGTACGAAGCGATGTCTGGATGCCCTCCTAAACATGATTTGCTTTCGTTAAGTTTACTGCTGGAAGTGCTGGCGAACGTTTGCTCTAAGGTCGACCTTGAAAATATTGTTAATCAACTGAAAGATTGAAACGTTTGCAGAATATTTATCATAGCAAAGTTCCAGTGGGAGAGGATACTAGCAGGAACAGAGGTTGAGAAAAGAGAAGGAATGTGTTTCAGACAATGATGTATACTGCCTGACTGATTCAGAAGAGTGCTATTAAAAAAGCACAAAAGTGAAGCGAACAAGTACTTACAAGAGTAAGCATACAGAATGCGGTGGTACTCAGATTGCCTTTTGCTACAAATGGGAAAGGGATGTATAATGAGAGTTCCAAGTCCCAACTACATTTGTCTCAGAAATGTTGCAAGAAGGCCGTATATTCCCGAGATTTTCATAAATTCTAGACAGCGCTGTAGCTTCTCCTTCTTTTCATTTCCGCCATAGGGGAGGGGGGGGGGGGGGGCACGTTAATTCAGAGCAGCTTGTTTTCCTCTGGTCTCGTTCTTTCCTAACTTCTTCACTTTTCTAGCCATGACGTTTTTGTCATTACTCTAATTCTGTCTCGGAAAATTATGAAAGCCTCTATTTTTCTTTTGAAAGTCACCCTGTTGTAAAGCTCTCATTCCTGTACACTCATTTCTTCCATATTCCATATCCCTTTGTAGCTCCTTTATTTAGCATGCTTTGGGTCTTTTATTGACAAGAAACTTCAGTGTCTGATGTGCCCGATGAACATAATTCTTAATATATTATTATTAGGTAATAAGTTCATCTGTTTTCTGTATTTAAGACCCAGGATCGATTTCGAAATTACACATTTCGTCTTCAGGGGTCCTTGCGATAGCTCAACTCAGACGAAGCATTAAAGTGCGTGAAGTGATGTTCAAATGTGTGTGAATTCCTAAACGACCAAACTGCTGAGGTCATCAGTCCCTAGACTTACACACTACTTAAACTAACTTATACTAAGTACAGCGCACACCCGCCCATGTCCGAGGGAGGACTCGAACCTCCCGCGCAAATGGCCGCTCAAACGTAAAGTGATCCAAACCCATTTAACATCGAAAATCATTAGTGTTACCCTACTGCAAAGTTAAATAAGCCAAATTTGGATGCTAAACGTACAGCAACCGACCCTTTTCAAAGGTTCAAAAATGGTTCAAATGGTTTTGAGCACTACGGGACTTAACTTCTGAGGTCATCAGTCCCCTAGAACTCAGAACTACTTAAACCTAACTAACCTAAGGACTTCACACACGTCCATGCCGGAGGCAGGATTCGAACCTGCGACCGTAGCGGTCGCGCGGTTCCAGACTGTAGCGCCTAGAACCGGTCGGCCACTAGGACCGGCCTTCTCAAAGGTAACTCAGTTTTCGTTTCGTGAGATGAGTTTGTCCAATTTCTAAATCGGTCACGCGAACTATCACCAATAATACACTTGAACCCAGCTGAACGCCCATGAAGATGAACCACACCAGAAAAAAGTATTTCTTTTGCAGAAGTTGTGCGAGGTCATCTCTCTATGGGTATACCGCAATAGGTTCTGGCGTTCCTGATACTGACATCTCCTCTTCTTCGTGGTCCCAGTATCCTCCTAAGAGCACTCCTCGTCCGTTGTTCAAGTTCTACATCTACATCTACATTTATACTCCGCAAGCCACCCAACGGTGTGTGGCGGAGGGCACTTTACGTGCCACTGTCATTACCTCCCTTTCCTGTTCCAGTCGCGTATGGTTCGCGGGAAGAACGACTGCCGGAAAGCCTCCGCGCGCTCGAATCTCTCTAATTTTACATTCGTGATCTCCTCGGGAGTTATTAGTAGGGGGAAGCAATATATTCGATACCTCATCAAGAAACGCACCGTCTCGAAACCTAGAGAGCAAGCTACACCGCGATGCAGAGCGCCTCTCTTGCAGAGTCTGCCACTTGAGTTTTCTAAACATCTCTTTAACGCTATCACGCTTACCAAATAACCTTGTGACGAAACGCTCCTCTCTTTTTTGGATCTTCTCTATCTCCTCTGTCAACCCGACCTGCTACGGATCCCACACTGATGAGCAATACTCAAGTATAGGTCGAACGAGTGTTTTGTGATGGACTACATTTTCTAAGGTCTCTCCCAATGAATCTCAACCTGGCACCCGCCTAACCAGCAATTAATTTTATATGATAATTCCACTTCAAATCGTTCCGTACGCATACTCCCAGATATTTTACAAAAGTAACTGCTACCAGTGTTTATTCCGCTATCATATAATCATACAATAAAGGATCCCTCTTTCTATGTAGTCGCAACACATTACATTTGTCTATGTTAAGGGTCAGTTGCGACTCGCTGCACCAAGTGCCTATCCGCTGCAGATCTTCCTGCATTTCGCTGCAATTTTCTAATGCTGCAACTTCTCTGTATACTACAACCTCCTAAGTAAATTTCTTGTCACAATGCTGTTTTATTCTTCGTTTTTTCTAGCGGCGTAGCTTCTCAATAGATTCGAGGTTATTTGGAATAGGTGATTTCTTTATATTGTCTTTATACTACGATACAAATATATTTATTCAGCATAAAACAGTGCAGTAGTGTAAATTTCGCTTTTTTCTGATGTTGGGGACTGCATTATCTGTAATAGTTCAGAAATATCTCATTTAGTTATAGGCTGTAGCCGGCAATAGGCACAGTAGCGACGCCGCTCTGGTGCAGTGGCACTCCGGCAAAGAATGGCGCTGCGCCGAGTGTGGGGGTCCATCTGCGAAGGGTCCCGCACAAAAACACAATAAGAGCGGCGGTGAGTAGAGTAGGCAAACACAGGGGGCGCGAGGCGGGCGGGCGCGGCGTGCTGCCTGCTGTTTGGCGTGCAGCCGCACCACGACAAGGCGGGCGCCTCCGTCTCCGCCTGTGCAAACACACAGCGCCCCGCCCCCACCCCACCCCAGCAATCTCACTCGCCAAACACCAGACGTCTCTCACGGTGCTCACTCGAAAAGCAACCACTCTCATCGCAGCTCGGCTGCCATCATACTTCCCTCCCTCCTCTGCCCAGTCTCTCTGACCCTCCTGCATAGTGGCGTCATCTGTCTAACCTCTTCCCCGAAAGTTGGTTCCGAAAGTTTCTGCACAAAAGAGTCTATCTCGCTGCTCTGCGTTAATGGCAGTCTAAATAATATGTGACTCTGGAATTAATTTAAGTCATTAAACTGGCATCTGATAGAGATGGTCAAACGACAGAATTGTTATTTTTGGGCCGGCTACGTGGCCGAGCGGTTCTAGGCGCTACAGTCTGGAACCGCGCGACCGCTACGGTCGCAGGTTCGAATCCTGCCTCGAGCATCGATTTGTGTGATGTCGTTAGGTTAGTTAGGTTTAAGTAGTTCTAAGTTCTAGGGGACTGATGACCTTAGATGTTAAGTCCCGTAGTGCTCAGAGCCATGTGAACCATTTTTGATCGCTGCACAGTAGTTTGCTTCACTTTTGCGATGGATACCGCCACCCTCGAACATGGGCTCTGACAAGATCGAGGCACACTTGTGAAAACTCCCTTAGACACTTCATACGCTTTTGTGAAAAACAGGTCCTGAAACCGATATCAGTTGCAGTATCTGATTTTACTCGCCGAAACAGTGATATTTGTAAGTCGAAATAAATATGTCTGTGACTCTAAACAGGAAGCTCACCACTTAGCTATTTGTTTGAAGGCACTGCCAGAGAGAGAGAAAGAAATATTTCAGAGTTCTTCGACTGTTGTACTGTTCACCACATTTCTGGAACGGTGAGTGGGCTTAGTTTCGTATTTGCTGCTGTTCGAGTCAGAGACGTTATTTGTTCCTCACTCCTCGTAGCACACACTAGTGTCCAAGCATAAAGAGGAAAATCCAGTTCAAGCGCTGTCCTACAGACGAGAAAAAGTGGCTGGAATTTTCAGTGAATTTTCGGTTCCTACAGCTACTAGTCTGGAGATAATCTAAAGCCACAATGGCAGATGAAGAACAGCACCCCGCCAGAGGTGAATGGTCTCCTTGGACGTGTCTCTCAACACTAGAACAAAGAAGACATTAAGTTACTCGTAGATGTCACAAAACATTGCGTACATACCCATTCCCCACCTTTCCGAACCAGTCTGTGGAGGCTCCTATGACCAGCACAAAGCATTCTGATTGGCTCTTACCGATTTTACCCGCCAAACTGCTGCAGCTGCCGGTGTGGGAGTATTGCCAACCAAATTCTGCAGACAGGACTTTCAGCGACAAAACTATTTTGTACACATCGACAAAAACATACAACAGTCATATTGCACTGACAGATAAACCCGAGCGGCAAAACCATTTTGTACAGATCAAAAAAGAAAAAAGAAAGAAAGAACATATATCACCCATATTGCACTGATAGTTAAGCTGTACAAAAGTTGTGTACAGATCATGAAATGCGGAGACTAGTAGAATTTTATCGAATGATCTTTAGTTACAGTACAGGCCTTAATCCTAGACACACTTCTTGTATCTCGGGAAATGCTAAATCCTTGCTTCTATGTGACCACATGAGGCCGGTAGCAGACCTGAAACCACTCTGCCTTACTCACTGAACCATCCATGATACACAGACCCACAGAAAATAGAGCAAATACAGTGCAACTGCGTTCGAGTACAGTGCTATACTATTCCAGGTGAACAGAGGAATAGTGCCTTTGTGCTAGGTGTTGATGACTATACTACCACATTACAAGCAATTTCAGAACACTGGACGCGAATTGATGTCGTGGAGGTGTTGGCATAAGTGACATAAAATTACGAAAAAATTGAAGAACTACACTTATAAACTGAGGGAGAAATACATTCAAATGCGAGACTACATGCATGTCCATTGCTCGGTGCAGGACAATTTTTTTATGTAGCAACAAGATGAGGACATGCATGAACTCCAGCATTTCGGCGTATTTCTCTCTCAATTTATACATATTTTTCGCCAAGTTTTCGTAATTTTATGTCACTTATGCCAACGCCATCACATCACTTCGAGCCACGTCGTCTAAAATTGCTTGTAAATGTGGTAGTACAGTCGTCAACACCTAGCACAAATGATCTGTTTTTTTTGGTTGGTTGGTATAGTATACCACCGTAATCGAACACAGCGGGAGCACACTTGCCAGTTTTCTGTATGTCTGTGTATCACAGATGGTTCAGGGGGAGGAACAGTGGCTTCAGGTCTGCTGCCAGTTTCCCATGGTCACAAAGAAGGAAGGCTGAGGGATTTCCTGAGGGACAGGAAGTGTGCCTAGGATTAGTACCAGTCCTACTGGTGTCGTATGGCCTGGACAAGGCGTGTGTTGCAGGCTGGCAGATGGTGGGGTGCTATGTGTCCTTAGCTAAGGAGTGTTGTATTACGAGAAGGTGCGACTGCAGTATACAACTACAAAATGGACAGCGTGTACGGCCCTGTGCAGGTAGCTATGGTCATACACTGTTTCGACGTTTTACAACAGAGAAAATGATGTTTCAAACAACAATACATAGACACAGGGACCTTCTCTTGCGATTGATAGTCTGTGGGTTTTTTTCCCCCAACAGAACAGGTGATGAAACTTTGCATTGGACTGTGAAAGTGACTTCGATCACTGAGTGGATCAGTACCTGTATATTTGATAGGGTCGGCACATGTACTCGATGATAGCACACAGATGGGGTTTGTTTTCAATATATATATATATATATATATATATATATATATATATATATATGACAAACCCCGTGTGTTATCATATATATATCGAGTTCTCTGTTGGGCAAAGTTAGCAGAGGTTTTATGGTTTTTAGTTCATTATTCTCTGCTGGGTGGTACATGTAGAGATAATGTTGGCGTGACAGACTTGGATATACCCTGAGAGATGCAGAAGAGCTTCAGACTGCAGTATATGTATTCAGTTTGAAGACGTAAAACAATGCAGTAGCAAAATCCTCGTCCTTCTCCCAGTTCCCATAACTGCTTGAACAGTCTTTTATACTACCTCGTGTTGCAGGAGAATGCACATGTAGCAGAATGTGGAAGATACAGCACACTCCGACTTCAGTTCAGTTCCGATTTGAATTGGAAGGATCACATGCACAAAACTGCATGGATGGCGGGGCAGAGTCTGTTACAAGATGCATAGGGACTGTCTGAAACCACCCTGGAATTTTATTATAGCACATAGGTTCCAAAAGGGTGACTCGTTTCGAGGTATGAGAGTGCCATGAATATGATTCGCAGTGGTTGTAATCATTAAAACGCATCTCCATAGGATCCAAAACATGCATGTGGCTGATTGCAAAGACTTGATTCCAAATCGCTGACAGCATTTCCACCATAATGCGTAACCCTATAGATCTGAAAAGCCATTGTACTTTGTACATATTTTATGTCGTCAATAAAGCGACACATTTTTTAAAGTCATTCATCGCATACCACACTATCTACTGTAAGTGATCATTCTCGGTCAACCATCATCGTACCTCGCATGTAACCCATTGGATATATCGCAGAAACTCTGACATGGCATCGAAACACAATGCATTACAAATACTGGAGAAATATCTAGTAGTGGCATGAAGCACTTTCAAATACTGCATTCATATGATATTTCTTAGCCGAATCACTTTCTGAATTCGATGATTTTATTAGATCTTACACTGCTGACAACATGTACCCGCACTGTCGTACTGTTAATACACACCCGGGCGATCACCATGTATATTCAGTGTCACGATATTAGTGTGGTAAACCACTTCATTCAGAGGTAGTTCCATACCTCGATTAATGAAGCTGTATTGTTTTTAACTTGGGTATCATTAGCGACACCTGTGTGCTCATGTAGAGCCAAGACCGCATGCGACAGTAACATATATTGCGATCATGTTTTTAACGTCTAGTGGCTTATAAGACGGTTATGTCTCCCTTTCTACGACACAGTGGTACCACTTGCAAGAAAAAATTTATGTGAAACGTCCATCCATCGCTGATTTTCGCTAAGTATTGTTTGATATTGCCGACATTCAGTATTTGGCGAAGTATTATACTTAGTCGTACGGGATGCATGATAGATTTGCTGTGATTAATGGGCTTATAAAGTTTGTGTATTGTGGTCAGTGTTCCAACAAGCGCAAGGAAAATGGCTTTGGGCTATCGTAAGGAAGGCATGAATTTGATGTGGAAAACGGCGATAGCCATTAGCGAAATGAAAGATTATTTTATGTGGAGAATTATATCCAGTCATAAGAGTACTACGGATTTTGATATTTCCAGAGCCACCATCGTCAAGGGCGTGGATTTCCGATATTTCGCTCATTGTCGATTGTCGTCAGACTGAGGCAGCAATCGTAATATTTAATTGTAAGGACAGTGCTAAAATAAATGTGGTTTGTTTCCTATGGCTATTCTGCCTGTGGCACGGGGTGGCATTGTCCTGTCGCCGGAGCGACTGACATTTCTGGTTTATAGTGGAAGTCGTCCACACTGGATAGACAAGCTGGGGTGGGGGAATGTAGGTGACCCACCCGTGTCACCCTCTAGGTGGGCGAATACTCAGTGTTCGTTGGGTGGCCTCCGCGATTCCGTGTGTTCTCTGTGGAAATTTCAAAGATTCGTTATAGGTGTATGTTTGCTCTGAACAGATATTCCATCCCATGTTATCTGCCTGGTTTCACTGCTTCTCCACATTGCCGCGCAGTGTGGCCGCGTGGTTCGAAGTGCCATGTCATGGACTGGGCGGCCCCTCCCACTGGAGGTTCGAGTCCTCCTTCGCCATGCGTGTGTGTGTTGTTATTAGCATAAGTTTAAGTAGTGTGGAAGTCTAGGGACTGATGACCTCAGGAGTTCGGTCCATAGGCATGCCCACACAGTTGAGCATTTTTCTGCACATTTCCCGTCTTTATTTGGTTGAGAGAACATCGATTGTGGTGCATGATGTATGCATCAAGATAATGAAAGGCACATGGAAGAGGCGTTAGCTGGTTATATAGACATGAGGAACACCTTAGTTTACTTTGTAAATTACAAGGATGACTTGGAATCTATTATACCATTGGCATTCATATTTGCGAGTGAAACTACCGGTTTCCTCTTTTTTGTCGACTTTGAACTAAATATCTAAACAGACGAGATATGTTTCTAAATACTCAGGGGTTTACAGCATGTTCCACCTCGCTGCACCTCTTTATCATCGGAATCATACAGTGCAAGGGAACTGAAGCATACTGCTATGTACTTGATATCTAGAAATATCGCTAAACGGTACGATATTATGACAGATCACGTGAAAATACAGATTTTCTTGTAATCCCAGAGTCTGGAAAGGGATATAGAAAGCATGGTAGCAAACAACCAAGCAGGTCGGAGCCGGAAACAATAAATTATTTTTTCCGGGGAAACAAGCCCAGCCTTTGTACACCAGTTCGGAGAATGACCACAGTCCACTGAGTTCACCCGGATAGGACACTGGGCCAGTGTGTCTGTGGCGGCAGTTCACTCATGACTGTTAGCCATGGTCGGTGACCGAGCGACTTCTAGGGAAATATGTAATGCTGTGACTATATGTACAGTGCGTGTGCTTATGTTTGTTTTTTTTTTTTTTCCTTTGGGATTTGTCTGTGGTCAAGGTATAAGTACGAGTGTACCATTGTTGATAGCTATATGCTGGAAGCAGGAGTGATGATTTTCCGTGATGCAGGTTATTAATAGTGTTTACTGCATCGGTATGGTGTGTGGTGATGCAGCCCGGTTGGAGTTCAGTTTCACCCTGTAAAATTCTAGGTTTTCTCGACAGCACAGAGAAGTGTAATTGAGGAGATGTCTTTGGTGGCAGTTTCCATATTTCACTATCTGCAGATCACTTTTGCAGGGTTTAACTGTCAGTAAAATGTGGCTGCTGTATGTCTTATCGATCTGTACAAAATACTTTTGTCGCTGAAACGCTTCTCTGAAGAAAATGGCGGACAGTACTCTCACATCGGCAGCAGCAACGGTTTGGCGGATACATTCAGTAAGAGCTAATCAGAATGCTCCATTCACAAGACATCCTTTCTGCAGGACGTAGGAGCCTCTACAGACTGGTTCGGGGGAAAAGGTGTCAATGGTAAGTTCTGTGACTCCTGAGAGTAACGTGATGTTGTCTTTGTTCCAGCACTCGGAAACAAGTCAAAGTAGACCATCCACCTCTGTCGGGGCGCTATCCGTCTTCGCTATTGTAGATTTAGAGTATCTACAGACCAGCTCCTAAGGACGCCGAAAATTCACCGAAAATTCCAGCCATTTTTCTCAACTGTAGGACAGTGCTTCTAATTGCTCTGATTTTCCTGTCTGTGCTTAGACACCAGGGTGTGCTTCGAGAAGTGAGGGAAAAATAGTCCCTGACTCCAGCAGCATAAAATATATAACTGAGCCCACTCACCGTTTCGGAAAAGTGATGAACACCACAGCAGCTGTGGGACTCAGATATATTTCATTCTCTCTGGCAGTGCCTTCAAACAAATAGCTAAGTGGAGAGCGTCCTGTTTAGAGTTACAGAGATATTTATTTCTACTTTCAAATATCATCGTTTCGGCGTGTATAAAAAGATATTGCAGCTGAAATATGTTTTGGGACCTATTTCCTACAAGCGCGTATTAAGTGTCTCAGGGCGTTTTAACAAGTGTGCCACGGTCTATTTTCAGAGTCCATGTTCGAATGTGGCGGTATACATTGTAAAATTGAAGAAACCTACTGTGCAGCGACTTTTGAAAGTCCTTTTAGAGACATATTCAGTTGGATTCAGGAAATCATGCAACAGCTCATGCTCAAAGACAGGGGTATGTCCCATAAAACCGCTTGAAGTGTCTCAGAAACGATGTCACAAGTGTGCCGCGATCTTTTTAGCCTCTGCATTCAAGTATGACGGTATACAGCGCAAAATTGAAGCAAACTATTGGGCAGCGGTCTATTTGACAGTGCAAGAGACATTCAGTTGGATTTAGTAACTCCTACAGCAGCTCGTGCTCAAAGACAGGGATATTTCCCACAAAAGCGCGCATAGTGTCTCATTGACAGTTTCACAAGTGTGTTAGTGGAGGTAGCCCAATTGACCTATTTTGCTCCCAAAATTTGGACTTCCCGACATGACGTCATTGCGACGTTGCCACATCTGTGCCCAACGTCTTGGATCCACCATCTTCAAGAAATTTGGCAACAATGCAAAGTGGGTTGTTGTCCGCTTTGTCCCCCTAGTCTTTTCTGCCTCCCCCTCTGCAACCACCTATAAGCAAATCTCATTCCACACATAACGACAAGCGGTTGTTCCATCCCACACACCTTTGTAAAACAAATTTATGAGCAATGCAACTTCATAAACAATACTCCTTGCAGTGTTATTGTATCAGAAAATAAGCCATTTTAGAAGCCTTATTCGATCCACGCTTCCGTAACTCTCTCTCGCTCGAGGTGTCATCCAACACGACGTGCGCCGTGCAGGATGAAGAAAAAATGCCGCACTTGGAGGTCAGCATGCCATTCATCACTCACATTCAAGACAAAAGTTTATCCAGCAAAAACAGATTGGGTTCATTTTGACAATACGTGTATGAAAATGGGACTCTAGAAAACTGTTAAATCGCGCAGCCATCAGAATACACAGAGGAACATGCATCACCCCGCGCTATTGAACCAGTCTTCCAAGCTCACTGAGGAGACAGCTGGGACACCAAAGACACATCTGCATGGAGTTTAGTTTTTCTCGTCGATAATAAGTCAGACATCATTTTGGTGGTTGACAATAGTCTGTTACACGGCAGTGAGATCTAGTAAAATCCTTTGATGTGTCTACTAACCGCGCAGTGCAAAACCACATCTCATCCTGTCAAGTGAATAGAGGTCGGCGTCCTGGTGGAGTGCATAAATGATGAATACGTCGATATGCTTTTGGTGCTGGGTGCAGCCAACGAGCAAGCTACTGCTCAAAGGCACCATCCCGATAAGAATGTTTTTTATCGCATGGGGCAATACTTCCAGGAAACCAGTGATCTAAGTCCACACGTAATGCACAGAGGTCGTACAGGGACAAGACGTACAGCACAAAGATCCAGCAAAGTGTGATCCAGGGAGTGGCGAAGTGTTTTTCAAATGCAAGGTGGTCAGTTTGAACATCTTCTATAAAGCGAAGTGCGCGATTCTCAGATCACCAGAAACTGAATGAGATTGAGGAAGTCCCGGTTTCCTGTTCTCAGATTGTCCATGATTGCCTCAGATCATGCCTCTAGTAGGTCAGCCCACGTGACAGAACGCATTATCAAAGTCGACAGAGAATTCCCTAATTTTTTCTGTTCCCTTTCTACCTACCATGCCATACATAAAGATAAAAATTCAAATCCACTGTTCATGAAAAACAAAGGACTAAACCGGTTTCTCGTCAGTTATTCATGACTGCTGTGAAAGACTGCAAATCACGTAATTTAAGAGCAATATTTGGAATATAAAAGTGAAGAAACAGTTTGGAATTTTACAAATACACAACACTTGCCAACGTACACATACACAAAATTTCAATTATTGTCTGGGAAAATGAGCAAAATTTTCCCAGGGTAAATTGAAACCGTTCTAATTCCTCAGTGCGTCCAAGGCTTTCGGCAGGTTTCTTTGGGAATCAGGCTGATGGCGGAACTGTAAGTCCCCTAGCGAAGCTCTCCAGCTGCGATATCCTCTGCCCACCCCCTGTCGGCTGAGGCACTTACCTGAAGACGACGAAGACCTAACATGGGCGAACCTGCACTAACGAGTTGAGAATGAAACATTTATTTTTAAAAAAATCTGTGTTACTTATTAGAACAACTATATTCTTTTCCAAGATTGTTATTAAACCACTTAATCCATTTATGACATACAAGCTAAGTTTTCTCAACTTTATACAACAGTAAAACTGTGATTTTCATGAAAAATATTCTAAAGAAATACATTGCACGAAAATTCTTTTATTTGATACGTCAATGAAAGCTTAAATTAATTAAGAAAAAAGTCTCAGTATCGTTTAAATCTTATTCACGGCAAATCCACATGTACAAGCTGATAAATAAACAATTTTTTTTATTCTGTTTGTAATCTGTCAGATTTTGACATCTTGGCTACAACTGAAGCGCCAAAGAAACTAGTATAGGCATGCGTATTCAAATACAGAGATATGTAAACAGGCAAACTACAGCGCTGCAGTCCGCAACGCCTATATAAACAACAAATGTCTGGTGCAGTTGTTAGGTCGGTTACTGCTGCTACCATGCCGCACGAGCGATGGGATACAGGGTCTCCGAAATAGCGCTGAAGTGGGGATTTTCCCGTACGAACATTTCAAGAGTGTGCCGTGAGTATGAGGAATCCGGTAACACGTCTAATCTCTAACATCGTCGAGGAAGGAAAAAGATCCTGCAAGAACGCTATCAACAAAGACTGAAGAAAATCGTTCAACGTAACAGAAGTGCACCCCTTCTGCAAATTGTTGCAGATTTCAATGCTTGGCCTTCATCAAGCATCATCGATACTTGCTTTTGGAGCCGAAGGCCCACTCGTGTGCACTTGATGACTGCACAACAGAGAGCTTTACGCCTTGCCTGGGCCCGTCAGCACGGACATTTGATTGTTGATGACTGGAAATGTGTTGCCTGGCCGGACGAGTCTCGTTTCAAATTGTATCGAGTGGATGGCCGTGTAAGAATTTGGAGACAATCCATGGACCTTGCATGTCAGAAGGGGACTCTTCAAGCTGGTAGAGGCTCTGTAGTGGTGTGGGCCGTGTGCAGTTGGCGTGATATGGGCACCTGATGATACGTTCAAATAAGACTTTGACAGGTGAAACGTACGTAAGCATTCTGTGTTATCACCTGCACCCAGTCATGTCCATTGTGCATTCCGACGGACTTGGGCAATTCCAGCAGGACAGTGCTACACCCTACATGTCCAGAATTGCTAGAGTGCCTTTTGGAACACTCTTCTATGTTGAAACACTTCCGCTGGCCGTAAAACTCCACAGATATGTACATTATTTGGCAGATCTGGGACGCCTTGTTAGGTGCTGTTCAGAACAGATTTCCACCCCTTTGTACTCTTACGGATTTACGGACATCCCTGCAGGATTCATAGTGTTAGCTCCTTCCAGCACTACTTCAGACGTTAAACGAATCCATGCCACGTCGTGTTGCGGCACTTCGACGTGTTCGCAGTGACCCTACACGACATTAGGCAGTTTCTTTGGCTCTTCGGTGTAAAACAGTCATAATCGCTCAGTTTGACCAATGCTTCGGGAGGATTCCTTTGCTAATCAGGATAACGGCGGAACTGTAACTCCCCTAGAGTAGCTCTTCAGCTGCGATATCCCCTAACCCACTCCGAGCCCGCTGAGGCACTTATCCGAAGCCGATGAAGTCCTAACATAGACCACCCTGCGCTAACGAGTTGGGAATGAAAGATTTACTAAAAAAAACTGTATTACTTGTCAGAGCGATAATATTCTTTTTTTTCAAGATTTTTATTAAACTACTTATTCTATGTTTGAAATACACGAAAAGTTTTTAAAACTGTGTACAGTACAAGAAATACATTGCACGAATATTCTTTTACTTGATATGCCGCTAAAAACTTAAATTAATTAAGAAAAATCTTTCAGTTCGCTTTAAACCCTATACACTGAAATGCAACTTGTGCCAAGCTGACAAATAAATAAGTTTTTATTCTTTCCGTAATCTGTAATATTTTGATATCTTAGCTACAACAGAATACAAAATGAATACTCACAAACACGCACACACACACACACACACACACACACACACACACACTCACACACACACACACACACATTCTTTTACAAAACACAGATGTACTGAGTAACTGTATCACTGTGCAGACCTATGGTCATTTACTTATATTTGTTGACAAACAAAATCTTCTTAAATTGTCGTGGAAAGTAGGGTGTGCAATAACTCAGCTGCAGAAGATATGGTTAAACACAAAACCACACTTAATTGAGGTGGAAATAATTTGGTGACAGTTTCAGACATTGTCCAACTGCTATAGCGAGGCAGTTGGAACGTAGTGTCTTCTCAGGAACACCTCCCATGTGACAGGTTTCGTAATGTAGCGTAGCATCTATATCTACATCCATATTCCGCAAGCCACCTGACGGTGTGTGGCGGAGGGTACTTTGAGTACCACTATCGGTTCTCCGTTCTATTCCAGTCTCGTACTGTTCGTGGAAAGAAGGATTGTCGGTATGCCTCTGTGTGGGCTCTAACCTCTCTGATTTTATCCTCATGGTCTCTTCGCGAGATGTAAGTAGGAGGGAGCAATATACTGCTTGATTCCTCGGTGAAGGTATGTTCTCGTAACTTCAACAAAAGCCCTTACCGAGCTACTGAGCGTCTCTCCTGCAAAGTCTTCCACTGGAGTTTAGCTATCATCTCCGAACGCTTTCGCGATTAGTAAATGATCCTGTAACGAAGCGTGCTGGACTCTGTTGGATCCTCTCTATCCCTTCTATCAACCCCAGTAGCAATTTATTTACATGCAGGGTCAATAACGCCACATGTCACACCCCCTTATAGATGACGTTATCATTATCATCATGTGATACGCCATACCTTGTTCTAAGATCGTCAATCCATTGCACTCTTCCCTCACATTCCCTGACCTCTGCACTCAGCTTTGTGTTGTTGTGGTCTTCAGTCCAAACGCTGGTTTGATGCACGTCCCCGTACTACTCTATCCTGTGCAAGTCTGTTCACCTCCGAATAACTACTGTAACCTGAATCCTTCTGAATCTGCTTACTGTATTCGTCTCTTGTATTTCCTCTACGATTATTACCCTCCAGGTTTCCTCCAGTACTAAATTGGTGATCTTGTGATGCCTCAGAAAGTATCCTACCAACCGATCCCTTCTTCTAATCAAGTTATGCCACAAACTCCTTTCTGTCCATTTATATTCAGTACCTTCTCATTAGTTATGTGATCTATCCTCGTAATCTTCAGCAATCTTCTGTAGCACCACATTTCGAAAGCTTCTGTTCTCTTCTTGTCTAAACTAGTTATCACCCATGTTTCACTTCCATACATGGCTACACTCCGCACAAATACTTTCAGAAAAGAGTTCGTTATACTCAAATCTATAACGCATGTTAACAAATTTCTCTTCTTCAGAGGCGGTTTCCTTGTCATCGCCAATCTACATTTCATATCCTCTCTGCTTCTACCATCATAGTTTGTTTTGCTGCCCAAACAGCAAAACATATATAGTACTTTGTGTGTCTCATTTCCTAATCCAATTCCCTCAGCATCGTCTTATTTAATTCGTCTACATTCCATTATACTCGTTTTGCTTTTGTTTATGTTCTTCTTACATCTTCCTTTCAAGACACTGTCCATTCCATTCAACTGTTCCTTCAAATGTCATCGGTAAACCTCAAATTTTTTATTTTTTCTCCCTGAATTTTAATTCCTGCCTCAATTTTTTTGTTTCCTTTACTTCTTGCTCAATATAGAGATTTAATAACGTCTCTTCTCAACCACTGCTTCCCTGTCGACTCTTATAACTGCCATTTGGTTTCTGTACATACAGTAAACAGCCTTTTGTTTCCTGTATTTTACCCCTGCCACTTTTTGAAATTGAAAGAGAATATTCCAGTCAAGATTGTCAAAAGCTTTCTTTAAGTCTGTAAATGCTGTAAAAGTAGGTTTGCCTTTCCTTAACTGTATTCTGAGATACACGTGCCTCACGTGTTCCTGTATTTATATTGAATACAAGCTGAACTTCCCTGAGGTCGGCTTCTACCAGTTTTTCCATTCATCTGTAAAGGATTCAAGTTAGTATTTTGCAACCATGACTTGAACTGATAGTTTGGTACTTCTCACACCTATCAGCACCTGCTTTCTTCGGAGCTGGAGTTATTATTTTCTTCTTGACGTCTGAGGGTATTTCGCCTGTCTCACACATCTTGCTCACCAAATGGAAGAGTTTTGCCATGGCTATCAGTATTCGTAATGGAATATTGTCTACTCCCGGGGTCTTCTTTCGACTTAGGTCTAAAGTGCTCTGTCGAATTCTTCATGCAATATCATATCTCATCTACGCCTCCTTCCACTTCCATAATATTTCCCTCAAGTACATCGCCCTTGCATAGACCCTCAATATATTCCTTCCACCTTTTTAGTATCCCTTCTTTGCGTAGGACTGGTTTCCCATCTGAGTTCTTGATGTTGATACAGGTGATTCTCTTTTCTCCAAAGATCTCTTTAATTTCCTGTTAGCGGCATCTGTCTTACCCCTAGGGATTTATCATTCTACATCCACCCTGTGGTCTAGGGGTAGCGTCTTTGATTCATAATCAAAACTTCTTCGGTCCTGGGTTCGATTCCCGCCACTGCCTGAATTTTGATAAATAATCAGCATTGGCGGCCGAAGACTCCCGGCATAAGAAGTCAGCCTCATTCTGTCAACGACCTTGTCAAAGAGGGCGGAGGAGCGGATAGAGGTTCAGGGCACTCTCTTGTCCTAGGGGTGGGATATTGCCCCTAAAGGCGGAAGAATCAGCAATGATCAAGGACATGAGGATGCAGAAGGCAATGGAAACCACTGCATTAAAGACACGTAATGTGTATCCACAGGACATGTGGCCTGTATTTGAAGAAGTGTCATGATGATCTCTCCATTGGCAAAAGATTCCGGAATAGTCCCCCATTCGGATCTCCGGGATGGGACTGCCAAGGGAGAGGTTACCATGAGACAAAGATTGAATAATCAACGAAAGGATAACGTTCTACGAGTCGGGGCGTGGAATGTCAGAATCTTGAACGTGGTAGGGAAACTAGAAAATCTGAAAAAGGAAATGCAAAGGCTCAATCTAGATATAGTAGGGGTCAGTGAAGTGAAATGGGGAAGACAAGGATTTCTGGTCAGATGAGTATCGGGTAATATCAACAGCAGCAGAAAATGGTATAACAGGTGTAGGATTCGTTATGAATAGGAAGGTAGGGCAGAGGGTGTGTTACTGTGAACAGTTCAGTGACCGGGTTGTTCTAATCCGAATCGACAGCAGACCAACACCGACAACGAAAGTTCGGGTATACATGCCGACGTCGCAAGCTGAAGATGAACAGATAAAGAAAGTGTATGAGGATATTGAAAGGGTAATACAGTATGTAAAGGGAGACGAAATTCTAATTGTCATGGGCGACTGGAATGCAGTTGTAGGGGAAGGAGTAGAAGAAAAGGTTACAGGAGCATATGGGCTTGGGTCAAGGAATGAAAGAGGAGAAAGACTAATTGAGTTCTGTAACACGTTTCAGCTAGTAATAGCGAATACCCTCTTCAAGAATCACAAGAGGAGGAGGTATACTTGGAAAAGGCCGGGAGATACGGGAAGATTTCAATTAGATTACATCATGGTCAGACAGAGATTCCGAAATCAGATAATGGATTGTAAGGCGTACCCAGGAGCAGATATAGACTCAGATCACAATATAGTAGTGATGAAGAGTAGGCTGAAGTTAAAGACATAATCAGGAAGAATCAATACGCAAAGAAGTGGGATACGGAAGTACTAAGGAATGACGAGATACGTTTGAAGTTCTCTAACGCTATAGATACAGCAATAAGGTATAGCGCAGTAGGCAGTACAGTTGAAGACGAATGGACATCTCTAAAAAGGGCCATCACAGAAGTTGGGAAGGAAAACATAGGTACAAAGAAGGTAGCTGCGAAGAAACCATGGGTAACAGAAGAAATACTTCAGTTGATTGATGAAAGGAGGAAGTACAAACATGTTCCGGGAGAATCAGGAATACAGAAATACAAGTCACTCAGGAATGAAATAAATAGGAAGTGCAGGGAAGCTAAGACGAAATGGCTGCAGGAAAAATGTGAAGACATCGAAAAAGATATGATTGTCGGAAGGACAGACTCAACATACAGAAAAGTCAAAACACCTTTGGTGACATTAAAAGCAAGGGTGATAGCATTAAGAGTGCAACGGGAATTCCACTGTTATATGCAGAGGAGAGAGCAGATAGGTGGAAAGAATACATTGAAAGCCTCTATGAGCGTGAAGATTTGTCTGATGTGATAGAAGAAGAAACAGGAGTCGATTTAGAAGAGATAGGGGATCCAGTATTAGAATCGGAATTTAAAAGAGCTTTGGAGGACTTACGGTCAAATAAGGCAGAAGGGATGGATAACATTCCATCAGAATTTCTAAAACCATTGGGGGAAGTGGCAACAAAACGACTATTCACGTTGGTGTGTAGAATATATGAGTCTGGCGATATACCATCTGACTTTCGGAAAAGCATCATCCACACAATTCCGAAGACGACAAGACCTGACAAGTGCGAGAATTATCGCACAATCATCTTAACAGCTCATGTATCGAAGCTGCTTACAAGAATAATATACAAAAGAATGGAAAAGAAAATTGAGAATGCGCTAGGTGACGATCAGCTTGGCTTTAGGAAAAGTAAAGGGACGAGAGAGGCAATTCTGACGTTACGGCTAATAATGGAAGCAGGGCGAAAGAAAAATCAAGACACTTTCATAGGATTTGTCGACCTGGAAAAAGCGTTCGACAATATAAAATGGTGCAAGCTGTTAGAGATTCTGAAAAAAGTAGGGGTAAGCTTTTCACTTCTTGTCTATCTTTTCTATTATTTTGTTTTGTTATTATTATTATTACTACTTGCGTAACAACGCATATACGAAAAGAGCCGCGAAATACCTTTCAGTAATGCTGTGCCATGAATTTCTTTATAAACATTAATTTTCAACAAAACAGAATATATCGTATTGTTATTGTTCTGTATCTGGCTTTCTATTAAAGGAACATTTTTACGTTACTATAACTCACTATAAAATTCAACATATCTTCCCTACTTTATAGTTATTGAAAATGAAAATTACTTTGTTATGAATACTGATGTTACAGTTCGCAATGATTGCTCAACATCAAAATTTTGCAGTGGATTTTTGTTAACAGTAAAACACCAATAATTACCACGACTAGCACAAGAACATGAGACTATTATCGGAGAAAAAGACGTTTTTTCTATAAGGTTTGCCAGACCAGAACTAAGCACAGCAAGATTCCTATTATGTTACGAAGGTAAATTATCTTTTTTGTACTGTTAGTAATATATTATCAGCAGCCCGCGTCAACCTGCAAAACACATCACAAAATCTGCTGCTCTGCTCTGCATGTCCGAAAGCTGAAAGGAATAATTTTATTTCACTATTACCTCCCCGCTTCTTTGCGGTATGATAGATTTCATTTAATGCAGTTTGAATGCGCCGCGGCAGCGGCTCGTTCGTTCGTAGCGCAGCTCTGCACCACGGATAATATTTAGATAACTGAAAATGTCTTAAAGGGATGGGATAATATGCCGAGCAAGCTATTACAAATAATAATGCAAGGTTTCATTAAATAACTCTATTCAAAACATTTAAATATGTTAATTATTACACACCTTTAAAATGAGTACGTAATGGCGTACATCTCTCCGTCTTGACAAAAGAAGGCTACGCTAGCGTACAATACAACGTCACAGGCTATCCTACTCCCGTAACTCCAAGAAGAAGACAGAGAAATTAATGTTCGTGCTGTATTATTTATACTAGTCACACATTCTCATCTTTGTTTGATATTTATCGTCTGTGGCGGTTTCAGTACTCGCCGACACAGATATTATCTAAAATAAATAATTAAAAAAGTACATAATTCCATACAATAACAAAACATGATACACAATGTTTTCTCTTTACTACATAATATGTCTTTTGCTAATAGACGTTACAATGCCCCCTGGCTGCAATTGACTAACGTTAAGAATGTTCGGCAATATGCTGCCACTAACGTCCGTTTTGTAATTGTCTATCACCTTATTTGGAATATTCACTGTTCACTTCCTTGCTCTTTTGCACTACTGTTTTAATTACACTCTTTATGGTTTTCTCACACATTGCGAGGTGACCGTAAACCTAGTCCCAGGGTCATTACAGTTTCCTGGCTCCCCCATTCGGGCTACGTGCGGTCAGAAAACCTGGGAAAACTGCACCGGAGCCATGGTCATCTCGCCTGGTTTGTCTTAAAACACAGTTTGATTGTTCATCAAAAAAGGTTGGACTTCATCCAATGTTCATAGATAACAAAGGTTATTTATGACAAAATGTTAAACTCTTAGTCTCCTTGTTAAAAATGTACCTTCTACACTCTTTCACATTTGTGTTCTGTGTCACACTGAAAGTCAATCATTAAACAGTTTTACAGTAGTGTAATGGATTGTCTCTACACTTACTAACGACAAATGTTCTACCATGGTATGGCATTCGTGTCAGTTTGCTTCACTAATGTGACGAAAACATATAACATATATCATTGAACCAATGAATATTTTGAGTCTATACACAGTAACTAAAGAAAAAAAAAATGTTTGTCACGTAATTTCGTGTCCAACAAATCATTTTCATATTAGTACATTAACAACGTAGTTGGTAATGTTCGGTTGAAAGTCAACAATGTACGAAGCGGGCGGCGCGAAGCAATTGTTGCTTAGCGTCGTCTGGAACGCGGCGTGCCAACGACCGCTGGGGTCGACGACCTGCTCGCAGTAACAGCGACGGCGTGCTGAGGTGGCGCCCGAGCAGTCGCGAACCGCGCCGAACCATTCACCAATGTCGGCGTGTTGCAGTGGTTTCCCGCGACCGGCTGGCTGGCGGCACGGCACTCGTCTCTGCTTCTCCGCATGGCGCCCCGTCGTAAAGCATGAAACAAATATTCCACAACGGTGTACTGTCTTTAAGGATACAGATTATTAGCTGTGGGAGAAAATGCAACTTGGTTAAAAGCGTTTATTGTTCAGTAAGCTGTCGCTTCGCTGGTATGCACAGGATGTTTTGGCGTGATAACAGGTTTCTTGTGACACTAGTGTTCAGGGTTCGTCACACACACGTTGTACTACACACTTTCACTTATTCTCACGGTCGATACGCTGCCAGAGCGTCTCTCAACACGCGAAAATGTTTCAGTTCACACACACTAAATGTTTCCGTCGAGCGATGTTTGTTTGAATCAACTCAGAACGGATCACTAACTACCGTTTTTGCACACAGTGTATTGTTCGTTGAGCACTGCACTATGACAGTTAGTCACTCAACACTTAACTTATACCGACGCATATATTGGTGCAGATACAACAGTCATTTTCTGTCCCTACTACACACAATATTCCGTCCTTTTCTAGATTGTTTATGCACACAGTTTATTTTTAATGCATATCAACTGTTCTTAGCATAATCACTCTCATCTACATTGGGTCCATTGTTTTTACCTTGTCATTACACAACTTTAATACTATTACTAGGCATATATGGCTTTTTTGTAATTATTTAAAGGTGTGTGATTTTTGGTACATAGCTTTCTTTTCCTTTTTCAGTGTAGCTTGCCATCTAGCAAACAGATTTTACCATGTGCATGACAGCTTGACTTGGGCATATTGCTCAATAAATACTTCATTTAGTACTAGTATTATTTTTAATAATCTGTCCTACAGGACTACAGTGTAGTTTCCGCGTGACTTGATTCGCGTACCGCGTAATTAATATTCAAGGGCGTGTACCAAGTACACAGGCTTCAATTGAAGCATCGATACATACAAAGCGTAGGTTACACGGAACGGGTTTGTTTTTAATCGAATTCTGCTCCAGTGACGTTCTCAGATCACTACTGGCAGTAAACGTTACATCACATAATTGTTTCGTACTACAAAGTCAATTTTTTGCTAGTAGAGACTCTCTCTCAGGGTTCCTTAATTCTAACACAATTACATCTGTTACATTACTATATGAGATTTCATCATTAATTGTACTTATTTACTACAAATGAAAAATGATTCAAGAAATTAATCATTATTTTATCAACAAAAAGATTATTCATTGCTTGATGAGCATATAGTATTTTAATGACACTAATTGTCTGTAAACAAAGTCTTCCATTTTCATGCTATTGCTCAGTTTACTGATTCTACTTCCTCAAAATTTTAACTATACACAAATTCTTTCTTAAAGCTAACATACTTATACTCTAAAACACAATTGAAATCGTCTTACTGCTACTTTTTACATCTGACATGTCAGTGAATAAATAATTTTACTATCCCACTCTAACATCTTTCAAATCTCTCTAGCCACTACTTCCCTCCTCGACCAAGGGATGGAGTAAGATGCACGACAGTATGTTTTGTGGGGCATCACCTCTATGTGATAGTGGTACCCCTTGACTATTCCTGGTCGGTCGGTAAATACCATGGTATATTCCGATAGCAGCTGCGTCAACTGTTGCTTTTGTATGTTGCTTAAACCTTCAGATTCCTGTACTTTGGTTTGAAATTCAACAACATTTGTTTCAAAATTTCGATCTTCTATACTCGGATAATAGAGATCTGTCATAGGTGAATAATCATTGAGGTGTAGTACCCAGGGGTTCCTACATTTGATATTAATTCGATTGTAACATGGCACAAGTACCTCCTTCGATTTCATCATAGACAACTCAATCCTCCTACCTTTATTAACTATGCTTAGTTTTCCCGAGGAGAGGTCGATCACTGCGTCCCTCTCATGGAGAAAATCTACTCCCAGAATGCAGGCCACCTTTAACCCTTTAACAATGAGGAACGAGCTCACTATGGCTTCGCCCTCCTTATAAATCTCCACCTGCACCTGGTACTTAACTAATTGGCTCTGTGCACTTATAGCTCCAGACACCTTGCAATTATTAACCGGGAAAGTCGGTATGCTACGTCCCTTCCCCAGCGCTTTACACAACTCTGTACTCATTACACTCACCGAGGCACCTGTGTCGATGGTTATATTCACTGCAACATCATTGATTTTCGCTTCTATTATGGCTTGCACATTTTCGTTGCTATCTTTCTTACATTCATGCGGTTCGGTCAGTAGATCTTTATCCATACTGATACCGTCGTCGTATCGCAGCATATGTATTCCAGGGATATTATTGTCATTCGTGTTGCTCTCACTCCACCCCTCGGCCAGCGATGGAGAGCATATCGAGGCCGATTCTAGTTTGTTGGATGGCTTGCTTCCGAGGTACTTGGACGGCTATTGTCCGCGACCTCTACTATGTGTACGTTTTAGGCCGCCACGACTGCGCAATAGGCGCGTTTTTCAGTGGTGGTCTGTTGTTATCGTACCGGTCACTACCCTGCCGCTCTGGGCTTGGTCGGTGATTCTGATCCAATTGCGATTACTGTCGCTGTAATTGCTATGCCACTGACCACGCGCATTTTTCCAGCGGTTGGTTCCTGGCAGTATGGAATCGTACCGGTCGTCAAATCGACGCTTTTTATTATGGGACGGTTGACTATACCCGTTCTGACTTCTCCCATTATTACCATTTTGCGAATGCTCTTGCCTCTTGTTACCACCCCCACCATTTCCATGGTTGTGGTTTTGTGCACTATTATTTCTATCATGTTTACACCCTGATCCATTATTGCGCGAGTGATCACACGCTACTTTTGCGTCTTCCTGGATTAAGTCTATTGAATCTAGAACAGACAGGAAATGTTCCATGTCGCTCTCTGGTACGTGTATTGATTTCTCTTTGATATGAATGGGTAAATGTGATTTTAGGAGTCTTATTATGTCTCTTGGTGAGATAGGCTCGTCGCAGTAGCGCGTTTTGTTTGTATATTTCTCGAAATACCGTCTCAGATTCCCAAGACGGGGTGAGTACGGTTCGGGATTGTATACTTCTTTTCTTAGCCGCTCTTGTATACAAGGCGACCAGTATTTCGACAAAAACGCCCTTTCAAACTGTTCATACGTCATGCAGCTGTCTGCTACTTCCGTAGCCCACAACGCTGCATCACCCTGAATGTATGACATTACGTATTGAATTTTCTGTGCTTCGTTCCACACACTAGGCAAGATATTTTTAAAGCTTTTTATGAATACTACTGGGTGTACTGACTTCCGTTCAGTAGTAAACGTGTGAAATTGCCTATTTTTTATCAAACTTTCTTCAACTAATATTTTTGGACTATACTGGTTTGCTCCTGGGACATAGGCTGTGTGCTCCGAACCGAAGCTACAGCTCTTCGCATTATCGCCTAAGGATTCACCATTGTTGCGTCGCGTATAAGTTTGTGCGTTGCCAAAAACATTGGCTGTTGGCGACATAGTTTCATGTTCAAGATGTTTGTTACTCTGTGCTAAACCCTTTTCCAAGTCGGATATCCGTTTGTTAATATTCACTTGCCACTGCGGAATATCCTCACTGAGTATTTGTTTGATGGTTTGCACGTCGTTCTGTACCTGACTATTTACTGCGGTACTGAACGATTCGGGATCTCTATCTGCCATGGCTGCTTGTACCTTAGAATTAATATTTTTGTCGATCTCACTGTCCTTCGCTTCTAGCCATGAGTTGAATTCGGTTTCAATTTTAGTCGCTTGTTCGTTCCACTTCTGCTCTACGAGCTGTGTGGAATCTATTTCTAGCTTTTCTAATCGGTTGGCTAAGACACCTATCTCGTCTACCCTGTTAGTGTTTGCTACTTGCAGGTTGTTGACCTGTACAGTCAACTCCTGCACGGCCTTAGGTATCGACTCATAATTCTGTTTCATACAGGCAATCTCTTTTTTCATATTTTCTAACGATTGCCCAAGTTGCTGGTCCCGCTCAGCTTGCTGGCGATCCCGCTCAGCCTGCTGGGCAAGAAACTTTTCCTCTAGCCGGCGATCCCGCTCAGCTGGCTGGGCAAGGAAATTTTCTGTTAACTGGCGATCTTGCTCAGCTTGCTGGGCAAGGAAATTTTCTGCTAACTGGCGATCTCGCTCAGCTTGCTGGCGATCTCGCTCAGCTTGCTGGCGATCTCGCTCGGCTTGCTGTTGCGCAAATTTTGCCTGGTAATCCAGCACGCGCTCTAATATCGCCTGAAGTGGATACCCCCCAGGCAGATTACCACTCTCTGGTTCCTGCTTTTCTGGAGGTGGTGCAATTTCTTTATCTACCTCTCCTTGAGCACTGGTGGGCGGTGGCATCACTTCCTGTGCCCCTGCCCCCACATTTTCGCATGGTATATCCTCAAAGAGAGTACTCGTACTGCTTAATGCACCCGTTTCTACATTTCCTGCACTAACTAATGGCTGTTCCTCAGTATCCATATTGCTCGGACGTTAACTACGCAATTTCACCATATTCATAAATTACCTACTCGAACACAAGGTCTGACAGTTTTTCCTTGCACACAAAATATGTTAATTTATCTCCAATACACTGGACACTAAAAATTACTATCTACAATCAACTTTGCCCTGTCATAAACACTAACTTCAAACTACGCACACCACTAGCGATATGAGATCACTTCACTGGAGTTAAGCTTCTACAAACAGGACAACTACACTGTAGTCTTACCTTTAGTTTATCTGATTTCGGGGTTCGGCTGCCCCCGGATGTAGTCGTTACAGTTTCTCAGTACTATCAGGATCGTTTCCTCTGACTCGCTAGCAGTGGGGCGTTTTTTCACGAAAGAATGTTTGTACATTCATTAATACATGGCATTAATCATGATACACATACATACATTTACCACTAAATACATACATATATATAACAATGTACACTGAAAGAAAATACATAAAACAATTATTTTCGTGGCCACTGCAAATTCGGGCCCCGCGTTGGGCGCCAGTTTCACTTCTTGTCTCTCTTTTCTATTATTTTGTTTTGTTGTTATTATTGTTGTTACTTGCGTCACAACGCATATACGAAAAGAGCCGCGAAATACCTTTCAGTAATGCTGTGCCATGAATTTCTTTATAAACATTAATTTTCAACAAAACAGAATATATCGTATTGTTATTGTTCTGTATCTGGCTTTCTATTAAAGGAACATTTTTACGTTACTGTAACTCACTATAAAATTCAACATATCTTCCCTACTTTATAGTTATTGAAAATGAAAATTACTTTGTTATGAATACTGATGTTACAGTTCGCAATGATTGCTCAACATCAAAATTTTGCAGTGGATTTTTGTTAACAGTAAAACACCAATAATTACCACGACTAGCACAAGAACATGAGACTATTATCGGAGAAAAAGACGTTTTTTCTATAAGGTTTGCCAGACCAGAACTAAGCACAGCAAGATTCCTATTATGTTACGAAGGTAAATTATCTTTTTTGTACTGTTAGTAATATATTATCAGCAACCCGCGTCAACCTGCAAAACACATCACAAAATCTGCTGCTCTGCTCTGCATGTCCGAAAGCTGAAAGGAATAATTTTATTTCACTATTACCTCCCCGCTTCTTTGCGGTATGATAGATTTCATTTAATACAGTTTGAATGCGCCGTGGCAGCGGCTCGTTCGTTCGTAGCGCAGCTCTGCACCACGGATAATATTTAGATAACTGAAAATGTCTTAAAGGGATGGGATAATATGCCGAGCAAGCTATTACAAATAATAATGCAAGGTTTCATTAAATAACTCTATTCAAAACATTTAAATATGTTAATTATTACACACCTTTAAAATGAGTACGTAATGGCGTACATCTCTCAGTCTTGACAAAAGAAGGCTACGCTAGCGTACAATACAACGTCACAGGCTATCCTACTCCCGTAACTCCAAGAAGAAGACAGAGAAATTAATGTTCGTGCTGTATTATTTATACTAGTCACACATTCTCATCTTTGTTTGATATTTATCGTCTGTGGCGGTTTCAGTACTCACCGACACAGATATTATCTAAAATAAATAATTAAAAAAAGTACATAATTCCATACAATAACAAAACATGGTACACAATGTTTTCTCTTTACTACATAATATGTCTTTTGCTAATAGACGTTACAAGCTATAGGGAGAGACGGGTCATATACAATATGTACAACAACCAAGAGGGAATAATAAGAGTGGACGGTCAAGAACGAAGTGCTCGTATTAAGAAGGGTATAAGACTAGGCTGTAGCCTTTCGCCCCTACTCTTCAATCTGTACATCGAAGAAGCAATGATGGAAATAAAAGAAAGGTTCAGGAGTGGAATTGAAATACAAGGTGAAAGGATATCAATGATACGATTCGCTGATGACATTGCTATCCTGAGTGAAAGTGAAGAAGAATTAAATGATCTGCTGAACTGAATGAACAGTCTAATGAGTACACAGTTTGGTTTGAGAGTAAATCGGAGAAAGACGAAGGTAATGAGAAGTAGTAGAAATGAGAACAGCGAGAAGCTTAACATCAGGATTGATGGTCACGAAGTCAATGAAGTTAAGGAATTCTGCTACCTAGGCAGTTAAATAACCAATGACGGACGGAGCAAAGAGGACATCAAAAGCAGACTCGCTATGACAAAAAAGGCACTTCTGGCCAAGAGAAGTCTACTAATTTCAAATACCGGCCTTAATTTGAGGAAGAAATTTCTGAGGATGTGCGTCTGGAGTACAGCATTGTATGTTAGTGAAACATGGACTGTGGGAAAACCGGAACAGAAGAGAATCGAAGCATTTGAGATATGGTGCTATAGACGAATGTTGAAAATTAGGTGGACTGATAAGGTAAGGAATGAGGAGGTTCTATGCAGAATCGGAGAGGAAAGGAATATGTGGAAAACACTGATAAGGAGACGGGACAGGATGATAGGACATCTGCTAAGACATGAGGGAATGACTTCCATGGTACTGGAGGGAGCTGTAGAGGGCAAAAACTGTAGAGGAAGACAGAGATTGGAATACGTCAAGCAAATAATTGAGGACGTAGGTTGCAAGTGCTACTCTGAGATGAAGAGGTTAGCACAGGAAAGGAATTCGTGGCGAGCCGCATCAAACCAGTCAGTAGACTGATGACCAAAAAAAAAAAAAAATCCTTAAATTTGACCTCCAGCCATTCCTGCTTGCCCATTTTCTCTTCGTTGCTTTTGTTTATGTTCATCTTATATCCTCCCTTCAAGACACTGTCCATTCCATTCAACTGTTCCTCCAAATCCTTTGCTGTCTCTGAAAAAATTACGATGTAATCGGCAAATCTCAAAGCTTTTATCTTTTCTCCCTGAATTTTAATTCCTACTACATTTTTTTTTTTGTTTCCTTGCCCTCGTCTTTTTATCTACTTGATCCTCTGCTGCTTTCCTATCTCTCAAAGCTACTCATACTTCTTCTATTGTATTCCTTTCCCCTGTTCTTGTCAATTGTTCCCTAATGGTCCCTCTGAAACTCTGTACATACTGTCGCTCCTTCAGTTTATCCATTTCCCATTTCCTTAAATTCCTGTCTTTTTACAGTTTCTTTAGTTTTAATCTACAGCTAGTAACCAATAAATTGTGGACAAGGATCACATCTGTCCCTGTAAATGTCTTGCAATTTAAAACCTGGTTTCTAGAACTCTTTTTAATCATTATATAATCATTCTGAAACCTTCCACGTAAACAATCTTCTTTCATGGTTCTTAAACCAAGTGTTAGCAATGATTAAGTTATTCTCTGTGCAAAATTCTATCAGGCAGCTTCCTCTTTCATTCCTTACCCATATACAATTTTCACCTACTACTTTTCCTTCTCTTCCTGTTCCTATTACCGAATTTCAGTCCCCCATGACTATTAAATTTTCGTCTCGCTTAACTATCTGAAAAATTTCTTTTATTTCATCATGCATTTCTTCAATCTCTTCGTCTGCAAAGCCAGCAGCATTATAAATTTGGAGTACTGTGATAGTCGTTGGCTTCGTATCTATCTTGGCTACAATAATGTGTTCACTATACTGTTCGTAGTAGCTTGTCCGCGTTCCTATTTTTTTATTCATTATTAAACCTACTCCTGCATAACCCCTATTTGATTTTGTATTTATTACCTTGTATTCACCTGACCGGAAGTCCTGTTCCTTCTGCCATCGAACTTCATAATTCCCACTATATCAACCTTTAACCTATCGATTTTCCTTTCTAAGTTTTCTAACCTACCGGCCCGATTAATGGACCTGACATTTCACTCTTCGATCCGTAGAACGCCTGTTTGCTTCTCCTGATAACGGCGTCCTCCTATGTCGTCCCCGCCTGGAGGTTCGAATGGGGGACTATTTTACCTCCGAAATATTTTACCCAACAGGACGTCATCATCATTTAACCATACAGTGAAGCTGCATGCCCTCGGGAAAAATTACGCCTGTTGTTTCCCCTTAGGTTTAATGGCCATTAAAATGAGACAGCCAGTCACAATGCTCTTGCCAAACTGCGTAACCTTCACTTCAATTAAGATAAAATTGGGCCTTGTTCAAATACAGTGGCCGATTTTACAGTATTTCCGATAATATTTACCGTTCAACTGAAATGTATAAGATATTGCCTTGTTAAAAAAATGTTGCCAATACTACAGTACTTCCATGTCAAAAAAAGCGTAACGTTCAACTGCATCGCGTAAATACACTCCTGGAAATTGAAATAAGAACACCGTGAATTCATTGTCCCAGGAAGGGGAAACTTTATTGACATTTCCACCTGGCGCCTCAGTTGGACCAGCGTTCGTGCTGGACGTGCAGACCGGGTGAGACGACGCTTCATCCAGTCCCAAACATGCTCAATGGGGGACAGATCCGGAGATCTTGCTGGCCAGGGTAGTTGACTTACACCTTCTAGAGCACGTTGGGTGGCACGGGATACATGCGGACGTGCATTGTCCTGTTGGAACAGCAAGTTCCCTTGCCGGTCTAGGAATGGTAGAACGATGTGTTCGGTGACGGTTTGGATGTACCGTGCACTATTTAGTGTCCCCTCGACGATCACCAGTGGTGTACGGCCAGTGTAGGAGATCGCTCCCCACACCATGATGCCGGGTGTTGGCCCTGTGTGCCTCGGTCGTATGCAGTCCTGATTGTGGCGCTCACCTGTACGGCGCCAAACACGCATACGACCATCATTGGCACCAAGGCAGAAGCGACTCTCATCGCTGAAGACGACACGTCTCCATTCGTCCCTCCATTCACGCCTGTCGCGACACCACTGGAGGCGGGCTGCACGATGTTGGGGCGTGTACGGAAGACGGCCTAACGGTGTGCGGGACCGTAGCCCAGCTTCATGGAGACGGTTGCGAATGGTCCTCGCCGATACCCCAGGAGCAATAGTGTCCCTAATTTGCTGGGAAGTGGCGGTGCGGTCCCCTACGGCACTGCGTAGGATCCTACGGTCTTGGCGTGCATCCGTGCGTCGCTGCGGTCCGGTCCCAGGTCGACGGGCACGTGCACCTTCCGCCGACCACTGGCGACGACATCGATGTACTGTGGAGACCTCACGCCCCACGTGTTGAGCAATTCGGCGGTACGTCCACCCGGCCTCCCGCATGCCCACTATACGCCCTCGCTCAAAGTCCGTCAACTGCACATACAGTTCACGTCCACGCTGTCGCGGCATGCTACCAGTGTTAAAGACTGCGATGGAGCTCCGTATGCCACGGCAAACTGGCTGACACTGACGGCGGCGGTGCACAAATGCTGCGCAGCTAGCGCCATTCGACGGCCAACACCGCGGTTCCTGGTGTGTCCGCTGTGCCGTGCGTGTGATCATTGCTTGTACAGCCCTCTCGCAATGTCCGGAGCAAGTATGGTGGGTCTGACACACCGGTGTCAATGTGTTCTTTTTTCCATTTCCAGGTGTGTATGAATCACATTCAAAAAAAGTATTGCCTGTACTACAATATTCCCAAAAATTACGCAATCTCTTCCATCTGAATTCCATGAACTAGTGTCATTTAGCATGAGCGCACACACACATGCACGCACACACACACACACACACACACACACACACACACACAGTATTTGTGCCATGAAATTATAGGTGGTTAAACAGCACGTCCATATTTGGATTTCTGCCCCATACTTGATCTAAGACACAACGGCTCAACATATTAAATATTTTTTACATCAGTGTTCTATGATGTAAGCCCCTTGTGGTTTCGCAGTAGCGTTCTTGCTTCCCGAGCACGGGGTCCCGTGTTCGATTCCCGGCGGGGTCGGGGATTTTCACCTGCCCCGAGTTGACTGGGTGTTGTTGTGTCGTCTCCGTCATCAACATTCATCCCCATCACTGCCGGAGGAAGGCAACGGCAAATCACTTGTTAGGACCTTGCCTAGTACGGCGTTGCGGGTCTCCCGCATCATTCCCCTACGTTCTGCTAAGAAGCGTGGGACTTTATTTCCATTGCATGTCCTATAAAGATTACAAAGTGTCACAATGTTAATTCGATATCTAAAATGTCTGCAAAATTACTTCAGCATCACAAAAATGCGTTGCTTATGTCAAATGTCCATATGTTTTTTTCCATGCACACACACACACACAGATATCTATCAAAAGTGACACCCACAATATGGCTATGGGCCCTCAGATTAATTACCCCAACCTGCGTCTAAATTGGTGTAAAACTCATGTAGCTAAATAATTGCACCCTAATCAGGCAGGTGACGTTAAATTTATAGGCCTAAGTAAATGCGTGTGTGGAGCAACGACAGTAACCATGTCATCTGATCATCACTGATCCATCCAAAAATATTCGAGGTAATGGTAGTTACCCCGTAAACTAACAATCACTGTCCCAATCTGTAAACTGACCATCGTTGTCCCATAAGAATATAAACTATATGTTCGGGGTAATGGCACTCTCCTACTCCACTTACACGCTGTCAGAACATGGTGTTAGAATGCGTTTCTTTTAAGATCCACTAACTGATATCCATTGTGTTTGGTTCTTCTGATTCAGTTCTGAATGTCCATTTGTTTCTGTCAACTGCTGTGACACAGTTTTTCAACTGTAACTGAAGATGGGGAAAGAAAAGGAAAAGAAGGTTCTCAAGTATGAACAACACACAGTGTTTCATGGGCTGGAAGTTGTAAGAAATGGTATGTCAGTATAAAGTTCTGCTAAACTGTGCAAATGATGTAGACTGAAGCAATGACTTAAAATTTGTACCGCCGCTGGGATTCAAATTCAGGTCTCTTGCTCACTAGTTACATGTGCTAAATGTTGCACCACACCGGCACCTCAGCTAGTACAGCTGCACAGATTACGCTAGTACGCCTCCCTCCCAATGCAAATTTCGGTTCACACGTCAGTCCATTTACGAGGGGAATTGCTTTGGGTTGGGGCTTGAATTGGAACTTGTATCAGGGAGGGAGTAATAGGAGGGTATTCCTTGCATATAAAGCATCAGAAATGTCACCATGACGCAATGGTTATCGCATCTGCCTAGTAAGCATAGAAATTGGGTTCGAATCAGACAGTGATTCCGAATTCAGATACTGGATTGTAAGACGTACCCAGGAACAGACATAGACTCAGATCACAGTATAGTAGTGATGAAGAGTAGGCTGAAGCTTAAGACATTAGTCAGGAAGAATCAATACGCAAAGAAGTGGGATACGGAAGTACTAAGAAATGACGAGATACTTTTGAAGTTCTCGGAAGATATAGAGAGAGCAATAAGGAATAGCTCAGTTTGCAGTACAGTTGAAGAGGAATGGACATCTCTGAAAAGGGCCATTACAGAAGCTGGGAAGGAAAACATAGGCACAAAGAAGGTAACTGCGAAGAAATCATTGGTAACAGAAGAAAAACTTCAATTGATCGATGAAAGGAAGAAGTACAAAAATGTCCTGGGAAACTCAGGAGTAGAGAAATACCAGTCGTGAGGAATGAAGTAAATAGGAAGTGTAGGGAAGCTAAGACGAAATGACTGCAGCATAAATATGAAGACATCGAAAAAGAAATGATTGTCAGAAGGTCAGACTCAGCATACAGGAAAGTCAAAACAACCATCGGTGACATTAAAAGCAAGGGTGATAGCATTAAGAGTGCAACGGGAGAGAGCGAATAGGTGGAAAGAATATATTGAAAGCCTCTATGAGGGGGACGATTTGCCTGGTGTGATAGAAGAAGAAACAGGAGCCGATTTTGATGAGATAGGGGATCCACTATGAGGATCATAATTTAAAAGAGCTTTGGAAGACTTAGATCAAATAAGGCAGAAAGATTGATAACATACCATCAGAATTTCTAAAATCATGAGGGTAAGTGACAACAAAACTATTATTCACATTGGTGTGTAGAATGCATGAGTCTGGCGACACACCGTCTGACTTTCGGGAAAGTATCAGCCACACAATTCCGAAGGCGGCAAGATCTGACAAGTGCGAGAATTACCGCACAATCAGCTTAACAACTCATACATCCAAGTTGATTACAAGAATAATAAACAGAAGAATGGGAAAGAAAACTGAGGATGCGCTAGATGACGATCAATTTGGCTTTAGGAAAGGTAAAGGCACAAGAGGGGCAGTTCTGACGTTGTGGTTAATAATGGAAGCAAGACTAACGAAAAACCAAGATACGTGTATAGGTTTTGTCGACCTGGAAAATGGGTTCGACAATGTAAAATGGTGCAAGAAGTTCGAAATTTTGAGAAAAGTAGGGGTAAGCTATAGGGAGAGACGGGTCATATACGATATGTACCACATCCAAGAGGGAATAATAAGAGTGGACGACCAAGAACGAAGTGCTCGTATTAAAAAGGGTGTAGGACAACGATGTAGCCTTTTGCCCCTATTGCTCAATCTGTACATCGAGCAAGCAGTGATGGAAATAAGGAAAGGTTCAGGAGTGGAATTAAAATTCAAGGTGAAAGGATATCAGTGCTACGATTCGCTGATGACATTTCTATCCTGAGTGAAAGTGAAGAAGAATTGCATGATCTGCTGAACGGAATAAACAGTCTAATGAATACAGAGTATGGATTGAGAGTAAATCGAAGAAAGACGAAGATATTGAGAAGTAGTAAAAATGAGAACAGCGAGAAACTTAACACCAGGATTGATGGTCAAGAAGTAGATGAAGTTAAGGAATTCTGTTACCTATGCAGTAAGATAACCAATGACGGACGGAGCATGGAGGACATCAAAAGCAGACTAGAAATGGCAAAAGCGGCATTCCTGGTCAAGAGAAGTGTACAAATATCGGCCTTAATGTGAGGAAGAAATTTCTGTGAGTGTACGTCTGGAGTACAGCATTGTATGGTAGTGAAACATGGACTGTGGGAAGACCGGAACAGAACAGAATGGAAGCATTTGATATGTGGTGCTTCAGAGGAATGTTGAAAATTAGGTGGACTGATGAGGTAAGGAATGAGGAGGTTCTGCACGGAATCGGAGAAGAAAGGAATATGTGGAAAACACTGATAACGAGAAGGGTCTGGATGACAGGATATGTGTTAAGACATGAGGGAACGACTTCCACGGTACTACACGGAGCTGTAGAGGATAAAAGCTGTAGAGCAAGACAGAGATTGGAATACATCCAGCAAATAACTGAGTACGTAGGTTGCAAGTGCTATTCTGAGATGAAGAGGTTAGCACACAACCTACCATCACAACAAAAAGCTGTACAGAAAGAACCCTCAAATACACAGCACATCAAAACAGTTGTGATCCCAGATAAGCCAGAAAATATGAGAGAAAAATGAGAAGTCCACACATATCCAAATTCATCCTGACATAAAACTAATACAAGAAGCCCCCAAAAAACGGAAAATCACATACAAACCACAAGCATACCAAGGAAATATATCATACAAAGTACATTCATTATTAAAAAATAATATATATGGGTTTGCATATTGTTCCGTACACAACATAAAATCACAAATCCACTGCAGTAAAACAAAAGCGCCAGCACACACATACCCAGGTATGTATAAAACTGATTAATGACTGTGAAAAATTCGATATAGAACTAACAGGACGAAATTTGCTGATCAGCTATCGAGAAAAGTCCTCCATATTGGTCTGGTATTTGTAAACAAAAAACCATAACGTAAACCAGTTCGACCGCACAATGAAAATCTTACGTACAGTATAATACGCAAAGGTCCAATAATGAACGTTTTCGAGATATAAAAATATATACACACATAGAAAACTATCTTGACAAAATGCTAAACAAACAGACTGAATTTCTGTATAAAAATATAATCAAAAATTTAATCGAAATTTTAGAACACATGAATCTATACAAAGGATCTCTAATCATCACACAATTTCGAGGACGAATAAGATAAGTATGTAACCATACAACATTGTTGACTTCAGTCAGGTAAATCTGTGAACCTACAGAAAACTAGAATTTCAAGAAAATGTTCTCAATAGCAACATCTATCTGCGCTACAAATACAATATGCAGAAACATTTGCCAGCTACAACATCAACGATGAGATATGGAAGTAAGTACTCAATAAGCTGTTACAAAACCAATGAGATATATAACATAAGAACTATATATTGAAATAGCGCTATATAATTGTAGAATGCCTGAAACCGGTAGTGCTGCGGAAATAAGCTTATCGCCTAACTCTATAATCTCTTGAGCAAAGCTTCAAAAATAGCAGGGTCTTTGTATAATATTTCAAAATATCTTCCCCTTAACATGTTTCTACCTCCTCGTTTCATCGATTAGTAGAGGACTTTCTTCTGTTACCGAAGACTGCTTCGGAGTTACTTTCCTTGTACCAATGTTTGTCTGTCGAACATCTGTGCTTGTCCTTTTTAGAGATGCCTATTCACCTTCAACTGAACTTCCAATTCTGGTATTCGTTCTCGTAGTTTGCATATCTATGCGCAACTTTTACTTTTTTTAATAATTCTGTAATTTTTCTGTTAACATTTAATCGGCGTCTGTAAATTACGTTGAACGCCCAAGAAACTGCTATGGGCATGCGTATTCAAGTACAGAGATATGTAAACAGTGAGAATACGGCGCTGCTGTCGGCAACGCGTTTATAAGACAACAAGTGTCTGGCGCATTTGTTAGATGCTAGGATGACAGGTTATCAAGATTTAACTGAGTTTGAAAGTCGTGTTATAGTCGGCGCACGAGCGATCGGACACAGCTTCTCCGATGTAGTGACGAAGCGGCGATTTTCCCGTACGACCAATTTCGCGAGTGTACCGTGAATATCAGGAATCCTGTAAAACATCAAATTTCGATATCTCTGAGGCCCAAAAAATGTCCATCAAGAAGCGTTCAACGTGATAGAAGTGCAAACTTACTGCAAACTGCTGGAGGTTTTAATGCTGGGTCATCAACAAGTGTCAGCGTGCGAATCATTCAACGAAATGTTATCGATAAGTGCTTTGGAGCCGAAGGCCCACTCGTGTACCCTCGATGACTGCACGACACAAACCTTTTCCCCTCACATGGGCCCGTCAACACCGACAAGGGACTGTTGATGATTGGAAACATGTCACCTGGTCAGACGAGTCTCGTTTGAAATTGTATCGAGCAGATGGACGTGTACTGGTATGGAGACAACCTCATGAGTCCATGAACCTTGCGTTACAAAATGGATTGTTCAAGCTGATGGAGACTCTGTAATGGTGTGGGACGTGTGCTGTTGGAGTAATATGGAACCCCTTGTGCGTCTAGATACGTATCCGACAGGTGACACGTACGTAAGCATCCTGTCTGATCACCTGCATCCATTCATGTCCGTTGTGGGTTCCGACCGACTCGGGCAATTCCAACAGGACAATGCAACACCACACACGCCGAGAATTGCTACAGAGTGGCTCCAGGAACACTCTTCTGATTTTAAACACTTCCGCTGCCCGCCAAACTCTCATGACATGAGCATTATTGAGCATTGAATCTCTGTTTGTCCATTATGGCTGGGGACATCGGCTGGTTAAGTGTTTGTCAGTGTCAATGAAATTCACCAACAGCCTTATAACTTAAGACGTTATTTATTTTATTTTCAAGGATACCAGTTTCAGCATTTCATTATACCATCTTCAGGTCTCATATGCATCTCATCAAATGAAATGGAATTTTTACTTTAGGCTTGACTACTTTGTGTTTTAGATTGAATTCACGCCATCCAGTGATTTATGGCTATATATGACATTTTAGTTTATTTGGAGAGATGATTATTGGGTCTCAAGATGGCATAAGGAAATGCTGAAAGTGGTAGCTTTCAAAATAAAACAAAATAATATCTTACGTTGCACTGCTGTTGGCGAACTTCATTGACATTGGCAATTATTGAGCATATCTTGGATGCCTTGCAACGTGCTGTTCAGAAGAGATCTCCACCCCGTTGTATTCTTACGGATTTATGGACAGCCCTGCACGATTCATGGTATCATTTCCCTCCAGCACTAATTCAGACATTCGTCAAGTCCATGCCAGGCCGTGATGCGGCAGTTCTGCGCGCTCGCTGCACCCCTACACGATATTAGGCAGATATAATAGTTTCTTTGGTTCTTCAGTGTATATACTGCCTTGTTTCATGATCAAGTAGCTTTGGCTCACATGGACATACGGAACCTGATAAATGAAATATCATTAAAACCGTTACTTACCACCTAATTAAATTCCTTAATATTTGTTCACTTCAAAGATACCGGGCTGTTCTATACGGTCCACACTAAAGCATATGCCTCCGTATAATTGGCTGGTAGGAAGGAGGAGGACAGATTACATACCTGTCTTAGACCCTTTTGAATACGAGCACCTCGTTCTTGATCTCCCATTCTTATTTTATACCTCTTGGTTCTTGTAAATATTGTATATTACAAATCTTTCCTTATGGGTTAATCCTATTTTTTTCTGAGAGTTTCGAACATCTTGCACCATTTTACATCGTCGAACGTTTTCTGGAGATCGGCAAATCCACTGCACATGTCTTGAGTTTTCCTCGGTCTTGCTCTCATTACCAACTGCAACTTCAGAGGTGCCTCTCAGGTGCCCATCCCTTTTCTAAAGCCAAACTGATCGTCATCCACTGGTCCCTTGGTTAGCTCAAGATTGTCCAAGGAAGGCAACGGCATACCACCTCCATCAGGACCATTGTGGTGTTCAAACCAGCCATCGGTTGATGGCAGCCATACCTACTAACCCACTTTGAAATTCGATGACGCTGTAGGTCGCAGCAAACTTATGATATTGGTAAATATTTCCCACATCCAAGTTGCGCCCACCTCATGCACATGACCCTTAGTTGACATTTAAACTGGAATAAAAAGAAGGTGCATTGTACACGCAACAAGTTTTATCTGTGTCATTTTGTTTCAAGTAACTCTTTTTCCCCATGGTCTGTATTGTCTGATTAGTGGTGTCAGTTTGTTTGACAGGTAGCCGGCAGAAGGTGTCGGTCACCCGTGGCGCCGTGACCCCGGTGTGGGTGGCGCCGCCGCCGTATGCTGGGCACGCAGAGCAACCCGATGCAAGTTGCAGGCGCGCTCTCGGGAGCCCGACTCGCTGGTGAATAGTTAAAGGGAAGGGCGGAGAAGGCCACCGTGTCGCTTCCGCCGCAGACCGCCGCGCGGCCACAAATTATTCTTCCTGCGGACCACGCCGCGCCGCCCTGTCACCACCAATTGGATAAAAAGCCGTTCTCGCAGTATTCTCAGGTATCTTCCAGGACCTTCAGAATCAGCAGAGAGAAATTCAGGTAACGTGAAGACGAAAGCGGCAGTGCTACCACACAGTTTCACACTAAAAACTAAACGGGAAGTATTAATTGAGAGTAAGATACTTTGCAAAAATCATATATCCTTATGTCTGAGAGATAACCACCACTACTGCGTCAGGAGGGGTGTATTTTTAGCAGTTTGGTATCGCAAATTTTATTCTAATATTATCGGTTTCGGATTACAAGCAATGAACCTTCAGATCTGTGTAAAAGGAAAAGATAAGGACAACTTACGAGACAACAAGTAACATAAGACATTTTTTTCTCGTCAAGTTTAGAGTGAAAAAATCCGGAATATGTTGTGCGACGTCGTAGAATATTCCCGCTTCAGCTTCTGTACTTCCATGGAGCTCTGATCGGTGGCGGCGCAATACGTCGCCTTGAATCTGGAGTCTGTGAAGGAGATGCATTTTAGATATTCATAGGCACTTTCAGATTATCTACGGATGCCTGGCAATGAACAAAAGCACGGTGAGTCATTGGGCGAGCCATCTGTCATCATCGCAAGAGGTCGCGATCTCCCGCGTGCTGGCCGGCCGCACACAGCTGCGAGTACTTCAATTTTGGAACGTGTGGACACTCTAATTCCAGGTGACCAACATATCACATCACCGTTGGTAGCGCTGACACACGCGACCATCAGTTGGAGTACTCAAAGGTCTATGCCCGCTGGGGTTCCTTGCCACCGAACAGAAGACCACAAAGAGCATCGAAGGACCATCTGTGTGAAATTTTTTGCTCGTCATGAGGCTGAATGTTACAGTTTTTTTTGTAGAACATCGTCACTAAAACGGCAATCCATGGAGAATCGCCACGCCAATTTTTCTCCGATGAAAAAGTTGAAAGCTGCAGCCGCAACCGACAAAGTCACGGCGACGGCGCTCTGGGATTCCAAAGGGGTTATTCTGTTCGATATCTTCCCTCATGGCGCACGTATTAACTCTAAAGTACACTGTGCTACCCTCCGAAAATTGAAGCTTATTGTAATGTCTAGATCGCTGCACTTTTTATTGTAATTTCTACATCGCTATACTTCCCTTCGTATAAGGTGAACAGTTTCAACCTCACTAAGCGGTATTCTGCAATCCTAATCAAGATAGTTAAGATAAATAATCGAAAAGAGTAAGTACGTTGAAATAGTACACAGAATGAAATATACACAACCTACAACATGATCCTTATTGCAGTAACTCGTCGCTTGACTAAGCCACAACATGCCACAGTAACGTACTGTTACCGTTAGATGTGAAGATGACAGCGTAGTGCAGTTGAAACAGATCACATTATACAGGCTGGGCAAACTGAATTGGGCCGAAAAATATACTCACGGGAAAAAAAAAATCACATCAAGAGGGAGTTGTCCGACATAAACGAGAGTTGGTAGGCGTCTTTCTACATCTAAAACACGATTTCTATTCAAATTCCTCGCTATTCCTTTAAAAGTGACTCTAGGAGTGCCATTACGAGGACGAAAATCAGATTTACTTTAAATTCAAGCTGTGAAGGTCATGAGCGTAAGTTACCTTTGAAATTGGACTTTTTTGGTGAGTTGACGTTAATCAAGAATGCCTTTAAGGTGGCAGAGACGACATTATTAACAACTCACTGAGTTTGAGCGAGGTAGTGTAATAGGGCTACGAGAAGCCGGATGATTCTTCTGTGATACTGTCGGAAGACTTAGCAGAAACGTAGCCACTGTACATGACTGCAGGCAGCGGTGGTCACGTGAGTCTACGGTCACAAGAAGACTCTGGACAGCCACGTGGCACTACCGACAGGGAAGACCGTCGTGTCCGGCGTATGACTGGCGCACCGTACTACATCTGCTGCAGCAACTTGAGTAGCAAATGGCACCACAGTGACACGACGAACTGCTGCAAATCGGTTACTTCAAGGACAGCTCCGAGCTGCAGCGTGACCCGAGACCACTGTCATTTGTGACTTCAGTGGTGTCAAGTCAGGGCTCATTGGAGGGCACGTTGTAAATCTGTTATTTCGTCTGATGAAAGCTGATTCTACCTCGGAGCCAGTGATGACCATGTGTTGGTTAGGAGGAGGCCAGTTGAGGATCTGCAATCAACCTGTCTGCGTGCTAGACACACTGTACGTACACCTGGAGCTGCTGTCTGGGGTGAGATTTCTTGTGACAGCCGGAGCACTCTGATTGAAAACTTGTAGGTCAGTCTGTTGCCATTGATGAACAGCACTCCAGGGGATATTTTCCAACAGGATAACGCCGCTCGCCCAAGTACAGCTACTGTAACCCAGCCTGCTCCACAGAGTGTCGACTTGTGGCCTTGCCCTGCTGGATCACCAGATCTGTGTCCAGTCGGGCATATATGACACATTACCGAACAATAGTTCCAGTGTCATCCACAAACAACCGAATCTTCCCGTATCACCGGGCCTTTTCCAAGTATACCTCCTCCTCTTGTGGTTATTGAACAGAGTATTCGCTATTACTAGCTCGTGTAATAACTGTATGAAATTGACCATGTTTGTGTCATTTTGGATGACACGAATTTTTGTTAATAATACTTCGTGTCGACTGTTCTCCGTTCCATACTGACGCCACCATCAGCGACCCAGAAGTGGTGAGACTGTAATTGGCTGAGAATCTGTTGTAGTGTCTGGAAGAGCTGATGATCAATAGAATAATTGTACTCAACTTTAAATGAATTATGCAATATCAGACAAGAACATAAATGTTTCCTGAGCTTTAGAATCATTTTTCTTTTGCTCATTGTGTTGCATTACAGCAGCCTTTAATTTCATATTTCCTTGTTACAAATACGTGCTATTTCCTCCGTGTCATAATTTATACCGTAGCAGCGGATCGGTACGAGTCACGCACGCCATGAGTTGTCAGTCTTGGAAGATAAACAGTAAAACATTCCCTCTCTCCCGATCCTCAAACCGCACAGTGGACACGCTACCGACTCTTCCGCCACTGTAGTAAGCGACCAGCTGCAGTTCAAGTGTAAGTTCACCAACATAAATTAAAATTAAGCAGATCTTAAAATATTACTGTCTCCTTAAGTGTTTCTGTTTGTTACTGAGTGAGAAAAGTACACTCTTAACAAGCTCTAAACGACACGGCTGTTATTCTGCTAGATGCATATTGTTGTAAAACACGTCTGAATAACGAGGGCCGGTCGAATACTTACTTCCGGAAGCAGTTTGACGGCTACTATCCTAAAGGGTGTCACAAAGCTTAAATCAATAGGTGTTTTTGGCAGGAATGATACAAGAGGAATTTGACATATGAAGCCAAGAAACCACGGTGAGAACTGTTTATGGAACAACTAAATAAATCAAATGTAAATGTCGAACTGTTACGCATTTTTTTTTTTTTCTTTGTTAGGTCGAGGAAGTTGATCTGGTTATTGTGTTAATGTTCTACTTCGCCTTTCATGTTAGGATACAGTTATTTTAGTGTGCATCTATCTGTTGTATGCCATCGTTACAACCATCTGCCATTAACAGTGTCATTTACTCATCGGAAAAAGTATTAGTGTGTTTGTTATTAGTGCTAAGTAACTTTAGTTCTGAAGTACTGAGAAATATATTAGTTATTGTGAAGCTATCTACGTTTAGTGATCCTCAGTGAAGTTAGCTGGAAAGAAGATAATGATTTCCGCTCAGATGAGTATAGAGGTCGTATCAGCAGCAGCATAAAATGGCATTAGAGAATTGTAGCGAAATGCAGGAAGATCTGCAGCGGATAGGCACTTGGTGCAGGGAGTTACAAATGACCCTTAACATAGATAAATGTAATGTATTGCGAATACATAGAAAGAAGGATCCATTATTGTATGATTATATGATAGTGCAACAAACACTGGTAGCAGTTACTTTTGTAAAATATCTGGGAGTATGCGTGCGGAACGATTTGAAGTGGAATGATCACATAAAATTAATTGTTGGTAAGGCGGGTACCAGGTTGAGATTCATTGAGAGAGTCATTAGAAAATGTAGTTCATCAACAAAGGAGGTGGCTTACAAAACACTCGTTCGACCTATACTGGAGTATTGCTCATCAGTGTGGGATCCGTACCAGATCGGGTTGACGGAGGAGATAGAGAATATCCAAAGAAGAGCGACGCGATTCGTGACAGGGTTGTTTGGTAAACGTGATGGCGTTACGGAGATGTTTAGCAAACTCAAGTGGCAGACTCTGCAAGAGAGGCGCTCTGCATCGCGGTGTAGCTTGCTGCCCAGGTTTCGAGAGGGAGCTTTTCTGGATGAGGTATCGAGTATATTGCTTCCCCCTACTTATACCTCCCGAGGAGATCACGAACGTAAAATTAGAGAGATTCGAGCGCGCACGGAGGCTTTCAGACAGTCGTTCTTCCCGCGAACCATACGCGACTGGAACAGAAAAGGGAGGTAATGACAGTGGCACGAAAAGTGCCCTCCACCACACACCGTTGGGTGGCTTGCGGAGTATAAATGTAGATGTAGATGTAGATGTAGGATTAGTTATGAATAGGGGGATAGAACAGAGACTGAGTTACAGCGAACAATTCATTGACAGAAATGTTGTCATCAGAATCAGCAGCAAAGCAACAACGACAACAGTAGTTCAAGCAGAATACGAAGAGATGGAGAAAGTATATGAGCATACTGAAGGGAAATTCAGTACATTAAAGCAGGTAAAAATCTAGTAGCCATGGGGATTGGAATGCGATTGTATTGAAAGGAATAGTAGAAAAGGTTCTGGGAGAATATGGACTTGGTATTAAGTAAGAGAGAGAGGATAGACCAGTTGACGTCTGCAATAAATTACAGTCAGTAATAGCGAATACACTGGCCGGTAATCACAAGCGGAGGATGAATACTTGGAAAATGCCGAGAGATACAGGAAGATGTCAGATTAGATTATGTTCAGGCAAAGATTCCGAAATCAGACTCTGGATTACAAGGGGTACTCACGAGCAGATATAGACCCAGATCATAATGTAATAGTGATGAAAAGTAGGCTGAAGTTTAAGAGATTAGTCAGGAAGAACCAATAGGCAAACAAGTATAATACGAAAGTACTGAGGAATGACGAAATACGGTTGAAGTTCTCTAAGGCTATAGAAGGCAGTATGGAATAGCTCAGTAGGCAGTACAGTTGAAGAGGAATGTACATCGCTAAGAAGGGCAATCATCAATGTTGGAAAGAAAAAACATTGCTACAAAGAAGGAAACTGCCATAAAACTTTGGGTAACTGAAGCAATACTTCTGCTGATCGACGGAACAAGAAAGTACAAAAATATTGGAGAAATGCAGGAATATATAAATACAAGTCACTTTAGAATGAAATAAAATGGAATTTCGGGGAAGCTAAGGCGACTTAGCTACATGAAAAATGTGAAGAAATAGAAAAAGAAAATGAGTGTTGGAAGAACCGCCTCAGCATATAGAATAATCAAAACAATCTTCGGTGAAAATAAAAGCAATGGCGTTAACACTAAGAGTTTTATGGGACTTCCACTGTTAAATACAGAGGAGAGAATGGATAGCTGGAAAGAGTACATTGAAATCCTCCTTGAGGGGGAAGATTTGTCTGACGTGGCAGAAGAAGAAACAGAAGTCGACTGTGGAGAGATTGGGGACTACTATTAAAATCTGAATTCAGATGCGTTTTGGGAGATTTAAAATCAAATAAGGCACAATGGACAGATAACATCCCATCGGAATTTGTAAAATCGTTTGAGAAAGTGGCAACAAAATTATTATTCACTTTCGTAAGTAGTATGTATGATACTGGCGATATACAACCAGACTTTGAGAAAAACATCATCCACACAGTTCCCAAGATCGTAAACGCCAACAAATACAAGAGTTATCTCGCAGTCAGCTTACCAGCCCATGCATCCAAGATGCTGCAAGAATAACATGCAGAAGAATGGAGAAAGAAAATTGAGGATCTATTGGGTGACGATCAGCATGGTTTTAGAAAAGGGAAAGGCACCAGAAAAGCACTTCTGTCATTGCAGTTGGTAATGAATGCAAGACTGAAGAAAAATCAAGAAATTTACAGAGTATTTGTCGATCTCCAAAAAACGTTCAACAACGTAAAATGGTGTAAGATGTTCGAAATTATGAGAAAAAAGAGGTAAGGTGTAAGGAAAGATGGGTAATATACAATACGTACAAGAACCAAGAGGTAACAATGAGAGTGGAAGACTAAGAACTAAGTGGTCGGATTGAAAAGGGTGCAAGAGAGGGGTGTAATCCTTTGCCCCTGGTGTTCAATCTAAACGTCGAAGAACCAACGACAGAAATCAGAGAATGTTTCAAGGACTGAAATTCAAGATGCAAGGATATCAATTTTAAGATATGGTGATAACTTTGTTATCCTTAGTGAATGTGAAGCAGAATTGCAGTGTCTATTGAATGGAATAAACTGTCCGATGAATACAGAATGAGTAAATCGAATAAAGTCTAAAGTAATGAGAAGTAATAGAATTGAGAACAGTGGAAAAATAACATCAGATTTAGTGATCATGATGTAGATGAAGTTAATGAACTCTGATATCTAGGCAGCAAATTAACACATGGCAGACAAACAACATAAGGAGGATATAAGAAGCAGATTGGCCTTCCTGGCCAAGAGAAGGCTGCTAGCATCCAACACACACCTTAATTTGATGAAGATATTTCCGAGAACGTAGGTTTGGAGCACAGCATTGTATGGCAATGGGAGAGGGATTATGGACAAACCAGAACAGATGAGAACAGAAGCATTTGAGATCTGGTGCTAAAGAACGATTTTGAAAATTAGTTTTTGTTTCACCTCGTAGTGTAATATATAAATAGCACAACCTACCCTATTACTTTTGTTTTATATATTATATGTATTTGTTTATTGGTATAACATACGTATTTATCTACAAATCTGGATAATTATTCGAAAATATAATTTGCTGACACAGTTGGCATACAGTAGCATGAGGAATTTTCTACAATATGTGTACCTACATATAAAGACAACAAAATTTACCTCAGTTTCACTAAATTAAACAAAATATGTTAAGAAATTAAGGGATCGCAGCATATGTTTCATAAAAATACAAACAAAGAAATTCAAAACAAGAACCATGAACTAAGAATTATCACTGGAACAAGAAATTAAGTTCAAATTATTATGGAAAATGTTTGAAATAAAGATATGTATGTAGCAAACTTGTCGTAGCACTAGTACTAGTCCTCTATTTTTTGACCAGTTATTCTCATTACTGCTAAACAAATACGAATTGTATACAACAAAAAGACACAACTTCTGCTACATACACAATATCCCAAAACTAGATCAGAAAAAGCCCACTCAGAATCATCTTAGTTTCATACAGGAACTCTAAACCTGACTGATATTAGTTTCACTGCAGAAGAACAAAAGTTACTAGAGTAGGGCATAAAATACGATATGCAACAAAAAGTAAACATAAAAACGCTAAAAAAACTCCTAACCACAACTTATTTTGCCACTGACATGGAAAATTTACCTGCTGCACAGATTATTGATACTACATTAACTCCTATCAAATTGTTTGTTGTGGTTTTCAGTCCTGACACTGGTTTGTGCAGCTATCCATGCTACTCTATCCGGTGCAAGCTTCTTCATCTCCCAATACCTACTGCAACCTACAAACTTCTGAATCTGCTTAGTGTATTCATCTCTTGGTCTCCCTCTACGATTTTTACCCTCCACGCTGCCCTCCAATACTAAACTGATGATCCCTTGATGCCTCTGAACAAGTCCTGCCAACCGATCCCTTCTCCTAGTTAAGTTATGCAACAAACTCCTCTTCTCCCCAATTCTATTCAACACCACCTCATTAGTTATGTGAACTACCCATCTAATCTTCAGCATTCTACTGTAGCACCACATTCAGAAAGTTTCTATTCTCTTCTTGTCCAAACTATTTATCGTCCATGTTTCACTTCCATACATTGCTACACTCCATACAAATACTTTCAGAAACGATTTCCTTACACCTAAATCTATACTCGATGTTAAAAAATTTCGTTTCTTAAGAAACGCTTTCCTTGCCATTGCCAGTCTACATTTTATATCCTCTCTACTTCAACCATCATCAGTTATTTTGCTCACCAAATAGCAAAACTCCTTTACTACTTTAAGTTTCTCATTTCCTAATCTAATTCTCTCAGCATCAACCGAATTAATTCGACTACATCCCATTATCCTCGTTTTGCTTTTGTTGATGTTCATCTTATATCCTCCTTCCAAGACACTGTCCATTCCGTTCAACTGCTCTTCCAAGTCCTTTGCTGTCTCTGACCGAATTACAATGTCATCGGCAAACCTCAGAGTTTTTATTTTTTCTCTGTGGATTTTAATTCCTATTTTTCTTTTGTTTCCTTTACAGCGCGCTCAATATACAGATTGAATAACATTGGGGAGAGGCTACAACCCTGTCTCACTCCTTTCCCAATACTGCTTCCCTTTCATGTCCCTCGACTCTTATAACTGCCGTCTGGTTTCTGTACAAATTGTAAATAACCTTTCCCTCCCTGTATTTTACCCCTGCCACCTTCAGAATTTGAAAGAGAGTATTCCAGTCAACATTGTCAAAAGATTTCTCTAAGTCTACAAATGCTAGAAACGTAGGCTTGCCTTTCCTTAATCTATCTTCTAAGGTAAGTTGTAGGGTCAGTATTGCCTCATGTGTTCAAATATTTCTACGGAATCCAAACTGATCATCCCCGAGGTCGGCTTCTACCAGTTTTTCCATTCGTCTGTAAAATCAAATATAAGTTCCAAATTAAGTTATAACACGCTGCATTAAATAACACAAACAATTTTTTTTCTCAAACAATGGAATATCATCATAAGGAGACAAATGACATAGTCTTGTCCTAATGTATAACAATGGCTACACAAATAAAGTAGATGTTCCCTTCAACCACCACCAAAATTAGCCGTAACCTCATCAACAAATATGCAGAATTACCCAGAAAAGTATAAAGAGCTGTAACACTCTTTTGAGTGATTTTGAAGAAAGAAAATATGTATTAATGAAACCAAAAACACTTAAATTTTATGGACAACGAAAGATTCACAAACCCCAAATCCTAATTCATCTAATAGTGTACTTTATAAATAGCGCAACCTACCCTATAACCAGAAAACTGAATGATGTACTGGCACAGTAGTACACATACTAGAAACAATTTATAATGAAAAACTCAGAACAGTTAGCTACCACTGTGAAAATTTATAGGAAACTACTACCTCAGATGACATTATTAATGCAAATTCGTGTCATCCACAAAAATATAAGCACGCTTCTTTTCACACAGTTATTACATAACCTACCATTACAAGAAACAGCTTTACAGAAAGAACCTTTAAATACGCACCAGTACAAAACAATTTAAAACCCAGTATAGATGGCAAATTATGTGAGAAATGTCAAAAGAGCACCTGTATTCAAATTCATTCTGACATAAAACTATTACGAGAAACTCTAACAAAACTCAAAATCACATACATACCACAAGCTTACAAAGGAAATATATCAGACAAACTACATTCACTAGTAAAAAATAATACATAGATGTTTTCACACAATTCTGTACACAACATAAAAACGCAAATCTATTGCAGTAAAACAAAACCAGCAACATACACGTACCCAGATACATATAAAATAAATTGTAATGACAGTGCAAAATTCTACACAGAACAAACACGACGATATTTTCTGATCAAATATCGAGAAAACCTCAGAAATAGCAACAAAAGTCCATCATTCTTGTGCCATTTGAAAACACAAAGCCATAGTGTAAAACAGTCTGAGCACCCATTAAAAATCCAGCATGTAATACTTATAGACCGAATAATGACGTTTTTAGAAATATTTGTTCATACACGAAACTACCCAGACAAAGTGATAAACGAACAGACTGAATTTCAGCCTAAAAATTTAATTTTGAATTTCTTCGAAATTTTAGAGCCTGACAGTAGATGACCTGATAAGCGAAGACTACTCACAAGAATTCACAATCACCACACAATTCCATAGAAGAATAAGGTAAATTTGTAACCAGACAACATTGTTGACTTCTGTCAAGTAAAGCTGTCAAACTTATAGAAAACGAAAATCTCAAGAAAAAAAGACTTAACAACAACAACTATTGTATATTAATCACAGCTGAGCTTATATATCATTATATTTGTTATGATCAATGTTGGTGAGTAAGAAAGCTACTAATTTTTAAATGCCTGTGTATATAGTGGTGTAGAGAGACGTATGATTAAAAAACATGCAGTACTAGTATGTAGGTATATATTGAATGCGTTTCTGTTATTTTGCTTTGTGTCTAATCTGAAAGCGTGCTTTGTATTTCCTAACTACATTTAGATGTCTCGATTCATTACATCTGCACACAGAGTTTCTAGGGATTCCACTGTGTCACGTACTACTGGATATGAGATTTTGTCACTGCAGCAGCAAATACCAACCGTTTCTTCTTTACACTTCAATATATTACAGTGCCTACATTTTTCATGTATCCCCCTAAGATGATTAATTTGTGGATAAGAGAGTCAATTAATAGATCGTAATCAAATGCAGCCTCACCAAATGCCTCCCACATTTCACATGTGAAGGCTCGGCGTCTCTCTCTTGTACAGCCACTAAATGATGCCCTACTTGTGAGTCTTCAAGAGTGTCTCAAGCTATAAAAAGACGCCTAATGGCCAGAGTCTAAACTGCGACGGGCTCGTGACTGTCCTACCAGCTCTGTATCTCTTAAGACTGTCTGACGTTCTGAATTCCAGTTCAGGTGGCTCTGAGATTGCTCAGAGTTTTGTTGCATTCGAGTAACTATAGCAACTCGAGTTCTCTGCTCTATGCACTAAATCAATCGTCCGTTTTCAAGGTATATCGTAATACTTTTAAGTACGGTTCTCGAGCTTTCCGTCGGATATTATTGTTGTATCCCTACAATAACTCTCCGGCTATGCCAGGTTGTGTAGCAATTCACTATCATAATCCGCACGCACCACAACATTGGATGGGCACTGCCATGGAATAATCTACAAACACTAAGAGTTGCCGACCATTGCGCCAGCATCGTCTGTGCCTCACTCACGTAAACCACATTTAAAAAGTTTAGTAATACTCTTAAAATTAATACATTTTTCTTATGTAGCCTATGGTCTTCCTTATGCTTAATGCGGCCTCCATACTGAATTTCATTCGAATCATTTCAGCGGTAGAGTCGTGAAAATGTAATATACGGAGTAACATTCGCATTTAATAATATTGGTATTGGTATGGAAGTATAAACGAAACACATTGTGTATGGTATAAGAATTATAATGATTACGTTAAATCACATTACATAGAACATGTCATGATTAAGTTCAAAAGTGAAAGAGTAAATACGTTTTTCAGAAAATTAATTTTTCCCCTAGTACGCGTACCGCTGTTCAAATCAACAAATATCTTGTACTATGCATTTTTAGTGTAGTCTATGTTCTTCCTCCCGATTCAAGCTATGTCGCACCGTATTTCATCGAAATCGGTTCAGCGGTTTAGTCATGAAATCATAACAGTGTCAGATTCGCATTTATAATATTAGTACAAAAGTATGGATCAGTTGGATTAAACAAGTTGAGGATTTGTGTAGGCACTGTATTCCAGCTGTTACCCGCCGCTGGGCGCGCGTATCATTAAATTGCAATGAAACGTGCGTACGACTTTATGGGTGGAAAGGCCCCGGTCGGGATGTTCGGGAGCTTGGTGCAAGTCTTTTTATTTGATGCTACTTCGGTGACTTGTGGGTCGATGATGTTAAAATTATGATCAAGACAACACACACATCCAATCACGAGTGGAAAAAAATCCGACCGTGGATCCCATGTCCAAGAGTCATCAATACTAAGGACATAAACCAAAACCGTCACCGGAATGTATTTGAGAAGTTAGAAGAGACTTGAGACGGTAAGCGGTTAGAATGCAACAGGCTTGTTACTGACATAAATAAAGATTAAAACTCGTAGACGACTGTATAAACATTGTACCCATTACGTTTAATTGTATTACATAGAATATGTGAAACAATAAAGGCATTTTAAGAATTTGATAAAATTCTAAAGGCAGAGGGTAAATTGCTTCTTCAAAGAATAATTATTATTCGATATTTCTCGTTATATTCTTCAAAATAATAAATACGTTCTTTCAAGCCATCTCCATACCGAAATTCGTCAAAATCGGTTCAGCGGTTAATCGTAAAAGCGTAACAGACAGAGTTACTTTTGCATTTATGATATTAGTATGGAGAGCCAAAAACCAACTCTATCTGCACTACTAATACAATATACAGAAATAGTTGATAGTTACAAAGTCAGCCACGAGATATGAAAGTTTGCGCTCTTGACACCGTTACAAAAGCAATCACATATATAACGTAAAAATTGTATATACTGATAGCGCTATTTAATTACAAATCGCTTGAAAATGGCTATGTTGCCGAAATAAGCTTGTCCCCTAACTGTAAAACTCCTGAATAATGCTTCAAAAATAGCAACGTCCTATTATAATACACGAGAACGTCTTTACAGTATATCTGCTACGCTGCAGTCCTTGAGGAATACAATATGTGAAGGAAAAGATAGGCACTGAACAGGAAATCTAAAGCGAATGGCTACAGAATACATGTGCAGAAATTCAGTGGAAATATTAAAAAAAAAAAGGCTCTGAGCACTATGGGATTTAACATCTGCGGTCACCAGTCCTCTAGAACTTAGAACTACTTAAACCTAACTAACCTAAGGACATCACACACCACATCCATGCCCGAGGCAGGATTCGAACCTGCGACCGTAGCGGTCGCGCGATTCCAGACTGAAGCGCCTAGAACCGCTCGCCCACACCGGCCGGCAGAAATAGTCGTCTGAAGGTCAAACTCAGCATGTGTGAAAGATGAAAGACCTTGTGGAGTTTAGAAACAAGGCGTCAAAATTAAGAATGCAACAGGTATACCACTGTTAAAAGCAAAGGGTGAGCATATACAGGGTGTTTCAAAAATGACCGGTATATTTGAAACGGCAATAAAATCTAAACGAGCAGACTGAAGTCCTGTACGAGGGAGAGACATGTCTGTTGGCAATGGAGAAGAAACAGGTGTCTATTTTGTCCATTTGGAAGATATGGTAACACTAGTGTAAGCTTTAAGTGAAAGAAGCGTAGTATACAAAATGTACAAGAATCTACAGCGATCAGGTCTTTGAATGAAGTGCGAACAAACATGGCAATAGGGACAGGCAACATTATTTCAAGTATCGAAAAACATTTGGGAATGTGACAAACAACCAACTATTCCAGTTGGTTTGTAGAATGTGTGATTCAGGAGACATATAATCAGGATCAGGTTTCCGAAAACTATCACCCAGACACTCTCTAAGGTATAAGGGTTGTCAAAAGTTACTAACGAGATTTCTATATAGGTCAATGGAAAAGAAATGTGAGTCTCTGTTAGATGCCGCTCAGTTTGAGTGTAATACAAGCTAGACTTAATAATAATTAGACGCCTTCAGTGGATTTGTAGACCTATAAATAGGGTTCGACAACGTGAAATGGCAAAATATATCTGAAATTCTCAGAAAGATAGATGTAAAGTACAGGATAAGGACGGGTAATATACAGAACATACAATAATTAAAAGAGAACAGTAAGATTAATAGACCAGGAAAGTAATTCATAGATTAAAAATTGTGTAAGGCTAAGACGCTATATTTCTCCCCTCCTGCTCAGTCCGTACATCGAAGAAGCAATGCCGGAAATGAAACAGAGTTTCGGAGTGAAATTAAGATTCAGGATGAAACTACGTATACCTGTGATGGCATTGTTATCCTCAGAAAAAGCAAGGAAGAATTACAAGGCCAGTTGAATGGAATAAACTGTCGATTTAGTACGGAATATGAGTTCAGAGTAAACCAACAAACCAATAAACTCTTCCAACTGTAGATTACGAAGCCGAGGAAGTGAACAAAATTTACTAAGCAAGGAAGCAAAATTAAGCATCATGGACACTGCAAGGAGGAAATAAGAAGTAGACTAGCACAGGCAAAGAGGCTATTTCTCGTCAAAATACATCTCTTTGCATTACAGACAGGCCATAATGTGAGAAACAGATTACTGAGAATATACGTTTGAAACACAGCTTTGTATGAAACTAAATTACGGACTGGGGGAAACCGGTAAAGAAGTGAAATAAAACGCTCGAAATCTGATGCTGCAGGTTGACCAATAAATTAAGAAGTGAGCATTGTCTCCACAGAATACGGGAGTATTGGAGTATGTGGGAAACACTTACGAGAAAGGCGAGATGATAGGGAATGTGAAACACATACGGGATTACCTATCGCGGTACTCTGGGACGTTGTAAAGGGTCAAAACTACAGACGAAAACAGAGACTGTAATACATCCAACAAGTAATTGAGGACGTTGTCTGTTAGTGCTATTCTGAGATGAATTTGCCACAGGAGAAGAAGTTGTGACGTGCTGCATCAGACCAGTCAAAACACTGAAGACAAAAATGTAAAAGAAAGAAAAAAACCCTCTGTATCGTAAGCCACATCTTATCTCTGTCTGTTTCTTAGCCAGTACTTCCTCCTAGGTACTTGAGTAGCTCCTGTGCCATTCATCCATCGCAGTTATTTTCCGAGCGGACTTTAATTCAAAGACTTCCGATCTTCATGCGCCGTCTAGTCCTCCTACACAAACATCTTCAGTGGCACTCCCCCAGACCTCATCGTCAGTTCCTTTCCTTTCGACCTTACCAATATTGACTTGATAGCAGATAATTATTTAGGTTCTCTAGTTCCACTTGTCGTGCAGAATTTAACAAAAATATGTTCTGTGATAGATCAACACAAATTGTTACCTCGAAATCGGCACTTTAGTACTTGCCAACTAATTAGCGATTCGAGTGATAAATCTTTTCTGTAAAGGTGATTATTCGTATACTCTTAGCGAGACTGATAACGATGTGTCCCAACAAATACACAGTCGCTACGTAGCGCTTTCGTCGTGTTTTTCACTATTCACTAAATTTCAGTTGGTGTGTTGTTATTACTTATAATTCGTAAGTTTTAACCAGGCAACACGAACTCTCTGTTGGTTATTCTGTGCTTCTATTTAAATATTATGACACCCAAGTCTCTGTGTAATGCTGGAAATATTACACACTCCTCCTCCTCCTCCTCCTCCTCCTCCTCCTTCTTCTTCTACTTGTGTTGTAAGGAGTAGGTATTCCCGATTTGGGGTTCGCAGTCAGTATGACAGGCAACGAAGAGGAACTTCACCGACTGCCTACAAGCAAAGATAACGACGTCAACAGCGAAGCCCATCTAACCTAAGACGTCATCATAATCATCAGCCTACAAGCCATACATCCTTTGAATGATGTCATCATGCCTCTCTCTCGTACCCCCTTCCCCCCTTGCCCACCCAATAACCCCTGTCTAACAAATCATAGCCCATTATTTTAGAGGGCATTAAAATGAAACAGCCAAACACATTGCAGTGGCTACGTAATGTAAGCTTGACTTGTATTTCGTAGAAATAGTGCCACGGTCAAAGATACTTGCCGGTATTAGATTGTTTCCAACAGACGCATCCTTCACCAGAACTGCACAAAAATGTCATGCTCAAAAAGGTAAAGCCAATACTAAAATATTTTCAAAAATTAGGTAATCTTCATCACCTAAATTGTCCAAATCGATGCCATTCATCACTCAAACATGCGTGTATACCTTCACAAACAGACATTCAGTGCTTATACCTTGAATATACAGGTTAACCCGCACTTGAAAAAGCCCATAATTAGATATTTGCACACTTGGTGTAAGGTCCAACGCCCCATAAAGTTAAATAATTTCCATATCTAAATTGCTCTATGGTTCTTGGCAAGTGTCACAATGTTAATTCAACGCCCTGGGTATCTCCAAACATATGCCAGCAAAATAAAAATTTTATATTTGTGTCAAGTATCACAATGTTATGCCCGAGTGCTACTTCCAAGCCTAAATTGTTACAAAACACGTGTGTGCCGTGTCGAATGGCAGGCCGAGTATCCTCACCGACGGAGTTTGCTTTCAAGCTGCAAGAAGGCGGACAGAGCAGGTCATGTGAGTGACGCGAGTGCCGTCACAGACGAGCTGCGACAACGAGTCGGTGGCGGTAGACAGCTGCAGTGACTGAAACTGGCAACATCTCCTAGAAGCCAGCGCTGTGACCACGGTCACTGCCTGCAGCGCTTCTTCAACGGTCAGCGCAGGACAGAGGACTGTGACGGTGGCACATTTTTTACTCAGAAGTGTGTTGCTGAAGTACTTTGAATCGTGTACGCATTGTATTTCCTTAATTATCTATTAAATAATAACAAAAATCTAATAGTAATGCTCCAAACTAAGTAATGCCAAAGCATTTATCATAGCCACAGACAAAGTAACTAAGCATGCACCAATACTTTCTGAGAAAAAATTATATTGATGAAATCTTTATTGCAGTGTGTCACTTACGTTGTTATGCTTTCGTAATATACAAAAGACCTTCATAATGCATCGAATATGAAACCATTATGCTCAATACGGCCACAGATAGTGATGTAACATGACAGAGATGCAACACGAACGAGAACGATGATGGAAAAAGACTGAGGTTGAACGTCAATATCTTGAAAATACACACTGAAGTTGCCCTTTCGGGGTCAAACACAGAGAAGATATAGCACCAGCACACAGAATTAGAAGCATGTTTATTGAAAAGAATATAAAACTTCAGTCCTCTTTCTTTGGAGCGTAATTACACAAAACAATACACAGTGCACAAGGAAACGTGAAGTGAGGAAAATGAATAAGCCTCGTGTGCTACCAACAATGCAAAATTGAATCATAATTACAAGAGCTAAAGCACCAATTAAGAGGAGCTGATTGTCTTTGATTACCCAGTCACCGCACACTGCCAAAATAACAAACCCCCAGAGGTCCACACTGGTGCAGGAAAAATGTCAGCATAACTGGGGGATAATTGCTGGCGGCTCTAGGTAGTGTGTGAGGTGAAGATCATAGGCACGTAGACTTGCATCGGAAGGAAAGTTGCGAGATGATTCCAGCGGAGTTTCTGATTAATGAACTGTGGCAGCCGTCAACGTGAAGCCCAGAGAGCTCATCTGTGGACAAGTGACTAGCCATAGCCACATGCTGACCTAAATACGCAAAAACCTATTTTCAAGGATGTGATCCTTTGGAAACAAGTGGATCTGTGCTGAACGCGCCCTCCTGGATTATTGTCATTGCCACTTATCGGCATGGTGCGCACAGTGCAGTGCTGTTATGCTGGATGGCTATGAGTCCCGGTACAGCATCTCACCACTCCCCTTAGGCTGGGGCACATCCTGTACCGCAGATGGAGGTGGTACCTCTCACATTGACCTGGGGAGGCAGAGAACCCAAGTGCAGGGTGGGGGTCTGCTGTCAGAGTGGGTACCTGGCAGGGTGGAATCTTGTGTCCCTTGGTCCTGTGACCTGCAGGTCCTACAGATGCTGCGAGCTGTGGTCGATGCTTCCAGATGTTGAGGGAACAATAAAACTGCAATTATTATGTCTGCACAGACGATAACCAGCGAAAGTGTACCTGGCTGATACGCTTTCTGTAGCAGGATCCTTCAGGCAAGTGGACTTCGATTATCACCCTGCCCAAAAGGTGTGTGACATGAGCCACTTCCCAACGTTGGTCACCCATGGGAAAACACTAGCGCCCAGGCTGCATCCTGAAGGGTACACTGGTGATGGCAAAATTCTGGATGGGGGGCAAGAGAGTGGTTATTGTGTTCAATTTGGCAGCCCATGGAGGTTTTCACCATGATTGGGCTCATCATGTGCAAAGGAGCGGTAGTTTGGAAACAAATGAACGACTGCTCTGTTGAGATCATGAGGTCGATGAAACATCACCAGTCGAATGTTGAAAGTGTAGGTGAACCTGTCCACCAAGCAAAATGGAAAAGCTTGGTTTGTACTGTATCCACCACAATGGTCTCTGGAAGCCTTTCAATTGAGAAGATGCAAATAAGGCCTTGATGGTTTTTGTTGAAGACACTGAATGCATCCCTCGAATCTATGGAAAGCTTTTTGCAGCATTTATCACTCTTAAGCAAGAATAGCACCAGAAGGCACTTGTGAAATTTAGTGAATTTCTCAACATGGGGATTTCATGTAACACCAAGGAAAAAACCACTGGGCTGATGCTGCCTGCAATTTTTAACACACATTGCAACCGTGAGATACATTGGTTTATGACCCCCTGGGGATGATCCATCCTTCTGAGAACATCCAGCTCTCCCCCTCCCCGTTTTCTCTGTACTTCTAGGAAAAGGAGTGCTGAACCTGGGACATATTTTTGTCATTCCTCCCCAGTTCACTTACGAGACACTTATGCCCTTCCTGGGAAATCCTCCCAGACCACCCCTCCACCATTACCCCTCCCCAACCCAACTTCCCTTCCACTGTGTGGTGTGGTGTGAAAAAGGCTGGATTTTTTGTGTAAAATAATACTTTCAGTTGACGAGATGTAGTTGTTGAGAGACAGAAGTTTAATATAGGTATTACCTGTGAGCATACAGATAAGGACAGCATCCAATGCCTCCTATGTGATGAGTGGAAGGAGGTGATAAAGGAGGACTGTTAGCGGAGCACTTTTAAACAAGTAATGGTGATACAGTGGGATGTTTTGAGGATGCACTTCGCAACTTATAGAGACTACTGCCTATGTTTGAGCTGTGTGTGTTTTCTGAAATCGCCAGTCAATTCATGAAAACGTCAGCGAAATAGTCACACAACTTAACGAGATATGTTAGAAAATCGTCAATGCAAATTACCATAATAACTAAAAACTATAGTGAAACAAAACCAGAAAGTCGCCTACACATCGAAAAACACTTCGTATACGGTCTTATATCGCATATCACGGAAAAAAACCTTGATCTACACATATAAAACTTTCGATGAAGAACAAAGTGCTTGTTCTTGGTGGTAAACATGAAACGCCGGAAATGCATATCCTCCTATTGCCCTCTATAAATTTTTTTCCTTATATTTTTACCTCAAGATAAGACATTTCTGTGTCTTTATATATTGTAATTTCTTTACTACTTGTATATATATATATATATATATATATATATATATATATATATATATATATATATACAAGTATATATATATATATATACAAGTAGTAAAGAAATTACAATATATAACTATATATGCATTTATGCCGATGTATAATTGGTTTGGTTTGTAAATATTATTTGTATTTTTACGTTACCTCAAATCCGAAGATTGTCCTGTCACCAGGTCGCCACGTGTAACCTGAATGTTTGTCAGAAGTAATAAATTTCGCTACACTCTGACTTAATTTAGCAAAAGAATTTATAATACCGGAAAATTGAAAGTCAATTTAGTGATTGAAATTAATAGTGAACTTTGTTTCTGAAGCACTACGAAATTCAATAAAATAAGGTTAGTCTTGGGCTAACTCAACAATCATTTCAAAAGCTAGTTGAATCTGCGCAATTTAGAAATAAGAGATTTAACTTTGAACTTGAATTAAATGATTCTGAACAATTAACAATAGTAAATTTTAGTATATACCAAGCTGAGCTGCAGTCACAGGTAAGCTAAAATATGGCAACAAAACTCGCACTCTTAATTTGTGCTTGTGTAATCTAAATACTGTAGCCAGCTATGAAAACTTTAACTGAACTTTGAAATTAAAGCAGTGAAATGGAATGATATCACTTTAATGCTGGCGTTTGAATTTCAACGACACTCGGGTTCATTCCGGAAAAGGAAGGGATCCTGTTTGGTAACGCAATTGGGAAAATGAGCAACAAAGGTTCATGCTAAGTTGCTGTATTCTTTTTATGCAACAGTTTGAAAAGCTGAGGTCTGCCATACAGTTCTAAAACTTTACGTGCTTCCAGTCTTCCTTGTTGGTTGATTGAAGGTTTGAAGTCGTCGGTCGAGGAGGTGGCGACAGTCACTCATTGTCAGCCGTCGCTGTTGCAGAAGCTGAATGTTGACACGCCTTCTTCTCGACACTGTCACCAGGCGAAACGGCCTCTTGATGTGCGCCAGCCAATGCTTCCCGTCCGCGACATCGTGTCAGAAAGTATCATAGCAAGTCGAGCGCAATTACACGCTGCCAAACCCCGAAAGCACGGCCACTCGCGGGAGCGTCACACAACACACCTGCTTCACCACCCTACTCCAGCCAGACTCCTCCTGCCCGCGCTCCATGCGGCAGAGTTAACACTACCAAAGATCCTAAACACTTTGGCTCTCCACACGACCTATCGATGTAATCGTTTGGCAGCATAGTTTTCCCTAGGCCAGACCCAGCGTATAAATACAAATAATATTTACAAAACAAACCAATTATACATCGACATAAATGCATAATTATATATATATATATATATATATATATATATATATATTAAACCTTTTACAATATATAAAGACACAGAAATGTCATATCTTCATGTAACAAAATAAGGAAAAAAATTTATAGTACAATAGACGGAAATAGGAGGATATGCATTTCCGGCGTTACAAACAGTCCATCTGCAAACTACCCTAACAATTTTAACAATCCACAGGAGTAAAAAAAAAAATCGCTTAAAACACTTACCACCACCTTACGATCAATCTTCTTCGTAATGAAGCATATACAAGATCTTCAACATTTGATAATCACATGTACGTTTTGCAAATCCAGTAATCAGATTTCCGCCACAAGCAGATAAGCAGATCGTACCAGTAAGTATATTAATGGTCTTGTATGCACCGACATCTGAGAACACAAGCCCCTCCTCTATGTGTTATCTGTAAACCATGCACCACTAGTGCAAGCTCTGAGTGTGCGCTTCTGTTGTTGCTCAACCAGCACACTGCTTAGTTCGCTATTCAGCCACCCAAAGGGCGCCGCGAGTCCATCCTCCAGTCAGCTGCCAGCCGCAGGGCAGCGGCTCCCTTTGATGTCACAGTCCCGCGACTGCTCACTGGAAGTCAGTGTCCTTTGTTCTTCGATACCCAGAATACTGCATCCACTCTCAAGTGGTTAATTCCTACTGTAACAACTTCACCTCAAACTCCCACTTCCCTCCCCTCCTCCAATTGTGAATTGGCTAGAAAAGACCCAGTCTGTGCTGAGCTGCTGGAGAGGAAGCATGTAATGTATTTATTTATTTAGTTTATTTTTTTGGGTGCTATCCTGCTGGATTGTTCTATAGCTGCATCCACACTCGCCATCAGCCAATCACCAATTTCCGCTGCCTTCCTACTTTTCCCGATCGCGTTTGTGTGAGTATATGTTCACCTTGCTGTGTGCCCTAGCACACATTACCATTCGAAATTGGATGGAAAATGTCCTAAAGGCTGCCCCACTTTTTCTAATGACCAAGCCTGTAGCTGTTTTCGAGACAGGTCAGTGCTTGCAGTACAAATACTCATATAGTGGCTGGTCCACTGCCGACTTGTTATTGACGATACGACCTATGGGAGCCTCACACAGCACCTGATGGTCCTTCTGCTGCTTCCCCTAGAGGGCTCACCTTGATGTATGGGGCTCAGCTAGATCAGAGAGGGCGCTCCAAATTTGTGGGAACGCAGCATTCATCAACCTTTACTGGAGGGTAGGTGTGGTGGTGTCTTTACTTATTTTCGAATCTATTATCCTACTACTTCCACCACCAGCATTTGAAATACATTCACAGTCCAAGATTCTCTCTGACACATTGTGGTGACTAACCTTACTGTGATAAAACGACTACCTTGTACAACAAAGAAAACAACGATTCTAAGTAACACAGCCAGGAACGCGGCATTGCTGTATGTCCTACACCAAAATACCACTCTACAGGCATCTTACTGATCTTACTCTGGAGGATCTTATCCTACACTTGTCTCCACAATCCACCGCCTCCACTGCCCCCGCCACAGCCTCTGCCATACATGTATTAACCTATCACGAATTTCTTGTACATGTCTACTGTGTGTAAAATCGATAACACATTGTAAATGAATAGAAATCATCCACTCTTTTGGTAGGTAAAAGTGACAACTATTTCAGATCAAACTAAACTACGTGATCAAAATTATCCGCACACCTGGCTGAAAATGACTTATAGGTTCGTGGCGCCCTTCATCGGTAATGTTGGAATTAAATACAGTGTTGGCCCTCCCTTATCCTTAATGACAGCTTACAGTCTCGCAGGCACACATTCAATCAGGTGCTGGAAGGTTTCTTGGGGAATGACAGTCCATTCTTCAGGGAGTGCTGCACTGAGGAGAGTTATTTATGTCGGTCGGTGAGGCCTGGCACGACGTCGGCGTTCTCCCAAAGGTGTTCTATAGGATTCAGATCAGGACTCTGTGCAGGCCAGTCCATTACAAGGATGTTATTGTCGTGTAACCACTCCGCTACAGCCGTGTATTGTGAATAAGTGCTCGATCGTGTCGAAAGATGCAATCGCCAACCCCGAATTGGTCCTCAACAGTGAGAAGCAAGAAGGTGCTTCAAACATCAGTGTGGGCCTGTGCTGTGATACTGTCACGCAAAACAACAAGGGGTGCAAGCCCCCACCATGAAAAACACGACCATACCATAACACCAACGCCTCCTAAAATTAGGAGGCACTACACACGCTGGCAGATTACGTTCATTGGGCCTCCTCGATATCCGCATCCCTCCATAGGATCGTCATATTGTGTACCCTGATTCGTCACCCCACACATCGTTTTCCACTGTTCAATTGTCCAATGTTTACGCTCCTTACACCAAGCGAGGCGTCGTTTGACATTTACTGGAGCAGCTTGTGGCTTATGAGCAGCCAATCGACCATGAAATCCAAGTTATCTCCCCTCCCGCCCAGCTGTCATAGTACTTGCTGTGGATCCTGATGCAGTTTGGAATTCCTGTGACAGATGTCTGCCTATTACAAATTACGGCCCTCTACAATAGTCGGCAGTCTCTGTCAGTCAACAGACGAGGTCGGCCTGTACGCTTTTGGGCTATACGTGTCCCTTCATGTTTCCACTTCACTATCACATCGGAAACAGTGGACCTAGGGATGTTTAGGAGTGTGGAAATATCGCATACAGCCGTATGACACAAGTGACACCCAATCACCTGACCACATTCAAAGTCCTCGAGTTCCACGGAGAGCCACATTCTGCTCTCTCACGATGTCTAATGACCACTGAGGTAGCTGATATGGGGTATCTGGCAGCAGGTTGTAACCTCCCCCTCACTTATCGACCTTAATGACAGTGAAAAATTAAACCGCGTGTACCTAATGGAAATTTGGGAAAAGCAATCGTCACCGAAGTTAATCTATCGGTAAAGAGGGAGGAAAGGGTTACATCTAAATGAAAGGAAAAATGCAAATGAAACTGGTGGAAATTAATTTTGAAAAGGGGTAAAGATAATAAAGAAAGTAAATGTGCGGCCGTTACGTTAACAATTAACTAGCGGTAATTAGATATTTGAGATTTGGGGGAAATCACGGTCGCCAGTCCTAAGGACAATTACTATAGTAACTGAAAAAGAAAGGTTATTACACATATAATTAACACTAGAAGCGTGGCAACTGAAGGTTGACACGTGTAGTGTGAAAACTGAAAGTTTGTCAGAAGTAATAAATTTCGCTACACTCTGACTTAATTTAGCAAAAGAATTAATAAAACCGGAAAATCGAAAGTTAATTTAGTGACTGAAGTTAATAGTGAGCTTTCTTTCTGAAGCACATCGACATCCAGTAAAATACGGTTAGTCTTGGACTACCTCAACAATCATTTCAAAAGCAACTTGACTCTACGCAATTTAGAAACAAGAGATTTAACTTTGAACTTGAATTAAATGATTCTGAACTATTAACAATAGTAAAATTTAGTACGTACCAAGCTGAGCTGCAGTCACAGGTAAGCTAAAATATGCTAACAAAACTCGCACTCTAAATTTGTGCTCGTGTAACCTAAATATTGTAGCCAGCTACTGAACTTTGAAATTAAAGCAGTGAAATCTAATTATATTATTTTAATGCTGGCGTTTGAATTTCAACGACACTCGGGTTCATTTCGGAAAAGGAAGGGACCCTGCTTGGCAATGCAATTGGGACAATGAGCAACAAAGGTTCATGCTAAGTTGCTGTAATTTTGCGAGGCAAATGGAACAATTTGAAAAGCTGAGGTCTGCCATACAGTTCTGAAACTTTACGTGCTTTTAGTCTTCCTTGTTGGTTGATTGAAGGTTTGAAGCCGTCGATCGAGGAGGTGGCGACAGTCACTCATTGTCGGCCGTCGCTGTTGCAGAAGCTGGATGTTGGCGCGCCTTCTTCTCGACACGGTCACCAGGCGAAACGGGCTCTTGATGTGCGCCAGCTAATGCTTCCCGTCCGCGACACCATGTCAGAAACTATCATCGCGAGTCGAGCGCAATTACATGCTGCCAAACCCCGAAAGCGCGGCAACTCGCGGGAGCGTCACACAACACCTGCTCCACTCGCTACTCCCGCCAGACCCTCACTGCCCGCGCTCCACGCGGCAGAGTTAACACTACCAAAGATCCTACACACTTTGAGTCTTCACACGACCCATCGATGTAATCGTTCGATAGCAGTTTTCCCTAGGCAAGACCCAGCGTAAAAATACAAATAATATTTACGAAACAAACCAATTATACATCGACATAAATGCATAAATATATATATATACAAATAGTAAAACAATTACAATATATAAAGACACAGAAATGTCATATATTCAGGTAACAAACAAGGAAAAAAAATAATAGTACAATAGATGGAAATAGGAGGATATGCATTTCCGGCGTTACACGTGCCCCACATTGTCTGAGGGTGTTCGTGTAACGTAAACAGACTCAGAAAATGTCCAAAAAAAGAAACAGCGGAAATGCATATGCTCAAAACATCAACAAAATTTAGCATTCGTCTAATTAATCATAAATCAATTTTTAGACCATAATAATTGAGTGGAGACACTCCTAATCTTATTCCACTCTGTCATCTTGCACAAAATAAAACAGGTTGACAACATATTAAAATTCATAGAAGATATAGAAAATGGTTTAGCTATTCCAAAATCATTAAAATTCGTAACACTATGAGAAATGGAATACTATTTGCAAAATTAATCAGAGTACACGGTCATAAAAACAGGTAGATCAAAATACGCAAATTAATAATTAATTACATTGAATACACATTTTTACATAACCTTTTCATAATTAATATCTCGTCATGAGATTCCATTAAACGCTAAACAAGAAAATAACACACATCAGATCGAAAAAAACATAAATATTGACAGTAGAATTCTTTCAGCTGTCCAGGAAGAAAAACAATTCCGCCTTCCGTACTCGCAAGTACAAAGAATGCCGACAGCGGCCCAAGAGCCAACAGCGGCACAAGAGCCGACAGCGGCTCGCCTCGCCAGTATTGTTGCGCCCGCGTGTGCGGCACGCTTGATCTCACTCGCCCTTGTGACGGCGTTTCCAGAACGTCCGTTTCACTGAATTCTTTAGGAAAAACTCACTCCCGAGTAATCTCAAGGAGTCCCTTAATACTATCACAGTGGATAACTCAACACTGTCCATCATCACACGCATGTACTAGCCTGAAACTTAAAACAGCGTCTAAGTACATCGGCAATGACTAGTAAATCACATATTTATGAAATCTTACAGCAATTACAAAATCATATTTACATTCCTTAATCTACTGTGACTCAGCTGAAAACTTAAACTAGCAGCTTGGATTTTTCAGTTGATTAGATCATGATTAAATTGATTAAAATTAAATTGATTAATCAAAACGCGCTTTAGTGTCATGACGACGTATGCGAGCATCGGCTTTTAGCTTCATTACTTCTCGCAAACGATCCTTTTTCACACCAATACTAATGTCAATCCGTGGAGGGAATTTGATTATCTCTTCCAATTCACTTTCTACCCTATTGTCAATGCCGAGATTCCTCACATTACAGTAGTTCAAACTCATTCCTACGTCAATGTCATCCGGCCAGTTAACAATGTGTATAGGCTGGTATTGCCTATGCACACCGTCTCCTGCCTCGTCAAAACTAACTACTATTGTTTTATCTTGTGACGTACATGTCAAAGTTTTGCTTTCGCAATTAATCACTGCACGGTACTTTAATAGCCAATCTAACCCGATAATTACTTCCGTAGTTAAGTCTGGCACGACGACAAACTCTTGTTCAAATCGTGCCCCACATATCTCGAAGTTGACAAAAATCTGTTTTGTGACCGGTTTACTGGCCTTCCCAGTAGCACCGATAATTTTCACTCCTGTTACTGGCATAACTACGATGCCAGGTCTGTCTTTCAGTAACTCAAATATTTTCCCAGATACAGCACTCAATTCTGCACCGGTGTCAATCAACACGTTTAGTTGTAGGCCGTGCATATTAACAGACACTACTATCTGTCTACACTTGTCCTCGACTGTTTCTTTATTTTCCCACAGTAAATCCTCATCTATATCCAGGTCATTCTAGAAAAAACCATCCGGCTTTGATCCTAAATCCAGTTTATCTGGCGGCTTTTTCATCCTCTGTTCACATACAGTTTTAATTTCAACACGTTTGTCCTGAGGCTTAGTCTGTAGCTTCGCCTCCAATACCGAAACCTTTTCCTGTAACTCGTCAACTAGTGAGTGTTGCTTTGCTATCGATTCACTAATTGTCACCTTCGTTGATTCCTCTTTGGTCAGATCGATCTCATCTGCCAATCTACCTGGAGGAATGTGCCCAGTCGCATCTGAAATTACTTCCTCTGGATCTGCGCAACCCACACTGCTACCGTCTGACCGCATAACGTCAGCTCTAACCTCATACACACTGTAATCTATGTGGTTTTCTACCAATCGTGTCCGGCTATCACTAAAATTTTCGTGATCTTTCTCCTTAATACTCTCGCAATGTTTAAACTGGATGTTCGCGTCGGATGGGTCGGCTACTTCTACCATTACAACTTTCGGTAAAGTCTGCCGGTTAGGGCCAGAACTTTCCGTTACTACTTCAACATTCAACTCCTGCGGGACGAAACACGACGCATCTTGCTCGTGCTCCCCATTAACATCAACTATTTCTAGTAAAGTCTGCCGGTTAGGGCCAGAACTTTCTATCACTTCACAATCACTATCTTCCTGCGGGACGAGACGCGGCAAATCCTGCCCGCGCTCCCCATAAACACTTCTCCCGTACAGGCCCCTATAATCTCTTAGTTCGTCGTATAAGCGACCGAACTGCCTTAACCAGACCTCATCCCTCTCTGCATCCCCTCGCTCAATGACGGACGTGTTATTCGACATCTGATCTTCTCTCAACAATTGCGAATCATTCTTAAACTCAATCTCCAGTTCCGCTGTGGGTATTACAGCTGCCACTTTATAATCGATTTCCGGAACACTACTTAAATTGTTCTCACTGACAGTGAATGTACTTCCTACCGCCGTGTCTACAGCTGATCTACTACTTGTGGGCGCACTCCTTTCTCCCAACACTGGCACACTCTCCCGCCGTTGATTATTCCATACGGAATTTTCATAACGACGACACCTGGGTTTTCTCCTGTTATTGGGCCGCCAAAATTTCTCCACGCCCGGTCGGCCCCTCACCGGCGCGGCTAATGGTTTCCCTGTCTCGTCCCAGCAGATACGCTCCCCGGATGCTGCTGAGGCGGCTGATCACACCCTCTGGCGTTATTACTATTCTGTGAAGCCCGTATCACGTTAGTGTGATACTGGTTTCCGTCATTCCTGTTATTATTTGCATTGTACCGATTGTTATTACGGTCCGAACCATTATTGTTATTGCTGCCATGGTTGCGGTATGCATTATTCCCATGGTTATCGTTGTTGTGGTTGCTGTGGTACCCATTGTTGTTACCACGGCCTCTACCACTGTCGCGATTATTGCGCCAATTGTCCTCGTCCTCCACTCTTTCCAGGAAATCATTGATTGTCCTGTAATTGCTTCCCACGTATCGTTTTGTATCATCTGGAAGCTTCTTGTAGAGTTCCCAGACTATTTCGGATCGCGAGCGGCGGTCACGCAAATATTCCAACTTGCGGATCCAGCCCTCACAAAACTCCTTCATCGAACCGCGCGAATTCGCATCGAAAGGCCTCGATACGACAAATTCGCGCCAGACACTTTGCTGTTTTTGCTCTGACCAGTATTCAGCCAGAAACAAATTTTTAAATTCGTCAAAAGTCAGGTTCGTAATGTTGAGGTTTAAGCCCCAACGCTTGGCATCACCAGCCAACACATCAATAATCGCATTAATTTTTCTCTCATCAGTCCATGATCTGGGTAAAACTCTTTCACAATTTTTAATGAAATCCGTCGGGTGTATACCGCCTTTTTTCAAGGGGTCGAACCGCTCCTCTTTCATCAACAACTCCGAACTATGTGCACAGATTGGCACATAGCTCTGTTTTTCGTCAAGTTTCCTTTCTAATTCCGACACCCTCGTAATCACTTGGCAAGTGGTTGTCGCAAGCATTTCCACTTCCCTCTTTTTCTCTTCGCAGGTATTAGCCTGCTTCGTCACTTTGGTATCTACTTCGGATACTAAAGCCTTTAAAGTTTCCACCTTCTTTTGATCCTCTTTTTTCACTAATTGAATTTGTTCCGTCACCTTATTCTCGATGATCGGAGCAACTGATTCTCCTACACTTTTCTCGATTCTGCTAATTTCGGAATCAAAACGAGTATTTATGCTCGCAATTTCCGCCTGAACACCTATCATTTCCTGTTTAAGATTACCGATTTCGGTATTAATTACAACAATATCTTCTTTTATTTTATCAACTTTTGTGTTAACAACCCCAACATTGTTGATAACAACGTTAATAGCTTTGTTCTGATTGTCTAGCATCCGTTCAAATTTTTCAGACTGAGCTTCTTGCTTGGCCGATTGACTCTTGATTTCGTTAATCAAAACATTCAATAAATCAGTTAAATTCCCGGAAACTACCGGTTTTACTTCCGCAGCGGCTTCCTCTTTAATTGTCCCCCCGTATTCTTCATCAAGGGATTCAGATTCGATTTTCACTTCCGATTCCGAAACAATTTCTAAAGTTTGGAATTCCATTTCTGCTCTTTGTTGCGTTTCGGCGGTCGCGTCTTTCATGCTAGCCGCCTGCCCCTGAACAATGGGTACCGTGGTGCGCGTTTCCCACTGTTCGACCGATTGTTCCGTATCCAAGTCTACCAAATTTTGGCAATTGTTGCTTTCACTCATTTTAATAATTTTCAATATAAATGCCAAATCTCAAATATAATTAGGATTCCTCACACTAATATTCTCGCTGACGTATCGACCATTTCGTAACCAGTACTTTGTTACGAGATTTGTACAATGCAAAATTCGTGTCCAGAACAACCTCAAATTTGAAGATTGTCCTGTCACCAGGTCGCCACGTGTAACCTCCCCCTCACTTATCGACCTTAATGACAGTGAAAAATTAAACCGCGTGTACCTAATGGAAATTTGGGAAAAGCAATCGTCACCGAAGTTAATCTATCGGTAAAGACGGAGGAAAGGGTTACATCTAAATGAAAGGAAAAATGCAAATGAAACTGGTGGAAATTAATTTTGAAAAGGGGTAAAGATAATAAAGAAAGTAAATGTGCGGCCGTTACGTTAACAATTAACTAGCGGTAATTAGATGTTTGAGATTTGGGGGAAATCACGGTCGCCAGTCCTAAGGACAATTACTATAGTAACTGAAAAAGAAAGGTTATTACACATATAATTAACACTAGAAGCGTGGCAACTGAAGGTTGACACGTGTAGTGTGTAAACTGAAAGTTTGTCAGAAGTAATAAATTTCGCTACACTCTGACTTAATTTAGCAAAAGAATTAATAAAACCGGAAAATCGAAAGTTAATTTAGTGACTGAAGTTAATAGTGAGCTTTCTTTCTGAAGCACATCGAAATCCAGTAAAATACGGTTAGTCTTGGACTACCTCAACAATCATTTCAAAAGCAACTTGACTCTACGCAATTTAGAAACAAGAGATTTAACTTTGAACTTGAATTAAATGATTCTGAACTATTAACAATAGTAAAATTTAGTACGTACCAAGCTGAGCTGCAGTCACAGGTAAGCTAAAATATGCTAACAAAACTCGCACTCTAAATTTGTGCTCGTGTAACCTAAATATTGTAGCCAGCTACTGAACTTTGAAATTAAAGCAGTGAAATCTAATTATATTATTTTAATGCTGGCGTTTGAATTTCAACGACACTCGGGTTCATTTCGGAAAAGGAAGGGACCCTGCTTGGCAATGCAATTGGGACAATGAGCAACAAAGGTTCATGCTAAGTTGCTGTAATTTTGCGAGGCAAATGGAACAATTTGAAAAGCTGAGGTCTGCCATACAGTTCTGAAACTTTACGTGCTTTTAGTCTTCCTTGTTGGTTGATTGAAGGTTTGAAGCCGTCGATCGAGGAGGTGGCGACAGTCACTCATTGTCGGCCGTCGCTGTTGCAGAAGCTGGATGTTGGCGCGCCTTCTTCTCGACACGGTCACCAGGCGAAACGGGCTCTTGATGTGCGCCAGCTAATGCTTCCCGTCCGCGACACCATGTCAGAAACTATCATCGCGAGTCGAGCGCAATTACATGCTGCCAAACCCCGAAAGCGCGGCAACTCGCGGGAGCGTCACACAACACCTGCTCCACTCGCTACTCCCGCCAGACTCTCACTGCTCTGCCCGCGCTCCACGCGGCAGAGTTAACACTACCAAAGATCCTACACACTTTGATTCTTCACACGACCTATCGATGTAATCGTTCGATAGCAGTTTTCCCTAGGCAAGACCCAGCGTAAAAATACAAATAATATTTACGAAACAAACCAATTATACATCGACATAAATGCATAAATATATATATATATATACAAATAGTAAAACAATTACAATATATAAAGACACAGAAATGTCATATATTCAGGTAACAAACAAGGAAAAAAAATAATAGTACAATAGATGGAAATAGGAGGATATGCATTTCCGGCGTTACAAGGTGGCAGCACAATGCACCTAATATGAAAAACGTATGCTTTTGTGGGTGTCCGGATACTTTTGATCACATACTGTATAAGATATGAAACGTCTATGTTATAAACTGTTGTGTAACAGAAACTTTCAGTGGAACAGTCGTATCTAACATCAACCTACCTCTTATAAGTGACCAGTTATTGTATAGCACAACTGCGATGATGACAAAGCAGTCATGGTTCCACAATAACAGATCCAACCAATTTCCTTCAGTCGGATGGAAAAATTTGTATATTTTGAGATAGATCCCTGGATAAAAAATTAGTGTCTGTGGAAGTATTGTAAATAAATTGCCGCGCACATGGATATGGAACAAAGTGAGCTGAGTTCCCTGTAATCAATATACTTTGATAGTTTTGTTTTCGGAAAGACCATAATACATGTTCCAAACTTGCATAACTGATTGATGCTAGTAATATAGAGCAGTATTCTCACTCCAATACGATAGCTGCCTTTCTGTAAAGTCTTTTCTGTACAGTTCCTACTCATGGTATCCTTTAAAGAACTTACCCTTCAAAGCACCCAAGATAGTTCCGTGTTTGCTGGGGAGTTAGGCACAGGTTATTGCTATATAGTAGATATGAGTGTGAAACACTTGAGTGGTTGTGGTGTTATAATAGATGGTTAAGAAGAAGGCAAGGAAGATACATATTTTTTGTTCTGATGGAGCTCCAGATGGAAGGAGTTCGAAACATCTTACATAAAACACGTGAGTCACAATTTGGGAGTATTGTTCTATTGGTTGGAGTCCATATGAAGAAGGTTTAGAAAAGAGAGAAGTGATTCTAGGCGATAAACATACAATTCTAAGGCTGCACAGCTCTACAATCAAACATGTGGTTTTCCAGTATATACCTTCACGTGGAATGCAAGCTGTTAATACTGAAATGCAGGAAATATATTTCCAACACTCGACAAACAATCACCCTTTAAGTTTCGTATCCCACTCACTATTGTGCGAAGTTTTAAGGTGACCTTTAAGATGATAAAACTACTACTTTCTACACCAAAAACATAAATTCATTGCCATAAATGAACTATACAGCTTACTGAAAGTGTGTAGTGCCTACTGTTCACCTCAGATTACAGTTCAGAAATGATGCTATACGGGGTGAGTCACCTAACGTTACCGCTGGATATATTTCGTAAACCACATCAAATACTGACGAACCGATTCCACAGACCGAACGTGAGGATAGGGGCTGGTGTAATTGTTTAATACAAACCATACAGAAATGCGCGGTAGTATGTATTTTAACACAAATCTACGCTTTTCTTAAATGGAACCACGTTAGTTTTGTTAGCACATCTGAACATATAAACAAATACGTAATCATTGCCGTTTGTTGCATTATAAAATGTTAATTACATCCGGAGATATTGTAACATAAGTTGACGCTTGAAACCTCCGACGTTCAGTTGCGTGTTGTAACAAACAGCTGCAACATACATCGCGTTTATACAGAATGATCTGCCAACGTTGCTCGAAAATGTCCCACTCGAAACGCGTCGACGTATGTGGCATCAGCATGATGGTGCACATTCCGCAATTAACTCTAGGCTGACCCTTGACAGGATGTTCGACGGGCGTTTCATAGGACGTGGAGGACGCATAAATTGGCCAGCCCGTTCTCCTGATCTTACATCTCTGGACTTCTTTCTGTGGGGTACGTTAAAGGAGAATGTGTACCGTGATGTGCCTACAACCCCAGAGGATATGAAACAACGTATCGTCGCAGCCTGCGGCGACATTACATCAGATGTTCTGCGGCACGTACGACATTCATTACGCCAGAGATTGCAATTGTGTGCAGCAAATGATGGCCACCACATTGAACATCTATTGGCCTGACATGTCGGGACACACGCTATTCCACTCCGTAATTGAAAACGGAAACCACGTGTGTACGTGTACCTCACCCCTCATGGTAATGTACATGTGCGTCAGTGAAAAAGACCAATAAAAAGGTGTTACCATGTGGACGTAATGTGCTGTTCCAGTCTCTTCTGTACCTAAGGTCCATCACCGTTCCCTTTGGATCCCTACGTAATTCGGTGCTATCCGATACACACGATCGAACAGCGGAGGAGTGGTACTCAAGCGTCAACTTAAGCTACAATATCTCCGGATGTAATTAATATTTTACAATGCAACAAACGGCACTGATTACGTATTTGTTTATATGTTCAGATGTGCTAACAAAACTAACGGGGTTCCATTTAAAAAAACGTAGGTTTGTATTAAAAAAACATACTTCGGTGCATTTTTTATGCTTTGTATTAACCAATTACACAGCCCCTCTCCTCACGTTCGGTCTGTGGAATCGATTCGTCAGTATTTGATGATTTGATATATCCAGCGGTAATGTTAGGTGACTCACCCTGTATATGCATGAGTCCTACAATATGAACGTCAGCAACATAAAAGACATGAAACAACGACATCTTATGAGGAAATAGAAAAATGCACAGCAGTGGTGTTTGACATGCGAAATTACACACTATCAGCACTACCTCCGTGAACAGAACAGTCTATTCCACACACAAACACACACACACAAAACGATCAAGTGACTGTGTATACATTGTTTACAGTACATGGCAAACCAATGTCACTAACTTGGAACCACTGCAGTTATGAAACTGAAGACTCGATTTATGCACAGAGCACTTTGTAAATCGATCCATCCTGTGGTTGTCATGGTTGAGTGTTGGACACCGCAAAGATCCTGGAAACTGAAACACGTTTGTATTCAGTAGCAGCGATGGCGAGGCATGACAGAATCTCTGACCAGAGAGTTATTTATCGTTGCTAGTCTGCGCTTGACCGCACGTGAGTGCAGTAGTTGTACGTAGCGAGTCGCGAGAGCATGTAGTTCAGTTGCGAGTTGGCAGTTGCGAGTCGGGTTGTGTGTGAGGAGTCGGCGGGCGTCGACATGGGTCTCTGGTCAAAGTTCGGGACGAGGTATATTGTTAAATAAGGTAATGAAGCAGCATTGCGCACATCTGATAATGTAATGTATATTAATTGTAATTAATTTGTTCAAGAAATGCCCCAATGATAATTTTGTTTTCAAAGCATTCGTTTTTAAGAAAAGAATCATTCCAATTGAAACAATATTTCCTACGCTTTTCCTCGCAGAATCAATTTTTCAGATTAATTATTGCACAGGGCCTAAGGTCAGCGCAGCTGCCCTTATATAATTTATCAGGTTCATCTTAACGTTAATTTTGTGGGGACTTAACATTTTTGCACATTTTTATTATCATTGATTTTTATTACTGTGGGAAGCTAACACTTGGCACTATTTGCAATTCTATTTAATTATTTTCGTTTTCATATTTTTACGGGGAGGTTACACTTGGGCTCTATTCCCATTAACATTTAAATATTGTCATTGAAAATTTTGTGGGGAGGTTACAAAACACATTCGTAGCTCAACAGGACCATGGCACCCTGTCTCACTACTTCATGGAGGCTCAGTGACGGCCTATGCCTTAATGCATGAATGTCCATTTGTAACCTCTCCCTTTCTAATCGGCAAACTTGAATACAATATAACTGGCAGTGGTCGCATATGTCTAATGAAATTTTACAGTGTGTAAAGCCAGCGTCACCGAAGGAAAATAACACTGGTTAGTTGTAGGAAAGTGTACAACAGACCCTTCTGAAGGAAGAATATATTCTAAACCTAATAAAGATGCTGAAGATAGTTTTGACATAAGTGGAATATACTACAATTGCTGCGGGGAAAAGTGTACCAAGTGGTATTTACTACAAAAACTGCTGCTAATACAAAGAAAACACTGATTAGCTGAAAATGTGTTAATTCAATGGTCGACAGCCTGCTCAGGCAATGAATCTCCATAATCTTAAGGAAGGTAATAGCAAATAAATTTGAGAAAATAATCACTGGCGTGGCAACAGATGGTTGTCGTTCTTATCCACAATAGAATAATTCGCAAGAAAATAAATGAATCAGAAATCATTGAGCTTGTAGTTAATTATTCCGAAATACTAAGTTTTGAACGTAAAGATAAGTTAAATTACTGGTTAAATAAATGTAACCAAGACGTGATTATGTAAAAAAATTACTTCCAGTGACACCAATGTATTGTTGTTGTTGTGGTCTTCAGTCCTGAGACTGGTTTGATGCAGCTCTCTATGCTACCCTATCCTGTGCAAGTTTCTTCATCTCCCAGTACTTACTGCAACCTACATCCTTCTTAATCTGCTTAGTGTATTCATCTCTTGGTCTCCCTCTACGATTTTTACCCTCCACGCTGCCCACCAATGCTGAATTTGTGATCCTTTGATCCCTCAGAACATGTCCTACCAACCGGTCCCTTCTTCTTCTAAAGTTGTGCCACAGACTCCTCTTCTCCCCAATTCTGTTCAATACCTCCTCATTAGTTACGTGATCTACCCATCTAATCTTCAGCATTCTTCTGTAGCACCACATTTTGAAAGCTTCTAATCTCCTCTTGTCGAAACTATTTATCGTCCATGTTTCATTTCCATACATGGCCACACTCCATACAAATAATTTCAGAAACGACTTCCTGACACTTAAATCTATACTCGACCTTAAAAAATTTCTTTTCTTCAGGAACGCATTCCTTGCCATTGCCAGTCTACATTTTATATCTTCTCTACTTCGACCATCATCAGTTATTTTGCTCCCCAAATAGCAAAACTCCTTTACTACTTTAAGTGTCTTATTTCGTAATCTAATTCCCGCAGCACCACCACACTTAATTCGACTACATTCCATTATGCTCGTTTTGCTTTTGTTGATGTTCATCTTATATCCTTCTTTCAAGACATTGTCCATTCCATTCAGCTGCTCTTCCAAGTCCTTTGCTGTCTCTGAGAGAATTACAATGTCATCGACGAACATCAAAGTTTTTATTTCTTCTCCATGGATTTTAATACCCACTCCGAATTTTTCCTTTGATTCCTTTACTGCTTGCTCAATATACAGATTGAATAACATCGGGGAGAGGCTACAACCCTGTATCACTCCCATCCCGACCACTGTTTCCCTTCCAGTCAGGATTGTCAAAAGCTTTCTCTAAGCCTACAAATGCCAGAAATGTAGGTTTTCCTTTCCTTATTCTTTCTTCTAAGATATGTCGTAAAGTCAGTATTGCCTCACGTGTTCCAATATTTCTGCGGAATTCAAACTGATCTTCCTCGAGGTCGGTTTCTACCAGTTTTTCCATTCATCTGTAAAGAATTCGCGTTAGTATTTTGCAGCTGCGACTTATTAAACTGATAGTTCGGTAATTTTCACGTGTGTCAACACCTGCTTTCTTTGGGATTGGAATTATTATATTCTTCTTGAAGTCTGAGGGTATTTCGCCTGTCTCATACATCTTGTTCACCAGATGGTAGAGTTTTGTCAGGACTGGCTCTCCCAAGGCCGTCAGTAGTTCTAATGGAATGTTGTCTACCCTGGGGCCTTGTTTGACACAGGTTTTTCGGCGCTCTGTCAAACTCTTCATGTAGTATCGTATCTCCCATTTCATCTTCATCTACATCCTCTTCCATTTCCATAATATTGTCCTCAAGTACATCGCCCTTGTATAGACCCTTTATATACTCCTTCCACCTTTTTGCTTTCCCCTCTTTGCTTAAAACTAGTTTTCCATCTGAGCTCTTGATATTCATACAACATCCTTACATTTGTCCTCTAGCCATCCCTGCTTAGCCATTTTGCACTTCCTGTTTATCTCATTTTTGAGACGTTTGTAGTCTTTTTTGCCTGCTTCATTTACTGCATTTTTATATTTTTTCCTTTCATCAATTAAATTCAATATTTCTTTTGTTACCCAGGGATTTCTACTAGCCCTCGTCTTTTTACCTACTTGATCCTCTGCTGCTCTCACTACTTCATCCCTCAGAGCTACCCATTCTTCTTCTATTGTATTTCTTTCCCCCATTCCTTTCAATTGTTTCCTTATGCTCTCCCTGAAATTCTGTACAACCTCTGGTTTAGTCAGTTTATCCAGGTCCCATCTCATTAAATTCCTACCTTTTCGCAGTTTTTTCAGTTCTAATCCACAGTTCATAATCAGTAGATTGTGGTCAGAGTCCACATCTGCCCCTGGAAATGTCTTGCAATTTAAAACCTGGTTCCTAAATCTCTGTCTTACCATTATATAAACTACCTGAAACCTGTCAGTATCTTCTGATACCTTTTAGTATCTCTGGGTTTCTTCCATGTATACAACCATCTTTTATGATTCTTGAACTACTGTTTGTAGTAGCTTTCTCGCACTCCTATTTTTTTATTCATTATTAAACCTACTCCTGCATTACCCCTATTTGATTTTGTATTTATAACCCTGTATTCACTTGACCAAAAGTCTTGTTCCTCCTGCCACCGAACTTCACTAATTTCCACTATATCTAAATTCAATCTATTCATTTCCCTTTTTAAATTTTCTAACCTACCTGCCCGATTAAGGGATCTGACATGCCACGCTCCGATCCACAGAACGCCAGTTTTCTTTCTCCTGATATCGACATCCTCTTGAGTAGTCCCCGCCTGGAGATCCGAATGGGGTACTATTTTACCTCCGGAATATTTTACCCAAGAGTACGCCATCATCATTTAACCATACAGTAAAGCTGCATGCCCTCGGGAAAAATACGGCTGTAGTTTCCTGTTGCTTTCAGCCATTTGCAGTACCAGCCCAGCAAGGCCGTTTTGGTTATTGTTACAAGGCCAGATCAGTCAATCATCCAGATTAGATTAGATTAGATTAGATTAATACTAGTTCCATGGATCATGAATACGATATTTCGTAATGATGTGGAACAAGTCGAATTTTCCAATACATGACATAATTAGGTTAATTTAACAACATACTTAAGTTAATATAACAACTTTATTTTTTTGTGTTTTTTTCTTTATTTTTTTATTTTTATTTTTATTATTTTTTTCAATATTTTTGTTTTTTTTTCTTTTTTGTCTTAATTTATATCTAAAAATTCCACTATGGAGTAGAAGGAGTTGTCAGTCAGAAATTCTTTTAATTTCTTCTTAAATACTTGTTGGTTATCTGTCAGACTTTTGATACTATTTGGTAAGTGACCAAAGACTTTAGTGCCAGTATAATTCACCCCTTTCTGTGCCAAAGTTAGATTTAATCTTGAATAGTGAAGATCGTCCTTTCTCCTAGTATTGTAGTTATGCACACTGCTATTACTTTTGAATTGGGTTTGGTTGTTAATAACAAATTTCATAAGAGAGTATATATACTGAGAAGCTACTGTGAATATCCCTAGATCCTTAAATAAATGTCTGCAGGATGATCTTGGGTGGACTCCAGCTATTATTCTGATTACACGCTTTTGTGCAATAAATACTTTATTCCTCAGTGATGAATTACTCCAAAATATGATGCCATATGAAAGCAATGAGTGAAAATAGGCGTAGTAAGCTAATTTACTAAGATGTTTATCACCAAAATTTGCAATGACCCTTATTGCATAAGTAGCTGAACTCAAACGTTTCAGCAGATCATCAATGTGTTTCTTCCAATTTAATCTCTCATCAATGGACATACCTAAAAATTTGGAATATTCTACCTTAGCTATATGCTTCTGATTAAGGTCTATATTTATTAATGGCGTCATACTATTCACTGTACGGAACTGTATGTGCTGTGTCTTATCAAAATTCAGTGAGAGTCCATTTACAAGGAACCACTTAGTAATTTTCTGAAAGACAGTATTGACAATTTCATCAGTTAATTCTTGTTTCTCAGGTGTGATTACTATACTTGTATCATCAGCAAAGAGAACTAACTTTGCCTCTTCATGAATATAGAATGGCAAGTCATTAATATATAATAAGAACAACAAAGGACCCAAGACTGACCCTTGTGGAACCCCATTCTTGATAGTTCCCCAGTTTGAGGAATGTGCTGATCTTTGCATGTTACGAGAACTACTTATTTCAACTTTCTGCACTCTTCCAGTTAGGTACGAATTAAACCATTTGTGCACTGTCCCACTCATGCCACAATACTTGAGCTTGTCTAGCAGAATTTCATGATTTACACAATCAAAAGCCTTTGAGAGATCACAAAAAATCCCAATGGGTGGTGTTCGGTTATTCAGATCATTCAAAATTTGATTGGTGAAAGCATATATGGCATTTTCTGTTGAAAAACCTTTCTGGAAACCAAACTGACATTTTGTTAGTACTTCATTTTTACAGATATGTGAAGCTACTCTTGAATACATTACTTTCTCAAAAATTTTGGATAAAGCTGTTAGAAGGGAGATTGGACGGTAATTGTTGACATCAGATCTATCCCCCTTTTTATGCAAAGGTATAACAATAGCATATTTCAGTCTATCAGGGAAAATGCCCTGTTCCAGAGAGCTATTACACAGGTGGCTGAGAATCTTACTTATCTGTTGAGAACAAGCTTTTAGTATTTTGCTGGAAATGCCATCAATTCCATGTGAGTTTTTGCTTTTAAGCAAGTTTATTATTTTCCTAATTTCAGAGGGAGAAGTGGGTGAGATTTCAATTGTATCAAATTGCATAGGTATGGCCTCTTCCATTAACAGCCTAGCATCTTCTAATGAACACCTGGATCCTACTATATCCACAACATTTAGAAAATCATTATTAAAAATATTTTCAACTTCTGACTTTTTGTTCGTAAAGTTTTCATTCAATTTGATGGTAATACTGTCTTCCTCTGCTCTTGGTTGACCTGTTTCTCTTTTAATAATATTCCAAATTTATTAGACTGTTGCCCCTTCAGGAACCACACGTTTGTCCGTCCTCTCAACAGATACTCCTCCTTTGTGGTTGCACCTACGGTACGGCCATCTGTATTGCTGAGGCACGCAAGCCTCCCCACCAATGGCAAGGTCCATGGTTCATAGGTGAAGGGACACAAATGTAACATAATTCAAAATTTAGAAAAAGGCAAGCAATTTACTTTCGATTATTTAAAGATGGAATTAAATTTACTTTAAGCAAATGAGCAAATGATTTTACTTTTAAAATAACAACAATAAAATACATACAAAGCCAGCAGAAGTCACTAACTAAGCTAAATACAGTATAAAGGAAATTTCCCACTCTTGATTTGTGCTGTATATTTAGTTATTAGTTTTCTCTGTGAAATTTTACCTTAATTTAGTGAATGATGATACTAATCGAAATTGCAAATTCGTTAAGCTTTTTTTTAAATACAAGAATGTATAGCTACTGAGGCAGAAAACTTAGACTGAAATTGGTCATTAGCAAACATACAAAACTGGCAGTAAACAGTTAATCAATTGTCATATATTTATGACACTCGGTGACTGCATTGAAAGGAAAAGGGCCCTTCTTGGTTATAATGTCTGTGGGCAATGACAACACAGGGGCTTACAAGCCTAACTATAGTAAGTTATTATTCAAGTTAGTCACACTTTGTGAAAAAATGCAGCTGGGTAAAGCCTCTACAGTACCAAATCTATCAGTTAAAAGTCTTACAAATATGTAGCTGTGCAGGCGTCGATGAATGTAGCCACCGAGAATGGTGAGCTGCTACTCTTGCTATTGCTGCTGTTTGAGAACCCCAACCACATGGCCACAGATAATTACAGGACAGGCAATATTTAGAAGTGCAGCATCCTCTGCCTGTCTACTCAAAAATGTTCACATGTGTGTGAAATATTGTGGGACTTAACTGCTAAGGTCATCAGTCCCTAAGCTTACACACTACTTAACCTAAATTATCCTAAGGACAAACACACACATCCATGCCCGAGGGAGAGCTCGAACCTCCACCAGGACCAGCCGCATGGTCCATGACTGCAGCGCCCTAGACCGCTCAGCTAATCCCGTGTGGCGCCTGTCTACTCCTACAAGGCTCTCAATATTCAAGGGTTAATGAATGAGGTGCGTCTACACACATAGCTGCAAACCACGACTGTGGAGCGCCCAATAAACATTTCCACACTCTTTCATTAATCAAGCTGCTATGCTTCCTCTCTGCTCACAATACGGCAGAGACTGTTCATATGCAAAGATAAACAATGGCACAGTTAGTGCCATTTTGTCATGGGTATCGATACATTTAAATAGATTTCCATTGACTATTACCAAGCAATTTCCAATATTTTCATTAAAATTACTATCAATTATACTACCAAGCTATTTACAACATTTTCATTATAATTACTATCAATTATATACAGTAAGAAATAAATACACTATCATGATGAATACATATTAAATATAGTTTCTGTAATAAAGCTTACAGATTCAGAATCAGATTTACAGTAAGAGCTATGAGCTTATATTAAGTGGCGAAAATTTTGAATGGCATATAAGATATTTTATTTGCATTTTTGGTGTTACACAGTCATTTCACTCATGCCCAAGACTGCTGGCTGCATTATGCAACACAACACCACAAGTCATGACTGACGAGCTGGTCAGTTTTTCATATCTGTATCCACTCCTCATTCTCTCAATTGCCACATTTAATGTAAGTAGGGACGACTGTGCATCACTCCAAACTGATCATCATACAACTCCTCTCACACCACACTTCAAACAATTGTTCAGATCTCATACTATTATTATAATTTCAAAATCACGAAAGGTGTCCAATGCTGTCAATATCTGTCATGATCTCAGTGGCCCAGTCTAGCTGTAAGTCCAAACGAAAACCTGATAAACTGCATTACGTTTCTTATTGGCCAACTGGCTGTATGACACACCAGTTCTCTTAATAATTATGTCCCATCAGTCTAGGAGGAAGTGTCTCACAGACTCAATGACAACAGTACCATCTTTAACGCCATAAACGGTTCCATGTTGTTTCATAAACAGTTCGATACATTGATTTTTTTGTTTTTTGTTTTTTTCTCTTTTTCTTTTTGCTGTGAGACATCCAAGCAGTGTATAAATACATCTTTTTACACCGCCATTGAAGTCCATGTCAGGTGCTAAACCGACATTAAAACTTTTCGATCCATTGGCTCACACAGAAAGTTGGGTCATCGCATGGTGTAGGATTTGCTGCTCCTAAAACACATACAGGATGGTGGAAATAAAAGACAGAGGTGGTATTTCTTAGTGAGGAAAATGCGGAAGACACCGCAACATAAGGAAACTGGAAGAGTTTGAAGCATTGTGGAGTGTTTACAAACAGCTGTCCAAACGTGATGACCTCTACATTTCATCTCATTTTCCACAGTGATGTCACTGTGTTCCATTTTCAAAGAGACCAGATGAATTGAATCCTACATGATCACATTTCGATGTGCTAAGTTTTGGTCATCATGACCTGCAAATCTTTGGAGACTGTGTATGTCGAACAGGGTGTATTCCCCATAGATCGTGGATAGTATGCACCATCAACTGTCGATTGTACTGGTGGAGGAATGGAATCATTTTCATATATTCAGATTGGCATGTGAGTACCATCATCTTTGTCATATTGTCCTCACTTTTACAGATTATCCATCAATTTGCGCTATTTTAAGGGGTTTTCCATAGTTTCAACGCATTTTAGCAAAATTTATAATGCCTAACCGCATGACCAAGAAGAGGGTAGTTTCGGACATAAACTCATGAGCACAGAGAGTATGCACCAGCAGCTGTCAGTCATACCAGTGAAGGAATGGAATGATTTTCAAACATTCAATTGGACATGTGAGCACCCTCATTCTAAGTATTATCCTCATCTTTACGTATTTTCCGTCAATTGTCGCTTTTTTATCAGGTTTTCCATAATTTCAACACACCTTTCCCAATTACTCGAGTTCCAAATCCCTGATCTTGACTACCTGTCATATCAACAAAAAACATTTAAGTGTATCAGTCCTGTGATAGTTTCACCCACTGTTATTGTAGCATGGTTCTCAATTATGTCTCACTGCTAAACCACCCCTCCATTTCTAATGATGTGTGTGTGACATTAACTGAAATAAAATGAGCACTATCCCTCCTGCAGACTGATAAACATCATTATGTTCTGCATGTGTGTGGATCCCAAAGATGTATGTGTATGGGACTATCAGACCTCACCCCAAACGTTCTTGTGCTTCCAAACCTCTAGTAACAACTTCATTGGCTTTCTTTCCAGACTCTGGCACTTAAATCTCACTCAGGATGACCAGAAATGCTAGTATCACTTATTATCATAACCTCCAATCTTTGATCACAGTCAACATTAGTACAACATACGGCGTTTTTCAGGGTGCATTCATTTCTATAGCTTATAATGCAGAACCACATGTGGAGAGGCTCTTGGTATGACACTAATCATGATCTAATGTTAGGCAGTATTGCTCATGCATTGGGGAATATAGCAGTTTCATCTCTATAATGCATCATCCTTTCAGTTTAACATCATCCAGGCTCCCTCCAGAAAATGCAGTTGTATTGTTTCCAGCCAGCACTTCAACATGTGCCTTGTATCCATTAACATTTACTGTAAACTCTAATAGACCTCCACTTCCCCTACCAAAACCAGATTTCGCCCACAAACGACATTTAAAGCCAAATGTAAACCCTGCTTCCACACCTGTAAAGGGCTCTTCTTTTTCCAGTTACATTTGTCTTTACCATATACAACAGTTCTTGTTTCATGACTTCTATGTCATCTAGATGCAGTTTTCTTTTTCATACACATAGCACATTAGCTATTCTTAGAGGAGTGGTTTCATCAATATTGAATAGTTTATGCTTGTTTGATACATTGATTCCTCTCCATAATACTTGTGGGAAATCATTGTTTACAAGAACCAGCTCAAATTTGGTGATATTTATATTCAATGGCGGAAAAAATTATCCCGGATTGAGGAAAATACATTTCACCTGCTTTAACATAGAGCTTCTTTGTAATACTTATATCATCTCTGGTGGCATCACTGTTACGAATCCCCACATAGTTTACAGGTGGAGACTTAAATCTAAATGCAGACATGGCTAATCTATAAGATTTTCTCGGTCTTGAGGGTCTGGGAGGTTGACATTCCATCGAAACACTGACAGGCCACATCAAAATGTCTATCAAAATACATCCAATCTGCAATAAACTGTTTCCAAAACTACATCCATCATCACAACTCTCATTGTCTCTACCTCTACAAGAACCCCCCGTAACGACTTGGATACTGAACTGTAGACGAGACCAAATTTAACATGTCATTGACACAGCTATACAAGCAATTTGATCATAGACCCATACATGCAGCACAATTGGAAAGATCTCAAGCAGTTGTTCTGTGAACAGATGCATTTCCACTTTACTGTAAGCATAAATAAATATATCCAGCAAAATCTTGATGTAACAGAATTTTACTGATTTGTGGTTTTTCCTTACTTTCGATATTTATTCATAACCATATACACTTATTGCTTATCAGATATGGCTTCCTATTTCTGTTTATACCATCCAATTCCAATACATAGACCCTAACCCAGTCATGATATACCAGAAACACACAAGCATCTAAATTACTGTGGTGAGGTAGGGTGTTGACGTGTTCCTGATGTAAACACACACACACACACACACATATATATATATATATATATATATATATATATATATATATATATATCGATATAAGCCCATCCAGGCGATAGCAGCTTCATCTGATAAGGAACGACCGTTAGTCAGAACATAGGTTTATACTGACATCAAAACAAAGAGGTTTCTTGCATGTTTCTGAGATGTATCATATATATATATATATATATATATATATATATATATATATATATATATATTGTAGGGTAATGGCTGCGATGGATCCATCTGTACTAAATATCTAGTGGATAACGTTTAGTATGGATTCCACTCACACATGATCTGAGGTATTGTCTGAAAAGTAGATCTTTACTTTAGATTCGATGTTGCAAGCAGTACTGCCACCAACGACAGCGATGATGACGACGACGCCTCAGGTGTCAGTGGAGTGAGGGATGGATGAGAGTGGGAGGTCTCAGCTATAAAAGCTACATAATACATGTATCACAAAGATTCTATGTTTTTGATGTAGAAGGTAGTAGTTTTATCATTTTAAACTTTCTCACCATTGTGAGTGGGAGACAAAACTTGTTGGGTGAATATATGTCAGATGATGGAAGCACATTTCCTGCATTTGAATTCCACATGACTGGTATAATGGCAAACTACAAGGCTTTGACATTATAGCATGTTCAAGTGCAGCACTGTGCATCCTTAGGACTATGTTTTCATGTTCTAAAGTTATTTCTAACTTTCCAAGAAACATTCTTGGTATGGGCTCCAAACACTACAACAATACTCTTTACTTGCTAGCACAACTGACTTACATAAAATGTTTCAAACTCCTTCCATCTGGACCTCCATTATGCACAAAACCAAACAATTCTTCTTCTTCTTAATCTCATCTTATGCCACCACAAACTGTCAAATATTTAACACTACTATCTATGATACAGCACTATGGGGTACTAACCTCCTCAGCATGCATGCATCTAGAGAGATCACATGTACTTGCATGGGTACAATTAGTAACACTGGTACAGAACAGACTTTGCAGAATGGTAGTTACGTTATTGGAACGACAATACCAATCAATACCACTAGCTATATCACTGTTTGTCGTAGACTGACCTACCATTTCAGAAAAACACAAAAAGCTCCAGCACAGGCATCACTGAAAAGCATTCTCGTGAAACTCCTCCATTATCGCCTCCTTCCATTCCTTAGGTAGGAGGCTATTGATGCAGTCCTCAGCTGTACACTTTCAGGTAATACACATACTGAACTCCTCTTTGTCTAACTCTAACATCTCATCTTTTGAACACATTCCACACAAAAATAAAGACAGTACCTTCCTCTCGAGACTTTCCCACACCAGTTAACAAGTCGGAGGAGCCCTCCATCTCTTAAAATGATTAGTTAAGGAATATACATCATGAATACTCATATTAAAATAAACATAACGCCATACACTGATCAACCAGAACAGTATAATCACAGACCTACTATCGATATAAGCCCATCCAGGCGATAGCAGCTTCATCTGATGAGGAACGACCGTTAGTCAGAACATAGGTTTATACTGACATCAAAACAAAGAGGTTTATTGCATGTTTCTGAGATGTATCATCATCATCATACCAGCATGTCAACTTAACGAAAGAGTGTGTATTCTTTTGTATCGACGATAACAAAAGTTTCATCTCTCTTTAAAGAATTGAGCAATTTACACAAGAAGTGGGCGATTATTGTTTGGAAACCATACATGCATGCTCTAGATGTTTCTCGATAATTTTATATAAAAATTTTGTCTTCAAAGTGTCTCATGGATCTACCCATTTTCGCAACTTTTAGAAACGTTACACTCCTCACCCAACGCACAACATTTTAGTCTTCAGCTTGTACCAAAATCTGAGCGAGATCACGTCAAGACGTTGTGGGGCTGATCAGCCACCATCCATTACATACACTTAAGCTTGTGTCAAACCCACCGTCTCTGGATGACATATATTGGTTAGTAATCAAACTGTTTTGGTCCCAGGTTTAAAGCCTCTCAGCGATTTAACTGTGAATACTAGTTGACATTGGCAGCAGACTCCTTCCAGCATAAGACACCCTCCATCTGTGATCAGCCTTGTCAAAGAATGGCAGAGAATTGGAAAAAGATTCAGGCCCACTCTTGCCCTTAGGGTGGAAACTTGCCCCTATTGGCGAAAGGATCAGCAATGATCAACGCCATGACTATGAAGAAGGCTAAGAAAAAACTCTATTGAAGTCATATAATGTGTATCCACAGGAGATGTGGCCTACAATTGAAAAAGTGTCATGATGATCTTCCCACTGCGAAGAGATTCCAGATTAATCCCCCATTCGAATCTCCTGGAGAGGTCTGCCAACAGAGAGGTGACTATGAGAAGAAGAAGAAATAATCAACGATAGGACAACGTTCTATCAGTTGGAGAGTGGAATGTAATAAACTTGAACGTGGCAGACAAGCAAAGAAATTGGAAAAGGGAAATCCAAAGGTTAAATTTAGATATAGTGGGGGTCAGTAAAGTGAAATGGAAAGAAGAAGGAATTTGTGGATGGAGGAGTATAGGGTAAAATCAACAGCAGCAAGAAATGGTATACTGGGAGTAGGATTCTTTGTGCATAGGAAAGTAGGGCAGAAAATGTGTTATGTGAACAGTTCCATGATGGGGTTGTTCCCATCGTAACTGACAGCAAACCACAACCTACAGCCATACTTCTGGTACACATGCAACATAGCTAGCTGAAGATGAAGAGACAGAGAAAGTGTATCAGGATATATAATGTAATGTAGCACTTCAGGGGGGATGAAAATTTAATAGTCTTGGGGGCTTGAATGAGGTTATAGGGCAAGGAGTAGAAGAAAAGGTTATGAGAGAATAGTGCACTTGGTACTAGGAACGAGAGAGGAGAAAATCTAATTGAGTTCCACAATAAATTTCTGCTAATAATTGTGAATACCATGTTCAGGAATCACAAGAGGAGGATGAAAACTTGGAAATGGCCAGGACATAAGGAAACACTTCAGTTGGATGACATCACAGTCAGACACAGATTCCAAAATCAGATACTGAATGTCAAGGCACACAGGAGCAGATGTACACTCAGATCACAATGCAGTAATGATGAAGAGTAGGCTGAAGTTAAAGAGATTAGAATGAAACAGTACACACAGAAGTGGGATGTGGAAGAACTAAGGGACAAAGATTTAGACATGAAGTTCTCTAAGCTATAGACACTACAATAAGGAATAGATCAATAGTTAACACAGTTGAAAAGGAATGGACATATCTAGAATGGGCAATCACAGAAGCTGTCAGAAAAACTTGAGTACAAAGAAGGTAATTGTGAAGACACCATAGGTAACAGAAGAAATAAATTGATCGATGAAAGTAGTGTATGTTTGAGAGTTCCAGTGCAAAGAACGTATTTTTCAAAAATTAACTTATACAAACCAGAATTTAAGTTTTGCTATATACCCATTCAAAAACATATATAGACACACAAAAGATATTTCCACTCCATATTAAAAAAATTTAGTAACTTTTGCTTTATAAATAAATTCTTCAAGATCATATTTATCTATATATCCAAACGAAAGTCACAGTTTATTTAAAAATACTAAAAATCGAATAAAAATGTTTCTTTTGAAGTAAGTTTCGCTAAATCTTATCTATCCGAAAGAATTACCGAAATTTCGTTTAAAAACTGAAAGGTACATTTCCATTTTGAGAAATGAGATATTTAACGCAATTTTTCCAAACTTAATACAGAAAATAAATCGATCTTATTCCAAACAATGTTGACAATAATAATAATAATGATAATGAACTGAGTGAAATTCTATACAAGAAATTTGATCAATTTTTAAAACGAGAAATTCCAAAAATTGTACTAAACTAAGTTAATAGCTAGTTATTGATGTGAATTCCGAGGGTAATATCGACAACGACAATTATTTTCAAAAGTTTTAGTACATAAATATCAAGAAATTAATCAAAAACCCTATCAGACAAATTCTTCTGGTCACGATTTTCTAGATGATGACGAATTTTTGAAAACTCCTAAGTGGATAAAGACAAAAACTCTTAAATCTAGTATAATTACTTATGAAACTAATAATGTTTGTAATATTCTTGAAACACAAAAATATTTTAATCAAATTACAGAAGATATAAAGCCTACATCTAAGAATATTTTAGTACAAAGAAGAGCGGATGAAGCTAATTTGAAATTTTATTGTAATTTTAAGACTCCACAAAGTCCAGGAATTTAATTTTAAAACAAGTAATGACATTTTATTAAGAGCTAATGATTTAGAAGGTTATAGTCAAAAATCAACAAACAAAATAACTGAATAAGAAGATAATTTTTATAAATAATTAATTAATTAAGTGTTTATAGGCAAAAACCAATTTCTAGTTCTTCTTATATTGATTCACCAAAAGATATTAATGACGAAAATCTGAAACCAATGTTAAAAACGAAGATCAAAAACGTTTTGTTTATTCAATAAAAGCAGCTTTATATCCCCCTTACCTTGATGTGGGGAAAGAGTTAGTAAATACAAAAATATTGCTTTAGAATGACACACAATATGTGAGAAACAAAAAATCAATTTTTCCATTTATTTAACTTACATCCCAAAATTTGAAAACAAGTCAAATATTTTCATTACTATTTAGCTTTATGATGAAAAATTTATTGTATGTCATCTTGTATGTACCATACAGAAAATAACAAGGAATACATGTTAATCTTCTATAAATTCGAAAAGAATATAATGCTCATTATAGTTAAATAAAAAAATTATCTAGCTTAATTAGCTCACAAAAATGTGAACACAATGGAAAATTTATCCTTGTAAAGATGTTTAAGATAATTTCATTCACAAGAAAAATCAGACAATAGTAAAAACGATTGGGAAAAAAACATGAAGAAATAAAATTAGACAGGCCTGTAGAGATGGAAAAAAATACATTAGAAAATTATAAGGATTCAATGAGGGGTCCTTTTCTAGTTTATACAGATCTTTGAAAGATATTAACACTTGTTAACCAATATAAGAATATACAGCCTACAGTTGCAGGTTAACTTTATCATTTACCTAGGTCTCAACGTTAGTAATAACGTCTTCTTCAGAACCTGCAACAAGTTAATATTATAATGCGCTAGTAAATTATATTAGATACAGTCATCCTACAGGATGCAACGTGTAGTACTTACATTAATTTTTGAACAGGCCCCCTATCTTGTAGGAGACGTTACCTATATAAGTAACCGACAACGATTTCTTGGTCTGATCTTGGGTTTGAGTATTTGTGTTTACTAATGTTGTTGTCCTTTTTCGCGTTTTCTTATGATATAACTGCCTCACCGTCTTTGGATCATAGCCATTATTATGCGCAATACTCTCGAGAATTTGTAATTGTTTTTCGAGGTTGACATTTGACAACAGAATAGAAATCGCCCGATGGATGTTAGAATACAAAAACGCCATTTTATGCGCTTGGGGGTGGGTTGAATCAGACGGGATTATGTTGTCTGAATATGTTGCCTTCCGGAATATGTTGAACTCTATTTTAGCAACTTTAATAGTCAATGTTATATCAAGATAATTTAGTGATCTATGAACTGATTCAAATTCTTGTGTGAATTTTATATTTTCATGTAGACTGTTAAACGCTGTGAAAATTTGCTCTATTCCTTCTGGAGAATTATTAACCACTAGAAGAATGTCATCCACGTATCTCACATAAAAGATGACATTATACACTAATTCTGGGTAATTCTGAAAAAAAACAATTCCAGAGAATTTATAAAAATTTCAGACATGATACATGCAAGTGGACTCCCCATAGCTATGCCACATGGCTGTGAATATAATTTTTTATTGAATGAAAAATAATTGTATTTAAGAGAAATTGATGAGCTAATGTTCCTTCTTAGAACGATTCTTAAATACAATTATTTTTAATTCAATAAGAAATTATATTCACAGTAATGTGGCCTAGCTATGGGGAGTGTTTGTATTTAAGAGAAATCGATTAGCTAATGTAACTTCTTAGAATGAAGATTTGTTGATCAGTTTATAAGGCTCTGTAGCAGAATGTAAAACGTAGTCATGCTGGATACTGTACTTAACTTACAATAGAAAATATAAAATTAATTCATAGCAAAAAGGTTATCTGATGCGTGCGTAGTAAGAGTTTGATTCTATACATCTCGCACATGTGCGCCACCCTCTGTGAGGCAGACCTCGAAGCCCTCGCTGTCTGCAGTCTCTAGTCACATGATGAGACCCATACAATGGGCTTAAAGTGAATTTGCTACAGCTTGTTTAATAGAAGTGACAAAACCTTATGGTTATGCATCGAATTTTATAAAGTTGACTTAGGACATGGCCTGTTTTAGGCAAACATTTGAAAAATATTTAATGTAAGTACTACACATTGCATCCTGTAGGATGACCATATCAAATATAATTTACTAGTGCATTATAATATTAACTTGTTGCGGGTTCTGAAGAAGACGTTATTACTAACATTGAAACCTAGGTAAACGATAAAGTTAACCTGCAACTGTAGGCTGCATTTCTTATATAAACAATATCAGTTGCTGCTGCTGCATAAAGATGTTAAAAAAAACTTGTCAACCAAATGCAGAGAAAGCTAATGTTAATAAATATCAAAAATAAATACTGTTTTAATTTAGACATTAAGTCATATATTCAAATGCTGATTATAAAAAAACTGTAATTGATACTGGCAAACAGGAAGCCAAAAATTCGTTAAAAAGTTAGAAGAAGAATCTAGAGAAATTGGTGAAATGCATGACGAAAAGTTACAATGATAATGACAAATAGAGATTAAATGAACTTGAAAAATTTAAATCTTCATTTATTTGTGAGACATAATTCTCTAAAGAAGGAGAAAAGAGAGAGATAATGTCATTTTCCAACAATATTGAGGAGCTGCACATGAAAATCGTAATCTTACCCACCAAAATGCCAAGTTTATTCCAGTTTATATAAATAATTTAACAAAGTACAATGTTCATTTGTTACTCAAATAATTGGCAATAGATAATCAAGATATTAATATCATTCAAAATAATGAACAAAAAATTGTTTCACTCAGTAAAAATGTTGAATATGGACTAACATTAAAATTTCTGGATACATTTAAACTGAAGGCCTTAATTAATGATAAATTGTCTTCTAATCTAGCCATAGAGCAATTTAGACAAACAGCAAAATATTTAAACATGAACAATTAGATTTAATGTTAGAAAGGCATTTATCCTTGCTATTGTATGGATAATGAGAAAAATTACAAGAAACATAATTACTGAAAAGAATGTTTTTAATTGAGACTTAATAAATCCAGTATTTATGGTAAAGATTATAATTGTGGAAAACTAGTTTGAAAGAAATTTCATATTAAACATTTAAATGAATGTACAAGATAATACAAAAAATCTGACAAATTTGAAGTTTTAATATTAGCAAATGATTTGGAAAATTTTATAAACTAGATTCAGATTGATATTTTACTAAACCAGGACTATCATGGGAATCTACATCAAAAATGACAAAAATTTAATTAGATTTATTAGACAATTATGATGTGATTTTATTTCTTAAAAAGGAATTTGATACGGAATTTCCCCGAGAATAAACAGGTAGGCTAAATCAACTATTAAATACATGAAAAATTTTTGAGCTCGAAAAACAGTAACAATGTGTTTCATATTTAGATGCAAATAGTTTATACAGTTAGCAATGTCTCAATACTTCTGAAAAATTTCATTTACTTAGATCATAAATATTTTCAGAATGAGAATCTCACTCTGCAATGTAGTGTGTGATGATATGAAACTTCGTGGCAGGTTAAAACTGTGTGCCTGATCTGAGATTCGATCTAGGGACTGTTTCCTTTCCTGTGCAAGTGTTCTACCATCAGAGTTATCGAATGTGTTTTGGTAGCTCTGGCCAGCACACAGTTTTTATCTTCCACATAGCTCGAAAATATTTTAATTCTGAAAAATAGTTAAAACACCAGATGATACAAAATGTTGTTCTTCAGAATTCGATTTAGCATATCCAAAAAAATTAGATGATTTACAGAAAAATTTACCATTAGCCCTAGAAGGAGGAAAAAATTATTAACAAGATGTTATAGAAATCTAACATAATATTTATATCTTGGATACAAAGTAAAACAAATTCATACAATCTTCTCATTTGAACAAACAGATTGGTTGAAGACATATTTTGATTTTAAAATAGAGTGAAAAATTTAATGCGGAATTCTAGATTTAATATAGAAATCAGAAAAAATACAGCTAACGAATTTGAAATAAATGTTTATAAACCAATTGTTATCTGTGGTTTTGCTAAAATGAAAGAAAATAACTGAAACAGTGTGAATATTAAAATAATAAGAAATGCGGATCAGTGTGTGACATTCAATTTACAAATAAAACTTATAAAAACTAATTTTTATTAACCCTGAAATTAGATTAATTGTTATGTGATTCTTGAGTTTCTCCTGGCGTATTTGATAATCAAAATATCCACGTGTATACTGCCGGTCTACAGTGTCCAACGGCCACAATATTTTGGCGATCATACATGTCGCCATCATCAAGTGAACTGACGGACTGAGCTCCTGTGAACGTGCCGGCACGAAGATCCGTACGCTATGGCTGCTCAGGGGGAACTGTGTTTGGTAGCTGCGGCGGCCGATTTAAATACCCTCCGGCCGCGGCGTGCTCCCTCCGCTGTCCGCGCCCTGCGCCGCGGTCGCGCGGTGGAACAGATTGCGACGGCGTCTGAGATGACGTCGGTGTGATGGCTCTGTCCACCGTGGTCGTCACAACTATATGTCTGCTCGATTTACTCTTGATTAACCCAATCACTGGTTCCCAAGCCTTGCTAGGATTATAGGCACAGTCACGTTTTATGAGGTCGTCATTGGTGCGAATCCTAACCATTGAAATTAGATTCTATTACCTTTCTTTTTCAAAACTTTTTCAACAACATCAACATTTGTAAATTAGTTTTCAATAACTTTTGTTCATAAAATTATGCTTTTATTTCTTCACTATTTGAATCTTTTAATTTATATGTGATTGGATTACAATGAACAAAATCTTCAATTTCAAAAATTTCTTTTGTCCAGTTTGCTGTGTCTCCTTTTCTGAAAATGTTTTTTAGTTTATTTATTCTTAGTTTATCTCGTATTTTATATTTAGCATTAGTAGCTAACAAATTTTGTCATAAACAGGTTTAAGGAATAAATATTATCATTTTCTTTCCTTACATAGTATGGTTGCCTTTTTATTGCTGAATTTTTGTATTACATATATTTATTGTAACAATATTTTATAAGAATATTTAATTATAACAATGTTTTTAACTACGTCATCCTATTATAATATCTAGGACGTCAAATTTCTTTTAGGTCTTTTCTTTCATTGTACTATTAAATCAGGTGCTATTAATGCTGGAAATGTTAAATAATGATTCATGTATCTTTTCATCATATTTTGAAATAATTTGTGATAAAATTGTTTAACATTATCTGTTGTAAATTTCTTGATGTACACAATGCAATTATTTTTCCGAAAGCATCAGTTACATTCTTACCTGTTTCATCTTTAACTTGAATAAACCATGCAAGCTTTGAGAAAACATCGTCAACAGTTAATAAGTATAGTAAGTAGGCCTTTTTAGGTTTTTTATGTTGGTAAAGTCACTGGCTGTGCTGTGTGCAGTCTGTGGCTTGTTGGCATTGTTGGAATATTCGCTATTGTAGTGTTGGGCAATTGGATGTGAACAGTGTGTAGCATTGTGCAGTTGGAGGTGAGCCGCCAGCAGTGGTGGATGTGGGGAGAGAGATAATGGAGTTATGAGAGTGGACGATCTGGATGTATGTCCATCAGATATATATATATATATATATATATATATATATAATGACTTTTGAACACTATTAAGGTAAATACATTGTTCGTTTTCTGCCAAAACCTTTCATTTGCTAAGTATGCCTATCAGTAGTTAGTGCCTTCAGTAGTTAGAATCTTTTATTTAACTGGCAATATTGGAGTTCGCTGTATTGCAGTAGTTCGAGTAATGAAGATTTTTGTGAGGTAAGTGATTCATGAAAGGTATAGGTTATTGTTAGTCAGGGCCATTCTTTTGTAGAGATTATTGAAAGTCAGATTGCGTTGCGCTAATAATATTGCATTTCAGTTTAGTGTTGACCAAAATAAGTAAAGAGCAAAATGTCTGAGAATGTTCAGTTCTGCTCAGCTGTTTGAAAATCAAATAATGTAAGAGGTTTATCAGCACAGTAATTCATAAATTTTTTAAGGCGGACATTTCATATGTCAACCCTTAGCCAAGGATACCTCACTGATATCTTCTGATTCTTCCTTGTAGTTTGTGTAATTAGTGTAGTTATTGTTTATCGCTAGAGCATAATTGTAGAGAAAATTTCCTTTGTAGTTGCAGTTTTTCAATGTTCTACAGTAAAACAGTTGTGGCATGCACGTAGATCTGCACCAAGTATCTCGTTGCTGCATTGCCTCGTCCCTTACTTTATATATCTGAGCTCAGTAGATTTATGTTTGCTTAAGATGGGGTAGACTATATGAGAATGAGTTGTGATGAATTGGGAGAAATGCATTGAGAAGTTATATGAAAAAGATTTGGGCGAAAATGAGTATTGTACAATGTGAAATAACTACTTTGAAAGAGGATATGAACCAAACAGTAGGGTTTAGGAACAACAGGTATAGATAGGCCTTTTAGGGAATAATGATGAACTATGGGAAATGTCCTTTCCTTTTTTGTTATTCTGCTATGTGTTTGTGTAGCCTTGTGTATTTGTGTTTTTCCTATCTTTATGCATTTAGGTAATAAGATTTATGTGTCAGAATTTTTCTAATACTGTTATCCTCAAATATAATTTGCATTAATAATATGTTATTTACTTTGTAAAAATGTTTAGACATTATTTTCGAAAGCCATTCTGATCTTTTATGTATTTACTTATGTCATAATTCCTGTAACACTGATGTATATGTTTATTTCTATTCTTTTGTGAAGCCTGTATTACTAGAAATGTTATCTGTATTATTATGTTTTAGTGATGTTTTCTGTACCTTTGTAGTTGTATTCTCATGTTATAAAACTGTAATTGACACCAGTTCATCAAATTAAGTAACTTGTAAGCATTCATTTCGGTGCACCCATTTCCGTTGGTAATAGTATACACACAGTATGTGAGAAGTTGGGACTGTTAGTGTTTGCACGTGTGTTGATAATTCAGCAAGGGACTGGTTAACAGCATTGCTAGTTCTATGGACAATTCCAAAAAGTTTGTGAGTTCTGAAGTGGTGGATTATGGGCTTGCTATATTGTCCACAAGACTCTTCGATGGTGTTTGTGAAACTGTGTAGTCATAACAGATGGCTGCTCGCTGTCTCTACAAGGACTGCAGTGGGTCTGCATCTTTGATGACCCACCAATACCATTATTTCTACAAGGACTGCACCTTTGGTGGCCCACCAATTCCATAATCCCTACCAGGACTACAGTGGGTCTGCTCTGTTATGACCTTCCTACAAATATTCTTCAACTTCGACTGTCTCTGCCGTGGGTTTGCTCTGTTGTGGCCCATCACCTGTCTGCATGTCAAGAGTTAGCACTGTCTTTCCGTTGGAAGCACAACACTACTTCTTCAAGACTGCATGGAAATCCTCTACTTCCATGTGCATTTACTTTTACTAACCAGACTTTACAAAAAATTTTAATTACTATTGTGATGAACGATCAGGACTGTCTTTATGGGAACTGTTTTTGCTTTTGACCAACATTGCATTAATAAGTGTGTGCATTTGATATCTTTGTTATTGTAATTATGACATTTTTTTCAAATCTGTACGGGGCACTGCTTAAAACAATTTGTAAAACTTTTTGAGGGGAGCATGGGGGCTATGTGAGTAGGCTGTTTGGGTTTTTTATATTGGTAACGTCACATAGCGCTCTGTATGAAAATCACTAGCTGTGGTGTGTGGAGTCTGTGACTGGTTGGTATTGTTGGAATATTCGCTATTGTAGTGTTGGGAAGTTAGATGTGAACAGTGCATAGCATTGTGCAGTTGGAGGTGAGCTGCCAGCAGTGGTGGATGTGGGGAGAAAGATGGTGGAGTTTTGAGATGTGTGTCCATCAGAGACAGTAAATTTGTAAGACTAGATGTTATGAAGTGATATATATATATAATGACTTTTGAACACTATTTAGGTAAATACATTGATCTTTCTCTATCAAAATCTTTCATTTGCTAAATATGGTTATCAGTAGCTAGTGCCTTCAGTAGTTACAATCTTTTATTTAGCTGGCAGTATTGGAACTTGCTGTATTGCAGTAGTTCGAGTAACGAAGATTTTTGTGAGGTAAGTGATTCATCAAAGGTATAGGTTATTGTTAGTTAGGGCCATTCTTTTGTAGAGATTATTGAAAGTCAGATTGTGTTGTGCTAAAAATATTTGCGTCAGTTTAGTTTTGATCAGAATAAGTAAAGAGCGTAATGTCTGAGTACATTCAGTTCTGCTCAGCTGTTTGAAAATCAAATAATGTAAGAGGTTTATCAGCACAGTAATACATAAATTTTTCTAATGGGACGTTTCAGTACTTATATCGTCCGATTTTTAAATTTTTTTCAAATTACCTAAATCCATATCTACTAAAACAGCAGGCCACAAATAATCTATCCTTAAACATATAATGTTTTCTCTTCTAAAATTTTTTCTCATGGGTATATGTAATTCATTAATAGTTTCATCATGAATGTTAAGTTGTTGTTGTTGTCTGAGACTGGTTTGATGCAGCTCTCCATGCTACTCTAACCTGTGCAAGTTTCTTCATCTCCCAGTACCTACTGCAACCTACATCCATCTGTATCTGTTTGGTGTATTCATCTCTTGGTCTCCCTCTACGATTTTTAGCCTCCACGCTGCCCTCCAGTACTAAATTGGTGATCCCTTGATGCCTCAGAACATGTCCTACCAACCGATCCCTTCTTCTAGTCAAGTTGTGCCACAAACTCCTCTTCTCCCCAATTCTATTCAACACCTCCTTATTACTTATGTGATCTACCCATCCATTCTTCAGCATTCTTCTGTAACACCACATTTCAAAAGCTTCTATTCTCTTTATGCCCAATCTATTTATCGTCCATGTTTCACTTCCATACATGGCTGCACTCCACACAAATACATTCAGAAACGACTTCATGGCACTTAAATCTATACTCGATGTTAACAAATTTCTCGTCTTCAGAAATGCTTTCCTTGCCATTCCCAGTCTACATTTTATATCCTCTCTACTTCAACCATCGTCAGTTATTTTGTTCCCCAAATAGCAATACTCCTTTACTACTTTAAGTGCCTCATTTCCTAATCTAATTCCCTCAGCATCACCAGACTTAATTCGACTACATTCCATTATCCTCGTCTTGCTTTTGTTGATGTTCATCTTATACCCTCCTTTCAAGGCACTGTCCATTCCGTTCAGCTGCTTTTCCAAGTCCTTTGCTGACTCTGACCGAATTACAATGTCATCGGCGAACCTCAAAGTTTTCATTTCTTCTCCATGGATTCTAATACCTACTCCGAATTTTTCTTTTGATTCCTTCACTGCTTTCTCAATATACAGATTGAATAACATCGGGGAGAGGCTACAACCCTGTCTCACTCCCTTCACAACCACTGTTTCCCTTTCATGTCCCTCGACTTTTATAACTGCCATCTGGTTTCTGTACAAATTGTAAATAGCTTTTCGCTCCGTGTATTTTACCTCTGCCACCTTCAGAATTTGAGAGAGAGTATTCCAGTCAACATTGTCATAAGCTTTCTCTAAGTCTACAAATGCTAGAAATGTAGGTTTGCCTTTCCTTAATCTATCTTCTAAGATAAGTCGTAGGGTCAGTATTGCCTTATGTGTTCCGATATTTCTCCGGAATTCAAACTGATCTTTCCTGAGGTCGGCTTCTACTAGATTTTCCATTCGTCTGTAAATAATTCGCGTTAGTATTTTGCATCCGTGACTTATTAAACTGATAGTTCGGTAATTTTCACATCTGTCAACACCTGCTTTCTTTGGGATTGGAATTATTATATTCTTCTTGAAGTCTGAGGGTATTTCGCCTGTCTCATACATCTTGCTCACCAGATGGTAGAGTTTTGTCAGGACTGGCTCTCCCAAGGCTGTCAGTAGTTCTAAAGGAATGTTGTCTACTCCCGGGGCCTTGTTTCGACTCGGGTCTTTCAGTGCTCTGTCAAACTCTTCACGCAGTATCGTATCTCCCATTTCGTCTTCATCTACATCCTCTTCCATTTCCATAATATTGTCATCAAGTACATCGCCCTTGTATAGACCCTCTATATACTCCTTCCACCTTTCTGGTTTCCCTTCTTTGCTTAGAACTGGGTTTCCATCTGAGCTCTTGATATTCATACAAGTGGTTCTCCTTTCTCCAAAGGTCTCTTTAATTTTCCTATAGGCAGTATCTATCTTACCCCTAGTGAGATAAGCCTCAACATCCTTACATTTGTCCTCTAGCCATCCCTGCTTAGCGATTTTGCACTTCCTGTCGATCTCATTTTTGAGACGTTTGTATTCCTTTTTGCCTGCTTCATTTACTGCATTTTTATATTTTCTCCTTTCATCAATTAAATTCAATATTTCTTCTGTTACCCAAGGATTTCTACTATCCCTCGTCGTTTTACCTACTTGATCCTCTGCTGCCTTCACTACTTCATCCCTCAAAGCTACCAATTCTTCTTCTACTGTATTTCTTTCCCCCATTCTTGTCAGTTGTTCCCTTATGCTCTCCCTGAAACTCTGTACAACCTCTGGTCTGTTCAATTTATCCAGGTCCCATCTCCTTAAATTCCCACCTTATAGCAGTTTCTTCAGTTTTTATCTACAGTTCATAATCAACAGATTGTGGTCAGAGTCCATATCTGCCCCTGGAAATGTCTTACAATTTAAAACCTGGTTCCTAAATCTCTGTCTTACCATTATATAATCTATCTGAAACCTGTCAGTATCTTCAGGCTTCTTCCATGAATACAGCCTTCTTTCATCATTCTTGAACCAAGTGTTAGCTATGATTAAGTTATGCTCTGTGCAAAATTCTACCAGGTGCCTTCCTCTTTCATTTCTTAGCCACAATCCATATTCTCCTACTGCGTTTCCGTCTAACTCTTTTCCTACTGACGAATTCCAGTCACCCATGACTATCAAATTTTCGTCTCCCTTCACTATCTGAATAATTTCATTTATTTCATCATACATTTCTTCAATTTCTTCATCATCTGCAGAGCTAGTCGGCATATAAACTTGTACTACTGTCTTGGGCGTGGGCTTCGTATCTATCTTGGCCACAATAATGAGTTCACTATGTGGTGTGTAGTAGCTTACCCGCACTCCTATTTTCCTATTCATTATTAAACCTACTCCTGCATTACCCCTATTTCATTTTGTGTTTATAACCCTGTAGTCACTTGACCAGAAGTCTTGTTCCTCCTGCCACCGAACTTCACTAATTCCCACTATATCTAACATTAACCTATCCATTTCCCTTTTTAAATTTTCTAACCTACCTGCCCGATTAAGGGATCTGACATTCCACGTTCCAATCCGTAGAACGCCAGTTTTCTTTCTCCTGATAATGACATCCTCTTGAGTAGTTCCCACCCAGAGATCGGAATGGGGGACTATTTTACCTCCGGAATATTATAACCAAGAGGACGCCATCATCATCTAACCATACATTAAAGCTGCATGCCCTCAGGGAAAATTACGGCTGTAGCTTCCCATTGCTTTCAGCCATTCGCAGTACCAGCACAGCAAGGCCGTTTTGGTTAGTGTTGCAATGCTAGATGAGTCAATCATCCAGACTATTGCCCCTGCAACTACTGAAAAGGCTGCTGCCCCTCTTCGGGAACCACATGTTTGTCTGGCTGCTCAACAGATACCCCTCCGTTGTGGTTGCACCTACGGTATGGCTATCTGTATCGCTGAGACACGCAAGCCTCCCCACCAACGGCAAGGTCCATGGTTCATGGGGGGGAAGGAATGTTAGGTTGTACATCATTATCTAAAAAAATTATAACGATTTTGCTCATTTTAGTTTTACAAAATGAACAAAGACCTTCAGTGATTTGTCTTCCATCTGTAGTTGTTTTTTGTGAGGATTATGTGTATCAATAATTTTTTTACACTTCAAACAGTAGATGTGATTGCAGTTATCCATTTATATAGCATAAATTAATTTAAGTTATTTCGTCAAGTATAATGTACTTTGCATCACCTGAAACAGTTTAATAGAATCTTTTAACCTTACAGTTACAAAATTTGATTTGTGCACTATTTTTATTGATTGGATAGGATTAGTTATGCTGTCATGTTTCTCAAGAGCACTCATCGAAAAATCAAAATTATTAATTGATGGATCTCTGTTTATATTTTTATCAACAATGAATTTGTGCATTTTTTGTTCACCTCCAGACATAAATGTGAATGCAATAATTTGTTTATCATACACATCATTTTTATGATTAACACTTCTGCGTATGGAGTTCAGTAGCTTCTGCTACTTCCTTTCTTGTATAGCAATTTAATTGATTGGTTTTATTAAGCTGATTAAACTTTTCATTAAAATCTGCCTTATTAACATAATTATTCACCTGCATTAAAAGACTTGTACATTCAGCTTTAGTAACAATATTATTTCCTTTTCTAATATTGTTTGGCATTACATTATCTATTGCATCACTTACATTTACTGTTCTTTTACATTTAAAATCAATATATATTTTAGTATATAAGAGAATGCTAGCTGATTCTGTTTCAAATTGCTAGATCAGAACTTTTTTTGTGGTTTTAATGATGATTGAAATGTCTAGGAATTTTTATTATTTTACTATAGTTCTAATGATAGTTTTAATTTTTTATATGTTGATGAGAGAATGATTTTAATTCTTGGTTGTGATGATTGAATATCTTTGATCATTTATTCAAATATATTTATTGTATTATTAATGTTACCTGTTTGTTGACTTAAGTCTGCTTTAGCTGAAGCTAATTCTTCCTTAGTTTCCAGATGTATAATTGTTTGAAAATCTTTGCTTTATTAAATTTTTCACTGTCTCTGGGTTAAAGCTTATTTCCAAAATCGTCCATTTATTAAATATCTCGAAGCTTGTAAGTGCCTGTTAATAGTTTCATTCAAATATATAAAAATGACCAGATTTATCTCCCTCAAATTGTGTATTCTTTCAATGTTTTAGTGTAAATTTTCCCCAAATAGTACACTAGTTGTTTTGGTTTATTTCCTGTAAATTAATCAAAAAATGTACATCTTTATTCTTATAATAACAAGTCAAATGAATACCAACATGATCAGATACATCTAAATTTACTATTCCACATTTGTAATCTCTACGATGACCTGGTAATTCATCAGTCATAAAATCATCACGAAAATATTTAATTTTCAATTTTTAACTAATTCTTCTGTGGTAAAATTACATAAACCATTACTGATTTTTTATTATTTCTTTGAATATTTTACTTTTTCCAAACCTTTTCCTTTAATTTCCATTACCAGATATTGTCTTTTATGTCGTTCCAATTCTTTATTATTTTGTTTGGTTTGTCATGAACTGATTTTGCAATTGCTGCTGCACAACCAGCTAATGACAGAATTGCACATAACGCAGTAAGTAAAATTCGTAAACATCTACCTTCATGTTTTGCTTATCTGGCGCCATGTTTCTTTTTTGTTAGACAATTCTTTTTATAACTGGAATACCTAATGTAATAAGTAAATTTCTACCAGTCTTTGAAATTTTATCTCTCTTTCTTTTTTGAACATCAGTTAAAAGGGTTCAGTACTATTTCATTGATCATTATTGAGTTTATTTTTTTGTTTTGCCATGGGGTAGCAAAGTATAATCAATACTTAAGTTATTCATTTATATAGATAAAACATTAATAAAGAATTTTTTTGTAAAGCCCAACCATTTTCACTCAACATTAATCCCAAACCTGATTTTCGTTTCCTATATGTTATTTCTCTAATTGGAGATGCAGCTATTTTTTCCTAATGATGTATCAGATCATGTAATCTTTCTTTTGCAATTGATTGAATTTCTTTGCCTGCTTCATTTTTTTCTAAGTCTTTATTATCACTACAAGCAATAGCACATTTTTAACTCATCTTGTTGCTCTCCTTAGATAATTTTTCTTTTAATTTTGTTCTAGGACCACAGTAATTACAACCAGTAAGATGCATTTCAAATGGTAATTTGTTACTCATTGTATTTACTAATTATTTACCATTTTTTCCACTTTTCCAAAATGTGTGTGGTAAATTACTCAAAAACCTAATATAATATGGAATTCCCTACAGATTATTAATCATATAATCACTAAATTTCTTTGTTAACATCTGCATCTGTGTTATTCCCACTTTTTAATTTTGATAGTTTTTATTTCCACATAATTCAATTACTGTTAATCTAATGATTAAATCACAAACCTCATTTATCAAAGCATATGGAGCTGATTTTTCTGTATTTTGTAATTAATTTTAATTTTAAATACACCTTCACCAACTTTTTAAAATTAAACATCAAGATTTTTTCTGTAAAACTAAGAAAATAACCTTCAACAATTGTTTTTATTTATTTCCTTTACTTGATTTTATTTTATTTGGATTACTTTCCTAATATACAGCATTTTAGTTAATTAAAATACTAGCATTGTTTGGAAATCAATGGAATTAAATTTGACACCTGATCATCCATAGTAATTTATTTTTTAGTTAACAGATTAATTAAGCCTTTAGTATCTTCATATTTTGGCTTCATAAACGTCCCAGCATAATAATTGGTTGTAGTGATATTGGGTCTCCAGCCAGAACATATTGTCATCTAGACACAATATTTTGGCAGTCCACCTGTCTGCCATCTTCAGGTGAGTAGGCTGTCGTACTATCTCCCCAGAACTGAGATTAAACATGCTGCAGCAATTCCTTTATACACAGACTGTGGATTCAACATGCGTGCACTAACATAACTGCCCTCTAGCAACAGGCACAACAGCGCATTGTACTCAATAGGCTGTTTATTCAGAAGATGATGTAATTCTTCTTCACTTTCACTGAGTATAGCAATGTCATCAGCGAACTGTATCATTAATATCCTTTCACCTTCAATTTTAATTCCACTCTTGAATCTTTCTTTTATTTCCGTCATTGCTTCTTCGATGTGTAGATGAAATAATAGGGGCGAAAGATTATATCCCATTTTAGCACCCTTTTTAATCCAAGCACCTCGTTCTGACTCTTCCACTCTTATTAATAGCTCTCACCTCTTGTACATGCTGTATATTACCCGTCTCTCCCTATAGTTTACCCCTAATTTCCTCAGAATTTTTAATATCATACACCATTCGACATTGTCAAACGCTTTCTCCAGGTCGAAAAGTCCTGTGAACGTGTCTAGGCCTTTGTTTATTCTTGCTTCCACTATCAGCTGCAAAGTCATAATTGCCTTTCTTGTGCCTTTACTTTTCCGACTGATCATCATCTGACACATCCTCAGTTTTCTTCTCCATTCTTCTGTATATTACATTTGTGAGCAACTTGAATGATCCCGCGTCCGGCCATCCTGATTTAGGTTTTCCTTGATTTCCCTAAATCTCTTCAGGCAAATGCTGGGATAGTTCCTTTCAAAGGGCACGGCCGACTTCCTAACCCGTCCTTCCCTAATCCGATGAGACCGATGACCTCGCTGTCTGGTCTCCTTCCCCAAACCAACCAACCAACCTAACAACTTGAATGCATGAGCTGTTAAGCTGATTGTGAGATAATTCTCGCACGTGTCGGCTCTTGCAGATTTCGGAATAGTGTGGATGACATTTTTCCGAAAGTCAGATGGTATACATTCTACACACCAACGTGAATAGTCGTTTTGTTGCCACTTCCCCAAATGATTTTTGAAAGTCTGATGCAATTTTATCTAGCGCTTCTGCCTTACTTCATCATAAGACATCCAAAGCTCTTTTAAAATCTGTTTCTAATAATGTATCCCCTTTATTTGGGGCGGGTTGGAGACAATTAGTTTCTATATTGGGGTCAGGACTGTTTTGTTGTGCTGTGTATTTGAGAGTTCTTTCTGTACATTTGTTTGTTGTGATGGTAGGTCTTTTTTTTGTCATCTGTCTCTTATGTCCTCAATTATTTGTTGGATGTATTCCAATCTCTGTCTTTCTCTACAGTTTTTGCCTTCTGCAGCACCCCTGTAGAACCATGATGTCTTAACAGATGTGCTATTATCTGGTCCCTTCTCCTTGTCAGTGTTTTCCTCATATTTCTTTCTGGTTCTAGTCCATTGGGATGATTTTCCGGATTCATTGAATTTTCTGCATATCTGTGTACCTTTTCACACAGACGTGTTTTGAAAACCGGTGTTTATCCAATGCCTATATTAAATGAAGTGGGTCTGATACATACGTCGCAAACATTATTGTGTAATCTCCGTAGACTGATATTTTGCATTATTAGCTGATTCATTGCTGAAATTCTAAAACAATAAACCATTTTCTATATCTCTCGATCACTATATATACATTTCGAAAGTAATAATAATAATAATAATAATAATGTAGTAGCTGTCCGCTGTGGCCGAGCGGTTCTAGGCGCTTCAGTCCAGAACCGTGTTGCTGCTATGGTCGCAGGTTCGAATCCTGCCTCGGGCATGGATGTGTGTAATATCCTTACGTTAGTTAGGTTTAGATAGTTCTCAGTCTAGGGGACTGATGACCTCTGATGTTAACTCCCATAGTGCTTAAAGCCATTTGAACCATTTAATAATGTAGTATCTCTTTCTTGAAGAGACTATAGAGTCAGATTACATATGGACAAATTTAAGTGAACAATAAGGCGCACACAGGAATTACAATGCCAACATCTCTTTCACGGTTTGGAGACGAATGAACATACAAATTGTGATAAAAGATGGAATAAATACATGTTGAGAAGATGAACAATTGAAGTTGTACATTTCTAAAACTTTTTTGTTGTATCGAAGGAAGTAGTTGTGTCACGAGCTATTAATGTATCTTGTGGCAAGGACGGAAGAAAAGGAAAGTAGCTGTAAGCAGAAGACAGCAGCTCTGTGGGTATGCGTTGGACGCCAGGTACGGAGGCAGGTTCCAGTTACCTGTAATTACCCGCGCAGGGCCACGGTAGGGCAGGCGCAACCTCTCTGCACGCCCCCCCCCCTCCCCTCCCCTCTGCATCCCCTTTTTACCCAGCGCTGCTGAAGTGCGGCCGTCTCTTTACCGGAAAATTTTAATTACCGACTGGAGCTTCAGGCACCAGGTACAGATCACGTGGTGGACCCGCAGGTCAATGACACTGCACTTGCAGTATCCTACCGCAATCCGCTAGGTGAGAAGGTGTTCTCGTTCGCCCTCTCCCACCCACGCTGCGTTACAATGGCGTGTGCGCTCTGCATCCACATCTCTCATGTAAGTGAATTTACTATTTGAAATACAATGCAAGAGTTTTTTAATTGCATTGATCGTTGAGTTTACTTCAGATGCTTTCAAGAACATAAAACGTCATCCTAAACCACAAATTGAATGCCAATGGGTTTTGAGCATTTACTCATCGGTGTACAGGTTTAATAAAAATTCAGTGCCCAAACTATCAGGGATGATGCAGCAGACAAAAACAAATAGATTTCGTAAAGCAACCACGTGTCTGAAACCCATACGGCGTAACCACTGAGCTTGTGTAGGTAACACACTGGCGAAGCAGATATAACTCGTTTTGTCTAACTTTGCTACATCAAATGCTAGAAATACGTAGTATGTTGAGACGTCATGCTCTTCGACACTGAGTCAGTAAATAGCTGGTGGTACTAGCGCCTACATTCATTTGAATGGGGAGGACTTTGTTTACAATGCCGCTGAAGGGAGAAGGCAGAAGAAGGACGTGGTTTCAGCATCATGAGGCTCCAGGGCACATTGCAGAACCTGTCCCAGCAATAACAACCAGTACTTTTGGCAATCGGTGGATCGGTCAAGTAGGACCTGCTCATTGGCATTTAAGATTCTGAAACCTTAGCCCATTAGACTTATTTCTCTGAGGTTTATTCTACCATAGTTGACACGGAGGCGAAATTGGTTCCAAGAATTCATGCAGCAGCCAAAAAAAAAATGCAGAATACACCACGCATTTTCCAGCGAACACTGGACTCCCCGCTAGTAGTCGATGCCGGCTCGATATGAGGTTGGTAGTGTTCATTTTGAATTTTTATTGAAACTTAACTGTGAGCAGAGCAATGAAGCAATGAAAACAATTTATCATCGTTTTAGTCGCAATCGCACACAGTGGCCTCCTGCGTATTCAGTACACCAACAATATGCATTTCCGACACATGATTGGTTTACAAAATATATTTTTTTTGTCTCTGTTATTATCCCTGTTAGTTTTGGGACTGAATTTCGAACTCTCTGTGAACGAAGGGATTTCAAAATAGTAACTTACTGACTATAATGGTACGCAATCAATTATTGCTGAATGTTGCACCTCACTTAAAAGTGTCATAGATACATGACACTAGAAGAAACGTTCAAACAATCGCTCATTTCCTCGAACCATAGAAATTCGAGAGCCGCTTGTGACTGTCCTCGTCACTTAAAATTTATCACAGCCAAGATGGTCTTTCAGCATGTCAGTAAGATAAAAATCGTATGATGCAAGGTTTGGAATTCCTGATCGTCATCACCCACGTCTGTACGGTCTTCCTGAAACTGGATGCGATATCGATTTGTGTCCATATACCACCAGAATTTCAGGGGGAACCTGTGTGACGTTTTCATTTGCATGCCATACTGTGGTGCACCTGTTGTGCGTTCTGTAGCAGAACTGTTCCTGTAGGAAATACAGAACATATACTCTCTTCTTAAAAAGCACCACCTTTGTTGCGCAATGGTCTTAGCATGGGACTATCTGTGTAGTTCCCTTTCTACGTGAAACTTCCTTCCAGATTAAAATGTATGGCGGACCGGAATTCGAACTCGGGATCTTTGACTTTCGCAGGCAAGTGCTCTAACGAATGAGCTACACAAGCGCTACTTCCGACCTTGCTTACAGCTGTACTTCCGCCAGTACCTCGTCTCCCACTTTACAAACTTCACAAAAGTTCTCCTGTGAAGCAGGAGCTCGGGTTGTTAATAGCAGAGTCAGTTCACGAGCCCAAGTCAATGGACGTTTAGCATGGCCGGTATGCATACGACATTCAATTCGGAAAGGGTTCTCCTTTCTACCTACTACCTGTACGCCATTGCCCTAGAGCCCCTAATTGGGGACCTAAAGACCGAGATCTCTGGCCTCACCCTACGCCAACATACTTTTCGCCATCGGGCATATGCTGATGACCTCCACCCCCTCATCCGCTCCGGCTCTGAGAATCGAACAGTCTTCGAATTGATTACACGTTATGTGGTCCGTCGCCTGTTATACGTCATCCGTAACGACATTCGCCAGAACCTCTTGCGCCGCCAGTACACACTGCAACGCGTAGAGTTTCTTAATCGTTATGTCGCATCAAATTTGGTCCACGTCGAGCAGGTTCTCCCTCTGCCGACGGCTAAAAATGGCTCTGAGCTCTATGGGACTTAACAGCCACGGTCATCAGTCCCCTAGAACTTAGAACTACTTAAACCTAACTAACCTAAGAACAGCACACAACACCCAGTCATCACGAGGCAGAGAAAATCCCTGACCCCGCCGGGAATCGAACCCGGGAACCCGGGCGTGGGAAGCGAGAATGCTACTGCACGACCACGAGCTGCTGCCGACGGCGATTGGGTGCAACTTGCAGTGGGCCCTTGGCTGTTGTATTTCGGCTGGTTCCATGTTTAAAGTCCGTTATGAGACACTTACCCTGCCCCCACGGGATAGTGGTTTCGGACTCATCAATGTCCGTCTGCAAGCTGTGACCTTTTATACGAGCACCATGAGAAGACAGTGGACCGGACAGGCCACATCTCTAACACACAGCTTGCTTGAGGTCCACCTGCCTACGTCCACCTTACCCCCGGTGTCTGTGAACCACATAGTATCTGCTTTGTCTCACATTTCGACCTTTTTCGTATACTACAGTTACACACAGATACGTGTCCGCCAAGATCCAAGGATTTTTATAGCCCACTATTTCGCCGTGTTCCTCGTAATGTTATAGAGACCAAATATCCCTCCATCCTGTGCCCCATAGTGCGGAATACTGTCCTCCAGCCCTTCCTCCCTACAGATGTCCGGGCAATGTGCTATCACATAGCCAACAGGAAATTTGCCACAAAACAGCGACTTCACAACATTGGTTTGTCGGATTCTCCTCTTGTCTCCTTTGCCAGCAACTCGACATTGATGATCACCGTCTGACTGACACCTCATCGCACGACGTCTGGTAGTTCATGCAGCAGATCATTGCCTGCTATCTCCGAGTGCCACCAAACACGATCTGAGCGCGAATGTTTCTCTTCCCGGAGGACAAACATTTTCCCGCCGACAAATATCAAACCGTTATGTGGATCAAGGGGTGCGCGGTCGGTTACCTGTTCCCTGAGGCCCCTAACTCCCGCCTCGACTTCTGAACCTATTTACAAACAGCTCATGCACCGCTCGAACACACGCCAAGCTAACGAACATTATTTGCCGAGTATCTTCGAGGGGTCTTTGTTAGACTTCCACTAAGTTGGGCGGTGCGTGGAGTTGAGGGCACCTACCACTCACCTGGCAATGCCTGAGTTTCAGCCGCCTATGATCGATTCTACTTCCGACTTCCTCAGATGGCAGCGCGCCCTTAAATGCGCGGATTTTGTTTTATTTTCTTATTTTTCTTTTTCTTTTCCTTTAATCAGTCCTAATTTTTTCTATGTGAATGACAAACGTTCCATATAATTTCATAAAAATAGCGAAAATTACAACAAAAAATTAAAGTAAATATACAACATCAAGCCCTACACTTCCCTGATTCCTATGTCTCCCACTTTCCTGTGCTCCACAGGATCGGTGGCTGTGAGCGGGACACTGTGATCTCGTGTTTTGACCCCCGCCCACTCTGCCCCCTGAACCCCCACCGGTCCACTCCTAGTAAAAAAAATAAAATAATAAATAAAGAAAAAAGAAAATAAAAAAGTCGGTAGAGCAATTGCACTCGAAAGGCAGAGGCCCCGAGTTCGTGTCTTGGCCCGCCATACATTGTTAATGTGGAAGGAAGTTCCATACCAGCGCACACCCCGCTACAGAGTGACAGTTCCGTTCTGGCACTTTCTAAGTAGTTAGGATTTCACCCACATGTATAGAGCATGAGTTGCTAGGAATCAACTCTCTTGTTTCCGGTTGTGATTTTGGAGCGCAACAAAAATTTTTCTCTACTGTGAATGACCGCACTAAGTGAATACTTACTTAGATAGGAGGCGTGGCATACTCACCTGACAGAAGCACAACGACTACCCAGCGAATGCCGAACTCTATACAAAATCCAACCTGCCTCGCCTCAGTGCAAAGAGACCGAAAAATAACATTAATATGGGCACCTGTCAAAAGTCTGAATAATCTCGTTTTGCAGCTCGGACGGCTACGAGACGTGCAGGCAGGGAGTCAGCGAGAATAGAGAAGGTAGCGACTACTGTGCCTGGGCTAGGTTTCTCGACTACGGATCCTTGGCGCGAACAGCCAGATCAGGCTGGACTCATAGATTCTCGACTGGATTTAAATCCGGGGAGTTTGGTGGTCTGAGTAGTACAGTAAACTCACTTTGGAGCTCTTAGAACCACGTGCATACAAGATGAGCTGCGTGACACGTTGCATTGTCCTGCTGGTAGAGTCTATCGTGAGGAGGAAAAACAAACAGCTTGTAGGGATGGACATGGTCCCAAACGGTAAATACATATTTGCGTTGAACCATTGTGCATTCCAGAATTACGAGATCACCCAGGGAAGGCCACGAAAACGTTCCCCAAAAGCATAACACACCTCCTGCGGCCAGCACCTCTACGAACGTGTTCCACGTTGTTTACCATCTGCACGTCCTGCTTCAAAGTTAATGCAGCATTGCCGCGCTTCGCTGTCATGCATGACAGCTACTTTATGTGGGCTGCATTAAATATAGCGGAACTCTCAGCATGACGAAATCGAATGAGAGCACGCACTTCACAATTGGCGGGAGACACTTCTGCTCATCTGTACGCACTAACTATGGCCTAAGAACTGAAAAGTGCAACATATCAAGATCGACGGCAAAGCAAAGACACTGCGCAACACACCTGCGCAAAGATCAACACATTTTAGCTCTGGTTTTAATTTCGCCACACCTGTAAAATGTTTCTGCTGACCGAAGTCTTAGTCGACAAGAGTCGATATACGCTACCACGGTTTCGGTGTCATCGACCCCTCACGAGTATACACAACTGGCCATTAAAATTGCTACACCACGAAGATGAGGTGCTACAGACGCGAAATTTAAGAGAGGAAAAAGATGCTGTGATATGCAAATGATTAGCTTTTCAGAGCATTCACACAAGGTTTGCGCCGGTGGCGACACCTACAACGTGCTGACATGAGGAAAGTTTCCAACCGATTTCTCATACAGAAACAGCTGTTGACCGGCGTTACCTGGTGAAATGTTGTTGTGATGCCTCGTGTAAGGAGAAGAAATGCATACCATCACGTTTCCGACTTTCATAAAGGTCGGTTTGTAGCCTATCGCGATTGCGGTTTATCGTATCACGACATTGCTGCTCGCATTGGTCGAGATCCAATGACTGTTAACAGAAAATGGAATCGGCGGGTTCAGGAGGGTAATACGGAACACTGTGCTGGATCCCAACGGCCTCGTATCACTAGCGGTCGAGATGACAGGGATCTTATTAGCATGGCTGTAACGGATCGTGGAGCCACGTCTCGATCCCTGAGTCAACAGATGGTTGCGTTTGCAAGACAACAACCATCTGCACGAACAGTTCGACGACGTTTGCAGCAACATGGACTATCAACTCGGAGGCCATTGTTGCGGTTACCCTTGACGCTGCATCACAGACAGGAGCGCCTGCGATGGTGTACTCAACGACGAACCTGGGTGCACGAATGGCAAAACGTCATTTTTTCGGATGAATCAGTTTCTGTTACAGCATCATGATGGCCGCATCCGTGTTGGCGACATCGCGGTGAACGCAGATTGGAAGCGTGTATTCGTCATCGCCGTATTGCCGTATCATGCGGCGTGATGGTATGGGGTGCCATTGGTTACACGTCTCGGCCACCTCTTGGTCGCACTGACGGCATGTTGAACAATGGACATTACATTTCAGATGTGTTACGTCCTGTGGCTCTACCCTTCATTCGATCCCTGCGAAACCCTACATTTCAGTAGGATAATGCACGACCGCATGTTGTAGGTCCTGTACGAGTCTTTGTGGATACAGAAAATGTTCGACTGCTGCCCTGGCCAGCACATTCTCCAGATCTCTCTCCAATTAAAACGTCTGGTCAATGGTGGCCAGCAACTGGCTCGTCACAACACGCCATTCACTACTCTTGATGAACTATGGTATCGTGTTGAAGCTGCATGGGCAGCTGTACCTGTGCACGCCATCCAAGCTCTGTTTGACTCAATGCCCAGGCGTATCAACGCCGCTATTACGGCCAGAGGTGATTGCTCTGGGTACTGATTTCTCAGGATCTATGTACCCAAATTGCGTGAAAATGTAATCACATGTCAGTTCTAGTATAATATATTTGTCCAATGAATACCCGTTTATCATCTGCATTTGTTGTTGGTGTAGCAATTTTAATGGCCAGTAGTGCATCTGAAATTAAAAAAAAAAGAAAAACAATAGTTGTAATCAACTCTTCTAAACGATTAAAAATTTTAAAAATTTAAATTTACAAACCAAAAACGATATTTCCCACGAATACAACCTGCAGCGTTATCGCTCAGTCCTCTTACTGGAGTCCCATGGCTCACACAGGGACGCTGTGTCTGCACTGGGTGAGTGTTGGCCTCGAATGTTGCCACCGTTTCCTCGTGGTTCGCCATGTCAGCTTTACAGCTGATCCACGTTTTACAATACAGAGTCATTAATTAGTTTAACTTTGGTCTAGCGTGTGACTTTCACTTAATGTCCTCTGATGTCTTTATTTTTGTAGACTGCACGCACTGGCGGTGGCAATTTTGGGACAAGGGTCATTTTCCCAACCGCGCTTGAACGTTGGGGTTCTTTGCAGCCACAGTTTGGGATGCTATTATGGCAATTCGCATACGGTAGGTGCTTGCCTTCTAATTGTTTGGGCATGGACATGACGTCCTGCTACTGCTAAGTCAGCTATTTTCTATTCCATCTGATTCTGTGATTTTTTTAATCGTTTAATGTGGGGTGTGCATTTCGCTTGAGATTTCAGATGCAAAACGGTGATAGTGTATAACGACGTCTGTTGTGTTAGGCTGCGGTCAATAAAAGCATTTTACAACTGTGGAGGGTTTATTTAACATGAATGAGTTGCAAAACAGATGTCGATGGCCCACAATTAAAAGTTTACGTTAAAAAAATCGCCCACTTAAATACTTTTCGCGGTACTACCTTGCATTTTAGAAATTGAAAGATTTTGTTCAACCGGAACTTATTCATGGTTCACTTTACTTTTGTGAAACGAGTCCAAGCTCAGCTGAACTGATGAACTTCGAAAGAAAATTGCACTCTCCCGTGTTCTGCAGCAGAGACTTACCAGAGCCAAAAAGACCCGGCAGTCCGCCTGGGTGTGCGTCCTCGGGCAGAAAGCATTCCGCCATTACCCAGGGGGCAGCGGCGCTGGAGGGGACAAGCAGCAGCAGCGGCAGCGGCAGCGGCAGAGAAAGAGAACGTGGAGAGCTTCAGCCGGGCCCGAAAGCCGGCGGAGTCGGCATTCAGCGGCGATGAAAGCGCGGAGCGGCTGGGCGGCTGGCAGCCAGGGCGGCGGGGCGGCTCGCCAGCGCCGTAAAGCGCCTCTTTCAGCGGGCCGGGGTCGCGATCCCGCGTCCTCAAGGCGAGCCCTCTGCGGCCCTGATTGCCGGGACGCCGCCTTTGAGTCGCCCCACGGCGCGGCCGGAGCGGACTGCGTGCCAGGCTCCAGGGCCGAGTGGCGCCATTGTATGTTAAACGTGGCGCATTATCCGCGCCAGTATTCACCGAAAAGCTCACCAGCTCTCTACAACCAAATTTACACCGGTCTGCAAAGCTTAAGGACGAAACTAACCTTCGTGTGATTTTTTGTTTGTTTGTTTTGGTTTTAGGGCGCAAAACTGCTATGGTCATTAGCGCCCGGTCCGTGACTTCGGAAACAGTAAAAAACCGTAAATGGAAACCAGCAGCAATGGGAACGAAACAAAAAATTGGAGAAAAAGCAGAAGCAAGGCTTAAAAATCCACTACAGAAAGAGGTTGGTTGTCCCCAAAAAAAGCTTCAAATGACTGTCGTCATTTCACTGGCACTAATAAACTCGAGGACGCGATCGGCCGAGCGCGTGTCATTTGCTAAAATTGACGATACATCAGGCGACAGCTGTAGACGGGCGCGTAACGGAGTAAAATAGGGGCACTCAATTAAAAGGTGTCTTACCGTCCACAGCTGACAGCATTGGGGACAGAGTGGGGGAGGATCGCCGCTTAAAAGATGTCGATGGCTAAGAAGACAGTGCCCTATCCGGAGTCTAGTTAAAATTACCTGCTCCCGACGACGCGTTCGGGAGGAAGAGGTCCAAGCACAAGGAAGAGCACCTTCGTGTGATGTGTCACTGCCCCCGGTAGGTGGGTGGTCAACACGACAGACTGTCAATCCTAAAGTCCCGGTTTCTATTCCCGGCTGGGCCGGAGATTTTCTCCGCCCAGGGACTGCGTGTTGTGTTGTCCTAATCATCATCATTTGATCCCCATCGACGCGCAAGTCGCCGAAGTGGCCTCAAATGGAAAGACTTGCACCAGGCGAGCGGTCTGCCCGACGGGAGGCCCTCGACGCACGCCATTTCAAATGGTTCAAATGGCTCTGAGCACTATGGGACTTAACTTCTGAGGTCATGAGTATCCTAGAACTTAGAACTACTTAAACCTAACTAACCTAAGCACGTCACACACATCCATGCCCGAGGCAGGATTCGAACCTGCGACCGTAGCGGTCGCGCGGTTTCAGACTGTAGCGGCTAGAACCGCTCGGCCGCTCCGACCGGCAGCGCGTAGTCATACACACAAAAAATTTTATAAAATTTTTCTGGGTTTGTGACCGCATTCTCAATACATAAAACTACCGACGTTTCAGTCACTTTGCAGTGACCTTCAGTGTGTTCTTGTTTAATCCTGAATGAGAAAACTGATTCTTGTATACCTGCAGACGTGGCTTATGTAATTGTGATAGGCTGTTAATGGTGAAGGGGAGGGATGTTAGAAGTTTTTTATTGGCATTTTTATCATTTCTTGTCACTGGTGAAAACGACATTTTGATTAGTGTTTGCATAATTGCTTATGATGGATGGAAATCGGCGAATGGGAAACAAAGCGGCAGCTGTGACGTGGCGTTATTTTCCTGCTTTCTTGCGTCGGCTGAGGCAAGTACCGTCGCTGTGGTCTCCCGCGTGCCTTTGTGTATTGCTTCACGTGAGATGTCCCGTAGCGTTGTTATTGATGGGACTGAGAAGCTGTTTCGCCAGTACGCCGCATTCATCCTGGTATTCTACCACCGCTCACTTGATGTGTTGTTTTGAAACTCCCCTTAGAAAAATTATAAATGACTGTGCTGATAAACCTCTTACGTTATTTGATTTTCAAACACCTGAGCAAAACTGAACGTACTCCGACATTTCTCTCTTTACTTATTCTGATCATCACTAAACTGACATACAATAATATTTTTTTTTAGTGCAACGCAGTCTCACTTTTAATAATTCCTACAATAGAATGGCTCTGACTAACAATAACCTATACCTTGAAAGTGTAGTTAATAAAAATTCTCTATTTAAAATAGACTGAACTGCATGTGACTGCTTTAGTCTTTAATAAAACTTGGATCTGACTGCGTATTTAACTGAACTGAACTTTATCTGACTGCATGAAAATATTGTTGGAAAATTAATACTCAAAATACACATCTGACTGCATGAAAGTTTAGTGGTAAAAATAAATGAAATTTACCAACCTGCATCTGACTGTGTCTGTGGACTTAGCTCGTGCACTCCTTCCCGTTCAGCCGATAATAAAACATATATTCAACTCAGCCGTAGTGCAGTGGCATAAAATTGTCATTCTAGATAACTTTACTCATTTTGGCCCTGTTTCTTACTTAGTAAAAATTCTGTCCTGATCTGAATAATTTGCCAACTGTGCAATGGCTTATAGATTATTTTACTCTGATAAATGAAATTATTAGCTTTACTCATGGGAACTTTAATGTACCTTTTGGTTCAATGCAATCACAGGATGCGTAGAACGACATAAGGTGTGAGACAAACTAATTTTATCTAAAAAATATTTATTGTTCAAATTTTTAAGGCACATGTGAGAAACTAAAAATACTTCTATAGCATGGATTTACGAGAAAGTTTCACAAAACGCTTATTGCACCAACAATGGGATTTCTATCTAGCTTTTAGACATTATTTAACCAAATAAAACCTATTTTATTAATTATTCTTTCTAGTTTCCCCAGGTATGTGCCGAGTTTCGCTCAATATATAGCTTATGTGTGTAGCGCCAATTCTTACTTTAATGCTGTCATGACCCGGCTGCCTCCTGCAGGCATCTAGCTCCAACTTGAAACACGTCAGCTGTCTGTGCGCATCTCACCACTAAAACTTTTACCGCGTGCACCTAGCTCTGTTAGCTGTCAAAGATCTTACAACTCGAAGACGTACTACTTGTCCAACCTTGCGGTTGGGAACTATCGACATTTTTCACTGGCTCTATCCTGATCGAATCTCAGCACATACCTTTCACAGCCCTCTGATCTGATGGACCAGAATTTTGTGGGGGAATCTGTGCAGTTATCAATGGAAGATACAATATAAAATATACATAGTATTCTCATGAAAAGAGTATTACAGAGCAATGAAATTGATCAATAAACCTAGGATGTTAAGTAAAACGTATAATACCATGAGATTTGCTATTCACAGTGAAACAAAGAACATCAAAATGTACAAAACCAAAACATCTCTATACAGGACAAAAACATCAGACATATAGGGTATTAAGTGAGGTGTATCAAATCAAACTTTACCAACAGTCCAGGTTTGCAAGTCACAGTGACTCAAAGAACATCAAAACGTACAAAACTGAAATACCTGTTACATAATACCAAATGTTACCAAATACAAGCAGAGAAATATGAGGGAACATGCCTCACATAACATGAAACTCTACCTAACAGTTATGTAGCATGTGAGAAGAAACATGTAAAATAGCGAAATACAAGTGAATCATCAATGTCACACAATACTAAGTGTTACAAAATGGGAACGTAGAAATAAGGAAAAATACCTCGAAAAATATCAAAGTTTACCTAATAGTTACATCATATAAACTTGAATGTTACCACATAGAAGTATAGAAATATGACAGAAAAATACCTCAAATCATATCCAAATTTACCTGATAGTTATATAGAATATGAGAAAAAATACATAAAATATGCAATAAGATACTTTAATTAATAGTAGGCTTAACTATCACGTTTTTGTCACGTTACGTGACAGCATAAACTGACTTCCAGTTACCATCATTATCTTGGAGTAAACCTCAGATACATGTCGACTGCCTTTGATAATAGTGAATAAACGGCCTTGGGAGATCAGACACCCTGAGCCCTAAATTAGGTCAATTGTACAGGACAGGTCACATCAGGTGGGAGACCACACTGACTTATTGAGCTGTAGTGCAAGAAAATAGAAATATGTCACCTCAGGCGATGGGACACACTGAGCCGCCAATGATGTCCATGTACACAGCATGTCACGTCAGGTGATGGAACACACTGACCCCCCAACAGTGAGCTGTAGTACAAGAAATGTGAAGAATAAAAGGCATCAGGTGATGGGACACACTGAGCAACCGATTGGCTGTTAAATCAGGGGATAACTCACCCTGTAGCAGAGGTCTCAGGTGATTACAAACCCTGAGCCATTGTAGTATCGAGTGTGAAATATATGTCAAGTCAGATGACAACACCTACTGACATTCAGTTACAATTATCAGTCATAGAAGGCATGTTATGTCAGGTGGCAATCCACACTGGCATACTCTTAACATCGTTAACTTCAGTTACTTATAGTAGACATTTGACATGAAGAGGTAGCCCGCACTGGATTTGTCACATTCTCTTAAACTTACTTCTAGTAGTCTTTCAGGTGACAATTCGGTCTCTGTTATAATATTAAAAGCAATATACAATAGGCAGCGGACATTTACTGCAAAATGTGTTATCTATGTTTAAGTTAACAAGAAATTAATATTTAAAGCAATATACAAGAACTGTATGCAGTGGACATTTGCTGCATAAAGAATGTGTTATATGTCTTTAAGGTAACAAGAAATTACTATTTAAAGTAATTTACAATAATTGTCTGCAGTGCATTTACTGCATAAAAATGTGTTACATTTCTATAAGATAACACTAATGTTACCAAATCTTTAGCAAGAATAGTCTTCAGTTGAATAAAATCTATGTACAAAAAAATTTCTTTAAAAGGTAGTAAAACATGCTTGCATACTATTTTTTGATAAAGTGCAGTAAAGCGATCCTGCCCAAATATAGTGGGAATAAATTGTACCTAATCTTCTTACATACAATGTCAATTGAAGTGCAAGAAAGTCATGCTGCTCAATTGCAGCAGTAATCAATGTTCATGAAGAAATTCCTTACAAGATTCAACAGTACAAGTTTACCTAAAGTCCTACTCAGTAATTTGACTTCATAGTCACATCAGATAAATCTTCCATTTACACCACACAATATAAGTCTCTCGTTATGAAACAGTAAGATCAATTCCATCCCAAAAATTTGTATTCAAAACCTTCCTTTCTTTTCACCATAAATGTACATTATTAAACTGTCTTCACATAGGTATTTCAATAAAATATTCACAGTACAATCACTCCCAAACGTCTCACATTAGGAAAGATCAATTCGATCCTACAAATTAGTACTGAAAAGCTTCCTTTCCTTTTTAACATAAACATAATTCTCGAAGCCTTGCATATTAAATCCTTAGTACCATGAAATGGGGCATTACAATCAGTCCCTTCTTTTTGTTCATATAGTTGGTCCTCTAAATCGTGCATTTTAAATCCTAAGTACAATGAAATGGGGCATTACAAATAGTGATTTTACTTAACAGAGTACTGGTACACAGATACCTGACAAAAACAACATAAAAAAATATTTAGAACAGAAAGAAGAGTAGACTGAGAACTCAGAAAGGAAGAATGAGTTCTATAACGCCACATGGTGTGTCACTTAAAGAACAACCAACCCTCTACCCCAATTTAGTCCTGTTGTGTAGAACAAATGGGTAATGTGTTATCAGGTGTTAATGTTAAAATCATGTTAATCATGGAAATCATGTGTGAGAAAAAAAGCTAAGTTAGTTATATAAATAACACACAGGGACAATAAAGAGCTTACTAACTACTGTAGCTGAAAATAATGGTAGTTATGGTGCACCAAAAGACATGAGTATCATGGAAATAAAAGCACAGTAATCTTATATTGATATAGCATGAAAATAACACTTAGGGAACAGGCATTAGGAGTGGACAACACACTAAGCTCAGTCAAGGAGAGGTACTGCCATGTGTCAGCAAGTAGCAATGTGACAAAACAGAAGTGTGCATAAATAGAAGCATATATGCATAGTATGTGGCCACATAATCAACATCACAAAGTACAAAGGCAAAAACATTGATTAACAGCTCCATAAGCAGTGTAGCACAAATATGAATAATAAATATGTAGACAAAGTATGAAAATAGCTGAAAGCATATTGCAGATAATAAAGCAAAAGTATCAGGCCAACACATAGCAAAATTGCAGCAGAAAGGATAAGGCAAAATTAGCAGGCCAACACATAACAAAATTTCAGTAGAAAGCATAAGGCAATATTAGCAGGCCAACACATAACAAAATTTCAGCAGAAAGCATAAGACATAACATTACTCTAATCCTGAAATAGGTAATCCTACAAAAAAAAAAAATAAAAGTGCAGAAACACAGAAAGTCACACGTAACATACATGATAAGCAATGAGATAGAAACAGCTGTTTATATCTTGATGTGAAAACACATAAGAGAAGAAGCAACATATAAGGTAGTACAGAGACATCGTAAAAGGCAATAAGTGTAATACTTTTGGTGCTGTAGGTATGAAAAAAAAGGATTAATAAAAAATGCTGTAGCGTGGCATGACTTAAGTCCTCAGTAGATCCTCAAAAACGAGTTCAAAAACAATTCCAATTGGCCTCTAGTAATCCCAATTTATCACATTATTGCATTAATGGCATCTGAAAAATAGTTGAGCATTAATAAGCAGTTTAAAATTGGAGACACAAAATGTTAAGTTTTCAGAAACGCGAATGGTCTTATTCTCAAAGACAAGGGTTAAAATAAAAGTTACTGCCGTAAACAGAAACTGGATAATAGCGTAAACCATGTGTGAACATATTACTCGTGTTGTACTCATCATGACAATACCTGAATATTCGATTGCCTGTGGCAACGAGAACATTAATACACCATCTGTACTGGCAACGTAAAGTGGAAATGTTCTGACAGAGGTAAATTCTGGTAAACTTGGTACATCATAAAATCGTTGATACTTGTTCATAAAAGCTGTGAAAAGAAATTAACTGTTAAACAGTATGAAAGTGAAACCTGAAACTCGTCATATAACCATTTTTGACATTCCTAGTAAGTGCAAAACCACATCGCTCACACTTCATATTTCTGTCGTCGTAACTTCAGCACACAGTATTTTCTAATCATCAATTGTAGCGTCCAAGATCCCAAAGTCTAAAAAAAATGCTACTTCAATCTAACAATACCTCATTCTCCACATAAACTTCCAATATCTTAAAAACTCTTATAAAACCCTCATTTTCTTCAAATACATAAAATTCATCGAGAACATTAGTTTCATCTTCATATCCTCATAGTCAATACTCATATTCAATACATGTAATACAACCTTAAGCACTAAGACCCTATGTAAACTTCAGGAAGATTGTTACCACTAGCTCAACATCAACATACAAATTAGTCTTCGTTACGACAAAATCTTCATACAAGCAGTGTCATTATGTAATAATTCAATGTAATTATCGCAAAGTAACAGTAGTGAGCGACCAAAAAAAAAAAAAAAAAAATAAGAACAGCAAAATTATCACGTAGTAAGTATCAACATCAAGCTGATGAATGATGACCAAAATACTCCACTGTAACGTCAACCTCGAACGCCAGCATGAAATGAGTCCCACAGAAAACAATAACGTAGTTTGTTAGTAATGTACAGAAAAAATCTCGGTTTATTACAATACGTAAGAAATCTGTAAATCTCAGGGAAGAAAACAGGTAACATTAAAAAAAGGTGTCTCCAGAAAAAGATGTCTCCGAACTCTTGTCTTTATCATATTGCCCGAACAAAACAGAGGTGTTGTTATTTGAAGTTTGTATACGGTCAGAATGTTCGCGCTCTGTAAAAGAAAAGCGCACGACGCAGGCAGATGAACGTGAGAAAGAAGAAAGTTCTACCCTCCTGAGGTAGTTGACTGGGGCTCGAGAAAAAAAACTAAGTGGCCGACCACCTGTCGCTAATGTGGTTCGCAGGCAACGGTTGCTGCGACGCGCTACGCGCTCGCTAACTGTAGTCGGGCCAGGGAGAAATAATGTGAACACACTAGCAGGACGTATATAGCTGGGATTTCAGAAGTAAATGTAAGAAATAAGATTTAGAAAGTTCCCAAAGAAAGCAGTATTGTCTATTCAATAAAATGTTTGCAGTTTGCGATGTACACCACGCGATTTCTTTGCACGTAGGGTTTGTACTTCAATTGCATTAGAATGTGCTATACGGACGACACGATATGGACCCTTATATAACAGAAAGAATTTCTGACAGATTGTGGGCTTTATTGGATAGCCTGTGGGAGCGGACCAGAACTTCATCTCCTATTTGAAAAGAAACATTTCTCTTTGTTGACTTCAATTGGCGCAGCCGTTGGTCGGCAGCTCGTTTAATATTCTGCAACGCAATTTGAATAATCTCGTGATGCCTTAGGCAGCGAGACTGTGGGAAACGTATGAGTTCTGTAATCTCGTCAGGTGTATGTTGGTTCTTTAAAACCAGATGTGGAGACAATTGTGTGGAAGAATTTGGTAACGAATGTATTACATCCTGAAACATGTGGAGGTATTTATCCCAGTCATTGTGTTTTGCGTGACAAAAGATCTTAAATAATTTCACCAACTCCTTCATTAACCTTTCTGCTGGGTTGGAAGATGCGTGGTACCTGGATATGAAAATGGGGGAAATTTTGTGATTCTGAAGAGTACGTCGCCAAGTGCGCGAACGGAACTGCGGCCCATTGTCGGATATTATGGATGTTACATGACCCACTTCTTTCAGGAAGTGTGTAGTGAAAGCACGTGAAACAGTGCAGGCCGTAGCTTTACGTAATGGAGTGAAAGTGACGAATTTAGAAGTTAATTCCACACAGACAAAAACATATGCGTAACCTCTATTTGTAGTAGGAATCGGGCCAAATAAATCAACAGCCGCCAGCGGACGAAGATGTAAAGGTATGATGGGGAATGTCTGAGCAGCAAAGGATACTGTAGGTGGTTTAGCTTTTTCACAAAGTCTGCGCTTTGCAAGGACTTGGCGAATACCTTCTTCCATATTGAAAAAGTAAGACGTTTGTTTAAGCAGCTGATAACATTTGCGCGGTCCATAATGCGCATAGGTAAGGTGAACATACCAAATCAGTTTGTTAATTAAGTCTTCAGGGATACAAACTAGTCACGTTGTCGTATCTGGTTTGATACGGCGGAACAGAATATTATTGTGTATAAGGTAATACTGTCAGAGAGGTATTATTAACATCGCGCCATTGTTGTTTCACGTCTTTCCAGATGGAATCTTTATCTTGTTCTGACGCAATATTGTGTAGGGCATCGGAAACAAAATTCTCAAATTCGACCTGCCGCATATACAGTAAACTGAAATTGTTATGGCAGTAGGTGTTGGCTGGATCGTTGTTGTCGGTTTCTAAAGTGTGTGACAAAGCGTCCGCAATGACGTTTTTAGGTCATGGTACATACACAATTGAAAAGGAGAATTCTTGTAGCAAGAGAGCCCATCTCGCTAAACGACCATGGGATAGTTTAACTGACATCAAAAATTCTAGTGCCCTATGGTCTGTATATACTGTGGAGTGTCTACCGAAAAGAAAAGGTCTGAACTTAGAAAATGCTCATACAACAGCCAAAGCTTCTAATTCTGTGATGGAATAGTTTTTTTCGGAAGAAGTTAATACTCGACTAGCAGAGGCGATGTTTCTTTGTACTTTAGTTTCACCTTCCATAAACTCTTGGAAGAGATGAACTCCAAGGGCTGTGTTTGAAGAATCTGTTGAAATGCAAAAGTCAGTTGTAAGATCAGGGTGAGGTAACAAGGGTGCATCTATAAGCGACTGTTTTAATGTCTCAAATTCCTTCTGAGCAGAATTCTCCCAAAGCCATATAGAATTTTTTCCAGTTAATTTGCACAAGGTAGGCGTATCTAACGCTTTGCTGTTAATGAACCTGCGAAAAAAGTTTATCATTCCAAGAAAGCTGCGAAGTTGTTTCTTCGTACGGGGAACCTGTATGTCATGAATTGCTTTCAGCTTATCAGGGTCCGGTTGAATTCCGGATGATGAAATGAGATGGCCTAAAAATTTGATTTAAGCTTGTCCAAAGTGAGATTTTTCCAAATTCACTGTAACAGCAAAGCTAGAGAACGCGTGAAGAAGTTGGGATAATATTTCATTATGCTCTTGCCAGGAAGAAACGGCAATAAGAATATCATCCACGGAGGTGGTAATCCTGTCTTTCAAAGGAGCTGGCAACACAGTATTTAATCCACAGATAAAGGCTGCAGATGAGATTGTTAACCCGAAGGGCAGTTTGCGAAATTGGTAGATGTACCGAAGCAAAGAAAAGCTGTGTATTTACGACAATTGGGATGTAGTTCGATTTGCCAGAAACTATTTCGGAGGTCCAGCGAGGAAAAAATAGATACACCATGAAACTGTTGTAAGATTTCATCCAATGTTAATGGCCTATCCGTTTCTGGTATGATGATCGTATTGATTTGCCTTGAATCCAAAACAAGACGAATTGAACCATCCCGTTTAGGCACAACATGTATTGGAGAATTGTATGGACTGGTAGCAGGTTCAATAATATTGTGAGCTAACAGATTGGATTTCCTGTTTGACTGTCACGGTGAACTAACGGTATCGGATAAGGTGGAACAGCAAAAGGGGTGTGGGGTTTTACTCTAAATTCATATACAAAATCTTTGATTGTGCCTGGAGCTGTGGCGAAAACATGGGAAAATTCAGTTAAGATGGCATGTAAACCTTCCTTTTCCTGAACTGAGGCTGAGTTCACGACCTTGATTTTATCCTCAATAGTGTCGCTAATCTCTGGAGTCTTATCATTATTGTCCATATGTGGGTAAGGAACAGAGAATGACGTCAGAGTTATGTCCGACGGGAGCTGAGACTGAATTAAGTTGATTTTGTTAATATCTTCTTCTGCTTTCGACAACTGTTTGTGAAAGTCCATAAAGAAGCAACATCCATCATCACAGAGGCGAATGAAATTATCTTCAAAATCTAAAATGGCTTTATATTTGTTCAAAAAATCGATACCCAAAATGACGTCTGCAGTGAAGAGCGGAACTATTAAAAATGTTGCATAAAGAAGGTGTGTGTCAACTTGAAATTCCAGATAACATTGTTGTCTGATATCTATACTCTTGCCAGGAACAGCACCACTGATCTTGGTATGTGTAAGCGGAAGTGTTGGAATGGTAGAAATAGCAGCGCATTTTTGAAAGGCGGCTTCACTGATAAAAGAACCGGGAGAACCCGAATCAAGTACAGCAGAGAATTTTTGTGTGCCAATCGAAATATGAATGACCGGATGATGAACAATAGGTCGCAATTCTGTTTTTTCCAGCAGAAGATCCTCTCGTATATTATCACAACGGATAACGTGTGACGTTAAATTTTCTGAAGAATCATGGCAGCGCCCGCTCTGCGGAGAGCATTAGGCTAGGAGCAAATTGAGACGAGTATAGCGCGTGTGGCGCGACGCAGCGCAGCGCGCGTTTTTGTGATATCAGTTTCAAATGAGACCGGCCGGCCGAAGTGGCCGTGCGGTTAAAGGCGCTGCAGTCTGGAACCGCAAGACCGCTACGGTCGCAGGTTCGAATCCTGCCTCGGGCATGGATGTTTGTGATGTCCTTAGGTTAGTTAGGTTTAACTAGTTCTATGTTCTAGGGGACTAATGACCTCAGCAGTTGAGTCCCATAGTGCTCAGAGCCATTCAAATGAGACCGTGCAAATTGCGACGTGACGCGACTGGGACGTGACACGCGCCTGCGCCAGGCCGCGCGGCGTTGTGGTTGAGGCACAGTTTCTCGCGCCGCGCGTAGCGCTTGCCTCGCTAGCACCGTGGGAAATTTGAGGCGGGGAGCGAGAAAGTAGCCCGACCATATGCTCACTTCGGCACGGCGCATATGAGCAGTGAAAACACTGCCCATACGATAAATATTGCCTTATACTCTGTACTGAATTTTAATGCCATTGCGTAGTGTTTCGTTTTTCGCCATTTAAACGCCCCAGCTTTCGTCGTTAGTGCATTATATTTTCCTGTTATGTATATCTGTATAGTTTTGTTCTGTTTTGATTTTCTTCGCTCAAGAAAAATGCATAGTTCAGTAACTGGTGAGCCATTGGCCGCTAGGATTTTATCATACGCCTCCAGGATGTTTTCAGATCACAAGAACGGACATAGGTTAGTGAATAAGGAAGCAAGGAATATTATAAAATCGTGTGATATAGAAGCAAGGCAGGAAAGTAAATCAACGTTATCCTCTCGCTTCGTAGTATGCTGACATATCCGTACGATCTGTTACAAAAATTCGGAAAGGGATAATCTCCACAGGTGTGACCCCTTTGTGCTCCTGGTAAAAAGCGTCCAAGATCTGAAGTATAGAAGGCCCACAGTCATTACTTCGATATGGATGTAATAATGTAGTAACGACACACTGTACTACTAGCATGTGAACATCACATTTCCACTGCAAGCTAGAAACAGTCGAGAAACCTTCACGAATGACAATGTTTTACTTGGCTCGTCATGACGAGAAAAACATCTCAGTGGTAGAATACACAGTATCAGCATTAATAAGCTAATTATGTAACAGGATACACAAATAAATTAGTGGTCGGTATTATTCCGAAAGTATGAGCATCTTTGAAAATGTGCGGCGATTTGATATATTTAATTTATTGAAAAGTATTTCAGACAACTATAGGCAACAATCATGACAATGTTTTTCGAACGACGTGAACTCTTCCAAAAGGCACACCTGGCTAGCTTCTGCATTCTTGTCGCGTTTATCATTCACGGCTACTGACAGTACACAGTAGAGTTGGGCAACACGATTCTTTTTGCCGATTCGATTCCTACGATTCAATCTCACATTGCGAATCGATTCCTACGATTCGTTCACGATTCTTTCACGATTCATTCTGGTCTGCGATGGCACGATTCTTACGGAATGCAAAAAGTTCTACATCTTACTCACAGATGGCAGGACATGTCTGAAATCGTCAATGGGGTTAGAATCGAACTGTGTCAGAAATAGTTTATTTATGAGTAAACATGCGTATGACGTTACAAATGTGATTCTCGATTTATACATGTAATGCCTTAATTGACGAAAGGTCACGTTTGATTTGATTGCATCTATTGTTTTATTTCGCTATGCCAGGGAAGAGGAGTCGATTTGAGCAAGAGGAGGTGCAAAATTGCTTCCTTTGTTCACACGCATCCTCCACTTGACTGCCATCTGGCGGTCGTAATCATTCGGCACGACTCGGCATGATTCGGAAGTTGCCTTCGAAGCATAGCGTAGTGCGTACTAAGAATCGATGAACCGTCGGAACTTGGAATCGTCACGACTCGGAAACACGCAGTCGTTCTTACGATTCTTTTGAACGACGATTCGTCCGTATCACGATTCGATTCTTACGATTCTTTACTTAGAGTCGTTCAAATGAACGACTCATTCACGAATCGCCACAACTCTAGTACACAGGCTATTCTGCTGTGCAGCGGGCGTTGTGCAGTGGACGTTGTGCAGTGGATGAATAGTTTACTTCTCACCATGGCAGAAGAAAAATTAATAGAGGCAGTGAGGGAACACAGAGCTGTATGACACAAAACACGCAGACTACATTAAGGTCAAACTCAAGAACCGGATTTGGAGTGATATAGCAAAGATCTGAATTTGAAAGACGGTAAGTACTGCAATATTTATTTCACAATTTTTTAGTTAATACATATCACTGTGTAGTTCGCTTGAGCACATAACCTGAGGAGCACAATAATGGTACAATAATTGGAAGTTGCTATATTGTCAATAATTACCAAGCAGAACTGACTGATGTTTCCATGGAACTGCTCCGCAAGTGTTGAAATATTGAGTGAAGTTTTTCCTCACTTTGAAGGCAGTTGATGAAGTCGTCCTGTTCCCTTGCACACGAAGTAACTGAGTTGTTGGCAACGGTTCGATGTCATTTAAATCATCTGCAACTACTACTGAAGATCGTAAATAGTTGTGCAGAACGCAGGCTGATTTCACAACATCTTTCACTGTGTCGACTTTGGTTTCAAATGGTTTCCTGAACACACGGAAACGTGATGATAGTATACCGAAAGCGCATTCCACAGTTTGTCGTGCTCGAGAAAGTCTGGCATTGAAGACCTGATGTTCGTAATTGTAGGTAACCTGTCTCTTAGGATATGGTCTCATAATGTTTTCCGACAATGCGAAAGCATCTCCCACAAACACATACGGCATTGGATCAGAAATTGTAGGTATTAGTTCAGGAATGGGAAGTAATAACTTGTTTTTTCTCATTTTCTTGGCCAACACACTGCTAGCAAATGCATGTCCATCGCTGAATCGTCCCATTGCGCCAACATCAACGGTGATAAATTTGTAATCTGCGTCAACCGTCGCCATCAAAACGATGGAGCATGTATGTTTATAATTAAAGTACAATGATCCGCTTTTGCCAGGTTTTTTAATAAGAACATGTTTTCCATCGACTGCACCAACGCAGTGTGGGAATTGCCATCTATGTTCAAACCGTGAAGCGACTGATTTCCATGTCTGTGTTGTAGGTTCTGCTAAATACTTTGGTTGCATTTCTTTCCATACAGCGGTAGCTATTTCTTTTACAGTATTAGATACAGTTCGATCTCCCAAGATATAATTATACGCAATACTTTTGTAGCTGTCACCGGAGGCTAAATATCTGAAACAAAACTAAAGTATATTGTTAATGTGGAACGGTAAAAGTAGATTGCAAATATGTCTTTATCCAAACACTATAAGTTAATATTGCTTATCTTTAGTTTATCTATATGGGACAACATTAATGCCTTATTAGTTATACGTTGTTAATTATTGCAGGGGAAGAGAGAAAAAATTCGTGGCTGAAGCTGAGAGGCAGCTATCGATATGCACGACGACGACGACAGGTGAAATATATGAAAAGCGGAGCTGCTGCTGAGAATATCAAGCCGTGGAGATATCAAAACCAGATGTCATTTCTTGAACCTTTTATGACAGCTGGTCCACGTGATAGTAATCTAGGTGATGACAGTGATCACAGCTCACAAGCTACAACTAAAACATCAGCAAGAAGTGATACACTGGAAACCGAGGAATTAGAAGATAACAACTCACTCGACAATGAGGCGAATGAGCAAAGTCAAGATATTAATAACTACGACAGCAACGAAGTATCTAGTAGGAGCATAGGAACGGAGTGCATAGCACATCACACCGCTACTTCAACTCCAGTTATTCAAAGAAATCAATCAAGGAAAAGAAAACAGGAAGACTTTGTAATTCTGCTAAAACAATCAATGCAACAGCTTGAGGACAGAGCAAGACAAAGAGCAGAAGAAAGAAGAGCGTTGGAGTCACACTGTATCAAAGATGACCGTCTTTACAATTTTTTTATCTCTATGTATCAGCTGACTAAAAACATGCCTCAAAGTTACCAACACAGAATCAGAGGTCAACTTTTCCAGGCTGTGTCACTTGCAGAAGAAGAAATAATGAACGTAAGGAGCCAGACACCTTCGATGTCATCTTCAAATAATTCAGCGCCATACAGTACAGCACCTTTTTCTCACTCTTCATCGCCATATATATCGACTGATTCAGACCAACAGACAGCGTCTCACTATTCAGAACAGCAGCAGATGAAAGATTTGAAGGTCGACAGAACTGAATCCGGTTTGTCTAATATCACCGATTTTGTTCACCGTTTTCAAGAAATCTGAAGGGACCATCACAATTATGTTTGCTTAATACTTGAATTCTTTTTTGTATCAGCATTTTGTGTATTTTTTGTTTTCTTTTCTGAGTAGTTTTCGCTGCACCGATCCAGATTTTCATTAATTACAAATTAACATTCTTTGTTTATGAACATGTATTATTGCAATAAAACACTAACAAGAGAAATTTGGTAAAAAAATTTTAAAAACCCACTCCAGCTAGCAGAACGGTTTTTTTGTCAAGGAGAAATTCGCTTAAGACCTAGCTTGTATTGCACTAAGTTGCGTGAAAAGTGTACAGGGTGTTGCAATTCGTTGACAAAATTAAGTTATTTCCTGGTGCCCTCGACGAATCTGCTTTGGCAGAATTGCAAAGAAAAACAAAAGGATTTTTAATGCTTCAATATTTAAGAACCACTTATTAGGTTTACATTTTTCTTATTCTGATCCGTAGATATATTCTGTGGCTAAGTTCTAGTACATAGTTTGTTAGTTTAGATATCACAGTGAGTAAGCAGTTGCGAGGAAAGTGCAAGTCCGAAAAAATTCTCCCATCAATGCGCTCTTTTGCAGTACGCCGACTAAACCATAAGAGCAACAGAACTTGATTCAGTACTGATTTGTAGACCTCAAAAAGACTACTAAATAGTATACAAAAGCATATGTTTACCTTTTACAACAGTCACACTCGACATTTTTGTGTTATATAATATTGTGCGAGGCACCTTCCTAATACAAAAATGGCCATTGCATTTCAACCGTGAAAGATAAACGTATGCTCTCGACGACTTAATGAGACTGAGTTCTGGTACTGTGTACCTTGATGTAGATCATATGCTTTAGGCGTAGTATAACTAGAGAGCCTACTGATAGCAAACATTTTTAGTTTATGTGGCCGGTTAAAAGACGGCTGAGCGTAAGCATAGCTAAGATAACTCCCGATTAAACCAGATTTCAAACAAAAAACACCATTAAAATCAATCCGTTAGTTTCGGCGCTACGATGCCCTCCCTCCTCCCCGCTCACACTCACACACACACACACACACACACACACACACACACACACGTAGGAGTCAAACTTATATAACACCCATCGATTCTGTGTAAGGGAGCTGAAAATAAAATGCCTAGACACAAGGGTGCAACATTTTATAATTCCTTATATAAAAAATTAATGTCAGCGTTCATCACTTACCTCAAAAATGTCCGCCCCAGTAGCTGAGTGGTCAGCGTGACGGATTGCCGTCCTCTGGGCCCGGGTTCGATTCCCGGCTGGGTCGGAGATTTTCTCCGCTCAGGGACTGGGTATTGTGTTGTGTTCATCATCATTTCATCCCCATCCGGCGTGCAGGTCGCCCAATGTGGCGCCGAATGTAATAAGACCTGCGATATGGCGGCCGGACCTGCCCCGCGAGGGGCCTCCCGGCCAATGACGCCAAACGCTCATTTCCATTTCCACCTCAAAAATACTGCCAGTTTTTGTTCAGTAGCAATCGGCTCCTGTGAATTACAACCATTTGAATCAATAGCGTGCTTTACTATTCCATGTACTTCAGAAAACTGCTTTCTGATCATTCTGAAGTAATTCGTGAAATCAGTGTCACTCATCTTGGTCGTAGTTTGAAATTGTCCACGTGTTTTTCTTTCATACAAAATATATTTATTTGTGGATTTGAATTTTTTATTTATTAATGAATAAAGCAACACTTCCTCTTCACCGTTAGTATCCGAATCTGATTCGGAACCCAAGTCTAACAATAACATCTCTCTTACTCGCGAAACACACATCGTCAGTCTGACAAGCAGTAGGCCGGTATTCGGAGTCTGGCACGCGCGTGTCACACCGACTAGGGCACACTCGTCACATAAGCGTCTCAATATGCGCAGGATCACGCGACACGCGTCGAACGCACGCGCCGCGCGGCAAAATCGTGTCACGTCACACGTGCTATACTCGTCTCAATTTGCGCCTAGCCTTAGGTAGGCGGAGCAGTTAATTGCTACTGTTGGTATTCTGCCTCACGCTGCGTATCTGCGTTATTACGTGGGTTTGGTGGACGAACCTCGACTAACTGTACTGTTCGACCTGATGAATTGTTGATATCTGGTCTGGGGTGGAACCGGGAATTTGGTTGATGAAATGGTACACGTCCGTCATTGCCATAATTCTGTCGGCTGTCACCGGTTTGTCTCCGGTCCTGATTTTCATAATTATAATTACGATTTGGGAAATTCTGTTGACTGTGCTGATTAGTGGGTGGATGGTTAAGGGTTTGTCGTCGTTGGTAGTCATTATTGTTTCCGCACGGTTGGTGGCGTTTCTGGTGCCACATTTGGTTTCTTTGTACGAAAGCAGAGTTGGAATTATTCCGCTGATTATCCCAAGCTCTCTGACTATTACCGTACCGCCGATTATCTTGTGGGGTATCATTGCGGAATGACATTGAGGGAGAAGTGTGATAATTTTGATTCCTTGATGAATAGGGATTCACATCATTCTGCTGATACTGGGATTGTGGAAGAAACTGTCATGCATTTCCATATTGGGGTCTGCTATTCGGAAACTGCCTACAGTTATTACGGAAACGATTGTCTCTTTTCTGTTGCGTTTCCGCGAAAGAGTGTTGACTAGATCGTGAATTATGAGTTTCGTCTAGTTCAAGAAGCTGTAAGACGTCACAGAAAGTGTTCAAGTTTTCCGTGCGACTCCCTGTCAGCAACGGAACTCGCAATGATCTTGGTAATTTGGAGATACAGAGCTGAATGAGACCAGACGGACTGTAAGGTTCTGTGAGATGTTGGTTTTGTTGGATCATGTAATCAAAATATTGCGTCAAGGTGCGGAATTGTGAGTTATGGAAAGGTGGCATATTTAACGACTGATCTTTTACAGCACGCTGTGAAGTGGGATTCCAGTAAGCATCCAAAAATTGTTGTTGGAATGATTGAAAAGACAAGCATTGTCGTGCAACGTGTCGCATTCTCGATGCAGGTTCACCCTCCAAGAAACTACAAACAAGTTCTAACTGATGTGCGACTGGCCAATTCGGAGGAAACGCAAAAGTAAACTGCTGAATCCAATCAAGCGAATGTAAATCATTCGGGTTATTCCGGAACGTTTTGAATTTCTTAATTGAAAGGAAGTGTTTATAATCGACATTGTCCTGGCGGGGAAAGGATGAAACATCATGCATGGGGTAGGGAGAAACTGCCCTGGAAGGTATTACCTTGTTGAGGGTAATCCTGTGAAAATGGAGCCTGTAAAGATACGTGGGGGGGCTGTTGTAGATAAGCACCATTGATTCCCTGGTGTTCTGGGACAAGATTACGAGGCGCACTGTCGTCCTGCAATTGTTACTGAATATCAGAGAGTGTATTCCGAATTGAGTTGAGTTCCCTTTTTTGCTGTTCGTTAATGGTGATTTGTTTGCTCTTAAATTTGGCCAAGGCTTGGTATTCAGTTGTTTCTGAAAAATGAACTGGGGTTGTATGGTCTGATTCATTGTCTGCGTGCGTTTCCAAAGCAGCTATTCTTTCGGTTATGTTTTTTAACTGTGACTGGAATTGTTCACCCTGTTCACTGACTTTAGTTTCAAGTTGAGTGACGTCATATGTCAGGGATTCTGTACATGATGGTAAGACCTGTATTTGCTCTGAATGAGTAGCAGAAGTTTTTTGCAACTTGTCTATAACCTCTGTTGGAAGTACTGCATTGATTCTGTTCGTAAGGTCAGTAATGTCACGGTTATGTGTTTCAGTGATATCCTGTAACTTCCTGTCATTTGCTTCCTTGTATGTTTCAATAGTGTGTGTCAATTCCTGAGCACGCTTAGCATTGTCAGCACACAAGGCGTCTAATCGTCCCGTTAATGTTTTGTTATGTTCTGCAATATCTGCACGGAATTGCGCAAATTGTCACGCTTTGCGTTCTGTTCTTCACTCTTAGCGTCACGTTCCTGTAGTAGTCGAAAATAACGATCAAATTTATCTTCATTTGTTACTGGGGGCGTCACCTCAGGATTTGAGTGTGGCAACCGATATTGCTGGCTAGGGTTACTAAGGACTGTTTGAAAACTCTCAGATGAAACAATTTCTCTATCTGTAGAAGGATTTTGCAAGAGAAATTGATTGTTGGAGCCAACTACATTGCTTTGTGCAGGTTGATTAAGCAAAAACGAATCATGGGAAACTGTTTCTACATGGCTTACTGTGTTCTGAGAATCCGAACGCAGAAGAGGAACCGATTCGGAAATTTGTGATTCTGTTGCATCATTACTAGCTGCAGTTTTATTCACAACTTCCTGATCAGTTTGTGACGTAGGAAGTTTAAGGGGCAAAACTGGGTCATTGTCCGGTTGTTGTAGCTTACGCGATTTTGAGGAACTGCGTAGTTTTACTTTATCGCCCTGTCTATTTGTTTCAGACATCTTGAAAGAGACAATATGGCTAACAAAAATTTTAAAATGAACGTAAGTCACGAGAAGGTATTTTACAGACAAAAAGAAGAAAAATTATTTAGGATGGACACACAAAATCTGTAAAAATGCAGAAAGCAAGCTGAAATGAATGTTCACAAGCGTAGCAGCAAACACAATATTACGCAACTAGCAATTGCAGCACACAAGCATAGCCGCCAAAGCAATATTACGCAATTAGCAAGGCAGCGCACATCTGAAACAACGGTGGCAAAAATAATGCTCGAAAACAAAGTCCACAGTTACGGAAAAAATATATGCCCAGGAACGTCACCACAGAGGATGTCGCCAAGTTAAAGTGTAGTTAATAAAAGTTCTCTATTTAAACTAGACTGAACTGCATGTGACTGCTTTAGTCTTTAATAAGACTTGCATCTGACTGCGTATTTAACTGAACTGAACTTTATCTGACTGCATGAAAATATTGTTGGAAAATTAATACTCAAATAACGCATCTGACTGCATGAAAGTTTAGTGGTAAAAAATAAATGAAAGTTACCAACCTGCATCTGACTGCGTCTGTGGACTTAGCTCGTGCACTCCTTCCCGTTTAGCCGATAATAAAACATATTCAACTCAGCCGTAGTGCAATGGCACAAAATTGTCATTCTAGATAACTTTACTCATTTTGGCCCTGTTTGTTGCTTAATAAAAATTCTGTCCTGATCTGAATAATTTGCCAACTGTGCAATGGGACATAGATTATTTTTCTCTGATAAATGAAATTAATAGCTTTACTCATGGGAACTTTACTTTAATGTACCTTTTGGTTCAATGCAAGCACAGGATGCGGAGAACGACATAAGGTGTGAGATGAAACTCTAATTTTATCTAAAAAATATTTATTGTTCAAACTATTAAGGCACATGTGAAAAACTAAAAAAACTTCTATAGCATGGATTTACGAGAAAGTTTCACAAAACGCTTACTGCGCCAACAATGGGATTTCTATCTAGCTTTTAGACATTATTCAACCAAAGAACTATTTTATTAATTATTCCTTCTAGTTTCCCCAGGTATGTGCCGAGTTTCGCTCAATATATAGCTTATTATGTGCGTAGCGCCAATTCTTACTTTGATGCTGTCACGACCCGGCTGCCTCCTGCAGGCATCTAGCTCCGACTCGAAACACGTCTGCTGTCTGTGCGCATCTCCTCACCACTACTCAAACTTTTACTGCGTGCACCTAACTCTGTTAGCTGTCAAAGATCTTACTACTCGAAGATGTACTACTCGTCCAACCTTGCGGTTGGGAACTATCGACATTTTTCACTGGGTCTATCCTGATCGAATCTCAGCACATACCTTTCAACCTTTCATTGATCACTCACCTCGCAAAAATCTTCGTTATTCGAACAACTCCAATACAGCGAGCGCCAATACTGCCAGCTAAATAAAAGATTCTAACTACTGAAGGCACTAACTGCTGATAAGCATAGTTAGCAAATGAAAGATTTTGATAGAGAACAAACAATGTATTTACCTTAATAGTGTTCAAAAGTCATATCAGTTCATGACTTCCAGTCTTACAAATTTCCTTTTTCTGACGGACACTCGTCCAGATCGCCCGCTCTCAAAACTCTACCATCTGTCTCCTCACATCCACCACTACTGGCAGCTCACCTCCAACTACGCACCGCTACGCGTTGTTCACATCCAACTGCCCAACAGCACACAAGCGAATGTTCCAACAATGAGTCTAACCAGCCACAGTACAGTCAGTGATTTTCATACCACGTGGCGTTACCAACATAAAAATCTAAACAGCCTACTTACAGTCTTAGTCGGATATATCCTTCGTGTTCAGATATCCCTGTTCTCGTGGGTCGCCCCGTCTCGCCCACATACACCAATCCACATTCGCACCTGATTTCGTAAATTCCAGCACCACGTAGTTCGTCGACGGCATCTTTCCTTGCTGCTTCGGAAAATCGGCTTAATGCCTGCTCGGCGGAGAATTTTACCCAGCCGTTCAGTGACACCTCGAACGTGTAATAGAGCGATGTTTTGTGCTTCCTTCTGTTACCCTCTATGGCCTTCATTCTTTCTTCCCATAGTTTTATCTATTAGTCTCATCTCATACCCATTGGCACCAAAAATGGACTTGAGCTTTTATAATTCACCCTTGTGATATTCCTTATCGCTGACCCTGTGAGCCCTCTTGGTTAAAGTGCCCAGGTCGGATTTGTTTTGCATAGGACATGTAGGTACCTGTCAGTGCTGGTTGGCTTCCTATATACTCTACAGCCCAGTTTACCATCAGTCTTTCTGTAAATTTCAACATCGAGAAAAAGCAGCAACCATTCTTTTCTACCTATATAGTGAATTGAATTCTGCTGTGTTGCTGGTTGAGGTGTTGGTGGAAATTTTATTGACTGTCACAATGGCCGTGGAATCCTACGTTTACATAAAAAAACTGGGTGAATGCGAGTAGGGCTCGCGTTCTGAGATCTCCGTACGAACTTTATATATGATATACACTTAGATGGTATCTGTTCTTTCGGACATGTCTGCAAGAGCAGATACCATCGGTGACCATGCAGCTCGTTAGAATGAAATTCCAATGAAATGAACACCCTTAGCTGCTTACAGGCGTTGACATACGTTAACGGGGACAAATGAAAATGTGTGCCCCAAAGGGACACGAACCCGGGATCTCCTGCTTACATGGCAGACGCTCTATCCATCTCAGACACCGAGGACACAGAGGGTAGAGCGACTGCAGGGATTTATCCCTGGCACGCCTCCCGCGAAACCCACATTCTCAACGTATTGTCCCGCACCACATTCGTCGTTAGAACGTCGAAGGGCACGTACTTTTTTGTTCGGTTAATGCTCTTAGAACTGGTATGAACGGAGCTATTGAAACAAGTGCGCTTTTTTTTAAATGGAGCCATATGCTTTTTTTAAACTGCATTCGATAGCTCTTGAGAAGACAATTACAGTAATGTAGCGTTAGCTCATGTTGACTTTCATACCTGCGGTAAAAAAAAAATCGAGAAATGTCTTAGAATTTTAGAGCATGGTGGTCGGAATCGGCATCAGGGGTGCAAACACCGCCAAGCTGAGCTCTCGTACTAGGCTCTGTCAGAATTCCAACACATTTGCATGTGTATTTGTCTGCACTGCTGGCCACTCATTTCTCCTTCAACATTCGTTGCATGCAGACACGTACACCAATGAGGAGACGTTGAATATACTACTTTTATATACTTAATGTAAAAGAAATGCCGTAAAAGCGTTACAGCGGTATAGGGCTATCTGTCCGGATAAATGATGTACAACGCGCCAGGTAATTGCATGAATTATTAAGATGCTAGCCCAGACAAGATGTCTTAACGTCAGGAAAAGGACAAGAAAGAAGACTGCAACCGACAGAGAACACTAAGAAGCTGTTCTGACTATGACGCTAATGAACCCGCACAGTTGTACGAGACATATTACCAATTAATGTAGTATCAGCTAGGCGAGTGTCATACGCATCCTGCATCGACAGAATTTCCGTCCCTTTCATCTGTCACTACATCAGGCAATCGACGACGTGACTTCGAATGTAGAACAGAATTTTATCGGTTTGCCCATCAAGAACCGAAAGACGACCCTGCGTTTTCCATCGTGTGCTCTTTACCGACGAAGCAACGTTTACTAACCACGCGAATGTAAATTTGCATAAATGCTCAGCTGGGCAACCGAAAATTCACACTGGCAGCGTAAAAGTAGGGTGCTGCGTCAGAGAGAACTACGTCGTGGGACCTTACTTTATCTCAGCCGTTCTAAATGGACATTCGTACGCACACTTTCTGACGAAGATTCTGCCGGTTGTTCAAGAAGAGATATCCCCGGATATTCGACAGTGAATGTGGCTGCAATACAACGGTTGTCCAGTTCACTCGTCCCGTGTTGCAACGCAATACCGAACGATAACTTACCTGGACATTGAATAGGACGAAATTCCGTTGTCAAACGGCTTGCGAGGTCGCCGGTTTGACTCCTCTTGATTTCTTTCTATGGACAGTACTCAGAGATGCATTCTTTGACGAAACCCCAACTATGCCAGGCGATATGTGTCGTCCAGTCGCCAGTTTATGCTTTGTATTTTCATCGTTCTGTCGAAGGCCATTGCAAATGTCCATTTAAATCCATGGTCAGCAATTTGAACACATGCTTAAATAAAGGATAAAGTTATTTTTTTGGAAGTCAAAGTTATGTGAATTGGGTGGTTACCAAATCATTGCCAGTAAATTATTTATTTCACTTACGTTTGTACGAAACTGCACTGCACCGTCAATAAGTCGACAACATGTATTGTACGAAGCTGGTAACACTGTCATTATGCGCTTACGTTCAGCATGAAACAACATTCCGTGAAGAAGAATACTTATTTTGCGGTGTACAGGTTGTAAGTAGGCTGTTTAGGTTTTCTTATTGGTAACGCCACGTAGCGCTCTGTATGAAAATCACTGGCTGTGTTGTGTGAAGTCTGTGGCTAGTTTGCATTGTTGTCTGCCATTGTAGTGTTGGGCAGCGGCAGCTGGATGTGAACAGCGCGTAGCGTTGGGCAGTTGGAGGTGAGCCGCCAGCAGTGGTGGATGTGGGGAGAGAGATGGCGGAGTTTTGAAATTTTTAAAATTGGATGTCATGAACTGATATGTATATTATGAGTTTTCAACATTATTAAGGTAAATACATTGTTTGTTCTCTATTAAAATCTTTCATTTTGCTAACTATGCCCGTCAGTAGTTAGTGCCTTCAGTAGTTTGAATCTTTTATTCAGCTGGCAGTAGTGGCGCTCGCTGTATTGCAGTAGTTCGAGTAACGAAGATTTTTGTGAGGTAAGTGATTTAGTGATTTGTGAAAGGTATAGTTTAATGTTAGTCAGGGCCATTCTTTTGTAGGGAATTCTGAAAGTCAGATTGCGTTGCGCTAAAAAATATTGTGTGTCAGTATAAGCACAGTCATCTGTAATTTTTCTAAGGGGACGTTTCGTTGAAAGGGGACGTTTCAAGGTAATCACCAAAGTATTTTTAATAAAATGTTTAGTTTAACGAATGTGTCCCATGTAATATCATTTAGAGCAATGTAAGAAGAACCAGTTGTCTGACAGTATGTATTTCACCTATAAGAAGCACGCAGTCACGTACAGCAAAAGATAGGCCAAGTCTTCCTTCTAACATTTTAATAAAGTAGTTGCTTTTTGCAGAGTATAAGACCTCTTTATTTTTCAAGAATGAACGGTCGATTTCTCTGATTCAGTTCACGTGAATCTGGGAGGGAACACAAACGTGAAATAGTTTTCGAAAGTCCTTTGTGATACTTTACATTTTAGCCTATGTCGTATTCCATATACAACATTCGTAGCTGAACCTGCATCTAGGTCGTCAGTTGGTTCAAGGGGAAATAAAGCTTTATTCTCGTAGCCAAGGCCTGCCTTACGATATAAAACTACGCAGCCTGGTCCGAGACGCCTACCTGGCAGTGTTTGCACTGCAAATGCAGTTTATGGCCACTGTACTCTCACAATACGGGATATTTCTCGAGTTTTTTTACGACAGATTTCAATGTCAACATTATCAAGCGCTGCATCACTTTAATTGTCTTCTCATGACCTATAGAATGCAGTTATAAAAAGTATATGGTTCCATTTTAAAAAATGTACTTGCTTCAGTATCTCAGTTGATACCAGCGCTAAAAGTATTAACCAAACAAAAAAAAAAAAAAAACAAAATTCGTGCCCCTCCACCCTCTAACATTTGCCGAAAACCGAGTTTCAATATGTGTAACAGTTCACGAATTAAAAATGGTGTTACGTCGATATTTGCATGATGTTGGTCCTAGTAATTCCAAAACCGTAACAATATCTCTATAGTAGTTCCTCAGACTAAGCCCAGACTTCAGGAATTGTGAAAAGAGCCCTGTCGTCCAGGACTGTGTGCTACAAAGAGCGCAGATTCGCCTCGAGATGGGGAAATTCACAGCCGTCTATTGTGTTGAATGAGGCCTAAGCGATGTAGTGTGCGAGTGAGACAGACGAGGACCTATGTCATAGAGAAACCCCGTAGAAGCTGTTTCAGACCAGCGACACGTAGCAGTGTTAAAAAATGGCGGAACTAAGATCGGCCATAAAGAGAATCATTTATAAAAAATATTTAATTCTGTAGAATTCAAGGAATGAAGCCTTAATCTCTCATACGTCATAAATTTTTATGATTATCCCAATAAAACTTGAACATCTATTACAGTTTTCAATTTACTGTTGAAGTGAAATTAACGAGTTTTGTAACAAAGACCTGAATGCTAAAATATATTTCATATAGAAGCGCTTCATTAAAATGACATATGTTATAAATTTCAACTCTGTAACTTTATTTATTTAAAACATACAGTAAATTTAAATAATCAGTATTTTCAGTTAAGCATCAGATAATCAGTACCCCAACACGAAACACATTGAATGTTCACAGCATGACACCTTATTGAATCAATAGGTAATAGAATATTTGTTCTAAAGTTTAGTGCATAGTAGTTATTTTTGTTCTTTATTCATTTATCAGAAAGCACATTGGTGCAAGGCAACTGGCCGTGACTTTTTTCGCTCTCCTTATTATTGCTCGCGTAACAACTAATATATCGATAAATGAATGAGATAAAATATGTTGCTAGGAAAAGAGCCCTGATATATTTTAAGGGATGATGTGCTGTGACTTTCGTTGGATCATTAATTTTCAACAAAACAAAATATATTATGTTCTTATTATTGTGGATCTTGCTTTCTATAACAGGAACATTGTTTCGTTATTATAACTCGCTAAAAAGTTCAACATATCTTTCTTGCTTTACAGTTATTGAAAAGGTTACTGAAAATGGTTTCGTTATCAGTACTGATGTTACAGTACGCAATGCTTGTTCAACATCCAAATTTTGCAGTGGATTTTTGTCAACATTAAAACACCAATAAGTACCACGACTAACACGAGAACATGACACTATTATCAGAGAAAAAATGTTTTTACTACGATGTTTGCCAGACCAGAACTACGCACAGCAAGATTTCTTTTATGTCATGAAGGTAAATTATCTTTTTTCACTTTTAATAATATAACATCATCAGCAGCCCGTGTCCACCTGTAAAACACATCATAAAATCTGCTGCTCTGCCCTGCAATCACGAGAGCTGAACGAAATAATTTTAGATCACTATGACCTGTCCGCTTCTTTACGGTATGATTGGTTACATTTAATGCAGTTTGAAGGCGCCGCGGCAGGGGTCGTTCGTTCGCAGCGCAGGTTTGCACCACGAATAATGTTTAAGTAGCTGAAAATGTCTTAAAGGGATGGGATAAAATACCGGGCAAAAATCATAATGCTAGTTTTCACTAAGTAAGTCTATTCAAAACATTTAGACAGATTAAATTCTTACACACCTTTACAAATCAGTGCTTAATGGCGTCCTTCTCTCAGTCTTGACAAAAGAATGCTACACAAGCATAGAATATAGCGTCACAGGCTCTTCCTGCTCACGTAACTCCAAAAAGACTACAGAGAAATTAATGTTCGGTCACTACTATTTACACTCGGTTTAATACATTTACATCTTTGTTTGATAGTTAATAAGTATCGTCTGTGGTGGTTCCAGTCCTCGCCGACATAGATATTATCTTTAAAAAATCGATACATAATTCTATACAAGTATAAGACATGACACACAATGGTTTCTCTTTATTACATAAAGTTCACACAATCATTGCCCACGCAGAAATAAAATTACAGTCATCCAGTTCAATTATTCTTTTTCCTTTTTTTTACCACATATAATATGTGTTTTGCCAGGAGACGTTACAATGCCCCCTGGCAGCAATTGACTAACGTTAAGAATGTTCGGCAACGTGCTGCAACTAACGGCTGTTTCGTCATTGTTTCTCACCTTATTTGAGATATTCTCTATTCACTTTGTTTGCTCTTTCGTACTGTAGTTCTATTTACACTGTTTATGGTTTTCTCACACTTTTGGAGGTGACCGTAATCCTAGTCCCAGGGTTATTACAGTTTTCTGCCTCCCCCATTATGGCTATATGCGGTCAGGAAACCTGGGGAAACCGCTCCGGAGCCATGGTGATCTCGCCTAGTTTTTCGATGAAACGCCGTCTGATTGTTCATCAAATAAGGTTGTGATTTATCAAATGTTGCAGTTGTTTCCCGCGACCTGCTGGTTGGCGGCACGGCACCCATCTCCGCTTCTCCGCATGGCTCCACGTCAAAACGCATGAAACAAATATTCCACAATGGTGTACGTCTTTAAGGGTACAGGTTATTAGCTGTGGAAGAAACTGCAACTTGGTTAAAAGCGTTTATTGTTCAGCAATCCGTCGTTTCGCTGGTCTGCACTGAATGTTTTGGCGTGATAACGGATTTCTTGTGGCTTCACAACTGAATTGCACTGTGACACTGGTATTTAGGGTTCGTCACACGCACGTTGTACTACACACATTCATTTGTTCTCACAGTCGATGCGCTGCCAGAGCGTCTCTCATCATGCGAAAGTGTTTCGTATCGCACACACTAAATGTTTCGGTCGAGCAATGTTTGTTTTAACCGACTCCGAACGGATCACTACCATTTTTATACACAGTAAATTTATTGTTCGTTGACCACTGCACTATGACAGTTAGTCACTCAACACCTGACTGGTGCAGATCCAACAGTCATTTCCTGTCCCTACTACACACAATAATCCGTCATTTCCTAGATTGTTTATGCACACAGTTTATTTTTAATGCATATCTACTGTTCTTTGCATAATCACTCTCATCTATATTGAGTCCATTGTGTTTACCATGTTCATTACACACTTTTAGTATTGTTACTAGGCATATATGACTTTTTTGTAATTATTTAAATGTGTGTGATTTTTTGTACATAGTTTTCTTTTTCCCTTTTCGGTGTATCTTGCCAGGTTATCACCCATCTAGCAAACAGATTTTAGCATGTGCGTTACAGCTGGACTTGGACATATTGCTCAATAAATACTTCATTTAGTTTCACAATTTTTTTTAATGATCTGTCCTACAGGACTACAGTGTGGTTTCCGCGTAGACTGACCTGATTCGTGTACAACGTAATTAATATTCAAGGACGGGTACCAAGTACACGGGCTACAATTGAAGTATCGTTACATAAAAAGTGTAGGTTACACGAAACGGCTTTGTCTTTGATTGAATTCTGCTCCAGTGTCGTTCTCAGATCACTATTAGCAGTAACGTTGCTCCACATAATTGTTTTGTACTACAAATTCACTTTTTGTCAAGTAGAGACTGTATCATGGTTCCTTAATTCTAACACAATTACACCTATTACATTACTATATGAAATCTCATCATGAATTGTACATACTTACTACAAATGAAAAACGATTCAAGAAATTATTCATTACTATGTCAACAAAAAAATTGTTCGTTGCTTGATGAGCATATAGTATTTTACTGACACTTCCAAGCCGGCCGGAGTGGACGAACGGTTCTAGGCGCCGCAGTCTGGAACAGCGCGACCGCTACAGTCGCAGGTTCGAATCCTGCCTCGGACATGGATGTGTGTGACGTCCTTAGCTTGGTTAGGTTTAAGTAGTTCTAAGTTCTAGGGGACTGATGACCTCAGCAGTTAAGTCCCATAGTGCCCAGAGCCTTTTTTTTTTTTTTTTTTTTTTGACACTTCCAAATCTCTTTAGCCACTACTTCCCTCCTCGACCAAGGGATGGAGTAAGATGCACGGCAGTACGCTTTGTGGGTCATCACCTCTATGTGATAATGGTACCCCCTGATTATTCCTGGTCGGTCGGTAAATACCATGGTATATTCCGATAGCAGCTGCGTTAACTGTTGTTTCTGTACATTGCTTAAACTTTCAGAGTCCTGTACTTCGGTTTGAAATGCATCAACATTTGTTTCAAAATTTCTATCTTCCATACTAGGATAACAAAGATGTTTCACATGTGAATAATCATCTAAGTGCAGTACTAAGGAGTTCCTACATTTGATATTGAGTCGGTTGCAACATGGCACATGTACCTCCTTCGACTTCATCATAGACAACTCAGTCCTCCTACCTTTATTAACTATGCTTAGTTTCCCAGAGGAGAGGTCGCTCACTGCGTCCTTCTCACGGAGAAAATCTACTCCCAGAGTGCAGGCCACCTTTAACTCTTTAACAATGAGGAACGAGTTCACTATAGCTTCGCTCTCCTTACAAATCTCTACCTGCACTTGGTGCTTAATTAATTGGCTCTGTGCACTTATAGCTCCAGACACCTTGCCATTATTAACGGGGAAAGTCGGCATGCTATGTCCCTTCTTAGAGCTTTAAACAATTCTGTACTCAATACACTCACTGAGGCACCTGTGTCGATGATTATATTCACTGCAACATCATTGATTTTCGCTTCTATTATGGCTTGCACATTTTCGTTGCTATCTTTATCACATTCATGGGGTTCTGTCAGTAGATCTTGCTCCATAGTGATACCGTCGTTGTATCGCAGTGTATGTATCCCAGGCATATCATTATCACTCGTGTTGCTCTCACTCCACCCCTGGGCCAGCGACAGAGAGCATATCGTGGCCGATCCTAGTTTGCTGGATGGCTTGCTAGCGAGGTACTTGGACGGTTATTGTCCGCGACCTCTACTATGTGTACGTTTTGATTTGTAGGCCGCCACGACTGCGCAATAGGCGCGTTTTGCAGCGGTGCTCTGTTGTTATCGTACCGGTCATTACCTTGCTGTTCTGGGCTTGGTCGCTGATTCTGATTCCAATTGCGATTGCTGTCGCTGTAATTGCTATGCCACTGACCTCGCTCATTTTTCCAGCGGTTGGTCCCGGGCAGTCCGGAATCGTACCGGTCATCAAATCTACGCTTTTTATTATGGGACGGCTGCCCATAGCCGTTCTGACTTCTATCATTATTACCATTTTGCGAATGCTCTTATCGTTTGTTACCGCCCCCACTATTTCCATGGTTGTGGTTTGGTGCACTATTATTCCTATCATTTTTACACCCTGATCCATTGTTCCGTGAGTGATCGCACGCTGCTTTTGTGTCTTCCTGGATAAAGTCTATTGAATCTAGAACAGACAGGAAATGTTCCATGTCGTTCTCTGGTACGTGTATTATTTTGTCTTTGATATGAATGGGTAAATGTGATTTTAGGAGTCTTATTATGTCTCTTGGTGAGATAGGCAAATCCCAGTAGCGCGTCTTGTTTGTATACTTCTCGAAATACCGCCTCAGATTACCAAGATGGACTTAGTAGGGTTCGGGATTGTGTACCTCTTTTCTTCGCCGCTCTTGTATACAAGGCGACCAGTACTTCGACAAAAACGCCTTTTCGAACTGTTCATATGTCATGCAGCTGTCTGATAGTTCCGTAGCCCACAACGTTGCATCACCCTGAATGTATGACATTACGTATTGAATATTCTGTGCTTCGTTTCACACACTAGGCCAGATATTTTTAATGCTTTTTATGAATACTACTGGATGTACTGACTTCCGTTCAGTAGTAATCTTTTGAAACTGCCTATTTTTGATCAAACTTTCTTCAGCCAGTGTTTTTGGACTACACTGGTTTGCTCCTGGGACATAGGCTGTGTGCTCCGAACCGAAGTTAAAGGTCTTCGAATTATCGCCTAAAGATTCCCCATTGTTGCGTTACTCATAAGTTTGTGCATTGCCAAAAACGTTGCTGCTCTGTGCTAAACCCTTTTCCAAGTCGGATATCCGTTTGGTGATATTCACTTGCCACTACGGAATATCCTCATTGATTATTTGTTTGATGGTTTGCACGTCATTCTGTACTTGACCATTTATTGCGGTACTGATCGATTCGGATCTGCTATGGCTGCTTGTACCTTAGAATCAATATTTTTTCGATATCGCTGTCTCGCTTCTAGCCATGAGTTGAATTGGCTTTCAATTTTAGTTGCTTGTTCGTTCAACTTCTGCCCTACAAGCAGTGTGGAATCTATTTCTAGATTTTCTAATCAGTTGACTAAAACACCCATCTCGTCTACAATGTTAGTGTTTGCTACTTGCAGGTTGTTGACCTGTACAGTCAACTCCTGCACGGCCTTAGATATCGACTCATAATTCTGTTTCATACAGGCAATCTCTCGTTTCAAAATTTCTGACGGTTGCACTAACTGTTGGTCACGCTTAGCTTGCTGGCGATCCGCTCAGCCTGTTGGGCAAGAAACTTTTATTCTTGCTGGCGATCTCGCTCAGCTTGCTGACAATCTCGCTCAGCTTCCTGTGCGGGAAAGCTCTCAATTCTTTCGTCCTTTTCAGCTTGCTGTTGCGCAAAGTTTGACTGGTATCCAGCACGCTCTCTAATATTGCCGGAAGTGAATATCCACCATGCAGATTACAACTTTCTGGTCCCTGCTTTTTTGCGGGTGGTACAATTTCTTTATCTATATCTCTTTGAAGTCTGGTGAGCTTCCTGTTCCCCCGCCCCCACATTATCACATGGTATATCCTCAAAGACAGTACTTGCACTGCTTAATGCACCCGTTTCTACATTTCCTGCACTAACTAATGGTTGTCCTCCAGTATTCATATTGCTCGGACGTTGACTACGCAATTTAACCATATTCATAAATTACCTTCTCGAACACAGGATCTATCAGTTTTGCCACTTGCACACAAAATATGATAATTTATCTACAATACACTACATACTAAAAATTACTATCTACACTCGATTTTGCCCTGTCATAAATACTAACTTCAAACAACGCACACCACTTCACTGGAGTTAAGTTTCTACGAACAGGACAACTACACACTAGTCTTACCTTTAATTTATCTGGTTTCGGGGTTCGGCTGCCCCCAGATTATGTAGCAGTAACTTTTTCTCAGTAGTATCAGGATTTTTCCATCTGACTCGCTTGAAGTGGTGCGTTTTTTCATGAAAGAATTTTTTTATATTCATTAATACATGGCATTAATCATGAGACACATACATACATCATAATAGACAGTGAAAGAAAACACATAAAGCAGTTATTATTTTCGTGGCCACTGCACATTCTGCCCCACGCTTTTGGGCGTCAGTTTCGCTCTCCTTCTTATTGCTCGCATTACAACTAATATATTGATAAATAGATGAGATAAAAAATGTTGTTACTAGGGATGCTGTGCTGTGACTTTCTTTGGATCATTAATTTTCAACAAAACAAAATATATTATGTTCTATTGTTCTGGATCTCGCTTTCTATAAAAGGAACATTGTTTCGTTATTACAACTCGCTAAAAAGTTCAACATATCTTTCTTACCTTACAGTTACTGAAAAGGTTACTAAAAATTATTTCGTTACCAATACTGATGTTACAGGACGAAATGTTTGTTCATCATCAAAATTTTGCAGTGGTTTTTTGTTAACATTAAAACACCAATAAGTATCACGACTAACACGAGAACATGAGACTATCTTAAAAAAAATGTTTTTACTTTCATGTGTGCCAGATCAGAACTACGCACAGCAAGATTTCTTTTATGTCATGAAGGTAAATTATCTTTTTTCACTTTTAATAATATAACATCATCAGCAGCCCGTGTCCACCTGTAAAACACATCATAAAATCTGCTGCTCTGCCCTGCAATCACGAGAGCTGAACGAAATAATTTTAGATCACTATGACCTGTCCGCTTCTTTACGGTATGATTGGTTACATTTAATGCAGTTTGAAGGCGCCGCGGCAGGGGTCGTTCGTTCGCAGCGCAGGTTTGCACCACGAATAATGTTTAAGTAGCTGAAAATGTCTTAAAGGGATGGGATAAAATACCGGGCAAAAATCATAATGCTAGTTTTCACTAAGTAAGTCTATTCAAAACATTTAGACAGATTAAATTCTTACACACCTTTACAAATCAGTGCTTAATGGCGTCCTTCTCTCAGTCTTGACAAAAGAATGCTACACAAGCATAGAATATAGCGTCACAGGCTCTTCCTGCTCACGTAACTCCAAAAAGACTACAGAGAAATTAATGTTCGGTCACTACTATTTACACTCGGTTTAATACATTTACATCTTTGTTTGATAGTTAATAAGTATCGTCTGTGGCGGTTCCAGTACTCGCCGACATATATATTATCTTTAAAAAATCGATACATAATTCTATACAAGTATAAGACATGACACACAATGGTTTCTCTTTATTACATAAAGTTCACACAATCATTGCCCACGCAGAAATAAAATTACAGTCATCCAGTTCAATTATTCTTTTTCCTTTTTTTTTACCACATATAATATGTGTTTTGCCAGGAGACGTTACAATGCCCCCTGGCAGCAATTGACTAACGTTAAGAATGTTCGGCAACGTGCTGCAACTAACGGCTGTTTCGTCATTGTTTCTCACCTTATTTGAGATATTCTCTATTCACTTTGTTTGCTCTTTTGTACTGTAGTTCTATTTACACTGTTTATGGTTTTCTCACACTTTTGGAGGTGACCGTAATCCTAGTCCCAGGGTTATTACAGTTTTCTGCCTCCCCCATTATGGCTATATGCGGTCAGGAAACCTGGGGAAACTGCTCCGGAGCCATGGTGATCTCGCCTAGTTTTTCGATGAAACGCCGTCTGATTGTTCATCAAATAAGGTTGTGATTTATCAAATGTTGCAGTTGTTTCCCGCGACCTGCTGGTTGGCGGCACGGCACCCATCTCCGCTTCTCCGCATGGCTCCACGTCAAAACGCATGAAACAAATATTCCACAATGGTGTACGTCTTTAAGGGTACAGGTTATTAGCTGTGGAAGAAACTGCAACTTGGTTAAAAGCGTTTATTGTTCAGCAATCCATCGTTTCGCTGGTCTGCACTGAATGTTTTGGCGTGATAACGGATTTCTTGTGGCTTCACAACTGAATTGCACTGTGACATTGGTATTTAGGGTTCGTCACACGCACGTTGTACTACACACATTCATTTGTTCTCACAGTCGATGCGCTACCAGAGCGTCTCTCATCATGCGAAAGTGTTTCGTATCGCACACACTAAATGTTTCGGTCGAGCAATGTTTGTTTTAACCGACTCCGAACGGATCACTACCATTTTTATACACAGTAAATTTATTGTTCGTTGACCACTGCACTATGACAGTTAGTCACTCAACACCTGACTGGTGCAGATCCAACAGTCATTTTCTGTCCCTACTACACACAATAATCCGTCATTTCCTAGATTGTTTATGCACACAGTTTATTTTTAATGCATATCTACTGTTCTTTGCATAATCACTCTCATCTATATTGAGTCCATTGTGTTTACCATGTTCATTACACACTTTTAGTATTGTTACTAGGCATATATGACTTTTTTGTAATTATTTAAATGTGTGTGATTTTTTGTACATAGTTTTCTTTTTCCCTTTTCGGTGTATCTTGCCAGGTTATCACCCATCTAGCAAACAGATTTTAGCATGTGCGTTACAGCTGGACTTGGACATATTGCTCAATAAATACTTCATTTAGTTTCACAATTTTTTTTAATGATCTGTCCTACAGGACTACAGTGTGGTTTCCGCGTAGACTGACCTGATTCGTGTACAACGTAATTAATATTCAAGGACGGGTACCAAGTACACGGGCTACAATTGAAGTATCGTTACATAAAAAGTGTAGGTTACACGAAACGGCTTTGTCTTTGATTGAATTCTGCTCCAGTGTCGTTCTCAGATCACTATTAGCAGTAACGTTGCTCCACATAATTGTTTTGTACTACAAATTCACTTTTTGTCAAGTAGAGACTGTATCATGGTTCCTTAATTCTAACACAATTACACCTATTACATTACTATATGAAATCTCATCATGAATTGTACATACTTACTACAAATGAAAAACGATTCAAGAAATTATTCATTACTATGTCAACAAAAAAATTGTTCGTTGCTTGATGAGCATATAGTATTTTACTGACACTTCCAAGCCGGCCGGAGTGGACGAACGGTTCTAGGCGCCGCAGTCGGAACAGCGCGACCGCTACAGTCGCAGGTTCGAATCCTGCCTCGGACATGGATGTGTGTGACGTCCTTAGCTTGGTTAGGTTTAAGTAGTTCTAAGTTCTAGGGGACTGATGACCCCAGCAGTTAAGTCCCATAGTGCCCAGAGCCTTTTTTTTTTTTTTTTTTTGACACTTCCAAATCTCTTTAGCCACTACTTCCCTCCTCGACCAAGGGATGGAGTAAGATGCACGGCAGTACGCTTTGTGGGTCATCACCTCTATGTGATAATGGTACCCCCTGATTATTCCTGGTCGGTCGGTAAATACCATGGTATATTCCGATAGCAGCTGCGTTAACTGTTGTTTCTGTACATTGCTTAAACTTTCAGAGTCCTGTACTTCGGTTTGAAATGCATCAACATTTGTTTCAAAATTTCTATCTTCCATACTAGGATAACAAAGATGTTTCACATGTGAATAATCATCTAAGTGCAGTACTAAGGAGTTCCTACATTTGATATTGATTCGGTTGCAACATGGCACATGTACCTCCTTCGATTTCATCATAGACAACTCAGTCCTCCTACCTTTATTAACTATGCTTAGTTTCCCAGAGGAGAGGTCGCTCACTGCGTCCTTCTCACGGAGAAAATCTACTCCCAGAGTGCAGGCCACCTTTAACTCTTTAACAATGAGGAACGAGTTCACTATAGCTTCGCTCTCCTTACAAATCTCTACCTGCACTTGGTGCTTAATTAATTGGCTCTGTGCACTTATAGCTCCAGACACCTTGCCATTATTAACGGGGAAAGTCGGCATGCTATGTCCCTTCTTAGAGCTTTAAACAATTCTGTACTCAATACACTCACTGAGGCACCTGTGTCGATGATTATATTCACTGCAACATCATTGATTTTCGCTTCTATTATGGCTTGCACATTTTCGTTGCTATCTTTATCACATTCATGGGGTTCTGTCAGTAGATCTTGCTCCATAGTGATACCGTCGTTGTATCGCAGTGTATGTATCCCAGGCATATTATTATCACTCGTGTTGCTCTCACTCCACCCCTGGGCCAGCGACAGAGAGCATATCGTGGCCGATCCTAGTTTGCTGGATGGCTTGCTAGCGAGGTACTTGGACGGTTATTGTCCGCGACCTCTACTATGTGTACGTTTTGATTTGTAGGCCGCCACGACTGCGCAATAGGCGCGTTTTGCAGCGGTGCTCTGTTGTTATCGTACCGGTCATTACCTTGCTGTTCTGGGCTTGGTCGCTGATTCTGATTCCAATTGCGATTGCTGTCGCTGTAATTGCTATGCCACTGACCTCGCTCATTTTTCCAGCGGTTGGTCCCGGGCAGTCCGGAATCGTACCGGTCATCAAATCTACGCTTTTTATTATGGGACGGCTGCCCATAGCCGTTCTGACTTCTATCATTGTTACCATTTTGCGAATGCTCTTATCGTTTGTTACCGCCCCCACTATTTCCATGGTTGTGGTTTGGTGCACTATTATTCCTATCATTTTTACACCCTGATCCATTGTTCCGTGAGTGATCGTACGCTGCTTTTGTGTCTTCCTGGATAAAGTCTATTGAATCTAGAACAGACAGGAAATGTTCCATGTCGTTCTCTGGTACGTGTATTATTTTGTCTTTGATATGAATGGGTAAATGTGATTTTAGGAGTCTTATTATGTCTCTTGGTGAGATAGGCAAATCCCAGTAGCGCGTCTTGTTTGTATACTTCTCGAAATACCGCCTCAGATTACCAAGATGGACTTAGTAGGGTTCGGGATTGTGTACCTCTTTTCTTCGCCGCTCTTGTATACAAGGCGACCAGTACTTCGACAAAAACGCCTTTTCGAACTGTTCATATGTCATGCAGCTGTCTGATAGTTCCGTAGCCCACAACGTTGCATCACCCTGAATGTATGACATTACGTATTGAATATTCTGTGCTTCGTTTCACACACTAGGCCAGATATTTTTAATGCTTTTTATGAATACTACTGGATGTACTGACTTCCGTTCAGTAGTAATCTTTTGAAACTGCCTATTTTTGATCAAACTTTCTTCAGCCAGTGTTTTTGGACTACACTGGTTTGCTCCTGGGACATAGGCTGTGTGCTCCGAACCGAAGTTAAAGGTCTTCGAATTATCGCCTAAAGATTCCCCATTGTTGCGTTACTCATAAGTTTGTGCATTGCCAAAAACGTTGCTGCTCTGTGCTAAACCCTTTTCCAAGTCGGATATCCGTTTGGTGATATTCACTTGCCACTACGGAATATCCTCATTGATTATTTGTTTGATGGTTTGCACGTCATTCTGTACTTGACCATTTATTGCGGTACTGATCGATTCGGATCTGCTATGGCTGCTTGTACCTTAGAATCAATATTTTTTCGATATCGCTGTCTCGCTTCTAGCCATGAGTTGAATTGGCTTTCAATTTTAGTTGCTTGTTCGTTCAACTTCTGCTCTACAAGCTGTGTGGAATCTATTTCTAGATTTTCTAATCAGTTGACTAAAACACCCATCTCGTCTACAATGTTAGTGTTTGCTACTTGCAGGTTGTTGACCTGTACAGTCAACTCCTGCACGGCCTTAGATATCGACTCATAATTCTGTTTCATACAGGCAATCTCTCGTTTCAAAATTTCTAACGGTTGCACTAACTGTTGGTCACGCTTAGCTTGCTGGCGATCCGCTCAGCCTGTTGGGCAAGAAACTTTTATTCTTGCTGGCGATCTCGCTCAGCTTGCTGACAATCTCGCTCAGCTTCCTGTGCGGGAAAGCTCTCAATTCTTTCGTCCTTTTCAGCTTGCTGTTGAGCAAAGTTTGACTGGTATCCAGCACGCTCTCTAATATTGCCGGAAGTGAATATCCACCATGCAGATTACAACTTTCTGGTCCCTGCTTTTTTGCGGGTGGTACAATTTCTTTATCTATATCTCTTTGAAGTCTGGTGAGCTTCCTGTTCCCCCGCCCCCACATTATCACATGGTATATCCTCAAAGACAGTACTTGCACTGCTTAATGCACCCGTTTCTACATTTCCTGCACTAACTAATGGTTGTCCTCCAGTATTCATATTGCTCGGACGTTGACTACGCAATTTAACCATATTCATAAATTACCTTCTCGAACACAGGATCTATCAGTTTTGCCACTTGCACACAAAATATGATAATTTATCTACAATACACTACATACTAAAAATTACTATCTACACTCGATTTTGCCCTGTCATAAATACTAACTTCAAACAACGCACACCACTTCACTGGAGTTAAGTTTCTACGAACAGGACAACTACACACTAGTCTTACCTTTCATTTATCTGGTTTCGGGGTTCGGCTGCCCCCAGATTATGTAGCAGTAACTCTTTCTCAGTAGTATCAGGATTTTTCCATCTGACTCGCTTGAAGTGGTGCGTTTTTTCATGAAAGAATTTTTTTATATTCATTAATACATGGCATTAATCATGAGACACATACATACATCATAATAGACAGTGAAAGAAAACACATAAAGCAGTTATTATTTTCGTGGCCACTGCACATTCTGCCCCACGCTTTTGGGCGTCAGTTTCGCTCTCCTTCTTATTGCTCGCGTTACAACTAATATATTGATAAATAGATGAGATAAAAAATGTTGTTACTAGGGATGCTGTGCTGTGACTTTCTTTGGATCATTAATTTTCAACAAAACAAAATATATTATGTTCTTATTGTTCTGGATCTCGCTTTCTATAAAAGGAACATTGTTTCGTTATTACAACTCGCTAAAAAGTCCAACATATCTTTCTTACCTTACAGTTACTGAAAAGGTTACTAAAAATTATTTCGTTATCAACACTGATGTTACAGGACGAAATGTTTGTTCATCATCAAAATTTTGCAGTGGTTTTTTGTTAACATTAAAACACCAATAAGTATCACGACTAACACGAGAACATGAGACTATCTCAAAAAAAATGTTTTTACTTTCATGTGTGCCAGATCAGAACTACGCACAGCAAGATTTCTTTTATGTCATGAAGGTAAATTATCTTTTTTCACTTTTAATAATATAACATCATCAGCAGCCCGTGCCCACCTGTAAAACACATCATAAAATCTGCTGCTCTGCACTGAAATCCCGAAAGCTGAAAGAGATAATTTTAGTTCACCTGTCCGCTTCTTTGCGGCATGATTGGTTTCATTTAATGCAGTTTGAATGCGCCGCGGCAGCGGTTCGTTCGTTCGTAGCGCAGCTTGTGACTACGAATAACATTTAAATAGCTGAAAATGTCTTAAAGGGATGGGATAAAATGACAGGCAGGCTTATTACAAATCATAATGCAAGTTTTCACTAAATAACTCTATTCAAAACATTTAGACAGATTAAATACTTACACACTTTTAAAAATCAATGCCTAATGGCATCGTTCTCTCAATATTGACAAAAGAATGCTACACAAGTACACAGTATAGCGTCACGGGCTCTTTCTGTCCAAAAAGACGACAGAGAAATTAATGCTCGGTCACTACTATTTATACTCCGTTTAATACATTTACATCTTTGTTTGATATTTAATAAATATTGTCTGTGGTGGTTCCAGGATAAGCCGACCCAGATATTATCTTTAAAAAGTCGTTGCATAATTCTATACTAGTATAAAACATGACACACAATGGTTTCTCTTTATTACATAAAGTTCACACAATCATTGTCCATGCAGAAATAAAATTACAATCATCCAGTTCAATTACTTTTCCTTTTTTTTTACCACATATGTGTTTTGCCAGGAGACGTTGCACATTCTAAATTAAGAAGGAAATTGTATTGGTTTTATGTCTTTTATGTCACAGAATTTATCGTTTATTATGTAAGGGACATTATTGTTACTTTATTTAGAACGTGAAAGTGGTCAGGTTTTGATTATTTAAATATGTTAAAATGTAAAATAATGTAGAATATGTTGTAGCCAGTCAAACGGATGGCTTCAGGAAAGGAAACTGCTCTAAGATGAGTGAAGATGTTCGGCGCACGGGAAACGCGGCCGGGGACGGGCAGAGGGAGAGTGCTGGTGGGGATGCGAAAGTGGACGGTCTGTCTTTAGGTAGCTAGGAAGTGAAACGACTTAGAAAATTTCGCATTGTGTGGTATCGCAGGACTTAGTCTCTGAGCGGTGAGCAGCCGCGAACCTGGTGTGAACTCAAACTTTTCAAGTGGTTAACAAGGTGGAGTATTGGGCTTGTAATTTGTGATGAAATTGTGAATGATGGAACTGTGTCAAATGGATATGCGCTCAAGTGTAATAGTAATTCTAAATACGACCACTTTCTCTATTTGTTTGCTTCCTGAATAAATATTATTCTGACCAATTCCCAACTGTGTGGTCTACATCACTTGTGGGCCGTTCATTTAGCTCCTGGTATTGTTATCAGTGTTGTTATGTGTTATATTAACGTTGTATGTTTCATACAAGTCCGTAAACTTGCCATCAGCGAGACAATTTAACCAAAGGGTCATAAGTGTCTAATTTAGGGTGTGTAATGCAACACGTGTGGTTCAACCCCTAGGCGAGTTTGAGCCAAGATATTTCGACGAAGAGGAACTGCATGTGAGCCCGAACATCTTGGGGATGTTAGCTCACAGTCGCAAATTCTTTTTGATTTTCAATGGAGCTTACAGGATCCTATGTATACCGCATTTTAATTGCGTTGAAGTTGAAGCTCTGTCTACTAAGAAAAGTAAAGGATTACATCACATTTCTCATGTTAAACCCTTTATTGAGAAATAATTTGCTTTTTGACTTAGTCTTTAGAATAAAATTTTTTCTTGAAGTTGCTATTACACTTAGTCACATTTAGCATGCAGCGATGTTTAGAAGTTAACTATCTAATCAAAAACCTATGGAACATATTAAGACAGTAATTTTACGAGTTCACTTTTATAAGGAACAGACGACACAGTCTTATTGTGTGTACATTTTTTTCTTGTTTGTTGCGCGATTACATCCCGACTATAAGGCTCACATTCTTGGAACATATACTGTTAATGAGGTGTTATTGTATCACGGTGTAAGTTAATTAAAAGTCTCATGCTAGCCTACAAAATTTCGGCCACCCCAACCAAAATCATAAAATATCACTATAAAAATAAAAATATATAATTATCCCTTGATAAAGTGCCTACACCATAACACACACACATATACATATACACAAACTGGAGTGACTCTTATCTGCCGTTAGGCGGCCAAACTCGAAACATATTGAACTCATTCAGTATCCTATATATTAATAAACGGAATCTACTTTTCCTCTCTTAACTATGAGACTATTGTAAGATCAAGGTAGAGAAACCTCTCACATTTACATTTAATATTATGACTTGAAATTTTAATTATATAATATAGTCAGCGTAATGGGCGACTAAATCCTGCTAGGGGAAATGAGATCCCTGGATTACGAAGTTCAGTAAAAATTTTGTTAATTATAATTAATGGTTTCGATCATGAGAGGTGACAACTAAGTCAATAATACACACTTTCTAATAACAATTATAAGTATATTTTACTAAATTACAACCAAACCTACATTAAACATTATCCAGCGCTACAATGCCGGCCTACCTCTATACGGAACAAAAAACAGGAGAGATGGTTCCATCAAAGGATTGTCTCTGATCTTCATGGCCTATGTTACACAGAGATTATACAAAAAAATGTGTTCTGTTTATTACATCGATATTTGTGTTTTGATAATAATAACCTACGTTCTGTACTATTTGTTGTACATCGTCCAGATGCACTTAGTCTTTAGATAATTTATGTTTCACACGTCTCATAGCAAAAACTCCTTTTCCCTTTCTCCAAATTTCCATTTATGTCAAGTGCCGTCACAACTGCTACATTTTGGTTAACTTGAAAAAACATTTTGTATTTAAAGCACTTTCTGAGAGGTCACAGATAGCACAGTATTTGGTTGGTTTTACAGATACACGATTATATTATGATGCTACTTATGAGAGACACAATTCTCTTTATTGCTTTTATTCTGTATCTGTTTTATGCCTCCACAGTTTCACATGTATATGTCACTGTACAGTACTTTCTAGGTCACAGCAATGAATGTAATAACTGCGACATTTATATGCATAGCAATTTACTTTTGTATAAGGCAAGGTAAGTACACTGAGTTTTGGAGAACTTTGCTTATGAGCGACATTAAGTACGATGCTTATCACATTTTTCCCATTGAGCAATGACAGAAATTTTCTTACATCAAGAAGAATGGTTTAGCGCTACATGACATGCATATGAGTGATTACTTTTTGTAATTGATACATTATTAGAACATTTTTTGAACTACAATGATACAGACAAGGATTTCAGTGATACATTTCATTCCACATTTTTAATCTGTAAGAGGTGCAATTACATTATCCCTCATAGGGGTTCGCCTTCTTTGTGTACCACGCATGTGACAAACGCAAGGAGCCCTAGCTAATATGGTATTCGCTTATAGAGTTTTATACATCAGTACCATATTTCTCTAACAGAGAATAACACAGCTGTCTGGTCATTTACAAGAGAGAAAGAAACATTTTTACCATGTCTGTGACACATGACTAGATAATCACATGCTTTGATTACTTCGCATTTATGAAATTGTACTTTTTCTGCATTTGGTGAACTGTTTACATATTCTTTTGGAACCACTGTGATATTGTCGGAGCTTTGAGCGATGTATATTGTACGTGGCCTTGACATAATGCTCTGCTCAGATGTGCTGCGCAATAGCCTCCTTGGCTTGTACCTATTGTTGTGTTACCTCTCAACTTTACTGGTGCTACTTTATCCGCTTGTAAGCTCGCCGCTCTCCTGCAAGCGCTTGTATAGCTGTAGAAAAGAGAGGCCGTTGACCTTGCTATTGATATTTCTTTGCAGAAAAACAACAAACACGATATGCACTATTTCTTGTAAACATAACTCTTAGTACTTTATGCTATTTACCGAAAAGCTTATGAACTGATGAGAAATTTTCTCACATTTACACACCTCATTATCACACGTGTCTCTCTACGAGAGTTGAGACAATTTCTACTGACTTATGAAATGCCACATGCCTATTGAATGACATTCTTATGTTTTGCTTTGTACATATTTGCTTATTTTATTTTAGATCTGGTTTCTAGCTGCGCTGCACCATTGGTTTTATAAAATAAAATCGATAATATGCTAATGTGAACACTCTCTTTCAGCAGACCCATTAAATAATAATTTTATGATCCATATTCTTAAACAAGAGCACTTGGAAAGGAATGAACAATAAGAAGGAGAACGGACTATTAACAGGAACTGCATACATAAGTTCCTTTTCTAGGACTTGGTAAATTTTTGGTAGAATAAGTTGTTGTGGTGCACATTGAATCATTGCATTTCATTTGGGAGACAGTGTAGATCTTGTTCCTTGTGCTGCCGCTTTGCATAGTTTGCATGATCACAGATGCACACATGCTACTGTAAGTTTACACATGTATTTCCCTTATCTGCATTGCTGGCTTTACTGCAATATTTTTTCTGCTTGAGCTTTGTCATTTTTAGGTACAGGTTATGGTATTTGCTGCTGCCATTTGTCAGGCAATGTCCTTCTGAATTTTACTTTGTATTACTGTGCTAAGCTAGTTTTCGAACTGATTTATTTATTTATTTATTTGTGTGAACTAAAATTATTTCTTTCAGCTTTTGGGATTGCAGGGGAGAGCAGCAGATTTTATGATGTGTTTTACAGGTGGTCACGGATTGCGGATGATGTTATATTATTAACAGTGCAAAAAGATAATTTACCTTCATGACATAAAAGAAATCTTGCTGTGCGTAGTTTTGGTCTGTCATACATTATAGTAAAACATTTTTTCTCTGATAATAGTCCCATTTTCTCGTGTTAGTCGTGGTACGTATTGGTGTATCAATGTTAACAAAAATCCACTGCAAAATTTTGATGTTGAACAAACATTTCGTACTGTAACATCAGTATTAATAACGAAATAATTTTCAGTAACCTTTTCAATAACTGTGAAGTAAGAAAGATATGTTGAATTTTATAACGAGTTACAGTAACGAAACAATTTTCCTTTTATAGAAAGCGAGATCCAGAATAATAAGAACATAATATATTTTGTTTTGTTGAAAATTATTGATCCAAAGAAAGTCACAGCACAGCATCCCTAAAAAGTATATCAGGGCTCTTTTCGTAGCAACATATTTTATCTCATTCATTTATCAATATATCAGTTGTTGCGAGAGCAATAACAAAGAGAGCAAAAATAGATGTAGTTCGTAATGTTTGGGTAGTGGAATTGCTGTCAGCTACATAATTAAATGAGTAGGTTAAGTTCGAATTTTCTTTGGCAGGGAAACTTCGGTAGGTCAGTGTTTCAAATGATAAAAACAAGTAAGGAGACAGTAGTTTCAAAACCAACGTGTGTTACCGATAGCCAAGTCTATTATCTTCCTTTGCTCTCGGTTCTAGATTCGTAGAGTTAGCGACGGTTGAAACCATGGCTTCAGTGGGGCTGTTAGAGGTGACTATGAAAAGGTGAAAAGTGTCAGCCAAATATTGTTTGGTTATGTAATTTTCCCATTCTGCTTTTCGTTGTTCTACAGAAGTCTACTTTGCTCGATATTTCATATGCATATAATAGTCGTAAGACACGTCTGCACTCTCGAGACTTGTGGATGTCTAGAGGCAAAGTTCCGAGTGCTGACTGACTGTTCGCGTCCACGTGTCCACGTCTTGCTTGCTCGGAGCCGGATCCGCATACTGCTTGTGAGGAGCGATGCCTGAGCAGCGCATCTTCCAGCCGGCAGCCGGCACCAGTCCGCTGGCGGACTAACTGCGGCGGTCAGAGTCAATAGCGGCTGTTTGCCATCCGGCTGGCCGGCCGGCGATAGCTGCGCCAGCAGGGCCGGCTGTCCGCGGTGCGCCAGCGCCTCTGCCGGCAGACCGCACAATTAGGGCTGATTAGGCTGCCCGTATTTACCGGATGATCCACCTGCAGCCTCAGCCCATGGCGGAGCAGCTGCCCCAACTTCTCCACGACTTGGCTTCTGGTGTCTTCCCGCTCCCTCCTCTACCCCTTCTTTCACAGAGGCAACGCGCCCGTGCTGATTTGGAGAGAAATTTGGCAGCGTAGTGAGTAGCAAGCATCACTGACACTCTTTTGGACAAACGCACTTCCTGAGTTTCGTCACACATATGTTTTACTTTATCGGAGGTATTTGTGACAACTAGTTGCTTAACTCAAGCTATGTCAATCGTAGATGGTTTCAACTACTATTACGACATAGTAACAGCCGTAATTTCTGCCTGTACTAATCTCTAACTGTCAAAGGAAATTTCCTGACTGACTCCTCATCCCCCATCCCATATTGATAAAGATAAAAAACCTGGAATTTGGAGAGGGTGTTGCTCCTATAATGTAGGCATTGTTAAAGAAGGAGTGCTTTGAAATTTCACCCTTAAGAGGCTAAGACAGGGGACGAAATGTTTTTTGAAAATGTGTCGCTGTTAAGGCATTTTAGAAGCTATAACTACGAAAACTAGTATTTGGTTTCTCGGTCATAAATAAAAAACGCGTACGTTAAACTTTTTGCAAATTCAACGACTGACAGGGTAAAACTGTTGGTGAAAGTCTTTCTTGAAAATAAATCACTACCTGTGTAAAAGTACTACTAGAGCAGTTTTAAAGCCATATCGATGAACACTGGTATTTCAATTCTCAGCTAGAAATTAAAGAAAAAAGTGTTTCAGTCTTAAGTGGGTGAAACAATGGATGAAAATTCTTATGAAAATATTTCGTTATGGAAGCGTTTTTGAAGCTAAGTTTAAGAAAATTTGTATTTGACTTCACAGTTGTAAATAAAAAGTAAGTGTCCCATTGTTTAAGGAAATTCAACCCCTAAGAGGTAAAATTGATGATAGACCTTTTTATGGAAATACAGCATTATGAAAGTATTTATTATAGCAAATCTCTGAGAATTTGCATGTAGCTTCCTGTTTGTTAATGTAAAAATCTTGTTTCAAAGTGTTTTGGAAATTCAGTCCTTAAGTGGGTGAAATACTGGATGAAAATTTTTTTAAAAATTGCATTATGAAAGCATATTTCAAGCCAGATTTCAGAAAAATTTCGTTTGTACTGTCAATTGCAAATAAAAAAAATACTTTTTCAGTGTTTTGGAAATTCAACTACCAAGGAGGTAAAATAGGGACTTTTAATGGAAATATTGCATTATGAAAGCATTTTTAAAACTAAATCTATGAAAATTTTTATTTAGCTTCTCAGTTAGAAATAAAAAATTACGTGTTTCAATGTTTTTTGAAATGAAACCCTTAATGGGATGACATACTGAATGACAATTATTATGAAAATATTTCGTTACATTAAAACATGTTTAAAGTTAATCTATGAAAACTGGTATTTGATTTCTAGAGAAATGTGTGTTAGGGGATGAAAGTTTCTACGAAAATATCGCGACAAGGACACACAAGACAGGATTAGCAAGGGGCTATGACTCTAGCAATGATTTTTTGTCCAGAAATACATTTGGAGAAGGCCATGCCTCTATGGACTTAATTAGTGTGAAAAGTTTAAACTATGTTTTCATTTGTAAACAAAATAAAAATTCGATTAAAGAAAAACAAAACATCTACGAGGAGACTGTACAGTCTACGCGACCGAATCAACGTACTTGAGAGATTTCTGTATCTTCACAAAGCTTCCTGTATCATTTCAAAACCAGCTATATAAAGGTTACGAAACTAAACAGATGTTATGGCTTACGCATCACCTAAAGGCTGATAAAATTTATGGCTGTAAGCGATAAGCTCAACATTAAAAGCTGAGTAACGGAGCACTAAGAGTACAAGTATTATGTACCTGTGAAACATTGTTCATTCAGACTGGACTGATTACATTTGAATCAAATGCATTAGTACCAACAAGCAACTTTTTACAGAAATTATTTCTTAATTAGAGAACAATTATCTAAGTGTCCAGAGGCAAACTCTTAAATGATTCGACTTCGCATTTATTCCACAAAATAAAAGATGAGTGCATTTGAGACGCCGACATATAGGCATCCGCTAATAATTTTCTTCCCTTATCGCATGTTTAACTACGTAATGCTTGACGGTGTTGGAAAATGTTTACAAAGTGTAAACACCGTTATTGGTCACGTACTAAATCACTCTAAGAGGGTACAGGCTGAGCCGTGGTAACCATTGCTGTTTTGAAGGGCGCGCCGCAGCGCGTAGTGTGAAGCAGTCGCCCTCCGTTTGTGGCGGCGGCGCCGCTGTGGCAATCGCAGCTTTAGTGTCTCCCTCTGGTGGAAAAGGGGAAAGGTTGCCTGTTCACGTGCATTCAAGGGGCGCTATGGGCTCGCCAGTGAGTCAGTCGGGTCTGTTAAGAGTGTCTGTGGTCAGTCAGTCAGTCGCAGTCAGTCTGGGTCAGTCTCAGCGAGTGGTCCCCCGGTCGGGGCTTAGTTCCTGAGTTGAGTCTGCGCGTTAGGCCGCCAGTCTGCTCAAGTTGCTCAGGCAATGGTCATTGGCGGTTGGATCGATCGGTTGGTCGGTCGCCCACTGAGACACAAGATGACTTGTCCGGCTTGAGAGTCGGCGCATGTGAGGTCGCCACGTGAGTCCTGTGGGCCGCGCCGTATAGCGAGGGGTAGTGGCTTCGCGGTGGACACGAGAGCATCAGGAGTCAACCCACGACATCAGTCTGGCCGGTGCGAGTTGCGACGCCGCGGTGTAACTGGTTCTCCGAGCGCTTGTGGGCCCCTTCGGTTACCATCTTGTGGAGCTTGGCTCGGTCCTTTCCTGGTACAGGGACATCGTTTTGCCAGTGGGCGTGTTTCCTCTGCATGGTTGGGTCCGAGCCACTATTTCCGCCGTCGTGTGTCTGGAAGTGAGTGGTAGACGCACCAGCAGTGCAGTCGCGACGGAGCAGCAGTCGCGGACGGACCAGTGGGCAGTCGGTCGATTGGTGCGGAGCAGGAAAGACGGGAGATCGGCGCGCCCTTCTGCGTCCGTTGAAGCGGCTGGCAGCGGACGGTTCGTGACAGCGATTTTGGGGTGCTCAGAAGCTAAGTAATTGGTGATATGTTGTTTCATTTAAATTCTACTTGTTTTCTTGGTCAGTCTCCGCATTTGTTAAGCAATTAGTGTCTGTCTGTCTGTCTGCCGTACGTTAGTAGCTGCCTCTGTTATGATTGTCGGATTTGATGTGTTAACGAATTTATTGCTTTGAGTGTAACGGCCTAATTCCTGAAATGTGCTTTTATCTTGCGTATCATCTTGAGAGGAGGTATCTGTGTACTGTAGAGCATATTAACTTGTTTGGCCAACCTTGTATAATTTTATATAAGATTGCATTTCATGGGCTTTCATTTAAATGGTCATTTTAGTGTATTAAATTGCCACCCTTCCACCGTAAGACTTTTCTTAGAAGTTAAAATCAAGTTGCACCTTCGGTGACAAGTTAATCTTTTAATTTTAGTGTTTTGTACCGTTTCCATCCCTACTACGGGGTGCATAGTTCGTGTGCTTGTGTGAATTGTTAAAACTTTGACTTTAAGGTAATCTGGTGTGTTGCAGATTTGCACCAGTGTAGTCTTTCAGAGGCTGTTGTGAGCAGTCTTGACTACGGCCGTGTCAAAAGGGAGTGGCATGGTTCTCAGCCCGAAAGCTCATACACTCAAAAAGTTGTTTCTTTCTGCCTCTAATAAATTGTAACTTTATATTTAGAGGGTGCTTTCTGCTTAAAATTTTAAATCTGTTTCTTTAAAAAAAAAGGTTTTAGGAATAAAATTCCCATTTGTTAAAAGCAATTTGATTTTTATTTCATCAGTTACTCCCTGGCAACTACTTCCACGTTCACATAGTGTGATTAAATGTGTTAATGTTCTTGATGAATCGCTAGTAAATAAAATAAGTTCTTAAGAATATTCTTTGAAAATAAATTCACGGTTCACAGGTACCTGCAACTGAAAATAATTGGCAAACGAGTATACGTAATAAGAAGAATTTCGTGGAGAAGATACTCTGTTTCAGGCTATACCTTATGATCTTATTATGAACCTTGGACAAAACTCTCATGTTGACCATTAACTTTGGTTAGCGGATTGGCCATTGAAGAAGATGGGTGATATAAACACCACAAATTCTTCATCACAATAGATACAAATTATTGGACGTGTAGAATGGGTTTCGACGTTTATTACTTTATTCTCAAAAATGTATCTCCTACAATACTATTGCCATTTGGTAAGTGGGAATTTCTGCAAAGCTCGAGTGAAATTGTCCATCACTGTAACACAATTCTCGTCGAAAAATCCATCAGATCATCGATCAGAGAAAAGGTAAACCGAAAAATTTCTTATATAAGACCTTGATAATAATGGGATAAGCCTTATATTTTATTGTGTGAAGATACTTTCCCTGCTGGGTATAGGGATGGCGTTCAGTTGCATCCTTGGAGAGCAATGCATGAATGACGAATATAAAATTACCTTACAATTCCGCGCTGGTGGGGGATGCTTCTTATTTTTTTATTCTACATTCCATATGTTTTGTGCACCTGATTGTTTTCTTAACGACAGAGACAAAATACTGTGTGAAGGAACGCATGTTAGTTCCAAGAACACGGAGGGGCGTGTGTTTGCGCATATCACCAGACATTCAAAGATGACGCTTTAGGGGTTTATCGTCTGACGTGGTTTTTATGTCAATAGTTTAAGTTTCCATTAGGTGCTTGAATTAATCAAATATTGCTGATGAGCCATGTGTTACTTACAAATGAACTCTTTTGAAGGTACTGGATGTGCCTTTCCGTTACAAAATATATCTGGAAAGTTACCATGCGTCTGCAGAAATCGTGATAAATTTGTAAGAGTTCTAGGTGTTACATAGTGTGCCAGACCATCACAGCTAGGCAAAAACACGATTAAAAGAATAGGAGGCACTCGTACTGAGATCCTCTGGACTCTGAAGTTACGCAGTTGGACGTAAGCACCAAATCAACACTGTCAGCGTGTGCGATGTACTAGAGCACAGTTGCACTAGAATTGCTTCAAATTTTCGATCTTAAAGGTCCAATGTTATTGTAATTTATTTGTACCCCACCTGTACTACGGCGAGGAGACGCCGTAATTCATTGGAACGTTCTTAGATTATTCATCGGCCCAAAGCGCAGTGTTATGAAATTTTTTGCCAAGTTTCCAGACATAATAAGAGAAAGTACAAAATTTCAGTTTACTTGAGTCATTAATTACTAGATGAACCCGTATCGCTACGGTAGCATGTTCGAATCCTGCCTCGGGCATGGATGTGAGTGATGTCCTTAGGCTAGTTAGGTTTAAGTAGTTCTAAGTTCTAGGGGACTGATGACCTCAGCAGTTAAGTCCCATAGTGCTCAGAGGCATTTGAACCATTTTTTTGAACACGTATCAAAACAAAAATGAATACATGCCATTTAACATTTACTAATAACTAGAAATACAGATCTTCGAAATTTTTCACATTAACCCTTTTGAACGGGTTACATATGTTATCCACCTGTGGAAATTCATATAAATTAGGAAGCCCAGAAGCGAGAACGCTTCGAGCTTTTGTGTGCTTTAAGATGGATTGTTGCCGGACCCTCTCAGCGTTGTGCGAGCGCCGGTGATTGCCTCACAGGATCTCGTCAAATACGGCGGTCTACCACTGTAGTCCGTGCGACCTGTTACGTAAGTAAAATTAGGAGGAAGGTCAGCATTGGCCGTAATTTTGATGATTTATTAACAGAAAAATTACGGCTAATGCTGACCTTCTTTCTAATTTTATTTATCATATGGTCGTTGTGCATACAGCACTCTGTGGAGTCGCCAATCAATGTTACGTAAGTATTTTCAAAAAACTGTTTCTTTTCCTTAGTCCATTTTTCCAATTTTTTGTTGGAATACGTATTACATCTATTCATTATTGTTTTACAATGTATAAATATTTGAAATCCTAGTAGAATTTCATTGAACTTTAGGTAAATTATGGATCAGAGGCAAGAATCTCGGATTCAAGCATAGCTGAAGGAGACTGAAGATGAAGATATTCCCGACTCAAGTTCTAACGATGAAGATGACATTCCGGAAGAACAGAACCGTCAGCCTGCGTCTGAGCAAGAGGGAGAAGTGCCAGGTGTGGCAACTGAGAACAGTTCTGTATTTTCATGTGATGAACCATTCCGGAGAAGCAGACTAGTTGATTTTTAAACTGGTGTAGATGACACAATCTGGTCAAGACTCCTCCTCTCAATATAGGACGAACTAGAGCTCATAACATTGTACATGTTCCTCCTGGTGCTAAAGGAACCGCTCGACAGAAAACTACTATCGAAGATTGCATGTCCTTTTTTTTGGACGATAATATCATTTATCTCATAACAAAATACACTAACATAAAAACAGACCACATCAAGAATAAGTTTTCTAGAGAGAGGGAGAGAGATGATAAACATACAGATCCAACTGAAATAAAGGGACTTATTGGAATTCTGTTGATGAGCGGAGTGCTGAAAATAAGCCGATCGACTACAAGACTAATGTTTGACCACACAAAATATACTGGATTGTTGCAATTTATGTGACTCTCTGTCTGAGCAAAGATTTAAATTTCTTATCTGGAATTTGCTATTTGATGATATTAATGATCATGAAGTGCGTGCAAAAATTGACAAACTGGCCCCAATACGAGAAATATTTGATGTGTTCCTTACTAACTTTCAACAGTACTTTCTTCCGAGTGCTGAAATGACTTTGGATGAACAACTTTTAGCATACAGGGGATGCTGTCTATTTAGGTAGTACATTCCCAGCAAGCTCGCAATAGTATGGTGCGAGCTAGGCCGCAGTGCCGGTGCAAGTCGTAATGTAAACGGCGCGACCGTCCACAGCACAGTGACGTGTTGTTGCGACATGCAATTAAATTAAAAGGTATTATTAGTTAAAAACTATTTCCAAGTCTTCTTTGCTTATTTAGCAACACATAAGATTACTTGTAAGTTTCAGTCCATTATTAGTCAACACTGAAAAGTACCACAGCTGCTATTTTGGTTCCATATGCATAAATGTTTCGGTTAACAGTAATTTCGGCGAGAATTCCTTTGCGTTAAGTTTCAGTGACACAATCTGTATTCAGCGATGGCTAGAGTAAGTTTCATTTTAGAGGAAAGCTGATATTTCACATTGCAACTCACCTGTAAATCTTGCTTCGATCGATGACTCTCGTCAGCAGTCGTTTATACAATGCAATAATATGAAATCATTGGGAGTTAAGTTGACTACTTCGACATCTATTCTCAACAATGAATATTTTAAACTTTTCTAGGCCTTACGTGTTACCTATCTGCACTTTCCACGTTCCACAGAGACTCCTCAGTGATGATGTATGAATACCAGTCCCAGGAACCTAAACGTCTTAGCTTGCGCTTAGTATCCGTATTGCTGCTGCAAACAAATGTCTCTTACTTCACGCAAAGTGTAGGGTTAGGTGGAGGATCACGCCACACGAATGGCTGGTGTGTGGTTTGGTTTCGCGTCACAAGTTGTTTAAAATGGGGCTACAGAATATTGCCAGTACAGAAAATGAGGTTTGATGCTGTTAACAAGTGCGGAGAAGGTAGCATCTAATGCTTGTTGTACATTCTACTTCAATTTTTATCGTCAGGAATACACCCTGAATTCCGAATATATTCAGCGTGCCCCTCCTGTTGGACATTCACCGCCCAGTATAACGTACTGAGTACCCTTGCCAAATATTCCTCGATCAAATGTGTGTGTGTGTGTGTGTGTGTGTGTGTGTGTGTGTGTGTGTGTGTGTTGATACTTCGTACGATCGTGTCTTGGTTATAAGTCTATAATGAACAGAGTCGAGTGCTTTTTGGTAATCTAAGAAGACAAAGTATGTCCGTGCACATATGGTACTTGCAAGAGTTCGTACATGAAGAAAGTGAGTTGTGTTTCACATGAATAGGCTTTATTAACAAGTCGTGAGTCTGCGAGGAATGTCTTTTCCCGCCGGAATTCCACTGTTTTCAGGTTAAAATATGCTCTCAAATCCTGCAGCGGAACGCTAGCAATTTCTGTATGCATTTTGTAAACAGGAATGAACTGCGCCCCATTCGAGCTACGGGAGCTACGAGCTGCAGTACAGATTCTCGATACAAGTGGCGTTTCTTAAACAGTTACTGAAAGAACACAGAAAAGGCGCACAATGATTACCAGTCGGCGGTACTTTTTAATCTAGCAACAATAGTCCCATACTGTCATAATGGTGTTCATAAGGACACTAACATAATTCGTTATAGCAGCAGGAAATACTACGCAACTGTCTAGTTAAGCAGTCAGCTACACAAAGATGAAACATCATTTAAGGTTCAGTACGCCTTTCCTTCTCTCTTTATCTCTCCCTCCCTCCCTCCCTCTCTCTCTCTCTCTCTCTCTCTCTCTCTCTCGATGTGTGTGTGCGTGTGTGTGTGTGTGTGTGTGTGTGTGTGTGTTTGTGTGAGTGTGTGTGTGTGTCTGTGTGTGTGCGTTTCTCTCGCTTTCTCTCTTCTTTCGCCAAAATCGCCCAGGCGATAGCGAAAGTTGAGTCAACATCTTTTTATTGTAAACGTAATGTACGTTCTTATTGGGAAACAAATAGGAAACACGATGATTTGTATTTCTTCTTGGAAGCACAATTCATTGCTGTGTAGCGTACGTAGAAGAAGGGAAAAAATAGTAAGCTACTGTACTGCCAAGCACCTTAGAATCAGATTAGGTACTCATAGCCAAGAAAACGGAAAATCTAGAGGTGAAAATAATTTATGATAACTTACGCCAGGAGACAGCTGTGCGTATTGTCGTGATAGTTTGGCACTGCCAGCGGATCCTTCCCAAAACCCTTCCCACGTAGCCTGTGGTTATTCCCTCTTGGTTCATTTTATGAAGTCACTTGCTTCTCTAGTTCATCTCTCCGTCTGGCGAACCAAATGGATCGCAGTTTCACTAAATAACCTCGGTGACTGATGACGGACGAGTTATTTTGACAACGTCATCGTCCGATTTCTTCTCTCATCCTAGTTCTTCCATGCTGATATTCTTTACCTAAAAAGATGTTTGTGAATGGTACGCTAAAATAATACGACCTTCTTTCTTCCTCTTCTTCAATGTATGTGTGTGTGTGTGTGTGTGTGTGTGTGTGTGTGTGTGTGTGTGTGCGTGGTTCAAATGGCTCTGAGCACTATGGGACTTAACATCTGAGGTCATCAGTCTCCTAGAACATAGAACTACTGAAACCTAACTAACCTGAGGACATCACACACATCCATGCCCGAGGCAGGATTCGAACCTGCGACCGTAGCGGTTTCGCAGTTCCAGACTGAAGCGCCTAGAACCACTCGGCCACTCCGGCCGGCACACATACATGCACACACACACACACACACACACACACACACACACAGAGAGAGAGAGAGAGAGAGAGAGAGAGAGAGAGAGCTTGATTTCGCGTTTGGGCACACTTTTTATCGCGTTGTGGTTTCACTGTCATTCATCCAGTTTCATCCCATACCGATGACAGCAGACTGAGGTATGTCGAGCGGTGGTAGTTGTCAGGCAGCGAGTTACCAGAATTTGTCCCTTTTCCTCAAGCAATTTACAGTTTCTCCATAGTACAAGGTGTGAACGAAGTGAATTTCCTGTAGAGCGCAGTATTGTACCCGCTGGGAGCGGTGTGTCAATTAACTGACTGATTATAGCGTCACGTGGAGGAATACACACTAGAAACCACCATAAACAGTTTCCCCCATTTTCCACATGGATTTTTTGTGAGAAATCAGGTTATGTTTGTAAATGTTACGACTTTACATGTTTAAGTTCTGTACGCCATACTAACACTATTTGGTGGGTCTTTTTCAGTTACGTAGTTTTATGATAAGTAAAATTCAACATGTTTTTAAAACTAGTTATGGTATGTGGATGGCTAACCGTCCTTCACATGGTCGTAAATAATCACGTACCTTGAAACGAAGAAAGGTCTTCTATCGAGGACCGTGTGATATTTGCAAATGAACTGATTTTCTTTGACGTCTTAACGGGTTTCGCTGTCTAGAAAATGGAAATTTGCGTTTGTTTCCAGTAACTTCTATTTCAAAATATTTTTTACTTCTGGCTGCTTTTTGATAATACTGCTCCTCCATTTGAGTGCACTTACTGCTTATTAGTGCTTAGTAGACCAATAAAGTAACGCATTGTGAGGTGTAAGTTGAGCCATTTAGCATACCTCAGAAATGCAACAGAATCTGTCTCCAATAACCTACAGTGATAGATAACTCCACATCAGACCATGTGAATTAAAAGAAAAAAACAAGGTCGCAAAGCAGATAACGGTTTATCTAATTAAATTACCTGGGGTGGCCCAAATAAAAATGAAAATATTGGTACCGCACCTGAATCGGCCGTATGGAAGTGGAATCCATAAGCTACGAAAATAACCTAAGGACCACGGTAAGAATATGCTATTGCTAAAAGACATCAAAATATTTTAACCACGGAATCAAGAACACACTTATCAAGGGAACAAGACATTAAAAACATATATGATAAGCTTGGCGCTGGTGAATGGATACGCGATAGAAACAATGTAAAACTGTGTTTACAAATAAGACCAATGATTTCGGAGTAAGTTAATGAGTTACTCTCGCCTAAGTGCATAATCTATGCAGCCAGATGACTGAAAATTAGATAAAGAAAATGCAACTTTACCCCCGGATAAATGACTTTGCACTCGCATCGTTCCAGTGAATGGAAATAGGTATATGTTTCACACTTTAATGACATACGAGAGCAGAAGATGGTTGCAGTAATGACTGAGAATTTTCAGTTAAGCCCCAGAATCTGATTTCTGCTCTAAATTGGAGACATCTCACACCGCAGCTCTAAGACAAACTGTCTCAAAGCCCGTGGAGTAGTGCCAACTGAGGCACTCTAAGGAGAAATGTCTTCTTACTCTGTACCAAACGTAGAAGGTTTTGCCAACACTGGAATCTTCCTGGCCGACTGCAACATACCTTGCGAGTTCCTACCAACGGTAACTTAATAAACATGCAAACAAATTCCCTATTCTTACAGTTTCTTCCATGGTTAACTTATGAAGTATATTTCTCTCTCTTTGAGTGGGGCAGAAGGCAAGAAATCTCTCCAACTAAATAACAGATTTATACACTCCCGGAAATGGAAAAAAGAACACATTGACACCGGTGTGTCAGACCCACCATACTTGCTCCGGACACTGCGAGAGGGCTGTACAAGCAATGATCACACGCACGGCACAGCGGACACACCAGGAACCGCGGTGTTGGCCGTCGAATGGCGCTAGCTGCGCAGCATTTGTGCACCGCCGCCGTCAGTGTCAGCCAGTTTGCCGTGGCATACGGAGCTCCATCGCAGTCTTTAACTCTGGTAGCATGCCGCGACAGCGTGGACGTGAACCGTATGTGCAGTTGACGGACTTTGAGCGAGGGCGTATAGTGGGCATGCGGGAGGCCGGGTGGACGTACCGCCGAATTGCTCAACACGTGGGGCGTGAGGTCTCCACAGTACATCGATGTTGTCGCCAGTGGTCGGCGGAAGGTGCACGTGCCCGTCGACCTGGGACCGGACCGCAGCGACACACGGATGCACGCCAAGACCGTAGGATCCTACACAGTGCCGTAGGGGACCGCACCGCCACTTCCCAGCAAATTAGGGACACTGTTGCTCCTGGGGTATCGGCGAGGACCATTCGCAACCGTCTCCATGAAGCTGGGCTACGGTCCCGCACACTGTTAGGCCGTCTTCCGCTCACGCCCCAACATCGTGCAGTCCGCCTCCAGTGGTGTCGCGACAGGCGTGAATGGAGGGACGAATGGAGACGTGTCGTCTTCAGCGATGAGAGTCGCTTCTGCCATGGTGCCAATGATGGTCGTATGCGTGTTTGGCGCCGTGCAGGTGAGCGCCACAATCAGGACTGCATACGACCGAGGCACACAGGGCCAACACCCGGCATCATGGTGTGGGGAGCGATCTCCTACACTGGCCGTACACCACTGGTGATCGTCGAGGGGACACTGAATAGTGCACGGTACATCCAAACCGTCATCGAACCCATCGTTCTACCATTCCTAGACCGGCAAGGGAACTTGCTGTTCCAACAGGACAATGCACGTCCGCATGTATCCCGTGCCACCCAACGTGCTCTAGAAGGTGTAAGTCAACTACCCTGGCAGCAAGATCTCCGGATCTGTCCCCCAATGAGCATGTTTGGGACTGGATGAAGCGTCGTCTCACGCGGTCTCCACGTCCAGCACGAACGCTGGTCCAACTGAGGCGCCAGGTGGAAATGGCATGGCAAGCCGTTCCACAGGACTACATCCAGCATCTCTACGATCGTCTCCATGGGAGAATAGCAGCCTGCATTGCTGCGAAAGGCGGATATACACTGTACTAGTACGGACGTTGTGCATGCTCTGTTGCCTGTGTCTATGTGCCTGTGGTTCTGTCAGTGTGATCATGTGATGTATCTGACCCCAGGAATGTGTCAATAAAGTTTCCCCTTCCTGGGACAATGAATTCACGGTGTTCTTATTTCAATTTCCAGGAGTGTAGTTACAGGCAATGAGAAGGAATTCATGTACACATACATGGGAACTCACTCGTTATCAAAATAATTACTGTGCGCCTATGAGGGATCTATTTAGTAAATTTTGAACAAAAGTTCCATTTAGCTTCTTTTCCTCCTAACGGCTTAGTCTTACACTAACAGCCTCATCGTTGCTCCTATCCTTCAGATTTTATCACTACTGAAAGGAGTTCTTTTCGCTTCACGCATGATGAATCTTTATAACAGGCTGGGCTGCCGTCACTAGTTACTCCTGCTCCTTCCTCCGTTTACCTGGGCAAGACTTGGCTTTCAGCAAAAACATTTATATACATTTACATCTACATGGATATTCTGCAAATCACATTTAAGTGCCTGGCAAAGGGTTTCTCGAACAACCTTCACAATTCTCTATTATTCCAATCTCATATAGCGCGTGGAAAGAATGAACACCTATATCTATCCGTACGAGCTCTGATTTCCCTCATTTTATCGTGGTGATCCTTCCTCTCTATGCAGGTCGGTGTCAACAAAATATTTTCACATTCGGTGGAGAAAGTTGATGATTGGAATTTCGTGAGAAGCTTCTGTCGCAACGAAAAACGCCTTTCTTTTAATGATTTCGAGCCCAGTTCCTGTATCATTTCTGTGACACTCTCTGAGATGTTTCGCGATAATACAAAATTTACTGCCTTTCTTTGAACTTTTTCGATGTACTCCGTCAGTCCTATCTGGTAAGGATCCCACACCGCGCAGTAGTATTCTAAAAGAGGACAGACAAGCGTAGTGTAGGCAGTTTCCTTGGTAGGTCTTTTACATTTTCTAAGTGTCCTGCCAAAAAACGCAGTCTTTGGTTAGCCTCCCCCATAAAATTTTCTGTGTGTTACTTCGAATTTAAGTTGTTCCTAATTGTAATACCAAGGTATTTAGTTGAATTTATGGCTTTTAGATTAGACTGATTTATCGCTTAACCAAAGTTTAACAAATTCTTTTTAGTATTCATGTGGAAGACTTCACACATTTCGTTATTTAGGGTCAACTCCAACTTTTCGCACCTTTCAGATATCTTTTCTAAATCGTTTTGCGGTTTGTTTTGATCTACTGATGACTTTATTAGTCGATAAACAGCAGCCTCATCTGCAAACAACCGAAGTCGGCTGCTCATATTGCCTCCCAAATCGTTTACGTAGATAAGGAACAGCGAAGAGCCTATATAACTACCTTGGGGAACGCCAGAAATCACTTCTGTTTTACTCGATGACTTTCCGTCAGTTACTACGAACTGTGACCTCTCTGACAGGACATCACAAATCCAGTCATATAACTGAGACGATATTCCATAAGCACGCAATTTCACTACAAGCCGGTTGTGTGGTACTGTGTCAAAAGTCTTCAGGAAGTCCAGAAATACGTAATCGATCTGAAATCCCTTGTCAATAGCATTCAACACTTCATGTGAATAAAGAGCTAGTTGTGTTTCACAGGAACGATGTTTTCTAAACTTGGCTGTGTGTCAATAGACCGTTTTCTTCGAGGTAATTCATAATGTTCGTACACAATATATGTTACAAAATCCTGCTGCATATTATATGGATTACTCCTACTACCTTTCTTGAATTATTGGTGTGACCTGTGCAACTTTCCAGTCTTTGGGTACGGATCTTTCGTCGAGCGAACTTTTGTATATGGTTGTTAAGTATGGAGCTAATGCGTCAGCATACTCCGTAAGGAACCTGATTGGTATAGAGTGTGGACCAGAAGGCTTGCTTTTATTAAGTGATTTAAGTTGCTTCACTACTCCGAGGATGTTTACTTCTACGTTACTCATGTTGGCAGCTGTTCTCTACTCGAATTCTGAAATATTTACTCCGTCTTCTTTTGAGAAGGCATTTCGGAAGGCATTGTTTAGTAACTCTGCTTTGGCAGCACTGTCTTCGATAGTATCTCCACTGCTATCGCGCAGAGAAGACACTGTTTCTTGTTGCTAACTTGCTTCACATACGACCAGAATCCCTTTGGATTTTCTACCAGGTTTCGAGACAAAGTTTCGTTGTGGAAACTATTATAAGCATATCGCACTGAAGTCTGCGCTAAATTTGGAGCCTCTGTAAAAGATCGCCAATCTTGGATATTTTGCGTCTTCATAAATTTGGTATATTTGTTTCGTTGTTTTTGCAACAGTGTTCTAACCCGTTTTGTGTACCAAGGAGGATCAGCACCGTCGTTTGTTAATTTATTTGATATAAATCTCTCAAGTGCTGTCGATACTGTTTCTTTGAATTCAAGCCACATCTGGTTTACACTTATATTATTAATCTGGAATGAGTGGAGGTTGTCTCTCAGGAAGGCGTCAAGTGAGATTTTGTCTGCTTTTTTGAATAGGTATATTTTTCGCTTATTTTTCGACGATTGGGGGATTACAATATTCAATCTCGCTACTACAACCCTGTGTTCACTAATCCCTGAATCGCTTTTGATGCTCGTTATTAACTCAGGATTATTTGTTGCTAAGAAGTCAAGTGTGTTTTCATAACCGTTTACTATTCGCGTGGGCTCATGAATTAACTGCTCGAAATAATTTTCAGAGAATGCGTTTAGCACAATTTTGGATGATATTTTAGGCGTACCTTCGGAATTGAACATGTGGTTCCCCTCGCGAGTCTCGCTTTCCACCAGCCAGCTAAAACCCCCATGCAGCAGCATATAAAAAGATTTCCTCACTGTCCAAAAGGAAGAGATAAGGAGACTTTCAGCCACTGCCATTTGTTATTACTTATTGCAGCTTTCATTAGATTAGATTAGGTATAGTTTTATTCCAATTGTCCCGTAGTGAGGAGGTCCTCCAGGATGTAGAACTTTTCAGAAAAACTATAATACATGACAAATATTTACAACTGAAACAAATAAGCTAATGTACCTCCCACAAGTCCGAAGTGGAACTATCGTCGTTTCTTTTTAATGAACACTATATGAAAGAATTATTTTACAAACACCAATGCACTGAATTTAAAATATAAAAAGCCTTTTTATTTATAAGGTAATTAACACACACAGTGGTTACGGTTACTACAAGCCACACCACAAGTTGGGAAACGGGGCCAAATTTCTAGTAGTTTACTGTCGAGTTGAGATTTTCACAAATGCTTTTATTCGTATCTTACAGAAAGTAGCTGTACGGCAATAAACAGCCATTTAAACACGCCGCTAACGGCAATCAAGTAATTTATAGCAATACAACATTTAAAAAAAATTAAAGAATATTAGTAAACAGGCTACTAAAGTGAATACAGAACTTTGTTAATAAAGTACGGTGAGGTAGTGAAGCTACCAACACCGCCATTAAAAAAATTAAACAGGTCTCAGCAAACATACGATTAATGGCAATAAAAGGAATTTACAAAGTCTGAGGAATTTAAAAAAATTATAACCAGAAGTGTCCTGGAATAGCTTTAGAACATAACAGATATGACGGACCCGTGTGAGGCGGCCACAAATCACACAAATCACCCATTCAGGGATGCTCAGGCTAGACAGAATACTGACCAATTTAAATACGCGCGTAAGCACAATTGCCACTCTCAGGCTGGTCACTGCACCGACATTTAGCCAGCGAAAACTTGTTATAAGATGGCTTAACTTGGTGACAGAATTAGGGCTAACCTCGTGCAAGGAAACATTACACCACACAGTCCTGAATAAGCGACCACATGATCAACCAAGAAGAAGCATGAATTTACTCAGAACCCACGACAGAATAGAGAAACAATTAAACTGCCAAAACTACACCTCCCATTGGACAGTAACGAGAGGAGGAGGAGGAAAGATCACTGCCTTCAATTACACAGGTGCCAGGGACAGGAAACCCGGTCGCCGGAGGCCACAAGGCCAAAGAGACGCTGGTTACACAAAAATAATGATTAAACCTTCCACGAACTTAACTTGCAATTATGCTCGAACGCGCAGTACCCGACCTCCGATGGTTGCCACACATCCGACCACGCACGCGTCGGCAGCGTACCCAACACGCCACGGTCACGCGACAACACGCTCTGTCACCGTCTTCTCTGCAACGTTAACGGGTAGTGACCGCTCTTTCATGTTAGGTGTCTCCTTTTAAAATCCAGCGTTGAAACGGAGGATTTAAAGAAGCCTGTTAACGTCCCACCAAGGCGAAATGAACAGCAACTACTCGTGGGGCGATTCTGTGTACAACCAACACGCGGGGAGCTCTTCCGTCAACTCGACCCGCTCGTTACACACAACCGACATACATCACGTGGCGACTCGGTACAACCGACCACGCCTGCTTCGCGCTGGAGAGCCACACTGCCCTCCCGAGTCCACCTCACTCTCTGCGCGCAACCCCCTACTTCTGCGCCACCACACGAGGTTACAACCGGTCAAAGATCTCACTCCCTCCATAGCAGTTTCCCGGAAGCAAGAACTCAGATATCGATAGCAGAGGGAAGAGACAACTAAGCAGCCACTTAATGACAGACAACATATCAAACAAACATGTCAGGGGAAGAAAATGAAAACCAATGCAATCTAAAAGCAAGGTGTAGCACGAGACGGTACACGGCTCAGTAATAAATATGTAATAGAACTACTAAAGTACTTACTTACAATGAACAAATTACTGCATTGAAATGGTGCAGAGGTTAGATTGTACTTACACACACACACACACACACACACACACACACACACACACACGCACACACACACACACACACACACATTTATTTAGAATGTACACATTACTGCACTAATATGATTTACTAGTCGTATGTTATTTTGGATTATATATTAGACAGGTAAGGAAAGAATTTTTTTTTAAACTGCCACATAACAACATCGACTATAACAGTAAACACATTGCTGACACCAGATTCTTGCTTGCGACACTTTTAAATTGGAAGGATATTTCTTTCTAGGCGCGTGCCAATGTTGTAGGTTGAACATTCTTCACATTTGGAAAAAGCCCTACATTTCTGGGGTACTGTTTATAGTTTCAGAAAAAAACTGGGTCATATACAAAGTGAATGCTATCATTTCCAAATTGGAATAAGAAACTAGATTAAACTTGTATTACTGGTCTCGCTAAAAGTAAAAGTTTGCAAAGAGTTCGATGAACAACACTCTCCCATATCCAGAACACAGCCAGCTTGTAAATACTCTTCAAATACTCGAGAAGGGACAAAGTTGTTGTAATTATGATTAGAATATGTTCACAGAAGTCCCACTTCAGCAGTACCAATATATGCCCCCACCCACAGTTCTTTAAAGAATGTAACTCTTATGTAACTTTAAAGAAGTGATTACATTACAGATGAGTTAATGTGTTAAAAGGCAGATGCTAACCATGTGCAGGAGAAAAAATTTAGAAAATGTTTGATATTATGTTCACAGTTTATTGGAAGTCACTAAGTGCTTTTAATATGAAAGACTCGATGATTATAATCAGGATAATTTGTACCTCATCTTAAGCAAAAACTAGTTTTTCACGCATCTCAATGTTTATGATGCCATATCACCAGAACTATGCGACACAATGATATACTTTTACAAATGCGTTCAGTGGTGTATGTGGATACTGTCCCAACTGTCTGCAACATGTTTTGCGAATTCAATTAGTAGCAAACAATTGATAAATTACACTGAAGTGACAAAAGTTACGCAATACCTCCTAATATAAAAAAAAAATGCTTCAAATGGCTCTGAACACTATAGAACTTAACTTCTGAGGTCATCAGTCCCCTAGAACTTGGAACTACTTAAACCTAACTAACCTAAGGACATCACACACATCCCTGCCCTAGGCAGGATTCGAACCTGCGACCGTAGCGGTCGCGCGGTTCCAGAATGAAGCACCTAGAACCACTCGGCCACCTCGCCCGGCTCTCCTAATATCACGTCAACCTCCTTTTGTCCGGCGTAGTGCGGAAAATCGACGTGACGTGGCCTCAACAAGTCGTTAGAAGTTCCTTGCATTAATATTGAGGCATGCTCCCTCTACAGCCGTCCACGAGTGGGAAAGTATTGGCGCTGCAGGATTTTTTGCACGAACTGACCTCTCGATTACATTCCATAAATGTTCTATGGGATTACTTTCGGCCGATTAAGGTGGCCATGTCATTCGCTCAGATTGTTCTTCAAACAAAACACGAACAATTGCGGCTTGCTGACACGGCGTTTTGTCACCCATAAAAATTCCATCGTCTTTTGGGAACATGAATTCCTTGAATGGGTTCAAATGGGCTCTAAGGAGCTGAACTAATCATTTCTAGTCAATGATTGGTTCAGTTGGCTCACAGGACCGAGTACAGCCTATGCACACACAGCCCACAGCATTATGAAGCCACCATCAGCTTGTGCAGTGCCTTGTTAGAATCTTGGGTCCATAGTTTTGTGGGTTCAACGCCACACTCGAACCCTACCATCAGTTCTTACCAATTGCAAACGGGACTCGTCCAACTAGGCCACGGTTTACCAGTCTTCTAGTATCCAAGCATATGGTAACGAGCGCAGGAGAGGCGCTGCAGGTGATGTGGTGCTGTTAGCAAAGGCAAGCGCCGGTCGTCTGCCACCATGGCCCGTCAACGCCAGATTTCGCACCGCTGTCCTATAGGATACTTCCGTCGTACGTCCCATACTGATTTTTTCGGTTATTTCACTCAATGCTGCTTGTCTGTCTGCACTGACAACTCTATGCAAACGCCGCTGCTGTTGGTCGTTAAGCGAAGACCTTAGGCCACTGCGTTGTCTGTGCTGAAAGATAATGCCTGAAATTCGGTATTCTATTGACACTGTGGGTGTCAGAATGCTGAATTCCCTAACGATTTCTGAAATGGAATGTCTCATGCGTCTAGTCCCAACCCTGCCATTCCGAGTTCAGAGTCTTTTGGCCATAATCATGTCAGACATTGTTTCACATGAATCACTTTAGTATAAGTAATTGATCTTTTATACTTTGTGTACGCGTTACTACCGCCTCTGTGTACGCGCATATCGCTACCCCATGACATTTGTCATCTGAGTAGAAAACATCCAGTGAAATGGTTAAGTAGTACCGCATAGACAGTGAAAATATGGTAGTTAATAAACTTTTTCTTAATCTCATCGTATCGACAGGGGCAGCAGTGAGAAAAATTTACGTAAAAGCTTAAAACTGCATGTCAAGTTTATCAGCAGTTATCAAGCATTCATATTCTGGAATACTGTGTGATTAAAACCTGGGTAATTTGTATGCCAAGAGTTGTGCTACTGCAGGATACATACAGAATTCTAACTGTAATACGTTTCTTACTGCTAAACATTTAACCCATGAATATATGTCTTAATAATTCGATTATGGCAACATTTAAAAAAAATTTGGTACGGTCTTATCGGACCAAACTGCTGATGTCATCGGTCCCCTTGCCTGCACACTACTTAATCTAACTTAAACTAACTTACGCTAAGGACAACACACACACCCATGCCCGAGGGTGGACTCGAACCTCCGACAGCGGGAGCCGCGCGAACCGGAACAAGAGGCCTCACACCACTCGGTTACCCCGCACGACTAAATTTTAAATTTTTAAATTCGTTCAATATTAATTTTGAAACAGAAAATCAGATTTTTGTTGCCACTGGAACCCATTAGATGGGCAACCTACAAACTGGATCCGTGTACCTCGCAGAGGGTTAGCAGCTTAATAATATTTAGGGGTCAGTCAAATGAAAACGACAAAGACGGATAAAATGTAAGTAATCTGTTAATCATTACAAAATTAATGGCTATAACTGTTAATATAGTTATCCCACTGTGGACAAAACGGTCAATGCATTCACTGAAAAATGTTCGCGGTTGCCCAAGGAACCATGATTGTATCCTAATGTGCACCTCTTCGTCCGAAGCAGATTAATGGCCGCGAATGTCTTTCCTTAGTGCTCCAAAAACATGGAAATCGCATGGGGAGAGGTCGTATAACGGCTTTACAAAACGTCCTGTAGCGTAGTTGAAACCGCAACAAAATGTTGCCGTCCGACAACATTCCTGGGCGTTAGGACTTGAAGGCGCGCTTCAAGTTTTCCAAAGTGTATACTTTCTTCTGTGCGTTAATTGTGGTTTCGTGTTCCATAAAGTCAATAAACAGAGGCCCTTACAGTCAAAGAAAAAAATCATGACTTCCCCGGAACTGGCATACCTGTTGTTTCAATCATGTGCAGAAGATTCACTGGGAAGCCCATACACACTGCCCATGCACTCCCGATCTCTTTCCATGCGATTTTCATATTTTTGGAGCTCTGTACAAAGATATTTGTGATAGCCGATTAGCTTCGAAGAGATGCAGCACTACGTCAATCATGGTCCGTAGACAACCGCAGACGTTTTCCCATGAACAAACTGACCGTCTTGTCTCACAGTTGAATAAATTTACTAGATGTTGTGGATATTACTTTTGAAATAATAAACAATTTACTTAGTCTTTTTCCATCTGTCTCGTTTTCATTTTGCTACTATTTACAGGTAAACACGATCGTCCCATAACATTCTGTTTCGACTTCCTGCGTGGATGAAAGAGGTAATAGTAATTTATTGTGTCTCTGTTAACTAAAATATTGGTCACCAACAATCCTGCTGCCAAGAGGTAGACGAAATTATCAGGCATCTGACGTTCCTTCCTTGTCTGATTGTCGTTATCAGGTTCCATTGTTATTACATTTAGCACTGGACACTGTTATCACGTTAGTTACTGTTCTAAATATTAAATACTCCACCATCAGTACGAGCCGTCAAATGTGTAGTAGGAAACTGAACCACATCTTTGAATTATCGTATTGTCTCATGCGCATGTCCATTCTAAGTTGTAGAGGTGGCACACATGTCAGTTCATAACACCAACAAAAGCAAAACGAGGATAATGGAATGTAGTCGAATTAAATCGGGTGATGCTGAGGGTATTAGATTAGGAAATGAGACGCTTAAAGTAGTAAATGAGTTTTGCTATTTGGGGAGCAAAATAACTGATGATGGTCGAAGTAGAGAGGATATAAAATGTAGACTGGCAATGGCAAGGAAAGCATTTCTGAAGAAGAGACATTAGTTAACATTGAGTGTAGATTTAAGTGTCAGGAAGTCTTTTCTGAAAGTATTTGTATGGAGTGTAGCCTTGTATGGAAGTGAAACGTGGACGATAAATGGATTAGACAAGAAGACAATAGAAGCTTTCGAAATGTGGTGCTACAGAAGAATGCTGAAGATTAGATGGGTAGATCACATAACTAATGAGGAGGTATTGAACAGTATTGGGTAGAAGAGAAATTTGTGGCACAACTTGACTAGAAGAAGGGATCGGTTGGTAGGACATTTTCTGAGGCATCAAGGGATCACCAATTTAGTATTGGAGGGCAGCACAGAGGGTAAAAATCGTAGAGGGAGACCAAGAGACGAATACACGAAACAGATTCAGAAGGATGTAGGTTGCAGTAGTTACTGGGAGATGAAGAAGCTTTCACACGATAGAGTAGCATGGAGAGCTGCATCAAACCAGTTTCTGGACTGAAGACCACAACAACAACAGATTGTCACATGTGGAAAGTTCCGTCTTTGGTGTGTCATTGGACGGTGGATTTTTCATATGACCCGGCATGTGATCGGCGCCCTGACATTTGAGGTTTTCGGGTCATGTCTACCCCGACTGTGTACGTAGTTTGCTTAACACAGGCGGGTCGCGGCTCATTGATCGCCGGATTGCACCACATGTATGTGTGTGTGTTTGTATGTGTATGTGGGCGTGGGTAGCCAACGGGCAATAGGCGCAGGGCCCGTGGGCGCTAGGCCTACCACCACCACCAACTGAAGTGCTCTCCGTTCACGGAACAATTCTCACTATTGTGTGTGACTTTGGATTACTGGCTTTCTGACAGTGACGCACAGTCCTTCAGCTGAGTTGCTACCGTACCCAATCTCTTCTTCTTCTTCTTCTTCTGCAGTTCAAGTTTTAGGCAGTCACGTCCGTTTCGCCTTCGTTACTGACTGTCACTTCGTTGTGTATCTTCCTGCGCTTTATTCGCGACAGTCGTTTCATTAGTTTTGTTATATTCTCATTACTTATGTGGTCTTACCCAGTAAACTAACTTTCCCGAGAAAACTCGTTTCTGCCGGTTGTATACGATTATCCCGTATTTTTGAGGTCCATGGCTCACTTCTGTATAAGAATACAGGTGTTGTCATGGTTTTATAAAATTTTAATTTTTTTCCTTGCGTATTTTCTTTGGAACGTTTTGTTTAGCATATTTATTGATATATATCGATCTTCTTATATATCTCTTTGTCCATATCATATCTTATATCGCATGCAAAACAAACTAAATCACGAGATCTGCTCAACTGGTGTACTATACATTATTATTTTTGAGCTGTTGTGATATTTCCTATGACGAGCTATGATTTTTATTACCCTAAGTGATATAGTTTCTATCCTGCTTTTTGCAACTTGTCTTCACTTGCTCCCAAAATTATTAAATCACATGCAAACGTAAGGAAATTAACATATTTACCTCTATTAATCTGTGTGCCTAGAGACTTACTTCCTGTCTCCAGTTCTTAAACAATTCGTTTATATACGCATTAAGTATTTTCATTCATCTGTGACTACCCCACCAAAATCATTTCTATCCGATTGTTGTGTTGGAATCTGGGTGCACCGCTGTATCTTTTGTCCACAACTGATGAGTCTAGTGCCTTGGTAGCTGTAGTTAGAAAATTCAGCTAATGTCTTGTCTTATTTCTGCTTCTTCCAACCAAAACGTTCGCTGTCTACTTCTTTTAGCGCTTTTACAGTAGTTGTACATACTTCACTGTGGTTCAACATTGGCACGCAAATCCTTACCTCCATTAATAATGGATTACTTGTACCTGTATTGCCAGCCGGTGTGACCGAGCGGTTCTGGGCGCTTCAGTCTAAAACCACACGACCGCTACGGTCGCAGGTTCTAATCCTGTCTCGGGCATGGATGTGTGTGATGTCCTTAGGTCAGTTGGGTTTAAGTAGTTCTAAGTTCTAGGGGAATGATGACCCCAGATGTTAAGTCCCATAGTACTCAGAGCCATTTGAACCATTTGTACCTGTATTACCCTTACTTAATCTTCTGTGGGAGAAAACTTTGGCTTATTTCCAATGATAATTCTTTATCATTAAACTGCATTTCAATAATCACATCCCTTAAAGTGCCTTAAAGTGGAAATCGACACTTTCAGACCACTATAAATTCTATGTCACGGCCGGCCAGTGTGGCCGTGCGGTTCTAGTCACTTCAGTCTGGAACCACGTGACCGCTACGGTTGCAGGTTCGAGTCCTGCCTCGGTCATGGATGTGTGTGATGTCCTTAGGTTAGTTAGGTTTAAGTAGTTCTAAGTTCTAGGGCACTGATGACCTCGGAAGTTAAGTCCCATAATGCTCAGAGCCATTTCTATGTCACGACGTATAATTTCCTATTTAAAATAGGTGCTCCACACATTCTTCTGCATAGTCCTCGGGTTACTGCGTCTGTCCTTGCCTGGCAATCATTTCCAGTGATTTTCCGTTGAAGGAACCACGAGATGGCACGTAAAATGGAAATGAAGTGTTTGTAGATTTGTCTGTGCGTGTGTGTGTGTGTGTGTGTGTGTGTGTGTGTGTGTGTGTGCGTGCGTGATGGAGGGGAGGGGTGATGGTGTCTGGACGTTAGGCATCGAGTACTTGAGGTAGCAGCAACACAGTAACAACTTACATATTGAAATCCAACGTAATAACGAGAGAGACTACTGTATAACAATATTTCGGTCCAACACTGCTGTTCTATGATATCTTAGGCACAAGATGAAACTTTGGTTGTCTACCGGCTGATTCTCCACAGAACGGTGCTATAAGAAAATTTAAATTATTAGTTATAACTCAAAAATGTAGGTTAGGGTTAGTCTTAAAAATCGTTTGTATACCGAATTTATTGAATACTGATTGCAATAACGTTTTATTATGGCGAGTTTGGGCTCCTTAGAAGGAAAGAAAACGCTTGGACACAGAGTAAATGGAGTGAATATTCCTGGCAAGTTCTCTACTAGGTATCATGGATATAGCACAGTATCGTTTACTCTTTGCACTTGAATTGATCCCATAGCCATTAATCAAAAGCGCCCGCTCGACTATTCGCACAAAATCAAAAGAAACAAATCGAAAGTGGACAACAGTATTTATACAATGGACAACAATCACATTGACTAAATGTACAAACAGCGAACACAGGGGCACCCACTGTGGAAGATAACGCTCCTGTTTGATGGAAATGGGAGGAACGTAAATGTACCAAAATAGCAGCAATGAAACGCAGTCGCTTAGAGGAAAGCTCGTCATAATAAGAAGCCAATGAAGACTGCCACACCAGCAACAGTGTAGCAAATAAAAGGCCCCAGCAGATAACATACGGTTTTGATGATGATGACGGTGAAGATGATGGTGAGGTTCAAAACGGTGAAGACAGGTCGTGGAGCAATATGGTAACAAGATGTAAGAAGCACTTATGCTGATTTGATGTCTGCATGTAAAACTGTAGATGACTCGTAGTTTCAGTGGTGAATGTGATGTGCTCCATCTCTGCAGCAGTCAATAACTCACATTTGGTAGACTATACGGGTGCAAACAGTATTCTTCAACCTCTTGAGCTTAACATACGAATGTGTATGTGTATATTGGACTATCTCGTGAAAGATACAGTCCGGTGATATATTCGTGGTGAATTTTTCGCGTAGGCCTATAACTAACTCCAACACAAACTGTAGATTAACGTCTCCCAGTCCAACCTCAAGCCTCTCCGAGACAAGCAAAAATGTTGTCAAAAGTTCCTTCGTTATTCCAAGACCCGTCCTGCAGCTAGGCTGTGTCATAATCCTTCACTTACCGAGAGGGTCTTCGAAGTCATGAGTCCACGTCTACTGTAATTATCACGTTGCAGTGTACACTGGGCATTCAAACGAGTTACCAGTTCCCTCCGCACCGGATGTTGTCCTAAATCGCTGTATGCATTAAATTACACTCCTGGAAATTGAAATAAGAACACCGTGAATTCATTGTCCCAGGAAGGGGAAACATTATTGACACATTCCTGGGGTCAGATACATCACATGATCACACTGACAGAACCACAGGCACATAGACACAGGCAACAGAGCATGCACAATGTCGGCACTAGTACAGTGTATATCCACCTTTCGCAGCAATGCAGGCTGCTATTCTCCCATGGAGACGATCGTAGAGATGCTGCATGTAGTCCTGTGTGTCAGACCCACCATACTTGCTCCGGACACTGCGAGAGGGCTGTACAAGAAATGATCACACGCACGGCACAGCGGACACACCAGGAACCGCGGTGTTGGCCGTCGAATGGCGCTAGCTGCGCAGCATTTGTGCACCGCCGCCGTCAGTGTCAGCCAGTTTGCCGTGGCATACGGAGCTCCATCGCAGTCTTTAACACTGGTAGCATGCCGCGACAGCGTGGACGTGAACCGTATTTACAGTTGACGGACTTTGAGCGAGGGCGTATAGTGGGCATGCGGGAGGCCGGGTGGACGTACCGCCGAATTGCTCAACACGTGGGGCGTGAGGTCTCCACAGTACATCGATGTTGTCGCCAGTGGTCGGCGGAAGGTACACGTGCCCGTCGACCTGGGACCGGACCGCAGCGACGCACGGATGCACGCCAAGACCGTAGGATCCTACGCAGTGCCGTAGGGGACCGCACCGCCACTTCCCAGCAAATTAGGGACACTGTTGCTCCTGGGGTATCGGCGAGGACCATTCGCAACCGTCTCCATGAAGCTGGGCTACGGTCCCGCACACCGTTAGGCCGTCTTCCGCTCACGCCCCAACATCGTGCAGCCCGCCTCCAGTGGTGTCGCGACAGGCGTGAATGTAGGGACGAATGGAGACGTGTCGTCTTCAGCGATGAGAGTCGCTTCTGCCTTGGTGCCAATGATGGTCGTATGCGTGTTTGGCGCCGTGCAGGTGAGCGCCACAATCAGGACTGCATACGACCGAGGCACACAGGGCCAACACCCGGCATCATGGTGTGGGGAGCGATCTCCTACACTGGCCGTACACCACTGGTGATCGTCGAGGGGACACTGAATAGTGCACGGTACATCCAAACCGTCATCGAACCCATCGTTCTACCATTCCTAGACCGGCAAGGGAACGTGCTGTTCCAACAGGACAATGCACGTCCGCATGTATCCCGTGCCACCCAACGTGCTCTAGAAGGTGTAAGTCAACTACCCTGGCCAGCAAGATCTCCGGATCTGTCCCCCATTGAGCATGTTTGGGACTGGATGAAGCGTCGTCTCACGCGGTCTGCACGTCCAGCACGAACGCTGGTCCAACTGAGGCGCCAGGTGGAAATGGCATGGCAAGCCGTTCCACAGGACTACATCCAGCATCTCTACGATCGTCTCCATGGGAGAATAGCAGCCAGCATTGCTGCGAAAGGTGGATGGATATACACTGTACTAGTGCCGACATTGTGCATGCTCTGTTGCCTGTGTCTATGTGCCTGTGGTTCTGTCAGTGTGATCATGTGATGTATCTGACCCCAGGAATGTGTCAATAAAGTTTCCCCTTCCTGGGACAATGAATTCACGGTGTTCTTATTTCAATTTCCAGGAGTGTACAATTCCTGTAACTTCATGCCTATGGACAGTGCATAAATCCATCATAATTACTAGAAGACGACTGCTATCTAAAGTTGATATCAAAGTAAGACAGAGTTTCCTGCAAGTGGTACTCTGGAGCATGACACAGAATAAAACAAAAATACAGAAAATTAATTTAAGTTAGAAACTTATGAAATGCTGTACTGTAATAGGATGAAAAGTAGACAGATGAGGAACTAACATCACGTATGAAAAAGGACTTCGGCTATGGCGTCCAAGAATAGTTGTCTGCACGACTGTTCTGCAGTTCACATTCAGCTCCCTGGCAGAGGGTTCATCGAATCACTTTCACTCAATTTCTCTACCGTTCGACTTTCGAACAGCGCGAGGAAAAAGCGAACACTTAACTCTTTCCGTGTGAGCTCTGATTTTTCTTTATTCCAATGATCATTTCTCTTTATTTAGGTGGATGTCAACACAATATGTTCCCATTTCTCTTTATTTAGGTGGATGTCAACACAATATGTTCCCAATCCGAGAAGAATGTAAGAGATTGAAGTTTCGCGAAAAATCTCGTTGCAACGATAATGCATTCGTTGTAACGGCTGCTACTCCAATTCGCGTATCATATTCATGACAGTCTTTAGCCCATTTCGCGATAGTACGAAAGCTTATAATACAAAATGCTTAAAAGTGAAAAAAGGGTAAAATCGTAGACATATAATCAATAACACATACGAATTAGATATTTAAGAATGTTGGGTTTAATAGGTACGCGTAAGTTATTCTAAGTAGGCTGGAAGAAACTGAGGACAGCATCATACCGATCAACACACTAACGACTTTTAAAAATATAAGAGACTTCTACATCATGTCCTGCGCAAAAAGTTACACCACATGCCTTGCTTGAAATGAATGTCGTTAATATAGTGCAAGTATTTAATGTCTGACGGATTATTTGGAAGTTTACAATGTGTCAGGTGCACTGCCAAAGTAATTGCGTTAGATTTAATTTGATTTTGTAGTGCTATCAAGTCCACCAAAACAGAAGCGCAGTTTATTCAAAAATACCGTTGTTCTAAACTGTCAGAATTTGAAATAGCACTGCTTGCTTATGGCACGCTGAATTTAAAAGAAATTATGTGGTTCATAGAATCCCCTTGCACGCCCAACATTCGTCTATGAAGCAACTCACTACTTATTTACCAGCAATTACAAACTCATTTCATTTGGTTGGGGAAACAAAAGTACTCCGGTATTCAACGCTGTAAGTTGATTACCGGATGAAAAAGAACAATACGAGTACCACTGAATACATCAAAGCCCGTGTATTTTAATCTACGCCCGCGCAGAGTTCGTCCTCGTTTTGAAAAGTAGAATACTAATGTATGGTAGAGCGAAAGAGACGTTTTCATCACGTTTAATCGTATCCTACAATAACGACAATGTTTTGAATGTGAAACAATGCTCCGTCCACGGAAAGCAATCAGCGTGCCTGGAGCTGGAGAACGCAAGTCAGCTGCTCTTTAGAAACACTTTCAAAAGAGGATCACGTATTTATTCACTATTCCGTTTGTAAAATTTATCAGAAGGCTACTGACTCCTGTACTCCAATGATCCAACACATGTACATCTCGAGCGTTCTTCACAAGTTTTCAATCAGAATAGAATATTTAGCAGTGGATACAGCCATACACTATTATCGCTTGAAACTGTGTGTCATTTACCAGTGGAAGATCTCGGACGTGTAACTAAATATTTACAAATACGAAAACACAATTGTGAACCCCTCAGATCATGAGCAGCACATTTACAGCCATATACTGAATTGAGGCGGCCTTCGCTTGGCGGTGTTGCAGTCATTCGCAGCTACACCGAGTTCAAGCAGACTCTGCTTGGCAGTATCGTAGTCACAGAATCCTAAATAGCTTGGACGGAAATTCTAAAATCCAACATGTTGGTGGTGGGAAATTCACAGTAAAGGATTGCGCCATGTTTAAAAGCATCTGAACTGTATGAACGGAGTAAATTACTGCCATGTTCAAAAATATCTGAACTATCTGATTTTTTTGAAAACTGGGGTCGGTTTCAAAAGTATCTGAATGATCAGATTTGCAGAAACGTGCACCATGTTCAAAAGTATCTGAAGTATATGAGTTTTGAGTAAATTGACACCATATTCACAAGTAAACATATAATCTGAACTTTTCATGTTTTACAGCTTCTGAAGAAACTGAATTTTGTGTAACTCAGCAGCATAATCAAAATTATCTGTATAATCTGAATTGCGTAAATGGGTACCATGTTCAAAGGCATCTAAACAGTCTGAAATAGTTAAATGAAACTGCCAATCAATTTGTAGCCCAGAACAGTCGATGCCATTCTCAAAACTATCCAGATGTCCCAAACTGTGTAAACGAAATAGTCATTCAGGCACATCTTCATGTATGTGCCGTAAGCTAACTGTGGTAAGTGGACTTGCCTGACTTGGCGGAAACCTGACAAACGAGTATTTTATAACGTCTGTATGCGATTATCTGTATGCAGCCAACATCTCACTCTGAAAGGTATTACACTGTGTAACTTAGGCAATGCATGAAGGAGATAGAATATGCTATCTATTATGGGAGTTCAAACAGGTCATGGTAGCTACAGATCACAAGAAAACATATAGATCTGTAGCTGAGTATATTATGGAACATTGCATTGTCATGAAATGTACGCAACCAGTAGGTTACAATCACATTCCCATAATATATCTACAAAATACAGATAACAATTTCAGTCTTTCCTCTTCTAATATGGACATAGTTATCGAAATTAATATGACAATGCCTGTTACTTAAAACGTCATCATCTTCATTTATAGCCAGGAAGCTGACACATTAAAAGATCCTCGCTCACAAACGTGCAAGCAATGCAGACTCAGTTACTGCTGTACTTTGTAAAGGTTTTGAACTGTCTCATGCAGAAAATAGTACCGGACGAGTGGAACCGAGCAGATACAATAATAATCAAAAGTGGTCGAACTCCAGTTCAGCGAAATCGTCCCCGACATGCCTCTTTAGAAATGGGTCGGTGGCGCAGTGATGGATGTGACGATGGATCCTAATATCTCGCACTACACTCACGATCAGTCCCAGGATTTTTACCTGTCACTTGTCACTTCTCTCATTTCTGGCAACGTTGTTGACTTGAGCAATGCTGAGGGGTGGTTCGGCGGCCACGTCAGACCGAAGGTTCTTCTGTTACACATAAAGAAATATGCAGCTGTAAAACTCTTGGACAATCTACTCGTTGAAATAAAATGTCTAATAGTAAAAGTATTTTCAGATGTCGATTAAGGAGCTTAACTACTCCTTCTGGAATGGAGATAATTAATTATTAACATAACTTTAATGGCCTGCTTGGTCCCATATAAATATAACCTTTTATTTTTTTAGTTAGTTGTATATGAGTGTTATGTGTTTGCTGTATTGACACGTTTCACATCATAACGTTCGCCGCGAATTTGGCCTCTAGAACAAATAAATAACAGGCTGTGTAAGGCAGTGCAATAGGTCAGAGGAAGGGATGGCATAACACATACGAAGCACCATACCTAATAAAGCACTGTAATTTTCATAGGGTTCAAACGAAACTTCGGTTTGATGGCCGCTTACCATTTTACGTGTTTTCAATATTGTAAATAAAGACCACGAAATACGTCCTTACTTAACCAAGATAGCTGACAGATCTGACTCGTAAATGATATCGTTTCACGAGACAAGATTAACTGACCGGGGTCTCGGAATCTCTTACGAGATCGGCATCTCGTTAGCCCGTAGGAATGATGATCGAGTTTCCAGGGACTTCATAAACGCTATGGTGATTTTCGTCTCAGGTCAGGATTAACTGTAGAGAATCGTAAGCCATTATTTACCCAGCAAGATTCCTGTTAAAACTGAAAATTTTAATAATTTGCTAGAGAAAAATAGAATGAAACGTCCTAAAGGCTGCAGACCGGGATCGATCTGTGAACTTACTGTCTGAGCTGTATGTTAAAATTCTGTCTTGAACCCTGAAGTTAAGATCTAACTACACTTGTGGCGTATGCAGACCTGCTGGTTATCGCCTCACGGAATTACAAAATATAGCTGGAAAATGAGTCCAGTGAAGCATCGTCCCTAAGACAAAGATAATTGTTACGCAAGAAACTACCATTTGCTACAAAGAAAAAAAAAGAAAGGAATAAACATTTCCGGAAGACCAGCTGTGTATGGCATGGAATCTGACTATTAGGCTAAGTAGTATGTCAATCAAAAGATTGTAGCTCTCTCCATACAGAGTCCTGTCTTGCTGAAGGCCAGAAAGCGGACTGGATTGGCCGAGTGGTTCCGGGCGCTACAGTCTGGAACCACGTGACCTCTACGGTCTCAGGTTCGAATCCTGCCTCGGGCATGAATGTGTGTGATGCCCTTCAGTTAGTTAGGTTTAAGTAGTTCTAAGGGACTGATGACCTCAGAAGTTGTCCCATAGTGCTCAGAGCCATTTGAACCATTTTTGCAGGCCAGAAGTTTCGTGTCCACATGAAAGCAACGTTCAAATTAAACTAAACTTTATACACAAAATCGCCAATCATGATCCCAGTTCGTTATACTGCATGCTTGACAGAGCCGGTATCATTATAAAGTTCCGACGTCTCTAGTTCCTATTGCAGCGAGTGTCTGAGCGCGTAAACTGACTTCTCAGAAAAATGGTGAAAGAAATAATTTTCCTCCCTACAGGTGCGTAGGGATCAACGTCGATGCAGACCACAGTTGTCATCTTGGGAACGTACGCTAGAGACCTTCTGATAAGAGGGAGAAGAATCCGTTACCGACTCCGAAGATAAAGTTCAAGAAACGTACAGACCCGAAATGGAGATTTGCTAGATGGTCTAGAAACGACAGTATGGTTCGTTTATAATATGCCACATAAAGAGCAAGCACTCGTTTCCAACAACTATACTGGTCCACTTCATCTCTGGAAATGGGTTCAGTCTACTTTATTCAAACTTCAGAGCAACGTTGATGAATATCACATCTACATCCTCGAAGACATGTCTGTTTACGAACTTGTGTGTTTTGGAGAATCATGTCATGGGCTGAAGTGTCTTCCATATAGAGAAGCGAACACACTCCGACGACAACGGCAGGCAGCCAGAAGATCGACATCCTGTCACTGCGACAACGCTTTGAAGGCCGTGCGAACAGCCAGCATTATAGGAATGAAGTGCCTCTCACATGAGCGGAGCGCACAACAAAGTGAACCATATCTTTCAAAAAAAAAGTCTTGCGATTTACTGAACGAAGACCAATTTGTTATCAAGAACGGAAACTGTACCAGGGAAACAATTTTGACATTGAATTTACTAGTGGAAGGCAGAGTGAATAAAAATGTGGTGCCTCCCCATGATGCGGGGACTTAAAGAAATCTTTCCAATATGTATGATCTTTTCACTATGTACTAAGTAATTCTTCATAATTTTCAGACAATTTCAGTGGAAATGCAGAACAAAGGAATAATCTACAACATCTGCAGAACCTAAATTGGAGCAATACAAATGAAAGCTGAAGGAGGCCAGATTTATGCGTGTTAAGGACGTAACACAGAGCTGCAGCTTGGCACCACTGCCGTTCAATTTGTACTGTACGTCCAAAATGCAATGATGAAAATGACAGAAGAGAAATAAACTTTCGTAGATCCCAGTGCTATGGTTCACAGACATCATAGCTTTTATGGCCGGATTCAAGGATGAATTAGACCTATTTAAATATGGTTTCTGGAAAAGAGAGCAAAATCGAAGTTTATGAAGACTATTTGACATGAGAGTAACGGCTTGCTTATCATCAATTCTCGGAACGACAAGTTAGTGGAAGAATTATGTCCTCTAGGAAGTAAGATTACACAGGGCTATCTAAGACAGAAACACTTTCTTCAGTGAATGAACTACTGGTATCACTTGTTGATACGAAACCGAGGAAGAAGTTCCTGGAAGTGTACTTTTGCGGTATAATACTAAACGAAAATCGTGGACTATAGAATTCCGGAGAAGAATATACTGGAAGCATTTTAAATGTGGTGCTATAGAAGAAAGTTGAAAACGAAGTGGATGGTAAAGTATGGAATGTATTAAAAATAATGGACGAGAAAATAGTTTTACCAGAAGATTGAATAAGTTAATCAGACAACTGCTCTATGGCGTCATCCAGGAGGTAGAGGTGAAAAATAGTAGGGGAAAGATCAAGACGAGGATGTGAAAAAGAGGTTTCTGGCATCCACTCCCGATGGCCATACTCGTATTGAATTGTGTTGTATTGTATTCAACTGGGGACCTAAAAACGACGGAGAGGCTTCGTCCCGCCGTAGCCCTCAGTGCTCAGTGGTTCACAATCCCACAACAGGCCACAGCAGTCCACCCACCCCACCTCCGTCCCACCCCACACCGAACCCAGGGTTATTGTGCGGTCCGACCCCTAGCCCCCCACCCACCCCACCCACTCCCTCCGCAGGAATCTCTCATACCAGACGAGTTTAACCCCAAACGTTTGCGTGGTAGAGTAATTATGGTGTACGCTTCCGTGGAAACGGTGTTTGCGCAGCAATCGCCTCACAATGTAGCTGAGGCAGCAGAAGGGGTACCAGTCCGCTTTCGCCGAGATAGATGGAAAACCGCCTTAAAAGCCATCCTCAGGCTGGCCAGCACACCGGTCCTCGACACTAATCCGCTGGATGGGTTCATACCGGGGACCGGCACGCCTATCAGCTCCGGAAGCAGCACGTAGACTGCGCGGCTAGCCAGGCGGGCCACACTCATATAGAACTGCCAAAAGAAAATTCTGTGTGTAAGATGCAAGGAGATGCTGACTATAGGTAGTCACATGGGGCAACTGCTTAGGACGAACTAGGAACAGATAATGATGATGACTGGTATGGATTTAAAGACATTATTCTCTTATTCACCCACCAGAACGAAATATGTATATCTCTTCTATCTGCGTCTGCAGTATCTCATGTGCAAGTGTGAGAACGTTCCATCAGTGGCGGGACTTGGCAACGGTCCAGTATTTTGAAATGTGAGAAATAGGCTAAAAGTCACATGCAAGCTGGCCGTCATCGTTAGTCCGAGAGGCGAAAACTGAGAACAGAGTGGAATGCCTCCATTCTAATTACTCTACAGACGACGAACTCTTTCATGTTCACTTTCATACACCACAGTCACGTGGCACTATTGATATCATAGACCGTGTACTTTAATCGACGAACGGAATGTGCTGGAAAACTCAAAAGTCTATCAAATTGACGTGATCGACAGAGTAAGTAACAAATGAGGAGAAATATTCCCAGAGCGGCATATTTATGTGCGCAGGTTAAAACTGTGTCTATTTGGAAAGTATGCGTTCTACCATTACGCTTTGTTCTTATTTTATTACGTATTCAATCTTCGTAACTTGTTTCGTGGTCACAGTCTCAGTCTGAAGCAAGAATTCCTGCACTCAACTTAGTCATCTTACTGGCATCCGGCACCACCAGTCTTCAAAGATAATAGGGAAGATCATGAAAAGACTAGATCCGTTATTATTTTTTTCGCGTCTCGGACATACTGTAAACAAGGTAAAGAATATTATGTTAATAATTTAACAATAACAATCAGCAGTTCTGCATTCAGGCCGACTGGGTCGCTATAGCAAATGTCCAGCATTAGGCAAGGAATGACTTTATTGCTCATATGACGCCTTTCGGAATTTATCTAATATCAGATACCTACAAAAAATTTGATACAAAAATATTTTATGACATTGTAATTTATGGCTACGGTATTCCACTTTGATTGAGAAGCACGTAGCACAAACTGTAATACATCCAACCAGGAGCCATTTTTGCGTGTAGATATACGTTTGCAGTTGTACGTGAAACAAACAGTCGCAGACTAATGACAGAATTCTGCCGAGTGTGGGGCGCGAAAACGTTTTTGCCACCAAGTGGCATTACAAAAATTTACGGCGCTTGGGCGCAGTAACTACTGCACAGTTATTATACTGTGTGTCTGATTACTGTGAACCAGCTTATTATAAAATAGATGTTTTCTTTATACAAGTGGCACCGACTTTACAGTGATAGGAACTTAGACAAAATATTTGTTAAATTCATGAGTAGTACATGGCGCCACACATCGTCAAAACTAAAATCGCAACAACTGTGCTATATAACAAGCGACATAAACTTGAAATATACAATAGCAGTAAAAACATATGCCACAAATTTGAATGTAGCAAGTAAGACAGGGGAAGGAAAATACAATATTTTAGTTATGACAGCCCGTCTGTCAGACTTAAATCCAGTATCAGAAAATACCACATAAGCGTTCTGACATCAAATCGAAAGACAAATTTCTGCTAATGAGCACAAGCAGTTTCTTATTTAACTCTTTGCCATTTCTCGTGAGAGCGGTATAGGTGGTGCAGCTTGTATCCACCACGATCTGGCTCATGTATTCTAGTCTCGGTCTGCCTCTTGTATTTTTCCCTTCTACTCTGCCTTCAATGATATTTTTAATGATACCATCATGTCTCAGCAGATAGCCGACCTATGTTTCGCTTCTGTTTGCCTTACCTTCAGGAGCCAAAGCTTCTCTTCCTTCGTGGAGTACCTCTTTGTTTGTTATTTTGTCTACTCAGGAAATTTTGAACATTCTGCGATAGCACCAAGTCTCGAAGGCTGTTATATTATGTTTTTCTGCTGCGCCGAGTGTCCATGTTTCACTTCTGAACAGTAGCACAGTCCAAACAAATATCTTTTTCAGGCTTTCCCTGAGATGTTTGTCTGTGCTACTGGAAGTGACGAGTTTTCTTCTCTTTTTAAAAACATCTTTCTCGTGGTGTATTCTGCTTACAGTATCCTTTCTTGACCTTCCGTCTGAGGTAATTTTACTTCGTAGGTAGTCAAGGGATTCAACGGTCGCCAGTCGCTCATTGTTAAGTAAGCAACGGTGTTTTGTCTGCTTACCGATAAGAGTTCTGTGTTACCTTTATTAATTTTCATATTATAGACAGAGCTGAGGGTGGTTTCCATCTGCGCCAGTATCGCTACTTATTGTTTTGCGTCTTCACTTAACACTGCGATATCATCAGCAAATCTCAGCATGTCTATTTTCTTTCCATTAAGTTTAATTCCTCCTATGTCTCCTGGTTTCTGTCTAACTTAATCCATCCATTAAACAAGACAGAAGAGAGTGAGCAGCCCTGTCGTGCACCCTGACTAACACTAGCTTCTTCCTGACGTTCTCCTTATTACAATCACCTTTCCTCTATACAGTCTCTCCATTGCTCTTCTGTCCATATACTTTATGCCAGTCTTTATGAGCATCTTAAAATGCTGTCACCAATCTACCCTATCGAAAGCATTTTCTAAGTCGATGAGGGCAATATGTGTCTTGACCCTTCTTTAGTCTTTTCTCCAGAATTAACTGTAAGCTGAGTATTGCTTATCGTGTGTCCAGATCTTTTGTAAAGCCAAACTGGTCGCCTGTTATCGTTGACGACAGAGGTCAAGACCTTCGACGCGTTTGTTACCAAACTGAGTGTCCTATATTGTTCACATGTGTTTGCAGATACTTTCTTTGGTATTGGCAGTGTGATACATTTTTCCAAATGTGTTGAGAGCTCCATGGTTTCACATATAACTTGTGTGAGATGGAATAGTTCTTCACGTACCTGTTCTCCAGCTTCCTGATCTCTGCTGGTATATGATCAACTCCAGTGACAATACCAGGCTGCCTGACTGCAAGGATGAGTTCATTAAGCAAGATATAATCCCCCTCTTCTTTCGGATCGTTTTCCTCAGCCTTCTCCGGTTCCAGGTTTTCGTAATTTCCGTCATACAGTTTTTCAAGGTGTTGTTTCCACTTTTCTACTATGTCTTCTTGCTCATACTATTTCATCTTCATCTTGGAAGCCACTGAATTTTACTTGTTTCCAAAGAATTATACAATTATATGCAGGTTTCGGCTTTCCTACCTTGACCATTTCATTCATTCTTTGCATTTGTCCTCCAAATATTGCTGTTTAGCCTTTTCTGACTCATGGTTGATTTCATTCCTCCGTGCTTTATATTGCCTTTGTCCTTCCCAGTGTTGTCTTGTTTCAGGTTAGTCTTAAATTTATTTTTGTTATTATTATTTCTGTAATACATTCTTTTTAATGCTTTATCTTTTGTCTCCTACTGCTTCGTTTGCTGCTTTTCATAGGACACCTATCTTTGTTCAATATTTCTGATGTAGCCATTTTTGCTTGTTCCTCGTATGATGACCTAACCATATCATCCTTTATTCAGACCCCTTTTCTCACAAGCTCTTTTCTTAAGGTTTTTGAATTTCAGATCATATAACAATTTCCCCTACTACAAGTTTCCTTCTTAAGCATTTGAATATTCAGTCTTATGACTCCAAAGTCTCTTCAACTGGAACGTTTGTATACAGACTGGTTCTGTTCAGGGACGCCATTTACTGTCTTATGTGGAACCGTGGTTTGTCTTAACATCTCCATCTCGTAACTATTTGTGACGGATCACGATTGCTCAGAGGTAAATAAATGTAAATGTCGTGTGACTAGGGCCTCCCATCGGGTAGACCATTAGCCGGGTGCAAGTCTTTCGATTTGACGCCACTTCGGCGACTTGCGCGTCGAGGGGGATGAAATGATGATGAATAGGACAACACAACACCCAGTCCCTGCGCGGAGAAAATCTCCGACCCAACCGGGAATCGAACCCGGGTCCTTCGGATTGACATTCAGTCACGATGACCACTCAGCTACCGGGGGCGGTCTACTCAAAGGTGAATGCAGCTTTTTGCTCGGCATGGCAAAAATTGCTATGTTTATAATCAGGATCTTGGCATCAATCCACAACTGGACGTTTTGGTAAATCATTGTTGTATTGCTTTACTTTTGACCGAAGAACTGGTAGTTTAGGATGCATGGGGATTTGTCTGCGTTTAGTATTTTCGAAGGTAATAAGAAAGATGGGACCTTCCACACATTTATTAAACTCAGTAACAAATTTAGGAAGAGGATTTCTTAAGCTTCCACTACGTCATTAGAATGAAAGAAATCGAGTGTCTTACACACAATCGGCACCCGATATAAGCTTTTTGCAATGACTACCTTACTCTCAAACAATTTTGAGCTCAAAGTTTTTACAATGCCGGAGAGAGAAAATGAGGTCCAGCCTGTTACATCAGATTTACAGCGTTTTTCGAGTAGCCTGGCCACGCTGTGGGACTTTCACCATCTTGCTTACGTCTTTTACTTCAGCCGCAGTACTTTTAATGGTACTGGTATCTACTTTTGTGGGAAGATGGAAATTTTTGCATTCTTGAACAGTTTTCATCATGAGGAGGATTCGTGGCGGTATGATTAACTACACTATTTGCAGAAGAGTGTTTGCTGGCCCACAAGTGTCCACAGTTTGCTGTCATGCCTTTTGGCGATAACATTTTCTTCAACGAAACGACAGTCGCTAACCAAATCACATAGATCATGAAACAAAAAACCAGGAAGAATGTGTGATAAGTAATTAGACTAGTCAGTACCTGCAAACTTAGTCAGGTGTTTGGATCTGTACGCTATGCGCATTTTACTTTTTATGAACAGACGTTCACATTTTATCTTGACACTAAGTGCTCTTAATGCCACAGAATTAAGTTCTAGCTTTGCATATTTTGGAATGACAACACTCTTTAAATAGTTTATATTTAAATTAATTAGTATTAGATGGACAACCTCTTTTCTTGTAAAGTATACAATAGTAAGTTAACCTTTTAACGAGACACTCAACTAATTAAAGATCTGTAGAAGTTATTATCCTATAGTTGACCAAAATCTTAATTATTATCACAGTGCGCTAGACCGATATCCCAAAATCACCTCTCATGATAGAGTACAAACTATGGAATAAGTATTTGTGAACTACACGTTATCGATTTTTTCAAAGTGTACACTATCGTAATGCACGAAGTTGGAGGTGCAAAAGGGGAAGAACGGCTTTAGAAAGAATTCCAAAATGCGGGAGTGTACACAGTCTTGCCGTACATTCCTCCTTGCTTGCACATCAACACAAATTTCCGTTTTACTTGATTCAGGAACATGAGAAAAATGTGTGTTTTTAGCTCCACGTATGTCAGTGTGCACGAATTCTTTTTCCGAATTGATGATTCACCCTTAGTTTTCCCAGTAAATTTAAAGTACGTGCACTTCTGGCTGAAGAGCCATTTTACCTGCAACCAGCTAGCCAACGTGGGAACTGATATCAAAATTAAGAACAAAACTTAGAAATCAGTTTCCGACTCGCTTTGCCAGGATTATCAAGTAAACTAACTGAAGAATAAATAATGACGTTCCAGTTGCACACCCGAAAATTGATAACAAGTTATTTCTTCGGTAAAAACCACAAGAATCACAATCAATGGCACATTTGTTAAACATTTACTTTCAGTGCGACCATGGTTCATTTCGGTGAATACATCTACATCTCGTGTGTATGTGCACATGTGAATTGTTTGAGAGGAAAATCTTTGCCGTACAAGTAGATGAGTTATTTGTGTTCTGCAGTGATCTTAATTCTATATATGACTTCTAGTATTAACATTGGTGGGGTTCTAAACCCCATTCAATAGTACTAATTTACATTTACCTTATTGACGAAAGTCGACACTCTTGAGCAAATAGTGAATTTTATGCCGGATATAAGAAACATGACAACAATGCCGTTGTAACGAGAGTAAATCGTACCATCTAACACAAAAGTTTTCTACTAAGTGAATAAGAGACAAAACAGATCCTCCGTGGTACACAAAATCGGTCAGGACAGTGTTGTGGAAGCAACGACGACAGCATTCCAGTGTAAAAAGAACACAAAATATCTAAAACTGGTCACTGTTTGCAATATTCTTTGTATGACGTGGCACAACTTGCACTAGAGCGTGCAGTGAATACACAGAACTGCCAAATTTGGAGTACCGCTAAACCGCGTGTTGTGCACGAAGAGTCATTATACTGGCCATATATGAGTGTGTGGGGTGGATTGACAAGCATCTTTATTCTAGGTGCGCTCTTCTTTGAAGAAGGTACACCCAGAGGACGTGTTAGGTTTGTCTGCACGTTATCGAGACCTCCTTGTCAGGCCTGTGATTCCTGCTTTGGAAGGCATCAAGTGTGTCGACACCAATGTTTTCGTGCAAGATGGTTAATAATAGAATCAACACTATGACTTTCTCACCTATTTGACCTTTTCAGCCCATTACATTCACAGGGCCAGATTTGCACCTGGAGGCCAAAATTGGAACAAATTCCTTTTCTAGCGAAAATCAGTTCTGCATTAACGCATTAACATATTTGTCTAGTTTCCCTGCAATAAGATAATTACAGGCCACAGTGTATCTCCATGAGTAGCTGTAATTTAATTACAATCATCGGGTACTTTCGAAAATCCCTCTCCAGGAAATACGGCCTTGTCTGTAAAAACACGAAAGCAGGAAAATTGTGGTTTTCTGGACACTGCTGTGCGAACCAGTTCGCAAAACCTTATGCGTCATTGGAAGTCTGGTGGCTGCAATGACTTTCTTGTTACAATTCTGTAAAGTGTTATTTATCTTTTGTTCTGAACTCGTGGAACCATCCGACTACCGTCATAAACTGCTTGTATCACTTTCTCTTCCGTCAGCTTCCAATTCAACAAGAAAGCACAAGATGGCTGCTGTTGCTGGGGGAACTTCTCGGCATAAATTCGTTGTGTCGCTGTTCCATTGCATTAAGTGAATTCGTAGACACAGCGTGTGCAGGTCCACTCTTCATCAATACAACTATCCATTCTGCAGTGTTAATGTACAAATCAAACTGCTGCGAAACAAGCTCGAGGCAAAACCGAGCAGTACTCACTGCAAGGTTGAGGGCGAAGAGTGTCAAAAGCAAGAACCGCGAGTGAATCGAACAAGTTTGTTTCCAAACAACTCACTCATCTTGCTATGGTACTTTCGCGTTCTCGTCGATACGGTACCAGAACGTTTAAGTTCTACCACTGTAAAGACGGAAGATCCGCGATTCGGAGTGTCAGAACTGTTTGGTAATTAGCGGCAGGAACACCACCACAAAATCACGCAGCACTAACACTCCAGACCATCGACTCTCGGAGAGATTTTAACCGTGTTCAAAGCAGTGGTGAAGTATCGAGCTATTTTTCTCCTAATCATACAGTTTGGGGGAAAAGCAGTGAGAATAATTACTTTTGGGAACCTTTTATCAGTCGAAGCCTGTTATAACAATAAACTGTTTCGCTTAATAAAACGGCCGCCAGCCCAAATCGGGCACAGTGTCTGCACAAAAAGATTAAGTCAATTTTCGATACTGAATAAATAACTACTTCCATTTACTACGGTCACTTGGCAGTAAGTACTATTAATCCCTCTTTCTGTTACTTATGGAATTTATCGCTATACTTCAGTAATCATTTAAAGAAGACATACATATGTTTCAACAAGGATACAAAAAAATATTAAACTTATAGCTCTCATTCACATGGCCAAAAGTATTATTTAACACGACTAAATTTCATTTCTTTAGGACTGTTATTTGTTAACGTTTTACTAACACTAATATTTGTCTGGCTTTCTTTGACATGGAGAAGCAACACGAACAATTACTGTTAAGATTGTTGCAGTTAAACAATTATGTTACTTCACTTTCACATATACTATTGAAAACTTATCCTCATGGCCACGCGAAGCGGTTGCCCTTAAAGTGATATGTGCAAACTTTAGTATTTAATAATGATTTTCAGAATTTACTACCAAAACAGTACTCTTGCCAGTAATTTACTATTATTCGAGCTTCAATAAACATCAGGATACTCGGAATAAATTCGTTTAGGTGAGGACCCTACTGAGGTAAATGACATAGGAAAATCACGGTTAAACACAAAGGTACATTTAACACTTGTATTCCACTGATTGAAGATGGATGGTTCATACTGTGATACACTTCTAAATAAAGTACTTTGCCTGTTACTGATGTCGAAGGTGGCGTGAGGCGGTGCTGCGTAGTAACACTGCGCAGGTACGGCTCTTGATGTACATAGCTCTGTCTTCCTCTTGGTGGCGACGATGAAATTACAGATTTCTGAGCTATTAATTTATTGCCGTACTGCGCTAATCATGTAGAACACTACCGAGGTCAAAACCCCAGTCTTGTAGGTAAATTCGGGGCATCTAGTGCTTGACCAACGTAATCCGTGTTCACCACCCCGGTAGGTGAGTGGTCAGCGTGACAGACTGTCAATCCTAAGTGCCCGGTTTCGATTCCCGGCTAGGTCGGAAATTTTCTCCGCTCAGGGACTGGGTGTTGTGTTGTCTTAAACATAATCATTTCATCCCCATCGACGCGCAGGTCGCCGAAGCGGCGTCAAATCGAAAGACCTGCATCAGGCGAACGGTCTACCCGACGGGAGACCCTATTCTACCACAGAACGGAGTTCCGTTCTACCTATGATCCCTACACCTCTTCAATTTACACTTCTGCTTACAAAAACCCTAAGTATGAACCATCTACAATTGCATGACAGCACACAAATACAAAATTGACATAATTAATTACAGTTGTTCTTGAAATATTACATAATTATTTACAAAATATGTTTTAATACATTTATTCCACCTACATCAAAGAGATTATTTTAAATATATACACTACACTTGACCAAAGCTTACTCTCGTTATAGTATTTTCTTAATTTTTCAAAATTATTGTGGAACAAAAAAAATTTAAAATATATAGATTAATGACAGTATTATATTTAGAATAGCATTACAGTCTCTTACTGTACTGTTGTACAGATATGTTCACTGTAATAGAAGTACAAAGAGGATAATGAGTGAAACGAAATATAATTGCTCTGGAATGCGTCACGTAGACCACGTTTTCCTAATACAACAGTAAGCAGAAATCATCCCTTAGGAACCCTTTGAAATTTTATAGGTGAAATTCGAGTTCACCGCTTCGAGCGATCGCGGATTCTCCCTTCACCTGCGGGAGGACTCACGGCTTTTGAAGACTCGTATGCCACTTAGATACCAGTTGGTTCACCGAACTTACTAGACACATTCTACAGCTACCATCTACATCCATACTCCGCAAGCCACCTGACGGTGTGTCGCAGAGGGTACATTGAGTACCTCAATCGGTTCTCCTTTCTATTCCAGTCTCGTATTGTTCGTGGAAAAAAGGATTGTCGGTATGCCTCTGTGTGGGCTCTAATCTCTGTGATTTTATCCTCATGGTCTCTTAGCGAGATGTACGTAGGAGGGAGCAATTACTGCTTGACTCCTCGGTGAAGGCATGTTCTCAAAACTTCAACAAAAGCCCGTACCGAGCTACTGAGCGTCTCTCCTGCAGAGTCTTCCACTGGAATTTATCTGTCATCTCCGTAACGCTTTGGCAATTACTAAATCATCCTGTAACGAAGCGCGCTGCTCTCCGTTGGATCTTCTCTACCTCCTCTATCAAACCCACCTGGTACGGATCCCACACTGGTGAGCAATATTCAAGCAGTGAGCGAAAAAGTTTACTGTAACCTACTTCGTTTGTTTCCGGATTGCATTTCCTTAGGATTCTTCCAATGAATCTCAGTCTGGCATCTGCTTTACCGACGATCAAATTTATACGGTCATTCCATTTTAAATCGCTCCTAATGCCTACACCCTGATAATTTATGGAATTAACTGCTTCCAGTTGCTGACCTGCTATATTATAGCAAAATGATAAAGGATCTTTCTTTCTATGTATTCGCAGCACATTACGCTTGTCTACATTGAGATTCAATTGCCATTCCCTGCACCATGCGTCAACTCGTTGCAGATTCTCCTGCATTTCAGTACAATTTTCTATTGTTACAACCTGTCGATATACTACAGCATCATCCACAAAAAGCCTCAGTGAACTTCCCATGTTATCCACAAGGTCATTTATGTATATCGTGAATAGCAACGGGCCTACAACACTCCCCTGCGGCACACCTGAAATCACTCTTACTTCGGAAGACTTCTCTCCATTGAGAATGACATGTTTCGTTCTGTTATCTAGGAACTCTTCAATCCAATCACACAACTGGTCTGATAGTCCATATGTTCTTACTTTGTTCATTAAGCGGCTGTGGGGAACTGTATCGAACGCCTTGCGGAAGTCAAGGAACACGGCATCTACCTGGGAACCCGTGTCTATGGCCCTCTGAGTCTCGTAGACGAATAGCGCGAGCTGGGTTTCACACAATCGTCTTTTTCGAAACCGATGCTGATTCCCACAGAGTAGATTTCTAGTCTCCAGAAAAGTCATTATACTCGAATGTAATACGTGTTCCAAAATTCTACAACTGATCGACGTTAGAGATGTAGGTCTATAGTTCTGCACATCTGTTCGACGTCCCGTCTCGAAAACGGGGATGACCTGTGCTCTTTTGCAATCCTTTGGAACGCTACGCTCTTCTAGAGACCTACGGTACACCGCTGCAAGAAGGGGGGCAAGTTCCTTCGCGTACTCTGTGTAGAATCGAACCGGTATCCCATCAGGTGCAGCGGCCTTTCCTCTTTTGAGCGACTTTAATTGTTTCTCTATACCTCTGTCGTCTATTTCGGTATCTACCATTTTGTCATCTGTGCGACAATCTAGAGAAGGAACTACAGTGCAGTCTTCCAATGTGAAACAGCTTTGGAAAAAGACGTTTAGTATTTCGGCCATCCTGTTAACGCTACAGTGTTCATTATTATGGAGCATACCATGGAGCTGTAGGTCACAATAAAATGTTAGCCAGCTATGAGCTAACAGAGTCCTGCTTCGCCTCTCGCTGCGCCCTCTCCAGCTTTAATGATACTCATAGACTTCCCACTGCCGACAAATTTCAGTCGCAGCGGCACGTGGCAGATTTAGAGACGGCTGTAGTAAAATTCGTTTCACGAAGTAGTCCAGTCAATCGCCATTCTTCTTCGCAGCCAGTGGCGTGCGCGCCGTATAAATCAGCTTTCCAGTGCTGTCTGTACAAAGGTCTGAGAGGAGAGCGAGGACAGCGGGGTCCTTTTCACTCGCCGTCGCTCTCACCAGAAGGGCCCCACCGGCCCACGCGCCGCTCGGACCGCTTTCCAATTAATCTCACGGCGCCTCGAGAGCTGTGCAGTCAACAAAGCCGGCGCCCGAAACATAAAATTCTGTTTGAGCTCTGAGGGGCGGCGCCTCCGCAGAGATCTCGGCGGACCCTGAGCCTCGCGCCCTCCCACCACCGCCCCCCTCCCCCCCCCCCCTCTCTTCCTTCCAGGCCCTCCATCTCGGCCCGCTCTTGGCCGCCGATAAGATTAAAGAGCTCGTTACCGAATGCAGCAGCGCCGAAAATTGTTTGTTCCACTTGAGCCGGGCCGGCCGGCCGGCGCGGACGCTAGCTATAAGGAAAGCACTTGACGGACGGCGGTGCCGCACCCGGCCGGGCGGTACACCGTCTGTACAGAATGCCCTTTTCCAGATACCAGCGACTCTGGTAACTTTTCCTCTCCGACCTTCACCTTCTCCCTTGACCCACGAGCAACGGCTTTCTAATTTGACTTTCCCTCTTGCGTTCGTTTAAGATTCGTTGTCTCCGCTCAGTCGTAAAAACTGTGCGTCTCCTACCGTAATAAGGAACACTCTGAGTTGCTAAACGAAATTAAGAGTCATTATACGGGAGACCCTCACAGTTGAAAGCATCTTCCATTGCTGAAATAATTATAATACTTTCTTCAACTTCTCATCGCAGTTTGGGATAATTTGTTTCTAGTTATTTCATGATATTCTTACCTACTTTTGAAAGGGTATGCCGGCCGGAGTGGCCGTGCGGTTCTAGGCACTACAGTCTGGAGCCGAGCGACCGCTACGGTCGCAGGTTCGAATCCTGCCTCGGGCATGGATGTGTGTGATGTCCTTAGGTTAGTTAGGTTTCATCAGTTCTAAGTTCTAGGCGACTGATGACCTCAGAAGTTAAGTCGCATAGTGTTCAGAGCCATTTGAACCAATTTGAAAGGGAATTGTTATCAGATCCCTGACTAAGGGCTGTGTAACTGTAGGAATAATTGCTAAAGAGTACAATTGCGACGACAAAACAAGTTATAAAAATGAAAAATAACACACGCACCACAAAGTAATTAACCGAATGAGACGGAAATTGGTAGATACTTCGTACATGTACTGGTAGACAAATTATTACAATTTAAGATAAATTGGATTATTTATTCAATAGACCAACAATAACGCGTTGTTCCATCTCTTTCCTTTATGCAACCAGTTAAAATATATTGACAGAGTTGTTGGATGTGCTCGAGAGGGATATCATGCCACATTCTGTCCAATGCCAAATTCCGTCCAGCTGCCACGTTAGATCGTCAAACTCCCGAACTGATTCGACGGCCCTGCCCGTAATGATCCAAACGTTCGCAAGTGCGGAACACCCGGCAACCTTGTTGACCACTGAAGGTTTTGGGAAGTGCGGAGACCAGCAGTAGAAACTCTTCCCATGAGCGCGCAGCCATTATCTCACTAAAATGTAAGTTGAGCATTGCTTTCCAGAAACATGGCTCTGAGCACTATGGGACTTAACATCTGACATCATCATTCCCCTAGAACTTAGACCTACTTAAACCTAACTAACCTAAGGACATCACACACATCCATGCCCGAGGCAGCATGGCTTTCCAGGAAGGGAAAAGAAAAGAAAAAAATTAAAAAAAGAAGTGTAGAATTTCATCAACATACCGCTGCGCTGTAAGGCTGCAGAAGTTTACAACCAAAGCAGTCTTCCTATGAAAAGACATGGCACCCCAGACCTTCACTCCTGATTGTCGGGAAACTGACTCAAATATCGATACTAATTACTTAATTATTCACAAAGGTCGGTCCTAATTACACAACTATAAGCATAGCGCTGCACAAGGATGGGTTAAAATCGCAATGAAGCTCAAAAGCTAGCGATACCATACAAATGGTGTTCCCTGCTGGAAAAAATTTCACACTACCACTCGAAACTGACGCAAATATCAATCCTAATTACATAATTAAGCAAAAAAATCGGTTCTAACTACAATGTTACACAAGTACGGCTTATAATCGGAATACAGCTCAAAAACTGACGATACCATACAACTGGTATTATCCTGCTGGGAAAAAATTTCGCAATTCCACTCGAAACTAACCTAAACATCGATCCTAATTACGTATTACATAATTAATCACTCAACAATATGCATAGTACACAAGTATGGGAAAAGAGCGCAATATGCTGCAAAAACTGACGATACAATACAACTGCTGTTATGCTCCTGGGAAAAATTTCCTAACACCACTAGGCACCACCGACAGAAACACTCAAACTCTACCCTACACCTACAAGCTAGGGGGGAAAAGACTGAGGAGTAAAGGTACTATCCTTATTCTTTTCGGTGGGAAATAAGCTGAGGAGATGCTGGTGTTAGATAGAGAGGAGTTAAAAAAATTGTGTATTACCTGCAAGCGTACAGGATCTATCGCTGTTTGACGTCAGAGTTCACTACGCATGTCTACTCAAAATCACGCTACAGTCCGGCTAACCGAAGCCAATACATGCTATCACAGCTGATGGAAACAAAATGCTTCACAATTCTAATTACACTTCGAAATTGTCGTGAAAAAATCAGCACTTGTATTGACTGGGACTTCACGCAGCACATGTACTGTGGAAAATCGTCACCCTAAAAGACAACAGTAGAACGTGCGCCCTCCTCCATGTACAGTCACAAACTGACTAAGATCCACCTACAGGATGGAAGGGTATAGGGAGGGAGCTACTCCATCAACAGTCTCGCGACAATTTCTGGCCGCCATCCACCTTGAAGTGGTGGTCCATCGCCAACACAAAAGCGGGCATAGATAACTCAACAATTAGAGATAAAAGAACGGCTTCCCCAAATGAATCTTGTTCGTCTAAAGTATAGTGACGCAGCCGCCCCTAATGGTTAGGAGAAGCCGCTGTGGTGATGAGCTCTCACAGACTAGACAGGTCCCCAACGCCACCAGAAGACAACTCATTCTGAGATGGATAACACTTTTGTTTAACGTCACATAGGACGCTCCATCTGAGGCCAGCCTCGTAGAGAAGTCGCCTGCAGCTCTGTACTGGATTATTCAACATCAACTTGACTCCTGTAAGAAAGAAAGTATAAAGAAGAGGAAAAAAATATTCACAATGATAATAAATGTCCTCGTTCCACGAAAATAGACGAAGTCCCATTTCCATTTATTTTTATGAGCAAAATCGGTATGGTTTTTTTACGTTCGACTGAATAAACTTATCCCGTCTGAGAAGATCATTACATGAAAATTCAAAGAAAATAGAGGAAACTGATATTTCCACTTGCCAATACCGACGTCAGAGATATAAATGATTCCAAATCATCCTTATAATTTACAAATCAAACTAAGGTGATTCTCATGTCGAGAGGATCATCAAACGTGTCCTCCACCCGTCTTTCATTTGCTAGATGCACTCAACACTCACCACAATCGATATTCTCTCAACGAAGGAAAGACGGGTAATGTGAAGAAGCTGACAGCCAGGAAATTTACATCGGAGGATATAATGGTCCAACGCAAACACAAGTCCATATTGAATCTTTTCAAATTTCTACGCGATCACGAAAGTTGTCCAACTCATACTAAGTATTAGTCGGCTATTCGGCCGTTTAAAGAGCGAAATGGTTAAGTCAACTACATTCATGCACTGCAACAGGCCTCACCATTCCGACAGCTCCTGCCATTACTGGGAAACGTGAATCATTCCCACCAGAGGCCACTACCTCCGCCGTGCCAAGCACACATGGACAGAATCATCCTACAAAATAGGTCACACATATATTTTATCGCTATACTTACTATTAAATGAAAGGATTGCAGTTTCAGTTGATCGACATTCGACAATCAGCGAAGCATCGGAAAGGCACCCTGCTGACGGCTGTGGCTCTGGAAATACAAATATGTGTACCATTCTTATGACTAGACATACTCTTCCCTTTCTTATCACGGTATTCCACGTCAAATCCATACTTTCCTTACGACTGGACATGGTCATTTCCTTTGCACATGTCGGAACACAACACATAATTTATTAGCCTGTTGCTCAAGGCGAACGTATTAGTCTACTACTAAGCATAAAACTTCGTCAATAGCCGATTTCTGGTGATACAAAATAATACTGACCAAAAATCAGCGATGGATGGACATGTGAGTGATACCACTGTGTCCTAGAAAGAGAGACATAATCGTCATACGAACAGCCAGATGTTAAAATAAACAACCATATTACTATCACAAGCGGCCTTGGTTCTACAGGCACATACAAGTACCCATGTTAAAAGCTATACTCGCTTTACAAATCTACATATGGGATTTTCCAGACAAATACCGTGACACTGAATATAGACGGTGATCGCCACAGTGTATAGTATCAGACCAACAGTGTGGTTACACATCGCCGATGGTGCAACCTCGTAATAAAATTACCGAATTTTGAAAGTGATTCGGCAGAGGAGCGTGGTATGAAACCAGTATTTGCAGCTCCCTCATGCCACCACCGCTAGATATTTCTCCAGTATTTGTAACGCTTTCTGTCTCGATGCCATGTCAGAGGTTCAGTGATATATCGATTTCGTTATAGGCGACGGTAGATCTAGAAGGATCACAAACAGCAGTAGATGATGTGCTGATTGAGGTCGTAAGAAACGTACACTAACGTTTCTGATCTCTAGGGCTAAACTATCCGCTAAAAATGCTGTCTGTGGTTTGGAATCAAGTCTCCCCATTCAAGCACATACCTGCGTTGCATCCTATGGAGAAGTCCTTTAATGATTACAGCCACTAGTGAATCATACTTCTGGCACACTCATATCTCGAAACTAGTCACCTTTCTCGAACCTATCTGCCACAGTAAAATTCCAACGTCGTTTTTTGTAGTCCCTATCCATCTTGCAACTGCAGCCTTTTTGCTGCTTTACGGATGGGATCGTTCCAATTTAAGTCGGAACTGAGTCGAAGTCGGAGATACTATATCTACCGTCCTCTGCAACCCTTGTAGAAACAGACTAAGCTGCGTTGCTGCGACTGGACTGTGTTTTGACAGTTTGATGGAAACAGGAACTGGGAGAAGGACGAGGATTTTTGCTACTGCAGTGGTGCGACCCCAAACTATATACAAGTACTACAGATCAGTGTCCCTCAGGGCCCATTCACATCTATCACCCCAACATGCTACCTTCGTTATTCTTTACCATCCTACAGAGAAATATCACGAACTATAAAAGCTCCACTAACCTCATCCGATAGAGAACTCGATAAGATTTTTACTGCATCTCTCTTCTCCCATATATCGAAAACAAATGCTGCATGCATGCTGGTATTGAGCACATGTGACAATCCTATTAAATATGCAGGTATTGATCAACTCCACAGACTAGTTTAGTTTCATCATCTGTACTGTAGGAGGATGATCGTATCCAATGGACTATACTGTAAGTCACAAGAGATTCTCCCTGTGACCCTCTCTTGTTGTTTGAAGCATTGTTTTTTTTCTGCTGTAACGCGCTTTGTACACTGCCAGGGTAACACCAGGTGTATGGTATCGTTAGCTTTTGAACTGTATTGCGAATTTAACCCTTCCTTGTGCAGCGCAGTGCTTATTGTTGGGTAATTAGGACTGATCTTTGTGATTAATAACATAATTAGGATCGATATTTGAGTCAGTTTCCCGACCAAAATAAATAAAGTATATTAAACTATCCTTCCTCTCCCGCAACTGGACAGTTTTCATGTGTTAGGGGGTGCACTTAAGCTTTCCATCCAGTAGAATCAGGAATCGAGTCGGTGATAATTTTCGTTTTTGTACACTGCATTATTTTCGAGTGTTTAAGCGTTGTGAGCCAGTTTGTTTAGCGTTACACATGCATTATTTCGGTGATCTATGAGTATTTTGAATGTCTGTATGCTGTGTACTAGATTATTTCGGTAATCTACGAGTTGTTTGCGTCTCTATACTTCTGTGTACTGCATTATTTACGATGTGTTTCCAGGTCTGAAAACGTATATTCTGGCGCCAAGCACGTCAGGGTTAGTGTTTTATATCAACGTAATAAATAAAATAGGTGAAATCCGTTCCTAAAGAAATTGTTCGAAAAAATAAATAAAGTATACTCCTTCCTCTCTCCAGCAGCCCAGAACAGGCTGATCCGCCAATTATCCCCTCCAGACCACCAGGCGGGATGAGGAGGCTGGAGCACATGTGCAACTGAGAAAAGCATGTGACGTCATCATGATGCTGGGCTCCTATGGATTGAACTGCACAATCACATGACCTATTGTGGTGCCCTCTAGTGGTGTACTCGCCAACTAGCTCAGTTCGTTGGTCTGTTGGATTGGAGGCAGTTGTCTCTTGTGTAGTGGGAGCTTATATATAGGTTTTAGAAATGACAGACTGTTCCAGCAGAGACAGGTGTTTCCATGCATTGTGTAATGCATCTTTAATGCATCTCAAAGCAAAGTATTTATTTGCAGGACCGTATTCATCCTTTCATATTTTCAAGCATTAATGCTCGCTTCCATTGTTCATGTAGGAGGCTATGGGTGTACTCCTCGGCTGAATGAATGCATGTAATACAGTCATTAAAACTCCCCCTGCCTGGTACCAAAATTTCCTCATGCTCCTTCCACACCAACAACTGAACAAGCAGTGATATCTCAGCCTCTTATGGTAGTAACACCACACTATGCCACTAATGCTGTGGGTAGATAATAAATTGAAACAAATTTCAAGAAATCTAAGCAGACTTCTACAAATTTATTCAAATTTATACAAATTTAAACAAACGATATTCGAACTGAATGACATAATGATCATCCTCTAGGGGGCAACACCATACTAAGTCCCCTCAGCTGTTTGAGTAAACTCTTAGAGCAAAATTCCCTCCAAAATTCTAAATTCCTGCTCATTTTCCAAGAGGATGACGCATCATCATTCAAAAAGTGTGAAAAGGGGGGGGGGGCAGGGGACACGTTTGAAGCACATAATTCAATTTCCCAGCCTAAATTCAAACTTCCCGCCAGGGGGGCGTGGCAGGGGCGTGGCACTTTCCTGCCAAAAGCCGCTATGTTCGATAACGACATCAGCTGAGGTCGCTGCCGTCATCTTGGATAACGGTGTTCGCGCTGTCAGCTGACCTCACGGCCACTGTCTTTCATAACAGTACTTGCGTCATCAGCTGACGTCACGGCCGCCGTGTTGAATGACGTCAGTGGGGTGGCACTAGCCTAATTACACTACTCAGGACGCCTCCAGAAACTTCTTTGGCTTGATGACTCCCACTTCAAATTGAGCCCTCATCTTTGGCTTGGAATCTCATTATTGATGACTCTCACTTCGAATTGAGCTCTGACGAGCATCAAAGAAGTGTCTGGAGATGCCTCAGACAGAGGTTTGATTCGGACCTGACTGTCGCCTGCCTTACGATCTGACAACCAGGAGTGATGGTCTTGGGTGAAACTTATTTTCATAGCTAGACCCCGCTGCATCCCTTTACAGTGCAGCGGTTCGTCGACGACGTCCGCCATTGCTGGGCTTCATGGCAAGCCTATATTTCAGCCCCCACCCCCCACATATATACGAGGAGAGTTTCTACTGTTTATCTTCGTGCTTGCCAAACAGAGTATCTTTGCCAGTAAGTTCACTGAATCTCTCACCAACTGGGAAAGTTTGTATCATTATAGGTAAGGCCTCAACCCACAACGGGGTTTTGACGATATGAGGCGACAATTGGGCAGAATTTGGCACGATATCCCACAGGAGGGCATTGACAATCAGTCAATGCCAAGCCATATAACTGCTTGCATAAAGACCAGAGGTGGATCATCACATATTGATTTATTGTTCGTGAAGCTGTTTCTCTTGAATAAATCGTCCATATATCTAAAATTATAACCATTTGTTTTTCCATAGAAGTACATTACATCTATCGACTTCCATCCCATTAGGATAATTCCGTTGTGGTGCATCACTTTTCTTTCTCCTTTTTTTTTTCTTTAAGTTTAAAAGAGAAACAACGTGTAGCAATACAACATCAACTTTCGACGCAAACAAATTCTTGACTTGTGTATAGTAGCATAGCGTCCTGGAAATATTTTCAAATGGTTGAAATGGCTCTGAGCACTATGGGACTTACCTACTGAGGTCATCAGTCCCCTAGAACGTAGAACTACTTAAACCTAACTAACCTAAGGACATCACACACATCCATGCCCGAGGCAGGATTCGAACCTGCGACCGTAGCGGTCACGCGGTTCCAAACTGAAGCGCTTAGAACCGCACGGCCACAGCGGCCGGCTGGAAATATTTTACCTCATTAATGATTCACTGTGCAGATTACGTAAATTTGGTCAGTTTTTGACGTTTACGGGGCTTACTGTTCGACGGTTAAAACACACAGAGTTGATGATGTTGACACTGTCACGTAATCAAGCTGTATTAAAATTAACATAAAGGACTTTACATCTTCCCTTAGTGTTAACAAGACTTGGCCAGGTCTCTGACTGTAACAGACTACCTGTAAACGCGAGGGTTGTCGTTGGAAATGTGCAATTTCGTCACATTCCCCGATTGTTCTTCTCTAACCACTCGCCTTCCTTCTTCTAAAGATTCCCCCTTTCTGCAGCTGTAATGCATGGTCGTGGCCTCGAATAGAAGTAGCACTTTAATTGTGATAATCGAAAAAAATCGTTAACTGCTTTGTTAAAGAGCACACAGCTGTTCTTTTTCAAGGGATGCATTTTATTAACTCCTGTTTTTTTCGGGTAACAGCACCGATAACACTATAGTCAGTGAGTTACGCAACGTTTTGTTTACTCTTAAAATTCTGAAAACGCGCTCAGATGAAATCTTTGATTAGTATGCGACAGCACCAATCACCGGCCACCGAACAGGTCTTTTTAATGCAATGACTCACACGGTTTTAGCTAACAGGTGGCAAGTGCCACCACCAGTAGCATCGTCTATCGTGGGCCCCGGTCCCTGACCTCTGAGTTTCTGTCGACAAAAGAAAGCTTCTGGCTCGAGCGTTCTAGACAACCACGACAAAGAGGATTTCCTGCAATCGCATACGAGAAGCCTTGCTGAATCAGTAGCAAACGAGATCTTGGTTCCCAGGTGGTCGACGCCACATCATGTCTTCAAAGTGCCACGGTATAACCTCCAAACGTTGTCCTGCCCAAGGTCTGTGACCTATGCCACACCTGACCATATAAAAAACATTCAGTGCACAATGCACATGCATTTTGCACAAGAGACTCGCAAGCTATTTCAGACACAGTACTTTCCACTCATCACAACATTGCAACCATTTAAGGTTTCCAGGATACTGAGCCATTGTCAAATGGGTTTTATTGGTAAAACTGCAGATTCGTCCCAGTCTGCAGTTTACAAGGTGGCAGGTTGGTCACAAGTTTGATACATTGCACATAGAAACCGTACCGTACAGTCTCCTCCTCTCGTAATCACACCACACAAGAAAATTTGTGTAAAGGACAAAAATAAAAATATCACCACCGTGAGATATGACACTTCTACGTTTAACAGCGTTTGTAGCCTTGATAATGCCCACATTTCGGGAGGGAAGAAAGTCTACAAATTTCTTCACGAATTTCACATTCAGTTGGAGCCACTCATTGGAGAATATATCCTACATTGCGGGGCTGCTGATCACTCTGTTTCATCCAGGGTTACAAACAGTACAGACAGTTTCTACAGGATTAAGATCGGATAGTTTAGCGGGCCACTCGGGGTGCGATAGGGTGCCTCAGTGTCCGATAGATCGAGAACTTATCCATATAGCGCTGTGAATCAGGTTTTGTAGTCTTGGAAGATGGCAGTATAGAGAGCACACTGAGCATGAAGATGTAGAAACAAAATTTTTAAGCGAGACTCGGCCAGCGAGAATGCTGAGATAAGCCGTCTGATTCAAGTTCGGTGTAACCTGAGAGAGTGGGTCCAAGTCATGGTACTAGAGACACCCGCAGGTCGTAACAGAACCACCTCTGCCCCGAACTACACCCTCCACACACTGCCGGTTAAAAGCCTCGTCAGGCAGCCGATGCACACGTCGCCTTGGATCATTTGAAACCTGGCAAAATCGTGAACATGGTGCACGACACTGAACACCTGCCGTCAGCTACTATTTAGTTTTTGTGTTGTTTGGCCGACTGAAGATGTGCAAGTTTATTTGACACACATAACATCGAACTTTTGAGAGGTACTCGATTCCAAATGTTGCTGCATTTAGGTCTTTTGCTCTACTTTGGACTTATAATTAGTTTTGGGACCTACCTCGTGCTTTTATGACACAAAAAATAAAAAGAGAGGAGTTAATCTTATTTTTTACTATGTGTTTGTCTTGGACTGAATAGTAGCATGTCTGAATATGTTTTGGATCCAGTAGAATCAGACTGAGTTTATCTGATTCATAAAACGTTTTACTGAATACAAATGCTTTAAAAATATTGCATGAATTGTGGTTTTTTATTCCGATTTCAAAATTAAAATTGTTACACGAGGGCTATTCGGAAATTAACGTCCGATAGGGCGCGAAATGAAAACCACAGAGAAAATGCAATCAATCTTTGCACAGGTATGTTGGTCAATATATCTCATATGCCCATAGATATCGTCACGCCACTGTTTTCAGAGCGCACAGTGAGCGCGAAAGTATGTCTAGAAAACAATGTCTCCCGCCAAGTGTGAAGGCCTCGTGAGAGATTTCGCCTGATGTGGTGCAGCACATATAATCTAACTGTCATCTTTTCCTTCTTCATCACACTTCTCGGCTGGACCCTGCAGAGAATATTGATCAACCGCAATACAGCCCACAACTGGCTCACCTCTGATCACATGAACTGCTGTCTATGAAGAGAATGATCACAGACAATGGTTTTCACTGTAAGTTACTTAACGCAAGCCTTCATAGTGAAGATAATGGGGAAAGCAACAAAAGTCATAAACGGCGGAACAAAACAACTGTATTAAATAACAGGAAATCTAAGAAATCCACAGCATGTGGTAACAAGAAGATAACAAAGAACCCACTGATGATGCTAAAATTTCAGTGAAACATGATTAGGGGGGAAAAAAGAGAAGCAAATATAAAAATTTGGTTTTGCTCAAGGCAAATGCTCTTCAAAAATAAGTCGATTTGTAAGCAAACACGGACAGAAGAGCTTCAACTTCAAGATGATAATGTATTTACTTTTTCGTTTGTTTCAAGGCACATGATTGCAGTTCTGGTTCGCACTGCTATCGACGGGACCGCTGTACCGTTGTAAGTCACTCGACGAGCCGAAACGAAGTGGCGCAACCTGTTAGTGTATCCTGCGGTAATGCGGTAATTCGTTTCCTGCTTTTGAAGGCGAACAACGCCGCAATAATCCGTACTGAGTTGGTGAAAGCCTACTGAACCATTTTATGACACAGTGGTTAGGTTCAAAAGTTCAAATGGCTCTGAGCACTACGCGACTTAACTTCTGAGGTCATCAGTCGCCTAGAACTTGGAACTACTTAAACCTAACTAACCTAAGGACATCACACACATCCATGCCCGATGCAGGATTCGAACCTACGACCGTAGCGGTCGCTCGGTTCCAGACTGTACCGCCTAGAACCGCACGGCCACTCCGGCTGGAAGTGGTTAGATGACGTAGGATGTTCCATCATGGTCAAGCAAGTCTGAATGATGAAGGACAAAGTGGCATACGATCTCTCTGTGAAGAACCAGGAACAAGAATAGGACATTCTGTTGCTCGCAGAGGAGCGTATCACAGTCTGGGGGATAGTAAAAAAAAACGTGAAAATCAGTCATGGATCATATTCAACATTTTGCATGGTATTTTTAAAATGAGTATTGCCTTTGACTGCTCAATCCAACCAACTGCTCACACCCGTTCGCAAAGCTCACTAGAGGAAATATTGCAGTTATGCCAAAATTAGAGAGATATCACCGCGTAACCTGGACGTCCACTCGGGACGTAAACAGTTCGTTCGCTTCGTCGTACGACTGTGGCCGACCGCTGAAGCTCGACCACTGTAGGCGAGTAACAGCCGACAGTCGGTAGCGAGGCAACTGAGTTGCTTGATTGGACAAAAGACAGTGATGCGTACTTTCTAGAAAAATCATACCTCACGGGCCTAAGAATCAAACCATCTTCCGTTTTACTAACACGTTCTATGTCACGGTTGTTGAGAGTACTAGCCTCAATCCAGCACATTCCAGAGCTGTCGCGGAAGCATCCACATGGCAACAGACTCACTTGTTTGTCAAGGCCTTCGATACATGAGGCCTAGGCACTCTTATGTTTGTGCTTTGTCCGTCTGCTGACGTTTGTGATACCGGGCATACTACAGTAATACCAAAGCTGCAAACGACATCACTGAGTGTTTCTCTCTACAGTCCGTCCCAAAGTCTGCAGGATTCCATGACGTATCACCATATTTCCTTCGTCTGCCAAATTTTTTATGCAGGGAAACAATTGTCCAACGTATCACACCCAACGCTTTCCGCACCGTCTCTGCATTGTTCCGGAAGCTCTTGTATCTATGCCTTGTTGGCACAGGGTCTACAATTACGTTGTCATGACCATGTCATTTTCCTCATTTTGACTTTACCCCAGGTATCCTCTCTCAAGCGAGCCACACGCAGTCAACTACGCGCCCCTGCTTGAGGTACGGGCGCACCCTTGTCCACACCTCCGGCGGCCACCGACAGCAGTCCAAATATATCTCTCCTCGTCCTCTCCTCCTACGGCACCCAGTGGCCACGTATTACAGTAGATACCATCCACATAGCATGTAGCCATTAGAAGTCGTACATTTTAAAAACTTTCTTGACAATAGCAATTATAAATAAATACAGCGACAGCTATCCCTTATTTCAATAGCGCCAGAGCTTACGTGAGGAAACAGCGTATGCCGTGATTTGTAGGTAAGGGAGCTTTCTAGAAATAAAGTTTACGTAGTGCAAAATAATTCTGAAGAACAGTATTTCCATATTACCTACGTGTATGTTTACAACATATCTTCGGTTACTTTTCCCCAGAAGCACCACTGATACTCGTACTGTTAGCATACTTTTTCACCCGTCTTAGAACTTTATCGAAGTGATTCCGCTGCTCTCTGTAACACACCATCTTTGATCCTCATCGTCATCTTTAACACGGCATTCTAGCAGCTTGTTTTCAAGTAGAAGTCACCTGCTGTGAGAACTAATCTGTTTGATGGACACAACAACCGAATCCCAGGGAGGCAGTCAGTCCTACCAGGTCAATATGGATGGGTGAAGCAAAGGACATTGCACGAAACACCGCTAGCTTTTTGTTTCTACTAGCCCGTCAAATGTTTATGGACATCCTACCGTTCGTAATGACAGATGTCCACGACACAAAAATGTAACGCAATAGGCACCTATTTTGTCCTGATACACTTGGAAATAAAAAAAAAGAACAAGAAAAACATTTTAAATATGACCTTGATTGCCATGAGTTTGGTTGTATTGGGCGTGTTAAAAATGCAGTCGTTTTTTCTTCAGCAAATGGTTTCATTTACCTGTCACTCCATGGCAATGAGAATGTTGCTATCGCCCTGTGCGTAAAATATTTTACATTTTTTCTGGCCTCCAGATCATAACGACGACTCCACATTGTAACGTGCAGTGAATTAAAATTGCTGTTGCCTTCTGACAAAGCGTTTAAAAGTGGATAAGCGGCGCGAATTTAAACAAGAGTAAAATGCGTACGAGGCAGTTGCTTTATGGGCAGACCTGTTCATTTAAAAGGTTTGCGATTTTTAATTGATCCATTGACAGTAATTTCTTATTTGTGTCACAGGTAAAGTGTTTCATTTTATATGCATTTTGCGTGGGGCGAAAGCTACCATATGTGAAGAGGGAATATGTTACAAAGGATGCATTATGAAATTTATGCTAATGAAATTATAATATGTCATAGGCAGCAATTAATCGAACATCTCATTCTGGATGAAAAATTCCGCAGTGCAGCTAAGTGTGGAATATACAAGAAACTGTAAAATTATGGTATAATACATTAGTTACTGAAGGAATGACAAAATATTTCTTCAGAAGCTGAAAACTGAACAGAGGATCTCACGATGGTCTTTTGTTTACAAGTGTTGGACACTAAATATCAGAAATTAACAAATTTTCAATAAGTAATGGAATCTTCCATCCACACCCTTTCTCATCACCAGCCCTCTTCAGTACGACAATTATTGAGCGAACGGAAACTGAATCATAGTATTGCTTTTCGCCAAAATCGAGTAGTCCCTCCTCAAAATAATAAAGTCAATTGATCATAATGAAAAGCAAAAGTTAGCATTATGTGACAAACGTCTTCGCATTTATGCGAGAAGAATGTAACCTACTTCTCAAAATTGTAATGTAGAAGATCTATTTGAACTGACTGCTGCATCGAGATAGATCCGTTGTGATGGCTGAATATGTCCTCCACAGATGGATCAGGTAATATTTTAATCAGTAGTCAACTTTTCTGTGAAAGTTGCACATAATTGGAAACTGTTACTTTTTATTGTTTGAGTTATCGGCCTTCTGACCTGTTCAATGCAGGGCGCTATGAAATCTTGTCTTATGGTAAACTCTTCATGTCGAAGTAGCACTTGTATCATAAGTCCTAAATTATGTGTTGGATGTACTGCAATCTCTGTCATCCCCTACAGTTTTTACCGTCTAAAAGTGGGACCGATGTAATCACAAAACATCACCAAGAGAATCCAGTTTGGTGGTTGTGGGATGGGCATATGTAATATCGGATGAACGAAATCAGTTTCATATCATTTTTGATAATACAAGATTACTCATTAGTTAATATATAAGGCACGTGAACTATATGTGTAGCTTCTCAGAAGAGCAGTTGGTCCATACTTCTTTTGACGGACTATAGGTACTGTTCGCATTATGCTGAATGAAATACTCATAATTGATGAAAAGAATTAGTTAGTACATTCTGTCGACTGTCGGGTCCATTTTGGAGGTTAACAGCAGCATTCAGCAGCTACTAAATACTCTTCTAAAGATCCCCACACACTTAAGCAAAAATGTGAGCAAGAGCCCACAGGCCGTGGTGAGGTCGTGACACCGCTGCTAAGTATGTTTGCTAGCTAGAGGTAGCCATATCCTTATTAATTTTATATATTTCTGGAAGACATTGGTGACTGTAGACATGTGGATACTGTTACATGCCGAGTTTATTGTGACCTTTGTTACCTGTGTTTCAGAAGACGACTGCGCGAAAACTACAAAGCAGACAGAATCTCTTCAAACTTCAATTCGTAATACGTAACGTGGCGAAGTTGGAAAACGTCCCACCAAGGGGTAGGCGTGTGAGAATATGCAGAGAAATCATCTGCTTCATACTGTCGCATCGAATTGGCTTTCAGGGTGCAGACAGTCAAACCTGTGAACAGACATCCCAAGCAGGCTGAGTTATGCCTTCCCGTAGCACGGCGTCAATGCGTATATTGAATTCTGCCTCAAATAGTGCCCATTTAGGGCGAAAGTCTTGCTTGAGGGGAAAAGGTTGACATAGGGCCGGTCGTTGTCGCCGAGCAGTTCTAGGCGCTTCAGTCTTGGAACCACACTGCTACTACGGTCGCAGGTTAGAATCCTGCCTCGGGCATAGATGTATGTGATAGGTTAGTTAGGTTTAAGTAGTTCCAAGTTCTAGGGGACTGATGACTTCAGATGTTAAGTCCCATAGTGTTTAGAGCCATTTAAACCATTTGACACAGGGAGAGATTCGTGGCGGACGTTAACAAACAAACCTATAAATTTTCCCGTCGAATTATCACTATGTTTTCAAGTGAAACTAGTATTTGAATGTTCGATTTTCACCAGAGATCTTTCTTTAAGAATGAGCTATCCGCGGAAGCCTAACTGTAAACCACAAAGCTCAATATGACCCTGCCTGTCTCCCAATTTCGAAGCCACACAGAGGCACTTCTGCGTACACTGATGCTCAGCTATTTGTATGAGGTAACGTACTGCGTAGAACTGCACCGGTCTGTACATCTTCTGTTGCAGTCCGGTCATCTTTGGTACACAACAAATAATTTAAGAAAAATGAACACGTAATGCGTAATCAAAAAATGAGCACATTAAATTCACAACCACACTCTTGCACTTGTAACATTAGGTTATCTAACTTTGAATCTTTATATGTAGGTAACTTCCTATAAATTCCAATGCATTAACTGTTTAGCGTTTTAATTTGGATCCTGTCATTTCTGTTTCTATCTTCTGCTTATGTACATGCACATATTTTGTTAATAAGCTGTCCCATTTTTCTATGAGGGTTGCCCAGAAAGTAATGCACCGCATTTTTTTCTCCAACAATTCCTTATTGAACATAATGAGAATTACACACACGAAAAGAGGGTGTTTTATATACACACCTTATTTTTCCACGTAACCTCCATCCCATTCTATCGCCTCCTCCAGCGCGAAACAAGGGCTTGCATGCCGTGTCGGTACCAATCCTTGTCCTGCTGGCGGAGCCAGTGCATCACTGTGTGAATCACCTCCTCATCGTCCTCGGAGATGTCAGGGCTGTAGGGTGTATGGGGAAACACCGGCCAACTCAGTTTTGTGATGTGTTCAGCAGTGTTATCGTGTTGCATCAAAACATCTCCTGAGTTGCTGTGGCGCCGAAGTCGCCGGAAGCGCGTCTTGAGTTTTGTTAATGTGTTGACATATACTTCTGAATTAATGGTACAGCCTCCTGGCATCAAATCAATGAGAATCACACCTTCACAGTCGCAAAACACGGTGATCATGACCTTACCGGAGGGAGAAGTTACTTTAAGTTTTTCTTCTGTGGGGGATGGGAATGGCGCGATTCCACCGACTGTCGTTTTGTTTTGGGCTTAAAATGGTGAACCCAGGTTTCATCATGTGTCACAATCAGCGACAAGAAGGCCGCTCACTCAGCTTCAAAACGCTGCAACAAACAAGACAAATGTTATATCTTTGCGATTTGTGGCCCACAGTCAGACTCCGCGGGACACATCTTGCACACACTTTTGAATATCCAAGAGTGCGGATGGTTGCATCCACACTTACTTTGCTGATTGATAGGCGCTGCGCCAACTGCCGAGTCGTACTGCGTCTCTCCTCGCAAATGACATCAGCTCGCTGCAACATGTCAGGTGTGAAACCCTTGGATGATCTCACAGACCGCGGCAAATCGTGCAGCTCTGCCGAACCGCCTTCTGATGACCTCATCCTCCGTGCCCACAGACTAACTGTACTTCTGTCGACAGCAGATGCTCCATAGACTTTGCACAAGCGTTTGTGAATATTCCCCACAGTGTCTTTCTGTGCAGTGAGAAATTCAATGGCGGCACGTTGCTTGCAACATACATCTACTACCGACGCCATTTTGAAACTGTCCTGCAGCTACGCTACATGTCGAAAGTGACGGAAATTTGGCACACTCACTCAGAAGACTTCAGATAATACATACGTAAAGTTTCGCGTTCGTAGCATTGTTTTCGGCTGACAAAAAAAAATGCGGTGCATTACTTTCTTCGCAACACTTTCTGCGCGACCCTCATAATTAAGATACATACGGTGATTGTAATCAGAGTTCCGGTTGCAAAACGATGTAAAATACGGAACAATGCTCAAAATGACGTCAAATTTGAACGGAATATTATCGAAGAATGAGGAGACATCATTGGAGCCAAAAAAGGTTAGTTAAAATTTTATTACTAAATGGCAGTAAAAGCTTCTTATCGTAAATAGGGCTGGCTGCGAATGACAGACGAATCACAATATTACGGCTATGGTGTGAGTTACATACTGCACCTACCGTGCTCTGCAGTTTGCATGACCGCATAAGTGTTCCACTCAACGGCTAAGGCACTGTTAGTTCTAAGGCACTGTTAGTTACGCAATCCCGTACAAAACGGCCAGGTGGCATCGCATCGCGCATGGAAAAATTGATTTCTAATTTCCCTGAGGCCAAAAAACGCATGAAAAGCAACAGTGAAATCGTCTTTTAACTATCGTAAGACTGTCGCTAGACATTTTCAGTATGATGTCCCTCGTTTTCTGCCCCATGTTGAAATAAAGAAACGGGATTTTGGACAACAGATCGAAGTGTCCCAGGAGTCACGTTCAGAATGGGTTGCACAAATTGTGCCTTCAACTACACTTGCATTCGCAGCACTGAACGCAGCATCTTTCAGATAACAACAGACGCAGAAACCACATGGACTAATATCAGGTGATCTGGAGGGCCGGGCTGCAGGAAAACGACCTGATAGTATAGCATTTGCGAAATGTCAGCGCAGCAGCTGCTTCACTTGCGACAGAATCGGTGCATTAACCAGTGCAGATCGTCCCAGTCCCACGGCGTCTTCATCCCAGTGAGATTGTGTAATAGCGGTGTTGCTAGTTTCTTCACGCGAATGAATCTCTTGTAGAAATTTGCGGCACCGAGAAAGACAAGGAGTTGTTTCTTAGTTGTTGCCACTGCAAATTTTACTATCGCCACTATCTTGTCCGGACTGGCGAGATTCCTTCTCTGGTGATGATACGGGCGAGGAATTTTACTCGTGAGTTTCACGTCTTCGTGATGTTGCCAGTTACGCCGCATTCCCTTAAGATCACAGTATGTCCCTTCCACGTCGGTTCCTCAATTAAGAGAGCATCGGCGTAAGTGGCGATTCTTTGCTTCACGAAATACTTTGAGATACCATCGAGTCCCTAATGAAGGCAGCTGAGGACACGTTTAGCTCGAATGGCAGCCATTTGAATTGGTAACATCTACCGAAGGCAAGGAATGTGGTTTACTTCATGCAGTCTGGGTGGGGTGCAACTTGGCAGAAATTGGACCGTACGTTGAGGGACAAGAATACTCTTATGCAATTGAAGTTTTGATGGAGGTCCTCAGGCTTCTTAGGGCGATCAGTTTCTGCTTCAGTAATGATATTAATTTGGCGTGAATCCAGAACCAAACGGATCGCGCCATAGCACTTCTCTACTACTGTGAGGAGGTTGTTGTATATGGAGGTCACCGTCTAGCATCTTCTTAATATGTTAGAAAACTTTATAACGGTACTCCAGGGGGATCTGGTAAGGTGGCATCAAGGATTTTGTGTGCTCACGCATTCGAAATTGTAGATAGCTCCAGTTTTCGACAGAAATACATCCGCATTTTCAAGTACGATTTCTTCCAGGTCTTCCTTGTCGTTAACTGGAATGTTTTCTGGGTTCTCTAACATGTTATCAGTCGCATTGCCCACATCTCTACGAGTTTGTTCATCTTGTTGGTTGGTGCGGCAACGCGCAATACCCAACAATTGATTACTACATTAATCCAGTTTTATGGTGCAATTTAGGTTCTGGCATTCGGTAGGAATTTGCATCCACACTGTGTTATCAGAAAATGTAATTTCCTGACAACATCGTTTTGCAACGTGAGCTGTCTCCATGCCGAATATTATTTCACTTGTCAGCATGGAGACGACCAAAAAAGCTCGCCTCAAGATCTACCGTTGACAACTGAATATCAAGCACACCACAGCATCAGTGATTTTCGTTTTCTTCAGCGTGAGTGCTGGCCATGGTGATTTGCTATGCATCTCTTGTAGGCAAATTCCGAGATCGTCGTAACGTGGCTTCCACTTTCCACAATTCCAGTCAGATTGATGTTGCCTACGGTGACGTGAATAATAGGATGTAGTTCATGTTGTGCCATGACTTCCGTTTCTTCAAGCAAAAACTCCCTTGTGTCTTCATATTCTAGATGTTGATTTGCTCATTCCGATTGTTCCTGCGACCTTGTTTTGAGCTGTGTCCGCAGCAACCGAACATCATTTTCTATCTGAACTTCTGCTTCGTTTCCCCTGTGACAGGTTGGGTGGCCTAACCTGGATATTATGACCTTGTTGGTTTTCTTGCTGCCATCGACTGCTGTTTTCCCAGTTGTTTCTTTGCTGCTCTGGTTCTAAAGTATCCCGCTTACACTGATTTAGCTTTCGTTGTTCTCTCCAGTTAATTCTTTGCTGTTCGTTGCAATTATCGCTGTAATTGCGTAGTCTACCTCTGTTCTCCCATGGTGGTTGCTGTATGCCTGCGACAGATAATTTCCACCCTTTCGTCTGTTGTCGTTCCTTCTGACGAGCCTTGCCAACTGTGGTCATTGTTTCTATCTATTGCGTTTCGTATCTCGATGACATAGTCTAATTCGCGCAGTACGCTCTTGAAGGATTCAGCGGAATCGTTGCACCTTACGATGAGGAGTTGCTGGTAGTGCAGATGTAATTTGACGTAACAGTACCTCATAATTTCCTTAGGACTGTATGGCTGGTCCAAATATCGATTCTTCTTAATTAGCGACTCAAAGAACTTCATCCGACTAAGGGATCCTGATGCTTCTACATCTTTGCCCAGCATAATCTCTTGCTTCATTCTTTCTTGCGTGCCTTGCGACCAATCTGTGTTAAGGAACTAGTCGCTGAACTCTTTATACGAAAGATAACTCTCAGCAAAACTGCGCATGTGCTCCAAAATCGAACGCTCTAAAAATCCTATCATAAATTCCAGCTGTTTCAGTGGGTACGATTCCGGTAGCACCTTGTCGTACTGGGCTATCCAAATTTTGGGATGTAATGTATTGTTATTCTCCTTGTACACCTGGAAATTTTGAATGGATAAAAAATGTTCGAGTTCGAACGGTTCAACATTTCCCGCGTACGAATTTTCCCTAGTTTCTGCAGCATGCATTTCCATAAATCGGTGTCAAAACGATCCTTGTCCAATGTTCAGGCCTCCTCTTATCATCAAATTCACGGACAACGTTTCTGTTCACCGAAGACATACACAATTGTGTTTCTGCCATACTCTGCGTCTCCGGCGGCGCATTCTCTGTCGAGTGAGTGTGGCGGCTGGTGCGTTCTCCTCTAGCATCCGTTTGTGGGCAGGTGAAGCAGCATCATGTTCGTATCGAAACGTCGTAAAGGCTGCTCTTCCCTCCTTAGCTGATAATGTGGGAATGCTACCGTACCAGACCGTGATTATACACTCCTGGAAATTGAAATAAGAACACCGTGAATTCATTGCCCCAGGAAGGGGAAACTTTATTGACACATTCCTGGGGTCAGATACATCACATGATCACACTGACAGAAACACAGGCACATAGACACAGGCAACAGAGCATGCACAATGTCGGCACTAGTACAGTGTATATCCACCTTTCGCAGCAATGCAGGCTGCTATTCTCCCATGGAGACGATCGTAGAGATGCTGGATGTAGTCCTGTGGAACGGCTTGCCATGCCATTTCCACCTGGCGCCTCAGTTGGACCAGCGTTCGTGCTGGACGTGCAGACCGCGTGAGACGACGCTTCATCCTGTCCCAAACGTGCTCAATGGGGGACAGATCCGGAGATCGTGCTGGCCAGGGTAGTTGACTTACACCTTCTAGAGCACGTTGGGTAGCACGGGATACATGCGGACGTGCATTGTCCTGGGGAACAGCAAGTTCCCTTGCCGGTCTAGGAATGGTAGAACTATGGGTTCGATGACGGTTTGGATGTACCGTGCACTATTCAGTGTCCCCTCGACGATCACCAGTGGTGTACGGCCAGTGTAGGAGATCGCTCCCCACACCATGATGCCGGGTGTTGGCCCTGTGTGCCTCGGTCGTATGCAGTCCTGATTGTGGCGCTCACCTGCACGGCGCCAAACACACATACGACCATCATTGGCACCAAGGCAGAAGCGACTCTCATCGCTGAAGACGACACGTCTCCATTCGTCCCTCCATTCACGCCTGTCGCGACACCACTGGAGGCGGACCGCACGATGTTGGGGCGTGAGCGGAAGACGGCCTAACGGTGTGCGGGACCGTAGCCCAGCTTCATGGAGACGGTTGCGAATGGTCCTCGCCGATACCCCAGGAGCAACAGTGTCCCTAATTTGCTGGGAAGTGGCGGTGCGGTCCCCTACGGCACTGCGTAGGATCCTACGGTCTTGGCGTGCATCCGTGCGTCGCTGCGGTCCGGTCCCAGGTCGACGGGCACGTGCACCTTCCGCCGACCACTGGCGACAACATCGATGTACTGTGGAGACCTCACGCCCCACGTGTTGAGCAATTCGGCGGTACGTCCACCCGGCCTCCCGCATGCCCACTATACGCCCTCGCTCAAAGTCCGTCAACTGCACATACGGTTCACGTCCACGCTGTCGCGGCATGCTACCAGTGTTAAAGACTGCGATGGAGCTCCGTATGCCACGGCAAACTGGCTGACACTGACGGCGGCGGTGCACAAATGCTGCTCAGCTAGCGCCATTCGACGGCCAACACCGCGGTTCCTGGTGTGTCCGCTGTGCCGTGCGTGTGATCATTGCTTGTACAGCCCTCTCGCAGTGTCCGGAGCAAGTATGGTGGGTCTGACACACCGGTGTCAATGTGTTCTTTTTTCCATTTCCAGGAGTGTAATTACACGACCCACTGACGCACTTGGTGGACGTCATTTGCTAGCACTTTTGCTGTGCGGTGATCCGAGTCTGCTCTTCTTCAAATTCGGCCATTTATGCCTCTTTGCTCCTGATCTGCTCGATGCGCTTCGCGTTCTCGCTAACTTTTTCTTGCGTTTGCTGCGCACCATAGGAGAAATTCTTGGGCCCAGCATTCTGTCCCCAGTCAGGGCTTCCAAATTTTTCTTTCCCCAATAGCTGCATGTGGCTTTGAAGCCCCCAAACGTTCACCGCAAGATTTACTGTTAAATGACCAACTGCCTGCTGGTTCTCAACTTCAGAATGCCTGCTCCTGCTGATAACTTCCTATCGTCTCGCAGACGCGATGTTCTAAGGTGAAAAATCATTAAATAGTACCCATGACTATGGAGAATAGGACCTTTTTCACTATCACACTGCCCCCCCCCCCCCTTTCTGTAATGGTTCAAAAGCATGGCGCACTGTGACGTCACCCTTGTGCTCGGTGATGCTTCAAAGCAAGTAAAAAGACCAGAGTTTGAAAGTCCATGTGCGGATAGCTGGGTTGTTGATGTCACATTATTACCAAATATCACCACACTTCTGCCCAACGCCACCGCAAACGTGTCATACTACGGGGCGCCTTGTCTTGACGACCTTTGACATTGCTCACATCCCCACAAACGATTCAACCTTCCCCATAATTTCAAACCTTTAAGAAACTCTTCTTGTTTACGATTCCCAAACAATGATCAAAGGAAAAAAATTTGTCGCTAACTACATTTTCGCTGTCCATGCAGTGAAACTACCACATGAACCGTGACGTTTTAATTTATTAATATTTTACTGATATCTCTGTTGGTGATATATTTTGGAGTCAGTGTTCGCATGTACTGCTGAACTTACCAGAAAAGTTACATTGTTGAACGACTCTTAGCTCATGAAATACGACGTCAGAAACACTGAATGTGTGAAAAACTACCGCATCATGTAGGCGTTTAAATTTACTACCTCGTTGCTACTAACTCTGTTCATGACACTTTCGGCAGACCCTAGACACTTATCCCACCGGATGCATCTGCAAAATTATATCATTGTACAGCACAAAGTTCAGGAGATACAACCTCGTAAACACTAAGATGTGTGAAAATGAAACTGGACTAAATTCTCTAAATATACAGGTAAAATATGTGTACAAATACTCTAAAATTTTTGAATATGTGTGAAATATATTTGACCTGTGTACATGCGAGCAAAGCCACGGTAAAAATCTCATGCTAAACACCTGGAACACTTTCAATCAAATTTGGTACACACATTAGTTACAATCTGACGACAGGAGAAGAAGGGGCAAGACAGGGAGGGAGGGAAATCGATATATATATATATATATATATATATATATATATATATATATAGAGAGAGAGAGAGAGAGAGAGAGAGAGAGAGAGAGAGAGAGAGAGAGAGACAGCAGATGAGGAGACGGACAAAGAAAGGAAAGAGGAGGAGATAAACAGAGAAAGGAAAGAGGTGTAGATGGACTGAGACAGACGGAGGAAGAGACAGGCACAGGCATGGGGAAGGAGGAGATGAACAGGCAGAGGAAGGAGAGGAGATGAACAGAGAAAAGAAGAGGAGGAGATATAAAGGAAAGGGGAAGAGATAGACAGAGGGAGGGGCAGGAGGAGATGGAGGACGGTGGAGGAAATGGACTAATGGAAGACTGGAATAAGGGAATACCTCTGAGAGCCAGGTTCCTCAGCTAGCATAACCAAATAACTAACCTCTATCAGTTACACCTACCAGCTTATTACAAACAGTGCCACTTGTGCGACGTGTTTCATCTTTCTACAGACTAACACCTCATGCAAAGTGAAAATTACGTGCAACAATTAGCAGTACACAGCTTATTCATAATTTTTCTTTATCCTTAGGTACACGTTACTCTTGCGTAATTCAAGTTCAAATCTTCAGCACTGCTGTTTCCGCCGAAAAACACCTTTCAACTACCAACAAAAGCCTAAATTAAATCAGTTTTTTACTTGGCCTGATTCTGTATAAAGGGATCTGTGTTCCGTAATAATGCGAGGAATGTAACTTATCCTCCGAATTTATGATGTGAAACATCGAAACGTGTAGTCGTACAACAAACAAGCGTTTGATGCAAAAAAATAGTTTTTGTCATATTTATCACTTGCATTTCTCATGACGCCGTCGTTTATGGACTAATGTGATATATGTTCACTGTTCCACTACCGTGGGCTAAACCGTTCCCCGTCAGATTGGTTTGTTTAGTTTTTGTAATTATGGGAAGACTGGCCAGAAAAGCATCGTTGTGTATGAAGTTACAACCCATTTGCGTCCACGAGAACTCTAGAAAACTATTAATCGATAGCATAATGTTAGTGAAACACACAATAAAAAAAGGGACTCAGGTGCAGAGCTGCTGACACAAAACTCGACACTTTAGTGACCTTAGCGGGAAATAATATATCATTTCTGAAAACTCTCATATACCAACAATACACGCAATACCCCAAGAAAGCAATACGACAACTCATGAAGTGTTTGTCAATGATTTGAGAATTCCCAACAAATTTTAAAATATTGTAGAAGTTACTGCAACTATTAATAACAGTAGTACTACTGCTAATACTATCACAATCGCCAACGTTATTGCTACTACTACGTATACATGTGGCTGACTCCATCATTACTACTACCGCTACCATGACGTACAGCCACAGGAAACTTCCTATGTATTTAACAATTTTTTGCATCCTATATTCATAACAGCTGATGGTGCCCCGGTTCACAAACGTGACGAAAGATCTAGAGAAAAGAAATTGCAAATCATTTTGAGGTAGCTGCGATGAACACTTTAGCAGTAACAGCAACACACAACCAACCCAAATGGATCCTGAATTATTTACGATGACTAATAAATCATTTGAACTGCCGGTTTGCGGGTTCCCGATTCTGATGTTTCACTGTACCGTTGTTGTGGCAACACAGTTGTCAGCACGAAGTGTTTGTATGAGTGATTTGTAACTATTCTTTCCAATTAACACATTTCTCGCTTCATGAGACTGGAAACAGTAATTATTAATTAGTGTAATTAAAGCTGGTTGCCTGTTTTCCATTTTGTTTAACATGCGTTGACGAGAACGGTATAAACAAGGACTCAATTAACGATGCCTATGCGTCACCATTAATTTAGAGTAGTGTAAATTGTTTGTGATACGTTTACATGCACGGACTGACTGCATGCCTTTCCCAGTAAATATCAAGATTAACTTTCGATACATATGCTCAACATTCAGTTCAGATATAAACTAAGTTGATTCGACGAGTTCAGTGGCTTCTGATGCAACGTTCGTCGTGTTTCAATTACATAAGTAATTCCTTTATAATTTTATATGAATGTCTGCAATTATGATTGTAGTAGCATTACACATCAGTGAAGCAAATACGTGACTTGAAGAATTAAAATATTTGTCTTTGTCGGTTTTCTGTGGTTCTAGCTCTCAAACTCATCAACAAAATTTCAAACCTTTCTCATGCAAGTGATTTTTTAGTCATATTTGAACATATTTTTCGATAGCTGTCGGTTTGAAACCCAATGACAGATTTATCATAATTTCCACTCTATACAATTATGCCTACCAGGAAGTACACAATTGCCAATTATATTAAAACCGTCACCTTACAGCCAGGAATGACTCCAGGAATTGAGATAATCAGATATTCCATTCGAACTGAGAAAATGTAAGGAATTCTCAAAAATGATAGATTTCTTAAGAAACAATCTGAGAAAACATCATGTAGACAAAATACTTAGTTTTGATAGGTTCTTAAGTTACTGCGTTTTTCTGAAGGTAGTGCGTTTCGACATTTCATGCTATTTATCTCGTTTTGATTTTCTCTCAGAGGAATGTCGTTTGAGTTCAATTCTTCAGGATCAACTAAACCATTATGTAGATATTACCACCACTGTCCACATTATCTGCATCCCTACATACCTATTCTCTTGGGTATTGTTTGAGTCCCTGTCCTACATACCTATTCTCTTGGACTTAAACTGAGAGCCCCCTATACTTGGTCCTCCTACACCCTCTCAGGTCTCGGTAATAAATAGCATGCTGATCTGCACCTGCTGTTGTAATTCTTAACACTTCAGCTAACCTTAAAAGCCCGCATCGCTACATATGTCTCAGATGTAGTTTGGATGCTAGTAGAGCAGTACGGTAGTAAAGACTGCACTACATGTTACTTCCGACAACTGTAGTACATCGAACTGTTGAAGTTTGAGGGTAGGATGTCTAGTTGTGGATAATCTATTCAATAAGTGCCCGATGGGCGGCTATCGTAACTTCGATGTTAACGAAGCATCGCTGCCACTTGAAATCCTATCTACTGCTGTTACACTTGCTTGGACGCTACGTCACGGTGAGATCTTGTACGATGCCAGTTGCCATCTTTCGTAATTTCTTAATCAATGTCTCAAATCTGTTATAATACCCTTTCTTTTCGTTCTCTCCTATAACCATTTCTGTACTGAATTCTACTTCTCCGTTACAATTAATGGTAACATTAACATGTTATACACTCTCGTTCACCAGAATGACTTCGTGTACAACACAATATTTACTTTGTGAAATGAATAATAATACGTAAAGTATACCAGAGCACCAGGGTAAATAACCGTAGAAGTAAATAAATGAAGCGTATGCGACATTCCATACAGATTTCACCATACCAGTATATAACGTAACGGATTAGATGTTATTGAGCAGCATGGAAACAGACATTTTTACGCGTTTATGTTGCCTGGTGACGTGTTACACTAGTTATGTTTTTTATGTATTGTTTCACACGTAAAGCTACGATCCTCTAAGGATACTGACCATTTCAGGTCGTTATAATACTAAAAGCCAGCTGTCAAAGTCCCACAGACCCAAGTGTCTAACATCATTTACAACGATTCAAATTTCTCCCCGACCATCCAGACTTAGGGTTTTTGTAACTTTCCTAAGCTTTCATTAAGGCCAGTTCCGAATGTGTCCTATGACAACTGCACAACTGATTTTCTTTTCCAACATAACTGCGAAAAATGAGGTAGCACTCCGTCTTAAGCAACCCCGTTGTCGATGGCACTTTAACCTGTAACCTTGCATATAGTTTTTAGTTAGACTGAAAAAAAACTTGAAAGTTTATCAAAATTCTTCATATCTACCCTCTATGTCCGAGAGTCTAATGGTTCAAATGGTTCTGAGCACTGTGGGACTTAACATCTGAGGTCATCAGTCCCCTAGAACTTAGAACTACTTAAACCTATCCAACCCAAGGACAACACACACATCCATGCCCGAGGCAGGATTCAAACCTGCTACCGTAGCGGTTGCGCGGTTCCAGACTGAATCACCTAGAACCGCTCGGCCACAGCGGCCGGCCGAGAGACTGAACAACGACAGTTTTCACCATACAGACGTCTTTGATTAGTAACAAAACGTCCACGGTCCCAGGTTCGAAATTCAACACCGCTTAAATTTTGATTAATAATCAGCACTGGCGGCCGAAGACTTACGGCATAAGAAGTCACCCTAATTCTGTAAACGACCTTGTCAAAGAGGGTGGAGGAGCGGAGAGAAGATCAGGACACTCTCTGGTCCTTGGGGTGGGAAACTGCCCCTAAAGGCAGAAGTATCAGCAATGATCAACGGTATGAGGATGTAGGAGGAAATGGCAACCACTCCATTAAAAAGCATTATCATGTATCCACTTGAAATGTGGCCTGTAATTGAAGAGTGTAATGATGATCTCCCCAATGGCAAAAGATTCCGAAATAGTTCCCATTCGGATCTAATGGAGAGGATTGCCAAGAGGGAGGTGACCATGAGAAAAAGATCTGGAGAGAAAAATGCAAGATCTCAATCTAGATACAGTAGGGGTCAGTGAAGTGAAATGGAAAGAAGACAAGGATTTCTGGTCATATATGTATAGGGTAATATGAACAGCAGCAGAAAATGGTATAACGGGAGCAGGATTCGTTATGAACTGGAAGACAGGGCAGAGAGTGTGTTACTGTGAACAGTTCAGTGATAGGGTTGTTCTTATCAGAATCGACGGCAAACCAAGGATATTGAAAGGGTATGACAGTACGTAAAGGGAGATGAAAATGCAATAGTCATGAGTAGATTCGAAGGCATTTCTAAGGGAAGCAGTAGAAGAAAAAATTAAGGAGAGTATGGGTTTGGGACAAGGAATGAGGGAGGTGAAAGACTAATTGAGTTCTGTAACAAATTTCAGCTAGTAATAGTGAATACTCTGTTCAAGATTCACAATAGCAGGAGGTATATTTGGAAAAGGCTGTATGAGACATGAAGATTTCAGTTAGATTACATCATGATCAGACAGAGATTTCGAAATCAGATACTGGATTGCAAGGCGTACCTAGGAGCAGATGTAGACTCACATCACGTAGCAGTGGTGAAGGATAGCTGCAATATGGCATAGCTCAGTAGGCAGTACAGTTGAAGAGGAATGGACATCTCTGGAAAGGGCAATCACAGAAGTTGGAAAGAAAAACATAGGTACAAAGACGATAACTGCAAAGAACGATTTATCAGCGGTTCCCGTACTCGAATCTCGATAGATTGTTTAATGACACAGTCTCGGTATTTAGACATCTGTGTCAGAACCTTCGTCTGGTTGTAATTCATTCTGTGTAATACCGAGAGGCAACATTCAGCAACCGCTGATTGTTAGGCTGATGCAGTCTCGTGTGCCGTTGAAGTGTTTGACAATGATCTTCAATAGTATACACCGCTTGACCTATGTAAGTCAAGAAACATTCGCAGGGGAGCTGGCAGACTCCGGATTTCCGTAGTCCTAGATCGTCCATGACATTACCAAGCAGTGCCTGTATCTTAATGGGTGGAGGACAGTCTTCACTTGAAGTTTTTGAAGAATTAGACCAATCTTTACTTATAAAGCGCCACAGAACGGAAGAAATGCTATGGCCCCAACCTGATGAGCTTCCTCATCTGTTGCCGCCATTGTACAGTCAGTGTGGGACACAGAGCTCTCCGGATTTGCTTCTCTGTGTCGCCGTTTTTCCGGAAAACCGACCTGAGGCGTTCAAGTTCTTGGTTAAGGCTCTCATTGTCAGGCAGGGTACGGGCCCTGTGAACCAGTGTTTTGAGAGAACCGTTCCTCTGCGTTGGATGGTGGCAGCTGTTTGCAAGTAAGTCTTAATCTGCATTTTATAGCCAATAAATTACGGTAATAATCCACATTTGCTCCTTGAAATGGTTCTCTGTTTAAAACTATATTTCTAAAATCTACTGTACTATTGTATCACGAATCTGATGCAGTCTGATATCTCTGTATCTATTCAACGTAGGCAACCTTCTTTACGATTCTTAAACGAAGTATTGACCACGATTAAATTGCACGATTTGTAAAATAGCACCAGGCAGTTTTCACTTTTATTCCTATACTACTTACTTGATTATTTCAATAACACATGTGTTGAGTTGTAACGCAAAAAGATAGAGTTGCATTAAAATAGATGTTTATTCAGTAGGCGAACAAATTTGGGGTATTAACCGTTTTCTTACCAATCAAGGCTTGCAGAATTAAATGTAAGTCAACTCTGGCTGTCTTTTTTTCCTTCATAATCCAATAAAAGTTGCTGTTCCATTATATTCAGAATGCTGGAAGTATGCTCACATGTACAGAGTTGTTATCATATATAAAATAAAATGTAATGTATGACGACTGCAGAGAACTGCATTTAGGTACACCAGATAGAAATATTAAAAGCTTTTATGAGAGTGTAGCAAGTTGTTGTTCTGCAGCGATCGATTTTCTAAATGTTGTCGTCTACATAATGACATTGCGAATCTCGCCAAAGAAGAATACAGGATCTTGGCAAACATTAATATTTACGATATTCTACGTGGGTTACTGCGAATCTATCGAATCATGTTTGTTGTTACGTCACAAGTTGTAACTGATAACTAAGTTCATGTTCTAATTATTTCGGTTAGCTTCGAAACATTTGGAATATTTAAAACCGTCAAATGCTTTACAGCTACAGGTCATGACTCAGTTGCCAACTAAACTATCCGGTATCGCTATCAGTCTTTACAAGCAGACGTCTGATACTTAAGTTTCTTTTATCGAAATAGTATGCATCCTTTCTCTATCTTCAGAATCCACAAGTCCTGGAGATCAGTACAACTTAAAAGACGAGTGTTCCCTCTGACAAAAGGTTGATTAGAATTATTGTAGGATCGTAATTAGCTTTAACGCTTCCACGTCAACTTTAATGAGATGACGTTAGATTCGCTACTTGATTGCCAAAGTACCGAATTTACTGTTTTCAATCCTGCACGCCCATGACAGATAATAATGAAAAATAGTTTCATATGAAGTCGGTCCGTTCGTTGATCGTCCTGCTTCTGACTGCATGATGTCTGGAGTCAGCAAAAAAGCTCCTAAGAGCAAAATACATATGGTAGTATTTGCAGAACATTCCATTACGTTATGTCTACTGACGACCCCTACACAGTTTGAGAACTCTCAGGATACAGTGATGGAAGGGAAAAAATCCTAACACCAAAGAAACTAAACTAGAGTAATAAAATATCGGGAATAAACTTTTATAGGTAACATATTTAAGCGAATAGCATTTGCATCATCATAGGCTAATGTAAGCGTATTGATAAGCCATCGGAAATGTGAAATGCCAGTACATATACCATGTAACCGCTGTTAATGCTGATTGTGGATGACGCTGGATCTCTTGTCCGATGGTTTGCCCCATACCGTAGGTGCTCGATTGGAGACAAATCTGGGGATCAAGCTGGCCAAGGCAACATGTCGACACTCTGCAGATCATAGACACATGTGGGCGAGCGTTATCATGATGTAAAACACCCCCTGGAGTGCTACTCATGAATGGCAGCACAACAGGTCGAATCACCAGACTGACGCACAAATCAGCACTCAGGATGCGTGGGATACCCACAAAAATCCTCCTGCTGTCATGCGAAATCGCCCCCACATCATAACTCCAGGTGTAGGTCCAGTAGGTCTATCATGCAGACAAGCTGGTTACAAGCCCTAAACTGGCCTCTTAGTAACCAGCACACGGCTATCACTGAAACCGTGGCAAAACCAGCAATCATAAAAAGCGCAACTGATCTCCATTCTGCCCTCCAATGAGCTCTAGTTTCACACCACTGAAGTCGCAAATAGCTTTGGTTTAGGGTTAGTGGAATGCAGGCTACAAGGCGTCTGGCTCGGAGTTGTCCTTAATGTAATCAATTTGTCACAGTTCGTTGTGTCAGTGTGGTGCCAAATACTGACCGAATTGCTGCTGCAGATGCAGTACGATGCTCCAGAGCCATACGCCGAACACAGCGGTATCACCTGTCGGTAGTGGCAGGTGACCATCTGGAGCCTGGTCTTCTTGCGACCGGACATTTTCGTGACCACCGCAGCCAGCAATCACGTACAATGGCTACATTCCTGACAAATCTTCCTGAAGTATCGCGGATGGAACGTCCAGCTTCTCGCAACCCTACTGCACGAACTCGTTCAAACTCAGTGAGTTCTTGACAATAGCATCCTTGTCGTCTGAAAGGCATTCTTGACTGACATCAGCTCACCACGTTCTATCTCAAACGTAACTAACGCTCACGACCGTACAAAGTGCATTTGAAACGACCACAATTTGCATTCTCATAGTGGATCTACTGGCGCCACTCTTATTCGACTAGCGCGAAATGTGAACAGACATCATGTTTCAGGTACAGAGAAACGCCTATAAACTTTCCTTTATGTCGCACAACTACTTCTTGGTGGTGCGATTATTTCCAACAGTGTATTTTTAAATTGTTTGGCAATACGTAACTAGTTATTGCTTGTTGTGAAACGGGTATTTTTATTAATATGCATGAACAGACGTGTATGTACAGTCATTTGTTTATTCTCAAATTTTATTTTGGATAATTTCGGTCATGTTGTTAACTTACGTCGCGTGACTAATTGTCAGATAATATTAGCTTTTTCAAATGCTTATGTTGTAACTGTAATGTTATCCAAAAATATCATTCTGTATGTAAGTTAGGGATATATTTTATCCGTGTAAAATGTTGCCGAGACTGAGGATATTTTCTTGTTGAAACAAGAGGTTGTGATGTGCAGTGTGAGGAGGACGCCCGTACCCACGCGTGTGCGCACGCTCGTTGCAAATGCAATAAATGGACATTTTAATTTGACTATAAGACTGGTGGTAACGGTTCTGAGTACTGTGAGTAGTTTCGGAAGCGGTTCCGCTGAGATACTTTTGGTTGTATTTTGCTTAACTAAGAAGACACCGAGACTGTAGGATAGTAATTTTGTAGGTCATATTATTAGACAAATGGCTTTTATTCCTGTGTTCAAACCAATGGTTACTAAGAGATTACGCTCGTGAAGTATGTGATGTTGAAGTTTAATATCTAAGAATTTCTGATAAGAGCTGTGAACTTTGTTAATGACAAGCTTAAGTATACCAAATCAAACTGTTGTTCTTCTGGGCTGTACTAAGATTAGACAATAAAGTAAAGGCTAACAAGACGGAGGCTTACTGAATGTGTAGGCAGTTGGTGCAGTTTAGTGTTGTGTTTGTGGAATAACATAAATGTGCACGCTTGAATAAAATAAAATTGGAATGGACGTGTACTTTTCACTGTAGTAACCGTCTTCCATACAAACTGGTTACCAAATTCCCGTCCTAGCACACTCCCGCGATTGTTGAACTTTTCAGCATGTTGCAAGCCATCGGACAGTAGATTCTCAGTATAAAAGAACGTCACACTGAAAAATAACCTGTTGTTTATAGGTATTAAACATTGAATACATGTCGGAACCAACTTCGTCCATTTTGTCCTAGTGTAGCGGAAATCACACATGTTATTGCAGCATCGGCGAAATTATGTAATAACTAGATATGTCCTGTTTGTCACCTGTCTCTCAACTCAGAGGTGACAAGAGAAGGCGGTGCTAGAAACAGAATCAAGTTAGTAAAAGTGTAAAACTCTCCTCAAGGCCCGTCATCTTACAGTGATAGTGAGGTTTGCGTGTGCCGTTATAGCCTGAGAGTAATCTGGTGAGGTCTTACACTCCTGGCAGGTTCACCCAAGCCAGACGGAATGATTACGACTAGTCAAAGAGCAGTCCACAAAGAGGCCTCCGAAGCCTTCAGATCAGAGGGCATTCAAGAGGGCTCATACATGGGGAAGGATGGACTTTTAGGCATGGTGAAATCGATGGTTCTAGGGGAAATAACTCTGCTACCTTTCAGATAACCGACTGGCATACCAAACGCTAGAGGAGGTAAGCCTTGATCAAAAAATACTGGCGAAAATGTGGTAGACCCATGACATGTCTAGCGTAGCTTCTCTTACTGGGGACTTTAATTTGGTCATAACCTTAAAAGAACACAGCCATCTGGATTAAACAGAAGACAATCCAAGCAAGAAAAGGGTATAACAATACGGAACAATGCCACCTGTGATGTGAAAGCCTTCACTTAAAAGAGGCAGTATTATCTAAAGAGTTGACACAAAGAAACAATAATATTGCAACAGTTCCAGAAACAAATAAACGCTGAGAGCAACTGCAGATTTAGATGGATACCTGACTTACAACGTTGTAGGAAATGGCATTCGAGTTGATGTATTAGTAGATAATAAATAGAAATGTACAATGTGAAGTTATAGTTTTATAAATAACAAAGTTATAGCGTTGAGATTCGTAACAGAGGGCATCTAACAGTTATTGAAGCGTACGCTCCTGCAGACCAATGAAGAAGAAGGCAGAAGCTTCTCTTTCAGCCCTGCAGAGAGAAGTAGATAAATATAATAATACGGACCACCTATTAATATGTGGAGATTAAAATGCCGCAGTAGAAAGTAATGCAATGCCACTGACACCGGGAACTCGTGACAAGTAACACATAAATGTTAATGGACATATTCTTATACATTTTTCTTCATGTAATGGATTGAAAATCCTAATTACTCCGTGCTTTCCGTGCTTTCCAACAGTAAAATATGCAACAACATTAAGATGTTCATGTTTTCAGATGTGGTGTCATTTACCCGAACCAGTGCTTAGTAGTAACCAAAATAGCTATGTTTGCTAGCTGTAAAAATCAAAAGTCGTTGTGACTAGAAGGCAATAAGGTTTTAAGTCTACCTATTACAGGATGAGAGTGTAAACCATCTATATGAAAATGGGCTTTATCTTTGCCTAAATCAGGCAGAAACAAATGACAGTTTACAAATGAAGAGGCTAAATATAAAGCTATATTTTCAACAGGCCGCAAAAGAGTCGTTAGGAAAAAAATTAGAGAAGAAATAAAAAGGGACTTGGAGTATGAAACGATGATGTCGATAAAGCAGGAAAGGGAAAGAATCGAGCATACTAGATAAATTTACACACGAAAACAATGGAATGAAACATCGCAAAAGCAGAAGAAGGAAAGAAACTATCATATCAGACATAATTACAAACAAAAACAGACTCCGTAAAATAAGAACATAAATAAATAAAGTTTCAACAATAGTCAAAAGCAAATAAACAATAGAGGACTTTTTTATGAGAAGAATTGACCGTGATTTCCACGGAAGACATTCATAGGTTACAAGGTGATAAAACATTTAATTAGAACTGGAAAAGAGACAACAGCCCTAAATGTAATACCAGAAGGTAAATGGATAGCTCATTATAAGCAGTTCTGCTGTAATGGAAAGCTAACATTAAGCGAAGACTCCTCCTATTATGGATAAACCATACGACAGCGATCTCAAAACTATCTCAGAACCAAACGAGTCTTTGAATAAAACAAAAGCTGGAAAGCAACAACACCTAGCTGCATAAACACACTTACATTTGGCGATTATTTGTCAAAATTAAACTTCGTCGTTTATACGATACATGTTGGAAAAGATGCTAAACTCCAAAACCATGAAAAATTGCAGATCTGATACCAGATTTCAAAAAGGGTAAACGAAATGAATGCAATATTGCAGTGGTATAATATTAACGAACACAACATATGAGATTTACGCCGAAGATAAATCAGAGTCAACAAGTTATTGATGAAAACCAATTATCTGAAGAACAGAACGGTTTCATATTAGTGATATATTGCACTGATAATGTTTCCACACGAAATTATGTTATACTGAGACGAAGAGAGTTCAATAGAAAACTCACATTGCATTTATAGACAATGCAGATAGGAAAATATTATAGTAGCTATTAACAAACATTGCATATCAGGAAACAGAAAGCCTGTATATAGGGACAAAAAGAAAAATAAACACTAACTGTGCTATATCAGAAGTTACACGTTTAAATGAAGTGTCTCAACAAAGGTGTACCTTATCAACCCCATTTTTAAGGCATTCATTGACGATATATGCATGGAAACCAGAAATTGATCCAGACCTAAGACTACTGCACAGCAAATTTTTTAATATAATCATTTTTGTAGATGACATTGCAGATATATAGCGACGTTGAACTTCACTACGGAGATCTATCCATAAACTTAACTACATTCTAAAGAACATAATATGGAAAATCAGTTCCAGAAAAAGTGGCGGCTTTCAAAGGGACAAAACCACCGAGCACTTAGTTACTTGTGAGATATTATAAGCTACCACAATGAATTCGACGTTAACAACAAATTACAACAATCAATAGAACACTGAGAAATAATGTTAAAAGTGACAACAAAATCTAGTTTTATAAGGAAATGGTTACGCCCAAGCTCTTTTTGGAACGCGAAACTTGGACTACTATTAAAGAACTGGAATTTCTAAGATGAGTGAAGGGCTTCGCAAGATTAGATAGACTGAGAAACGAATATACAACAATAGATCTTGGTTATATGCTACAAGTGAGAAGATCCCGTCTTATCAACAAAGCTGCGTAGGATATCTACAAAGAATGCCAGATTTGAGACTACCAGAATAAACCTTAAATTTCAGACTTTTAGAAATCCGTAGGAACATAAAAAAAAAGATGGTAGGACTTATCAGACGGAACAGGCCTATGACGTAGAACGAGATGCAAGACGAAGAAGAAATGAGTAGAACGTTTGTAAGGGGAAAACCATAAAACATAATTCATGTACTGTAGAATATCACACAGTTTAAAAAACCAAAATGTCAGCAGTGAAATAGTTGGTTGACAGCTTGGCAACAACATTCGACAAACCATTCAAAACAGAATATCGCTGCAGCAAACTGTATTATTTGACACAGGTTGCTAAAACAAAGTAAAAAAGACAGTATGTTTATTAAGTAGTTCTGGAGTACGATAAGTTAAATATCACACAGAACTGCTTCTGGCAGTCATCTGCTATCACGAGTCATTATACAGAAAACTGTCACCATTACATTTTAGCTGCTTGCATCACTAACGTCTGTTACTTTAAAACTGAAGCATTTTATTTGAACTGTTTTGTAGTGTAATTGAGAGAGAGCGCATGTGGCAGTTACGTTGGTCTCTGGCAGATAGGAAGAGAATAGATCATTCCATGCAGGCTTTCACGGCCGGCGTCTTTATTAGTAAACACTTCCGGGCTAAATTGTCGTGGTCGATCTGTAGAACTTCTTCTCCCTGACGTTTCGTTCTCAACTATGGAGAACATCTTCCGAGGTGAGTCGACGACTGGCTGCTAGGAGTTTTTTTTTTTTTTTTTTTTCTTTATTATATTTCAATTCCCCATCGGGGCGGGCTGGCAGCAGCATATGCGCTGCTCTTCAGCCGAAAGACATAGAACAAAACAATAGAAGACATTTAAAAACAGCAAAGGAGAGAAGAAGGCGAACATAGATATAAAAAAGGGAGAACATCATGGAAGGCAATATACAAAAAACGGGGTGACTGTAAAATGGAGATAAAAAAACTGTTTAAAAGTAGCACACACAAAAAGCCACACACTGCGACGATTAAAAGAACACAAGGCACAGTATGACTGGAGCATAAAGGTGTTGACGGATGGCATAGCACACAACGTAACACTGACGGCGAACCTCAAGGCAGTACACAATTAAAATCACACCTCTGGACGCACACGAGAAACAGCACGAAACACAACACTGACGTGGCACACTGATGATGATCAATACAGAGGATCTGCCAGGTTCAAGGAGATGAGGGAGTCCTGAAGAAGGGAGGGAGGGGAAGAGATGGGGGAGGGGAATGGGGGGCGCTCGGAAGAGGGCCAGGTAGGGAGGGATGTGGGAAGGAGATAGGCAAGTATGGGGTGCAGGGTCTCAGGGGAGGGGGGGACGGAGGAAAATCTGCTCTGGGAGAAGGAGGAAAGAGGAGAAGGGGGCCCTGGGGAGGGGGGGGGGGAACAAGGCCGGGTTATAGTTGGAAGGAAGGGTATATGTCACGGCGAAGTTCGTCATCCGGGAGAAGGAGGCGTTGGAAATTGCCCTGATGAAGGAGATGGAGGGTGTGGAGGTGGAGAGAGGGAGGGATACAGCGATAGAGGCGCGGCAACAGGCGAGGGGTGGAGAGGAAGGAGGAAACCAGAGGGTGAGGGGGATCAACCCTGCGAACAATGTAAAGGATGCGGAGATGTTGGAGGAACAAGAGGAGGTGGGGGAAGGGGATCAGTTCATACAGGAGCCGTGTGGGGGAAGGAAGGCTGATACGGAAGGCAAGGCGGAGCGCATGGCGTTCAAGGATTTGGAGAGCCTTGGAAAAGCGGGTGGGGGCGGAGATCCAGGCGACGCTGGCATAACAGAGGATAGGACAGATGAGGGATTTGTAGGTGTGGAGGATGGTAGAAGGATGCAATCCCCATGTCCGGCCGGACAGGAGTTTCAGCAGGCGGAGGCGGGAATGGGCTTTCTGCTGGGTGGTCAGGAGATGAGGGGTCCAGGTGAGGTGTCGGTCAAGGGTGAGGCCAAGGTATTTCAGGGTGGGGGTGAGTTGGATAGGACGCTGCTAGGAGCTGGGGCCGCCGCTTATATAGAGATCGTAGGGGGCGCCACCACACCTCATGTGGCGTCAATGTGCAGCTATCTCTGGCTATCGTCTGTTCTCTCGATTGCAGGCAATCGATTGTCACGTGATTGATGCAACGTCGACCGCCATATCTTATCCAATTTTAATCCTTCTTCTTTACAATTAAAATTGTATTGATGTTTGTGGATTTCAATTGCCTCTCTATACATACGTGCATAATAGTGCGACGTCCTCGCTAGCACGCTTGTTTCACCAAATTTTATTTCGTGATCTCCATCCTTAAAAACATGTTCCGCTACTGCCGATTTGTCGATATGTCCCAAGCGAGAGTTTCTTTTGTGCTCCGTCAACCGTGTATTGAAGCTTCTTTTTGTAGATCAGTTTGATAGAAAATAGGTTTAGTGGCGGAAAACAGTGTTTCTGACACTTGCTAATACTCCAGCACTTCAAGAGTACATTTCAAAGGAAAAAAATAATATAATGGGAAATATCTTGGCCTAAGTTCCTGAAGACAGACGCGAAATATCGAAAATCTTCATATTTGACAGTATTGTTGATGAAAGATGGAGTAAGTGGGAAATATTATTTGGTCTTGTGGAGGAATAAGTCTACGTTGCAAGATACAGATCTTCATTGGAATAATATGGCGCAGCAACTACAGCAAAAATCAGAGGCTTACAGAACACTACGTGGCAGTCAGTGATGTCTTATTCTATCGTCGTACACCAAAATCTGATCAATAGTGCAATCCCATCTTTGCCGACTACGGAAGGAAGCTAATGTGGTACAATCACTATGCATAGGGAAAAGTTTGGCATTAGAAAACGTGCAAAGAAAGTAGGTACTTATTGTCATTTTCCAAACACTTGTGGGAAAACGTAGAAATTCTTGGGAAAAGGAAGTGCGACAAGCTGTTATCACATTGGCTGACGAAACTGGTGCAAGAAAAATATACTTTAATAAGAAGCTGTCGAAAGCAGAAACATTTGCTGTTGGTAACAGAGTTCAGACCAGAAACCACGCAAATCACCCTTATTGAACAAAAAGAATTACAGTTACTGGATTCAGGTCCATTTGTAATTATAAGAATTTTTCACGTTGGAGTGTATCTACGTTCTTATTCTGGAAGTCATAAAATTAGAGGACTGTATCCTCACCAGGATTTAAAGAACTACTTCTAAATATCTTGATGAATATTCCGTTAATGTAGCTTAGTACAAAATTTTATTTTCAGAGTGAAAATAAGATTTGCAGGGTCCATTGTAAACCTTTCTGCAGTAGACTATGTGTGTTGTTTAATATGTATGGGCACTTTAACACCTGAATAGAATGATTTTTTATATTTGATAATGAAACGCTTCCTTCACAATGAAAGATTTCAGATTTCTGTAATTAATTAAGAAAAGCATTATTGGTGTTCTTTCTTGTACATTAGCGATTTCTAAGTGTGTTTAATGATGTTAGTGGTAAGGAAACTTAATTTCCCAGCAGGACACTATAAAAATCAAATGGTGTAAATATGTACCATAGCAAAGATCAACTTAAGAGAGAGGACACCGGACAGGATAGAGTATCTGGAGCAAAATGTAAGCTCTTTTCGCATTTTGTGAGTGTTAATTTTGTTTGTTGCTTATACTATAAGTTATATTAAGTGCCCAGGCAAATGAGATACTGTTTTTTGCCTAAGCAAAAGAGAAATATTAGCAGTATTTATTTAGCTGAAATTTGAAGTTAAAATTTTTGTAAAACTGTTTCTAACTGGTGAAGTCTAACAGTAATATAAAATTTACATGGATTTTGGACGAGTAATGTAAATAGATTGAGGTGGACTGGGTAAATTTCCTTTCCTCTGAGTTTGTGAATCCACACTGATGATTTTCTTTCATGTTAGTTTGATTTGCCGTAACTGTCAGATATAGTGAAGTTGATGCAAATACCGATAGTTCACTAAGAAAATAAGTTCACTAAGGAAATAAGCAACGATACATAGTCCACTTGCACAATCAAAAGTGCATACGCATATGTACCTGCCCAGAGTGTCCCCCTGAACGCATTATTGCAAATCAGAGGTCTAAATGGTTATTTAAGAGCTTAAAAATGTTGATTCAATAAGATTTTTTGCGTTTAGTACTACCGTTTCAAATGTAAAGACTCAATTCGCTTACGATTCTTTGGGGTGGAGAGGGGGGGGGGGGGGTTAGAGAGAACTGTCATATCGTGGAGACGACATGCAGATCATTTTCAATTACGCAAACCCACAATATTCATATTCATGGATTATTGCAATGATTCGCTTGTAAATAAACCGTTGCCTTAATGAACAAGTTAATGCAAGAATTCCAACTAGGCAAGCTTCAAACTTGAATGTTCGCTTACCTTATACCAGTGAAATGATAGTGTGAAGGCATGAATTTTGAATGTGATGTCCGACATTTTATCATGAATATAAATTACCAGAGTACCATGAAGAACATAATTAAATTTTCCATATGAAATCACTGCGAACATGCAAGCTACTGTGTGTAATCAGATTGTGAGAAGACAGTGACGATCTTGCCAGAGTGTATTGTTATTGCTTGAGGGTGATGAGTGCGTCACCTGAAGGCGAAAGAAGGGCTGTGTCACCGCAAGAGGTGCAGAGGCGAGCGAGTGTGCTGCGTCCTACACCAGTTCACTACGACCAGTGCCACGTCATCATAAGGCGCCTGTGCTTAACATACAAAGGATTGCACCATAATCTAAGGATGAAACTGAAAATTAAAATACCTTATCCAAACTTTATCTTCGTACCGTTGTATGTATTGTATTGTATGTTAACCGGGGACCTAGAAACGACGGAGCGGCTCCGTCCACAACCCCACGACGACTACCGCAATCTACTTCACCCCTCCATCGCCGCACACCGAACCCAGGGTTATTGTGTGGGTGGCCGCCCCAGTGGACCCCCCCCCCTCCCCCAGGGAACGTCTCACACTAGACGAGTGTGACCCCTATGTTTGGGTGGTAGAGTAATGGTGGTGTACGCGTACGTGGAGAACTTGTTTGCGCAGCAATCGCTGACATAGTGTAACTGAGGCAGAATAAGGGGAACCAGCCCGCATTCGCCGAGGCAGATGGAAAACCGCCTAGAAACCATCCACCGACTGGCCGGTTCACCGGACAGCGACACAAATCCGCCTGGCGGATTCGTGCCGGGGACCAGGCGCTCCTTCCCGCCCGGAGAGCCGTGCGTTACACCACACGGTCAACCGGGCGGGCTTTCATACCCTTAATTATGTTAAGGTTAACACTGTAAGCTCTCAGAATGATCAAAAGTAGAAACAAATTAAAAAGGACGCTCAATAATAAGACTAAAAAGCTAAAAACTGGTCGGAATATTCAAATATATCTCAGAATTAAAACTTACAAGTCTCAACTTGATCAGAGCGAAATTTTGATTGAAACCGTCGTTTTAATGAATAATTGGAGGCCCTAAACGTTAGACTCAGTGTGATGAAAAGTCCTGTATAGTGTTACTTTGATCCAAAAGCCTTACATCTGTGACGCCAATAAGGTAACTATTATTTTTCAAGCTATTTACTAATCAAATTTGGAACGATAATGTCCTGGTTCATAATAGATTAAGTTCATTTGCATTTGTAATACAAAGCTTAATTACAGCAATCTATTACATTCAGGATATAATACATCTGTACCAAGTTTCAAGACTTTGTTTTAATTAACAATGATTGTAAGGAACCTTAAAGAGGCAGTTCTATGGTCGTGTTCTAATGTCAGTTTCGTTCCAAAAATTTTAAAATTTAAATGCAGTCGGTCCAAAACGTTTTCAGTAATTAAAGTAACTTATCTCTATTTATATAAAAATTAAGGAAATTGTAAAATGTTAAATAACAGAGATATTAATTAATATGTGTCTGAGAAAGGGGCCAGTTAGATTCTGCTACCTGTGCCTGGGGTGGTTGATAGCAGATGTTCCGTTTGATGGTCTGCTGCACCTGTATATAAATACGGCCAGAGAGGCAGTGGAAGAGACACTTCGCATCGAGACATCAACCTGTCCGCGTCAGTCGAAGGCCTGCGTGATTAATGCCTCGGATGACGTCACAGAGGAACAGACATGAATGCATTATCGGTAAAAATGGGAAGTGAACATCGCGAGATCGTACTGCGTCCCGGATCGCCTGGATTTTTCTGGAAGTGACTGTCCCACCCATAATGTTGACAAAACCGCACGGCTACCGGCGAGATTATTTTCCACTTTTAAGGCGAGAAATTAATGTTTGGTTACAAAAAGTTAGGGGGATAGACGATTTAATTTGGAAAACGAAGAAGATAGGCGTAAAGCATGCACAGACAATTTAAGTGCCTTTTCATAACGAAACCACGAAAATCACCACATATGGTGTGTCGGCCGGTAAGCTGAACTGTGAAAGTGATGAACTCCATGAAGTAAATTGTGAACGTTAGCCGCAGTAACAATCAACGTGACGGAAGGAGGTAAGAAGACGACACTACATAGCGGCTATCACCGGCGATGTGGTTTGAAGATGACGATACAGCATCATGGAGCTGCGTGGACCTGCAAGCTACTGCGCGCTTTCACCGCCGCCCAGGTCCCCTGGAGCTACTGCAGTAGGCGATACACACCGCCATCCTCACCGCCATAGCCGCTGTTGCTGCCTGCATTGCATCGCAACGTGTTGCATCACGTTTGCTAGTACATTGCTCTGGTGTCACTCATCGAGGTCAAGATATTAAGTCAAGGGTATTCAAAGTACTTATTAACTGCTAGTAACAGGCTACTAAAAATGTAATGTAATGATTAGGATGATGTGAAAGTTAAGATAGAACCAATCACTGACGATGAATCCTCAGAATTCGAAACAAACTAACGAGGATGTTTCTGACAGCGTAATAAATAAAAATCTGAAGGTGACTTGTCCAAAGGAGAATCGGACATAAATTTCAGTGTTACTGTTAAGTTGAAACCAATTTCTGGTGAGGAGATAAATGAAGTTGAAGTCAAAAAGACAAAGTAGAATTAACAGAGTTATCAGTATTTCTAAAATTCAACCAAGTTAGGAAATGCTAGAAATTGCTTTAAAACCGGTTCAAATGCCAAGTGGCATGGGAGAGGCGCCAAATTGGATTCAATTACTACTTTCCAAACTTTAATGGCATCATAAAAAACTGAAAAGTAAGATGGAGTCCAATAGCAAATGGTTAAACAATGAAATTGAATTTAGCGTTAAAGAACTAAAGGATGATAGTGAAGGAGTATGGGATAGTAATAAAACATTAATGATGAAAATACCTCAAAACCGAATAGTTTAAATTATAAAATTGATTCTAACCACCGTGGTTGGTTGGTCGATTTGGGGGAGGGGACCAAAAAGCGAGGTCATCAGTCCCATCGGATTACGGAAGAATGCGGAAGGATGTCGGTTGTGTTCTTGCAAAGGAACCATTTGAACCACCACGATCTGCAAGTCTAAGTAGGGCAACAGGTAACTAAGTTGTACAGTATTTTCAGAACAGAAGTTCGCAAAGATTTCAAAGACTAGATGATCTTATGGAAGAGAGGTTCTCAGAAAGAATAGGTAATGAATCCAAACTTTATTATAATCTTTTTGAGGAACTAACTAATAACGTACTTGACTCTCACAAGGATATTATGAAAGTGAAATCTGTCTGAGTGTATTATTAACACAAAAATTGAGTAACCTCTGGCAGCTCTTGTAATACTACTGTATAGCATTTTGGTTCAGCTCACGCCGCTTTCAACGGATGTCGTCAATTTCTTTGGTTTTGACCCAGACATACAAACTCACCCATAAGAGTTCTGGAATGATTGTGAGGATATTTACCCAAATGTATGGTTAGAAACGTGAGAAAATTTATTTCATAAGAAGTCTTTTGTCAGGAGATACTTTACTATGGTCAGCTGATCTAATGATTACATCCAATACTCTCCCTGAATTTAAAACTGCATTTCTCGATGAGTACTGGTTACTCAACAAACAAAACAAGGGTTTGAGAGAATTTTGGAGTGGCAAAAACGTTTGTTATAGGTCTTGAATCAGTTGAAGAGTATTCTAGAAAGTGGGTTTCACGGCTGTCTCATCTGATAGAAAAAATTAAAATCGGAAATGATGGTCATGGGACTAGAAGGTAAGCTGCCTTGGGATTGACATGGGGATAATGTGGATAGGTTCACTTAGTATCTGGAGTGAGATGAAAGAGTAGCTGCTGCTGAGGAAAAGGCGTAGAATAATAATAGGTTCTCTAAAGTCATATAAATAACCGAAATAGTGACGTTGTAAGCCTGAATGTTAGAAATGTGGAAGTACAGAAAACACGATCTATCAAGGTCAAGGCCGTGATAGAAGAAGAATAGGCAGACAGCCAACGCACTGTCGCGCAATTATTATGACTAAGGGAGGAATATAAATAATGTACCACTGATGCAAGCTGAAGAGCAGAATGCTACCCGATCTGATTCTGAATGGAATGAGCATAACAGGCAATATTTGGGAAACTAAGTCCCATCTATGAGAAAACTGTCCCTCGCCAGGCGGAAACTGTAACACAGCCAGTAACAGGAACACCGACCACCGTCAGTCAGCACACGCTAACCGATAACAGGGATGGTAAAATAGGAACTGACAGAACCAGTGATGTCCTGAACAACTCTCATAATCTAGTTTACACCATTGTGCACACATTAGAAAAGTGGGACAAGATGGAGAAAGAAAACACTGCAGATAATAGGGAAGAACAAATTAACTAGTTTAAATGAGATGAGGACGTAGATGAAGTAAATGCTTACATATTCGACAAAAGTGGTAATCTGAAGGCTAAAATTTTGGTAGAGAGTTTTCAAAGGTTCTGAGCAGGAGCAGCTGTTAGGTGAAGGGGGCAGCAATCATAAGGAGGGCTGGGAACCTATTAGCTGCATTGACTCGCCAATAAGTGTAAAAGCAGACGAAAACATTAGAGATAGCAATGTCGCGTAGGGAAGCAGTTGCTCAGAGGTAGAGAGTAGTTTAGTTGATTTGCAGCAAAGGAAAGTAGCGGAAGTCAAGAGCTTCGATTCAAAATTGGTGGAGAGGTTGGAAAAGGCAGCTGCAGATGTAAACGTTGATGACTCTCTGGATTTAACCATAAACGTACTTGCAACAGAACAGTTAATTTAGTTTGCGACAGACTGATAAAATATGTTAGGTGACTTTCATGAGAAACCTGTTCAAACTAGGAAACAGCAACTGGTACATGTAACATAATTATAGATCATCCTTATTTAATCGTGTTCGGTTTAAGTGTCGAAATGTATATTGATACAAATCTTTTATCTCAATATCAAGAAAAGATTGACTCTGATCAGAGCGGCTTCGTATTAACTTTACTATATTCTCGAGTGGCTACGGAGCCTCTCATTGGAAATTATGTGGACAGTAATAATAAAGCATGGAAACTGCCTATTAGAGAAATGAAGAATAAGTGATTCTTGCAGGAAGCTACTAAGCACAGGAACAATGTGCAAGATACTAATGCAGAAGAAAACTATATCCTGGAAAAAAAGAGTCTAAGGTACAGCCAAAGATTTCTATAAACAGAGCGCAGAATTATGGGAAGTATTAACTACTCGTCAATATGTATTCTCAAATACGCCTGGTGATGTTAAAGGATATGAATGCCGTTTGAATGTAAAGCTTGGGCAGACGCTTTTCAAGAAACTTTATCAGATGTTGAGAGAAAGAACGCTATTGATCGAGAACCATTCAGGATAATAGGTACGACTCATGGAGCGTACACCGAAGGTAATACACGAACACTAAGAGAGAACTAGGTCTACGAAACACTGCCTTCCAAAACTGAAAGTAATTAGATTGTGTAGGGAGTCTGTCACTCTTTGGTGGGTATACAGTTTGGCATACTGTGAAGTCCTAGCTGAATGAAACTTTATTTCTGTTTCAGGTTTCATTCCCTACTTCTGTCTTATCTATAGTAAGTAAGGAATATATGTCTTCGTCTTTTAAGTATGCTATTAGTTTTGTTACATCTTCCTCATAAATAATAATGATTGCCAAAAATGACTATACTCGAATAATGAATTACAAGAAAATGAGAAAGGCAGTAATAGTAAATTCTTAATGTTTAAATAACGAAGGAAAACTTATGAGCCTCTGTGATGTAGAAAAATAATGGCTAAAGTAAACAAATAGTAAATGAGATACATAAAAAGGATTAGTAACAGCTAAATACAGATACTTTACCTTAAGAGAAATAAATGAAGCTAAAAATTCCTAAAGTCTGGAAGAGTAAACTCTGTGTTAATAATTTTGATGCTGGGAGTGTAATGTTGTCTGTAGGTAAGAGAGGGTAATAATATGGTGCCAACAGAGGCAAAGCAAAGCGTTTTGACGTTAAAGGATATGTGTGAATGTGTGAACGTGGTGTGAGGATCACAGCAAAAATATGTGTAGATAATGAGATCATAGGCTGAGGAAGATAAAAGAGAGACACAGATGTCGAAATATGTAGGAGAGTGAAATACATAGATCAATGAAAATAGGGAGAAATAGGACTAATGAAGTGAGCAGGCGGACGTACATGGTAAAATGATGGAAAATTGGTGTATAATTCCCTCACGTCTAGAAAAAAAGCGTTGAGAAACGTGTAATCTTGCTTAGGGTAGACAGGCAATTAACAGATAATTATTGACACAGACAGACAACTATGAATGTACAATCAGTGTCTCCTCTGAGCGATAGCAATGGAAACACGATCGATGTCATTGCCGCCAAGGCTAAGTTACTAAACAACGCCTTACGACAACTTTTCACCAAAGGAGACGAAATAAGTATTCCAGAACTCGCATCAAGAACAGCTGCCAACATGAGTAGCTTAGAAACAGATATCCTCGGAGTAGTGAAGTAACTTAAATCACTTAATAAAAGCACGTCTCCCGCTACCGGCTGTATATCAGTTAGGTTCCTACTTAATAACCATATACAACCATTCGGTCGACGGAAGATCTGTACCCAAAGACTAGGACGTTGCACAGGTCGTACTAATGTTCAAGAACGGTAGTAGGAGTAATCTACAGGTCCATATCATTAACGATTATGTGCAGTAGGGTTCTGTAACATATATTGTGTTCGAATATAATGATTTATCTCGAAGAGAACGGTCTATTGACCTACAGTCAATACGGATTTAGAAAACAACGTTCTTGTGAAACACAACTAGCTCTTTACACACACGAAGTGTTGAGTGCTGTTGAAAAGGGATTTCAAATTGATTCTGTATTTCTATATTTCCGAAAGGCTTTTGACACTATACCACACAAGCGGCTTGTGATGAAATTGCGTACTTGTGGAATATCGTCTCAATTATGCGATTTCCTGTCAGAGAGCTCACAGTTCGTAGTAACTCCGGGAAAGTCATCGAGTAAAACAGAAGTGATTTCTGGCATTCACCAAGGTAATGTTATATGCCCTGTTCTTATCTTCATAAACGATTTAGGAGACAATCTGAGCAGCCGTCTTAGGTTGTTTGCAGATGCTGTTGTCGTTTATCGTTTATTGAACTCATCAGAACATCAAAACAAATTGCAAAACGATTTAGAAAATATATCTGTATGGTGAAAAAACCGGAAATTGATCCTAAATAACGAATAGGGTGAGGTTATCCACATAAGTGCTAAATGTAATCGGCTTAACTTCGGTCACACGATGAATCAGTCAAATCTAATGGCCGTAAATTCAACTAAATATCTAGGAATTACAAAAATTCAACTAAATACCTAGGAATTACAACTGCGAACAACCTAAATTGGAAAGAAGGCATAGAAAATGTTATGGGGAAGACGAACCAACGACTGCGTTTTATTGGCAGGACACGTAGAGAATGAAGATAAAGAAAACAGGTAAACAAATATGTTAGAGAAACGCTGATTGTAGAGTATTGTCTGTTGTAACAATGCAAAGTAACTGCTGTCGAACAAATTACTTCCTTAGCATACTAATGTATGCCGTAATTGAGCAGTATGGAACCAGAGCTGACGTAAGTTTCTCGATTTTCTAAGAAAACCAACATCTTAAGTATTTAAGTAAATTGCAGACTAGCCCAAAATGTGACTATTTTTAAAAACCTCTGTTGTCTTCAGTGCATAAATTGCAAAGTTCGTGATTCTAGATTGATAATGATGTGACTAGTAAAAGCGAGCTAGAGTAAAGTCACGATTTTATGGAGCAGCGTATTACCAATAATCATTCAAAAAATTAATAATAGTTTTCCAAATTTTAATTTAAAAAAAAGAAATATTCTTTCTGATAACCTATTAATTGTTTACTCGCGTTATAGAAGGAAAACAGAGTATAGAATTTGTTTTGCTCTCCCTTAGATATCAGTTGAGAACAGAAGCTTAGGCTATGTTATCTTTTCTCAAGGACATGGAGCCTTCATGAAGGGCAGCTTACAATGTCTATGGAGAAAGAAGTGAGGACACCAATCGCAGTGACTCGTCCCCTTCCCCGTTTTGTAATGCTATCGAAAAGGACGCCAACCATAGCGACTTCCCACCCTCTACCTTAAATGTTTTAGTCAAAGTGGATCGTAAGGACAGAAACCACAGAGCCTACAGTTGTGATTAAATGAGTTAGTACTGAAAAGCTTTTGTATGTTTCTATTTCAGGTAATGAGTGTAAATTTTAAATGTCAAATTTAAATTTATGATAATCGAAAACCTTATTTCATATTTCTGTGTTTTTTATCCACGAGATCTGTAAAAATCCACTGTATATATATATATATATGTGGTTAATTTAAGGGCTTAGTATAAAGAAATGTACAATATAGTGCAAGTGGCGCTAAATAATAAGACTACAAAACTAAAGATTGGTCGGATTTTGCAAATATATATCACAATTAAAACATAAATCTCAACTTTAACAGAGCAATATTTTGGTCAAAATCGGCGCTCTTACGGAAAATTGAAGACGGTAAATTTTAGACTCGGAAAGATGAAAACACGTATATATCCTCAGTTTCATGTAAAAGCCTTATATCTGCAACACCAATACGATAACTATTATTTTTCAAGTTACGTACTAAAAACCAAATTGGAACGAAAATAGATTCAGTTCATTTGTATTTGTGATACAAAGTTTAATTACACACGATTACATTCAGGCCGTATTACATCTGTACCAAGTTTCAAGACGGTTTTAATTAATAATGATTAGAAGGAAACTTAAAGAGGCAGTTCAGAAGTCATATTCTACTGCTGGTACCATTCTAAAAATTCTAACCAGTGATGTTTAATGCAGTCGGTCTAAAACGTTTTCTGTAAATAAAGCAAGCCTGTCTATTTATATAAAAATCAGAAAGATTGTAAATTGTTAAATGACAGATTAATTAATGTGTGTCCGAGAAAGGTGCCAGTTAGATACTGCAACCTGTGCCTAGGGCAGTTGACAGCAGATGTTCCGTTTGACGGTCCACTGCACCCGTATATAAATACGGCCAGAGAGGCAGTAGAAGAGACGCTTCGCATCGAGACATCGATCTGTCCGCGTCAGTCAAACGCCTGGGTGATTAATGCCTAGGATAACGTCATCGCGAGGACTGTACAGCATCCTGGATCGCTTAGATGTCACGGAAGTAACTGTGTGTGCTACCCGTAATCCTGAAAAACATCGCGTGGCAAGTGGCGATATATTAAGATTTGGAGATTAGAAGTCAAAGCGATAGACCCATTTCACTTGAAACTTTCTGTAGAGGTTGCCTCTAAACCGCTAGTGCTGATCCCGTTAGGGATATTATTACTATTAATATTACTGTTACTATTACTATTCATCATCATTATGGATACTGCCAACGGCCTTGCCGCAGTGGTAACGTCGGTTTCCATCAGATCACAGAAGTTAAGCGCTGTCGGGCTGCGACAGCGCTTGGATGGGTGACCTTCCAGTCTGCCGAGCGCTGTTGGCCAGCGGGATGCGCTCAGCCCTTATGAGGCAAACTGAGGAGCTACTTGACTGAGATGTAGCGGTTCCGGTCTCGTAACCAGGTATATGGCCGGGAGAGCGGTGTGTTGACGACATGCCCCTCCATATCCGCATCCAGTGACGCCTTTGGGCTGAAGATGCCACGGCAACCCGTCGGAACCTTTGGGCCTTCCGAGGCCTGTTGGACATAGTTTAGTTTACTTATTAGGGATACTATTATGCACTGTATGCGTGAACGTTGACTGAATATATCAATCAGTTAAAACTGTATTTTTAGTTACAGTTTCTGATCCCGCTAAGTAAATAGTAACTCATAACTTTTTCTTTCAGCGAACTCAAAGAGTTATGTAGGCTTGCGGACTTTAAATTATGGTCAGTATGTTCTTCATCGCTTTCTGACTGACCGCAAAAATAGTTTTCAGACTCTCGAACACGGCAAATGTAGATGTAAGAAATCACAGTCAATTTAAGTGTCTTTTTTCTTGTTTAATGCTACAGTTCATACTCCACAAGGACGCTCAGTGACTGAGCTTCTGAATATATCAGTATTTATGGAATAACAAATTAAGCTAAGAGTCATTGTTCCAGGGACAGCCGCCTGCTTATGAACAGTGTAAGGAATATGCCAGTAATATTAGCGTGGTGTTTATGGTTCAAATGCCTCTGACCACTATGGGGCTTAACTTCTGAGGTCATCAGTCCCCTAGAACTTAGAACTACTTAAACCTAGCCAACCTAAGGACATCACACACTTCCATGTCCGAGGCAGGATTCGAACCTGCGACCGTAGCGGTCGCGCGGATCCAGACTGTAGCGCCTAGAACCGCTCGGTCACCACGGCCGGCCCGTGGTGTTTATGCCACACACCACTACTCTGTAAATACCTTCCAATACCTGTTGAAGTTAGCATAAGGAATTTGTAGAGAGTCATTACCCTTGCCTACGAGGATGTGCTAAAACTATGTTTAGCTTTCAGGACGCGTTTACTTTAATTTATTTCTGGAGTCTGTTGTTCGGTTGCTTCAAGTGATCCTGCCATGTACCGCGCATGATGGCATTCTCTGAAAGCTGTTTTCCTGTAATCATAGTAAGCGTCATTGTACACAACATCACATAGTTGGCAGGTTAAACAATATAATAGTCCACCAACAAGACATGATGACACAGACCGCACATTAACGAGGAATAGATGATTCCGGAGACGATACTAAGGAAGGTGACGAATGAGTCAATTGTAAAAAAACGTGCTGTAAAACCTACTGTTCCCTGGAGGAGGAGGAGGAGATTAGTGTTTAACGTCCCGTCGACAACGAGGTCATTAGAGACGGAGCGCAAGCTCGGATGAGGGAAGGATGGGGAAGGAAGTCGGCCGTGCCCTTTCAAAGGAACCATCCCGGCATTTGCCTGAAGCGATTTAGGGAAATCACGGAAAACCTAAATCAGGATGGCAGGAGACGGGATTGAACCGTCGTCCTCCCGAATGCGAGTCCAGTGTGCTAACCACTGCGCCATACTGTTCCCTGCAAAAACCTTCTCCATACATACAAATCGAAAAAATAATATATATTAAAATAATTCACTATTAAGTGAAATGTACGTCATGTTTACAAATCTGCATGTATTTATGAACAGTATAATAATGAATATTTTTTTATTGGTAACTACGTAGCCATTATGAATAGGTTCACAACCATTAGCACATGCAACACCTCAAGGTTTAGTGCACTCCTTGTGGTTTTCCCTGTTGTGCTACAAGAAGTAACCAAATGGTGGACTACAGTACACTAATAATAATTAACGAAATGTCTAATACTTTCCAGCCTTGTGAGAAGAAGTACTGTAGGTACTGTGCTATTATGTAAATTCACTGGACGAAATTGTGTGTTACGCTGAAAGACTAACCCATTTCAGAAGATGTTCAGTTCACTACAAAGAAACAAATTTTATAATCTTATATCGTCTGAAACGATAAAAATGTGGAGGAAATTATGTTTTCTTCGATCAAGGGAACGAAACATCAATAACCTTTTTTTTTGAAAGATGTAATTTGAAGAGTATAACTAATTTATCAGTGTCTGACTGCCACAATAAACATGTATTTCAATTGTCAGTTCACGCTAGTATTGTAAAATTTACGTGACGCTCACTTTACTGCTGTTTCATTGTTGTGATGGAAAATTTTATACTTATTTTTGTTGAAGGTAACTGAGAAAATTATGAATCCTCATTCTATCCTGCTATTAAAAAAATGATCCCAAACAAAGACAAAGAAGTGTCCATCACCTAAGTCGTACCGGTATATAAACAAAGATGTCTGAGGAAGTTGAATGGTGTCAGCCACATTTAGGGAGTAAAGATGTCTGCCCCTTTTTGAGGCAATGTAATATTACGTAAACTGAAGTACTAGGTTTGGAGTCTAAATAGTTCTTAAGAAGATGCTATCTTTTAACGGCTGTCGACCCTTCAGTTTTTCCGCGCCTTTTTTATTGACGTAAGTGGTCTGTAACAAAGCTGTTTCACTGTGGTTAGGAAGCTTGTACTGATTTGACGTAAATGTTCTGTTGATGCTTACTCACCAATATTTTGAAATTTCTTACTTTGTAAATTGCAGTCACGATCAAACTAGATGTTGCCTGATGTATATGTGCGAAACGGACTCTGGTGAGATCATAAAAACAAATACGTTCTCATTGTTTTAATTTACAATGCAATATTTATTATACTTCTTTTTCGTTACGTGTTGGAGGTGTAATGTGGGGGTTTTGCTTGCTCGGTTTATAGATAAAACCTGCAATATTCGGAATCAGTTTTCAATGAACATAGAGTTACAATTTGCAACATTAAATTATATTTCTTTCTTTGCTAACCATCAGTTCGATGGGGAAAACTACATGTAAATGCATTTCGTGTAGCACAATACATCACCAGCCACAAGAAAATGATAAAATAAAAAGAATGAAATGATAATTAAATCGACACGCTAGCTGCAAACAGGTGTTTATATAAATAATTGGGGACATGTTGAATATGTGTGCCCCGAACGGGACTCGAACCCTCGATCTCCTGCTTACATGGCAGACGCTCTATCCATGTGAGCCACCGAGGGCCCAGGATAGCGCGCCTGCAGGGACTTATCCCTTGCACGCTCCCCGTGAGACCTACATTCCCAACATGTCCACACCACTACATTCGTAGTGCGCCTAATAAATGTTTCCCCATCATACTCATTAATCGTGGCAGATTAATCTACCATCTATTAGGCGCACTACGAATGTAGCGGTGTGGACATGTTGGGAATGTTGGTCTAACGGGGAGCGTGCAAGGGTTAATTCCCTGCAGGCGCAGTATCCTCTGTGCCCTCGGTGGCTCAGATGGATTGAGCGTCAGCCATGTGAGCAGGAGATCCCGGGTTCGAGTCCCAGTCGCGGCACACATGTTCAACGTGTCCCCAAAGATGAATATCAACGCCTGTTTGCAGTTAGGGTGTCGATTTAATTATTATTTCGTTCTAGAGAAGCTGCACGGTCATCAGTGGTCTCTTCTTTCGGGATCAGATATTGCCTTCATATAAAATAAAAAGAAGTTAATCTACCGGATGACGTGGACGTATTTGAAACTACCGCACCTGCTTATTCCCTCCTGCCATACAGAGCTATACTGGTATGTTTACATCTGTCTGAGGTTCCAGTTATGAAGCGCGTTTCATTGGTTCCCAATGCATTGCTCTTCTCTGTCTGTCATCGGTTACCACCAGCAGCTGCCGCTTCAGTTGGGAATGCCATTTCTGCGTGCGACCTCGAAGGCTAGGTAAACGCATGTCGATCCACTGCTTCATACTACTCTGCCGCCCTCTAGTCAAGTGCGTACCGCCCTAACAGACGAAGCTCACAGCTCTGTAGGCGACCGTAATCTAAGGCAACCGTACCTTCGGTACAAAGTGGTACACTCACACAGCGATGAGAACGAGAATGTGTTTCTGGGTTTCTGGACATGGGACAAGTTACTTTGCGCGAGCGGACATTATTGTGTCATACAATGCCCAGTTGACCAGTTGACTGTGTTTCTTTTTTTTTCGACACTGTTCCGACGCGAAAATTCTAGGGAACCCTAAAACCCTAATATGAGTATGTCGGAATGAAGCTTTGCATTCCCGCCACAGTGCGTGCTAATACCAACAAAACTTTATTGAGTTAATTCCGGCGATAAGTCGTTAAAGAGACGGCAGTTATCGAGCTCAGTTTCTTTTGCAAATTATCGTGCTATTGACTGGATACTGATAGGAAGTTTGGAGGTAAATGTTTTCCTACATAGAATTTAGTATTTGGGGCAGAGCAGGGAAACCACTTCCTAAATCCCCCACACTCTTCATTCTCGAAGAGATATATTCAAGCATTCTTTCCTAACTATTTTAAGTAAATGAAGATCGATGATTTTGCTTTTAAGAAATTGAGAGGTTGACAACATTGGACAAATGTGATTATGCTACAAATATTAAAATGATTTCAAATTGTGACAGATGCAACTATACTAGACATCAAGTTCCTCAACGGTAACGAATCAATTTCAGCGATGGCTTCACACTTGTCACTCCCAGCATCTGTAGCAGAGGCTGAAATGGTAGAGACGATGGTAGATCGTTGAGAAGGTTCAGTTGAAATTCCAGTTTTCTACACGTATTGATTGAGACGTAACCTTAGATCGTAAATTCACCCACTCATCCCGTCTGGTGGTACTGTGAGGTCATTCTGTGTTATATCCCTTTTAAGTTACCAGCTGAACATCCCGAAATTATAATGATGGCTTTGCAATATTTGTGCTACTCTCTACCCCGCTCTTGTTTATGGTAGTGATACCACAACGTAATTGAAGAAGATGAAAATATTGGTATGTGTAATAACGCTTAAAAATTATAAATAACACTTCACAACTTACCTCGAATAATTTTAAAGGATATTTGCGTTTACGTCGAGTACAATTACACTAAAAATAGACATGTACACGTACAATTCCATAAAATAATCAACAGAATTGGATATTGAGCAGTAGAAATTAGAGTCGATCAGTTTAGTAATCAAAAATTCAAAGTGCCAATACAGTGGCTTTCAAAAGTTACTTATTAAAAAACTGTTAATAGACTTTGTTGAGCTACCTCTTAGTTTTATTCCATTCCATGAATATATTAGCTGTATGAAGTCCGGGACCTCAGGATAAAGGAAATGTGTGCCATTGGGCCATAAAAATCTGGAAGTCCGGAAAAAGTAGCAAATTCATTCAGGGTGAGCCAGATAGCCACCGACAAACTTTCAGAGGTTTCGACAACTTCTGAAAGTTTGTCAGTGGCATGGAGTACTATCCGAGTATTTACACATAATGGACTGTGGTCTATGGCGGCTCATTACTGAGTAATAATTTAATTTTCATTTATTTAGTTTCTTGTCGCCATCACCCCTGTTTCTGCGAAAAACCTTCACAACAGTGAATGATTGTATATGCAAAACCAAAACGTACTCAACACAACAGAACACAAAATAATGCAATGACGTTCAAACGAGACATACACTTTAAGCGTATTCAGTCTCTTCACCTAGCATACCCTACAGTGGATAAAAAATTTCCGAACTGTTCTCTTACAGCTATTGCTCAAAGTTTCGATCACCATGATCATGGCAGAGTTACAGCAATGCACCACTGACGGCTTAGGAGCTCAAGAATTCCTATAGATGCAAATTCCTAGAGATTCCTAGAGATTGGCATTCCACCGCTGCGATGATGCTGGTAACCAAGGCCACGTGAGTTCCGTAAACTGGACTCTTCACATGCCCCCAGAAGTATGTCCATCGCTCTCATGTCTGGTGACTGAGTTGGTCATGAAACAAGACCACCGAAATCGAGTCTTTGTTGTGGAAACTGTATGTCAACGTGGTTCTTAACAGTGAGCGAAATGACTGCCAGGAGCCTATCATACGGAAACCACATACCGTCGACATTGGCACTGTAGTGCACTATTCCTATGTTATTCGGATATCAAGGTAATTGGGGCAAGAAACCAAACAAAATGCGGTATCTCTGCAAAGAGCCTCTTGAGGCTGCGGGTCCCTCATACCAAAATACTAATAAGGTACCCCTTAAAAAACTTTGGAAGTTCGTCGGCGCAGCTCTGTTTCAAACTATAAAGGGAACTGGTACCTCTATCTAATATCTTGAAGGGCTCCCGCGAGCACCAAGAAGTGCTACAACACGGTGAGGCATGGATTCGACAAGTGTCTGAAGTAGAGCTTGCGGCCTTTCAAATATATAATGAAATGCTGCGGTGGTGTGGCCCTCAACTATGCACCCACAGACTCAAAGTTGAAATATTAAAAGTTTTGGCTGGTTTCGTTGCCTAGGGGCTGGGGTGAGTAGTTGCTGCATTACAAGCCAAATACTGCTGAGTCTACAGTATACAATATGAATATACACATGAATCGAATGGTCGAAGGTTCCTATCACTCGGCAATTGCGTATTTTGAATGTTATATAGAAATTTATAAATGAAAGATTGCAATTAAATAAATTCTGCAGGTACTATTTTAACGACTTTAAATTGTGGGTACGATAGCAGAAGTTCCATTGAGAATGCCCTTTATTGCTGTAAAACACTTACTGGTGTCGATGGTCCAGCAATTAAATAAAATATAAGTTGAATGACAGGGAAACAATAGATTCCTACTTCACATATTTAGTTATGAACAAAAACATAGCTCGTGAGATATTCACTTCTAAACGCATAGCACATCTTCACTACAGAAGCCACGGAAATCTCACATGTGCACAAGTCGGCATTAAAATTATTTCTGTCGCCGCGAACATGCGCGAACTGCTCCGCTCTCCAAGTCCTTCCCGCGACTGTGCCTCCGTCCCGCCATACTGTCCAGGACTCTCTCGTTCCCTCTCCCGTAATGTCCAGAGCTCCCCTGTCCTCTCTGGAAACAATCCTCCTCCCCCACTTCCACACAGTCTCCCCACGCGTTCTTTTTGGAAATCACTGTGATTAGCTTGAGCGCACCTGCCCTGTCTCCACACTCACAAACATAATGAAACACATTCGAAATACTGGATTAACATTTAAATAACGTGAAATTAAATAAATATTCCTACAACTGGACCATAAACACGCTCTAACATACATTATTAAATACACAAACAAATTAAATAAACATATATCAAAGGAATAGAACAGAAGTAAGCCAGTAGCCTAATGTCTCTGTGCTTTCTAAAACACAGTAAATTATTGACCAATTTCCTCATGAATAGTATATATCGGATATAAACAAAGACATAGATGAATAAATATATTTATGAGCATGCTGCTACCGTTTTTTCGTGTAACTGTGGAGTACTTATGGCCTGATGTGATCAATAGTAATTGCCCACCTTGAACTCCAACAACTCATGTACTATTCAAGTTATATGCCTGTAATTTATACCAATTTAGGTTTACACTATAAGCTTTCTAAAGACATGTCGATAGACAAAATCAGATGAATTGTGTAGATTTTGGAAATTCGTTGCTGGGTGTTACTTGTAAAAATTTATCATCAGATAGTAAACTTTAAAGTAATAATAATATTGAAAATCTGATTACACCATTTGTCCATCTGCACACATTAGTACACTCACTGTGCAGATACAAAGGTCAGACATATGACAAACTGCCGACCCTGCCAGGTTGCAAGATTACAGCAAGAATGCTGTAATTTCACATCCTGGCAGGGTCGCCAGTTTGTCATATATCTGGCCTTTGTGTCTGCACAGTGAGTGTACTAATGTGAACAACTGGAAAAAACATCTGAGCTATCTTCTCAAGCCCAGAGTGTCAAACAGACATTCTAAATAAATATGACCCTGGCCCTGTAAGGCAGCTAATGTCAGGTGCGGATCGTAACAAAAATCATTAGAAATGCTGCTGTCAGATAGATGGATGGTTTGATTTTGATAGGTACAAAATGCATAAACCTCCCAAATAACACACTGACGCAAATTGAAAAAAAAATGTAAATGTAAATGTGACTCAACTGTGTAGTAAGTGTAGATAGAATTGTATTCATGTATTTCTTATTTTCTGGCGCACCACATCGTTGAATTGTGTTGTGTTGATTTCTGACTCAACTCCGGTAACAATAAGGCTACATAAAAGACGAGGAAACGGCTTCAGATATTGAATATAGGACAGTGGATAATATTTTGGGGTAGAACGAAGTCTTATGATCAGATGTTAACGTGTAGTCAGGTTCGGAAAATTCACGAACAGCAGCGCTTAGTGGAACGCTTAAAATTGACAGAAAATAATCGATTGAGACAAAGATAAGTGATGGAAGATCTCGATAGGATCGAGTTGGACATACAACAGGTCGATCAGCGTGAATAACACGAGACAGAACACATAGAAATACCGAATGAGACCGAAAATGCAACACAAGATGTACATCATGGTCCAAAGAATGGACACAAGAATGGCGTTGCTAATGAATCAGGCGCTGACTCTGTAGATAGTGATTTTCAGTATACTGAACCAAACGCAATCATATTGAATCAGTCAGGCTTGCATCTGAATGAAACAACGAGTGATAGTGCGCCTACAGTATGTTAGGTAGTGATGGAAACAGTTCACGAAATACGAAACAGGGAAGAGTTGCATCAGATGGCAACTGGCGATTTGGTGTAGATGAAAACGCCAACATATTTGGAATGTTGTAGCGTTTATTACAACCATCTCATGAATCAGAAAAGCGTATAAAGGGGCGCATAACACATCAAACAACACGGTTTCAAGTATCAGAAAAGAGTATAACACAAAGGCAAAAACAATTAGAAGGGCGCATAAAACTGAGGCTTAAAGAAACTAACAAGGAAACAGAAAGGATTAATAGAAGAGATAGACATGATCCAGCGAAAAGCAGCGCGATTCGTCATGGGGACATTTAGTCAGCGCGAGAGCGTTACGGAGATGCTGAACAAGCTCCAGTGGCGGACACTTCAAGAAAGGCGTTACGCAATACGGAGAGGTTTATTATCGAAATTACGAGAGAGCACATTCCGGGAAGAGATGGGCAACATATTACTACCGCCCACATATATCTCGCGTAATGATCACAACGAAAAGATCCGAGAAATTAGAGCAAATACGGAGACTTACAAGCAGTCGTTCTTCCCACGCACAATTCGTGAATGGAACAGGGAAGGGGGGATCAGATAGTGGTACAATAAGTACCCTCCGCCACACACCGTAAGGTGGCTCGCGGAGTATAGATGTAGATGTAGATGTAGAAAAAACGCGTGATAATATTCAAGGCCAATTAGATAAAACGCGAACTGGAGCTAAGGAAGCCGTAATCCCACTTCAAACGCTCGTTACAGGGCACAAACAACTGAGAACAGACATTGAGAGTGTCCTAACAGACATAATTACGTTGCGTAAGACACGCAACAAAGTGTCAAAGAGGTTAAATAATAGGTCGGAACTTTTGCCATCAAAGCGACGACGAAGGCGAAACATGTTATTGCAGGGGCGACGTTTCTTAAAAGAACGACAAAATCAGCATTAAATAAATTTGATGTTCGTATTTTAAAAATACAAGAGAAAAGCGAGCACCATTTTCAAAGGCCGAAATCGGAAGTTTTACCTTGGATCGAAAGTCGAGGTGTCGTAGAAGGCGTTAGTGAGGAGTCCCAGACGAGCACAGAATCCACTTTAGTGTCGGTAGATACTGTTGTGAATACCGCAAAATCAACTGTTGCCGATAATACGACGGTAAGGGTACCCGAAATTGCGTGTGACGTGACGGAAAGTCACATGAGGATTCCAGTCTGAAACCGCAAACCGCGAACGAGAAATTAGTCCAAACCAGCGTAAGCCAGAACATCACGGTAGCTGTCGGGAACAGTTGGGATGGCGACCACTTGTTCAGGAAAGAATAACAGGTCAATCTGGAATACAAGATCGTGGTTTGTAGCAAGGTTCAGTACGTGAAGCACAAAGTGTGACATACGCTGATCAAAACATTGTGACGCATTACGCAACGCCACAACCTGAAGGACGAGTACCAACGATTACAGTACCGCGTCTAACGAGCCAGAATTGCTTACACGTCAAGATACAGAGCCGGCAACGGGTCTTATGCACGCATATTGCGCAGTGAGACCTGCAAGTGATTCTATGCCACGACTGTCACAGAATGAGCCAAACTACACACGTTTGCGTAGATTTGACGCAAACCAAGGACAGAAGTCCAGTCTTCAAAACCCAGCAGATACATCACACAGAGAAGGGAGAGGTTTCGACGATAACCACTTTCTTACAGTGCGGAAATACCAGCACTATAAGGAAGATGCAAATATTCTGCACTCCCGCACATTTATTGACCAATTTGAAGTAAGAATACCGACACATTGGCAATTTAAACATAAGTTAGATTTCATTTGCGCACATATGGAGGGAAGTGTTGCCGAAATTATGCAGAAGACAGCAGAAACTTGCGATTCGTATGATTCGTTTAGTGCTGCCTACATAGCAAGATATCGGTCTCCTGAGGCTCAGATGAAAATTCGCGTGAGAAAACAGCAGTCAGATTCTTTGAGAATACGGCTAAAAGGAACCAATACTTAAATAACCCATATAGTGACGGACAATTGATTCGAATATGCACGGCAACAGACAGTGCCAAAGCTGGGTTAGATACAATATTATTTCAACGCTACGAACAAGATGGACAGATTACGCATGAGGCCATTGCATCTGCGAGTCGTGTGTTATCAAAAAATGAGAGGAATTATTCCATTACAGAGCTGTAAGCTTTAGCGGTAATCTGGGGTTTCCCAAATTTTAGATATTTTCTATTCGGAAGGAAAATTATTGTATACACAGATCATAAAGCTCTTGAGTTTTTACTCACAGCGAAGTTGACACATGGTAAGCTAGCAAGGTGGATTCTAATTTTGCAAGAGTGTGATTTCTGTGTAAAACATATCCCAGGACCGGCAAACACCTTGGCAGATTTTCTTTCCCGGTATCCACATGGTACAACCCCAAGTAACACGAAGTCCGGTGCAGATGAAGACCAAATTTGTATATATTACATAAAAGGATTTCCTTTTCAAAACTACATAACAACAGCTTTCTCAAACATTTCAAACGACAGAACAAAGACCCATTGGTGTTAAGGGTCAAACATAAGTGGAAATACAGCAACTCGGTAGACATTCGTCAGCATTATTTCCTGAAGAATGACGTGTTGTTCTGCAAACGAGACCCAAGTATAAATTTATGGACAGTTGTGTTCCTGATGAAATCGAGAACAAGTATATATGGTTTACTCAGTTAAGTAACGGGCTCTTTATGGCGAAGAAATGTTTTATGAAACTTAAAGAGAGAGCACATTTCCCCGACATAGAAAGACGTATGCCGCAAGTACTCAAAAAATTTAAGGTTTGCCAACGTTCCAAACACGTTACTTTTCTGACTAGACCACCATTGTCACCCATAATACCGAAAAATTTAAAACATCTAAAATCAACAGATTTGATGAGACCATTACCAAGGACAAGGAATGGAAACACATTTATCTTTTTAGTTTTAGAGTTAACATCAAAGTATGTCACTTTGACCCCTTTGAAACGCTCAACTGATGTTACGATCAGTAAGGCACTACAATGTGATTTCCTCAAGCAGGTAGGGCATGTACAAAGGTTAATTTCAGATAATGGGCCCCAATATAGATCTAAACCTTGGCTGGTGACTGTAAAAAGACGTAAAATTAAACCGATCTTAATATCTAGGTACAAACCAAGCGTCAATTGTGCAAAACGAACAATGAAGGATATTGGAACATGGTGTCATCTGTACTGTAGTTGACGACATACCACATGGGATGCCAATTTTATCATTTACAGAAACGCCGCACAGTACTACACAAGTACCACCAGTCACAGTGCTCAAAAATAAAAGACCATAGGACAGGATAAGAGAAGTTGTACGGTTCCCCCCATCCAGAAGACCGTCACACCAGCAGATAATAAAATTAGCTCTCGAGAACATTGAACGAGCATTTGCAAAAAGGAAGCTCCACACGGGTATTCGCTATGGGACAGTTGCTTCTTGTTAGAACTCACTTTTTATTTAATAAAGAAGAACAAGTTTGCCATAAATTTTACCCAGTTTATAAGAGATCCAAGTTAATTAGTAAAGTGGTTCATGAAAATGTGGTAGATTTGGTGAGCCTAAAAATGGGAAAAAATATAGGTCTACATCATGTAAGCCACCTAAAGGCTTATAATGAATAAAACTTAAAATATAAATGGATCACAGATAATACAGCAAACGAATGTAGATATGCTTCAGGTAGAAGCAGATCTCAAAAGGCAGACAGGATGGGCTACAAACAAGTAAATATTCAAATATAGGTACAATAATACTAATCATTTAAATCATCAAAATAGGTCAAAAAAAATAAAAGCAAACCTACTGCATGATGTAGTAATTACTAACCAACACATCATCAATCCATGCTCATTCAAGAAGTAAAGGAAACATTATGAAACGAAGTGACTTAATGTGTCAGAAATATATTTTAATTTCTTCTCTAAAGTACAGAAAAAAAACTGTTTAAACGTTCATTTATATTATTCATGTAAATGTTCAAATGTAAAGCTCATAGAAAGCTTAGATAAAGAAACTTGTAAGTAGTAACATTAAGCAAAAGTCATTGTAAAACAAATGAAACAACACTTCGTCACTGCAATCGTATGTGAAAGGGAGCCAAGCTGACGACAGAAGCAGAAAGTCGACAGGTAGCTACAGTCTGAGTGTGAGAGTTAATATGATTGCACAATATGGCAGTAGCGACAAACCGAAGACAGAAGTAAGGAATTTACCGTCTCATGCTTCACATTAGTACGGAGATTGAGCCAGGTATATATTGAAGAATATTGTCCCACGCATCACCCCAATAGCAATAGAACGGGAAAACCCAGTAGCAGCGAGGGACACAAAGGTCGCACACCTTCGAGTAACGCCAAGCGAACCCATTAGCAGCGACACACAATAGCAAACCGTCTGCAACAGCTCATCAGTAAAACCGCCTGGAAAAATAAACTCAGAATAGTTCTCTCAGTATTCCACAAAGGGAAGATGATAACTGAAAATAGATATATCACTTCAGAAATTATCTATTCAGACTGGACCATATCTCCTAACGACATAAGTGCTAGTCCTTCTGAATAACTTTTGTTGAATAACATATCCTATGCCTATGCCCGAGAAGTTGCAAGTTCCAAGAAAGAAGACATGAAGACACAGCAAGTAACGAAAAGAAGAAAGAGTCCCAAGATGAGGACAGAAGACAGCAAGATTCCCTTCTCTATCCTATACCTTAAACCTGTATGAGGTTTGGCAGAATAAACAGAAAGCATTATTCAACAATACCATGGCAGTTATTTAATTCTAAATATCAAACCAACAAAAGGCAGTCAAACCATCAAACAGAGTATGCATAATTGGGATATCAAAATGCAGCAACCATTATGGAACTCCATGCATCAGCCTCAATGGCAGTTACACAAATAAAGGACTATGTTGTCACGTCGTCGCATTGCCTTGGACTAGCAGTTAGTCATCATAACAATGTAACATGGAATCGACAGTGTAATGGCATTCATGCTCGAAAACTCAAAATTGTAAATGGCGATAATCTTCAGCAACATTGTACAGAGTCTACAACTGACTAGCAACATCAACCACCACTGATCAACAGGAGCATCGGGAACCAAACCCAATCCCAATTCTGAAGAGTAAAGTGCGATTATAAAGAGAGGGGATGCATGTAACAAATTCATTGTAACATTTTAAAAAGTGCACAAGATAATCATTTCAGCAAGGAGTTGAGATGCCTGTAAATATTCAGTCGCATCTGTCTCATGAAGAATTTGTACTTTATGTGTTTCATTTGTATTCTGTAATTCGATTTGTAAATTGTTAAAGTCTATTCATAAATGACCCACATTTCATATTTTGTATTTCATGTATAAATTGTAAATGTCCATTCAATCTAAATATATGTTAATAAGAATATGTGTATATATACGAGTATTTTGGAAACGTATGTTTTTAATGGTAAATAATCTTAATGCATATAGAGTTTGTGTTAATGTGTATTGAAATATGCAAAAATATTAACTATTTTAAATATATAATGTCCACTTAAGTACAAAAAGGTCTGTTTATGATGACAATTTTCAATAGTGATGTAGACTTTAACTGTTGGGAGTAGATAAGAGAAACTAATGCTTCCTTAACTTCACTCATCTTTCACAATCATCAGGATCATGAATGGTAGAGAACTGTGGAAAGCCTGAAGTTACTGTAAAGAGAGAATCTAAAGGTTGGATGAACCATTTTAACAGAAGTTTGCCACAAATACTAGAGAAAAATGTTGTAAGATTAGTCAGATAACTATCCATAAAGGACTATAAACCCACATAATAATCATCTAAATAGAAAACGCTTTGTAAAGCAATACATTTCAAATCAAAATATGATGTTAAAACGACATCATCTATCATAAGATAGACAAGTAGCTGGACAATGATTTGAATTTATAATTTTACACTGCAGTGAGCAATGCCTCAATCATTGATCACAGCAGTACAAAATTAATTTGGAAGGGATGGTACGTGTAAGAAGTCTGGATTTTATGGACCTTACATGAGCTTTATTCATAACAACAGAATGATAGAGTATGAGATCCTCAGAAAATAATAATTATGTTATATCAACAAAATGCAATTGCAGTTAGTCTCATGTACTGAAAAATCAACAAAACAATATCTACCAATATATGAACTGGCTTGAACGAACAAGTTAAAGTGAAATGCATTTTGGAGACGAACCGAGCAGGTGGTTACTTATATCGTAAAACTCCGATTTAGCAGGAGAACAGTGAGCTTCAGAGCAGAAAGGGATAAGGTCAGAACAATACATTATTCCTTTTAATGTAAATAAGGTTGGGACTGAGGGTAAGTGGTTGCACATAATTAAAAAAGCAAGTTTGCAACCCAGAAAGAAAAATAAAAACGTATTCACCTCTATCGAGATAGTGATTGGCTGAAGCCATACTTGGCGACACAGACGAGACACGGTGGGGAGATCCCCATTGTATACAAGCATTTTGAGACCTGAAATTTCTAGCTCTCTCTCGTCTCGCGGCGGACGGCACAAGTGTGTGGAAATAAGTTAGGAGGTTGATAATTTTCTTTCTGTGATGTGAGGACTATATGCTTCACGTATCGTGGCGACAAATAGCATTGTGGTAGTTAATTATTCGTGCGGGAATTTTGCGGGCAAGGAAATTGTGCACATCGCTCCAACTCATAGTGAGTGCGCAATAGCCATTATTTCAACTAGGGAAAGATTAACGTTCTGTGGAATGCAGGAAAGTTGCGACTGAATGAATTCAGGTAAGGCCAGAGTAGGGAATTAGAGTTTCAGATCCAGCACAGAGACAATGCCGTTGCACATACCGCTTGGTAAAGTACCTTCGCACATTAGGCCACAGTAAATGTTGAGTCTAGATTTTGCTCACTCCAACTTCCATACGCTTTGGCCACTGAATATCAAAAGCTAGGATGCTAACCTACCCCCACATTGAGTACATGAGAGTTTTTTTCATTGGTTCAAAATGTAAATTTATCCTCCAACAACCCAATGCACTGACCAGCTACGACAACGAGGATTTAAATGAGCTGATTAGGATTTTTAATAATCATTCTTTCCTGTGAAAAAAAAATTAATGTGTAGGGATAACGATTTTAATAATCGCCATTTTAGTTTGTCAAGGCATAAATATTTTGTTATTGAGTGTCAAAAGTAGTTGAATTGATTGTTGTTTATCACTTGAATCCTGAAAGCAACACTTGATAAATTATATGTAGAATAAAAAAGCGAATAGCTGTGTTGTCTTTCTAGAATAGTCCTCAAACTTACCCTTTTGCATTTAGGTACGTGACAACAGCATTTCCAATGATTTTTGTTACGATCCGCACCTGATTTTAGCCGCCTTACAAGGCCAGGGTCATATTTATTTAGAATGTCTGTTTGACACCCTGGACTTGAGAAGACAGTTCAGATGCTTTGTCCATTTGCGCGCTAAGTGATAAGCTAAGTTTACACATATTAGTATACCCACTGTGCAGACACAAAGGTCGGACGTACGACATGTTTACCCAAAAGAAAGAGTCAAGAGGAGTCACACCAGTGATCGTGGGGGCTATCCAATTGGCGATCCTCGGATTATTCACTTACGTGGAAAGCAGACATTTAGGAAATCCTAAAGTATTACCAAACAGTCGAATCTTGATCTATTTTTCTTCAAGATAACAGAAAGAATTAGTCTTTAAGTTGTATGAATAAGTTCGTACGAATTTTCAAAGTTGCAAAGTCCTTTTTGATAGATTTTATATAATTAAGACACGTAAGGGATAGTTTATAAAACCTCATTCGATGCCACCCGAAATGGCCGAGCGGTTCTAGGCGCTACAGTCTGGAACCGCGCGACCACTACGGAAGCAGGTTCGAATCCTGCCTCGGGCATGGATGTGTGTGATGTCCTTGGGTTAGTTAGGTTTAAGTAGTTCTAAGTTCTAGGGGACTGATGACCTCAGCAGTTAAGTCCCATAGTCCTCAGAGCCATTTTTGAACCTCATTTGATTCTTGAATATTGTCCGTTCCCTGTGACAGTCACCAGTTAGGATCTATAAAATGACGAGCATCAAACGAGATCAGTGTGGTTCGTAATGAGCTGATTCGATAGGGACTCACGAAGGTGCTGACAAAATTCCATTATCAGACACTATTGGAGGTCTGTTCGACGCGAACAAGTGTGCGTTACGGTAAGTCAGGTAAGATATTACTTCCCTCCACACAGGAGCGAGGTGGAATGGTAGTAAGACAGTGGATAATACGGGAGAACGGTCGTTGAAATCTTCGTTCGTTCATTTAGATCCAACTTTTCATTGATTTCCTCAAATCGTTAAATGCAAATGCAAGGGTCATTACTTTTAAATGGCAGTGCAGATATTATTTTCCGTCTTGCAGCTCGTCAAAAGAGCATTAAAACGTAATATTCCCTTCTCGAGTTCCAATTTTTTCCTTATTATGCGAGGTCACTACTATCGAATGGAATATGAATGTTGGAAAATAGTGGTACCCCATGGTACCCTTCAAATCACACTGAAGTGCTTTGGGTATAAAGAGGAAGACGCGGTTTCTGAATGCTTACAGATAAACCCTCAGTGAAACTGGGAATCCTCGCATTCTACGTGTAGATTTCTGTAGGCATCTAAAGGGCCGTCATCGCGCGCCCCTGGTGTAAGCTTTAAAGATTGCCAGGACTGCGCGACAATGTGGTGGCTACTCGCTCTGCCTGTCTCTGCCCTGAGCTGGCAATTTGTCTGAGGGCCAAGCCTGGGTGCTCTCCTTCCAGATGGTCCATACATCTCCCCTTCCACTGGCAGAGGGTCATTCTGACGACGCACTTGCGCTTCTGCCTCCATCACGTCTGAGAACTTCCTATGGTCTTATTGTAGGTACTTCTACATTACTAAATGGTTAGCACGGTCCATAGGTCATGGTGTACTGTTCCAGTTGCAGGTTGCCTGTCTAACGCCGAAAATTTCATTTTTGGTATTTTGTATAGTCATTTAGCGAATTCAAAATTTTCAAATACTGTCATGATCTACTCATATGACACTTCATCTTTTGATAAAGAAGAAAAGTCTCACAATAAGGAACAGTACATTCTTGGTCTTGGTGAGTCACCGTAACTTACACAGTGCAATTTACCCTGATTGGTTTTTCCTGTATTTGAGATTGGGATCACCTATCGATTTCCAAAATACTTTAAAAATATTTCCAAACCCATTCAAAACCTTTCTCGTTTATATTCTTAATGACAATTATTAAACACAGTAACTAAGTCGTAAAGTAGTTATATATGTGAAGCTATTTTACAAGTCAGTGCTCGATTCTTTAAATAATCAAGTGGTTCAAATGGCTCTGAGCACTATGGGTCATCTTAGGTCATCAGTCCCCTAGAACGTAGAACTACTTAAACCTAACTAACCTAAGGACATCACAAACATCCATGCCCGAGGCAGGATTCGAACCTGCGACCGTAGCAGTCGGGCGGTTCCTGACTGTAGCGCCTAGAACCGCTCGGCCACCGTGGCCGGCTTTAAATGGTCAGGGGAGGAAGGTTACTGGTATAATATAACAGAATATTCCATGAAAAAATTTGCCTTCTCAACACTAGTGACGGTACAAAATTGTAACGCGAGCAGGACGAATATGTGAGCCGCAGCACCTCAGACGCGAAATACAACACCTGGAAAGTGTTCCGTGGAGCAATGGATACTCCACAAATTGTATTAGGAGTGTAACAAAGCCAAACTCTCGGCGAAGTAAGAAATCAGAAAAAGAAATGTCTGATACGTACATACATTCCCACAGTAACGGTCAGAATCGGCCGTATATTGTGCAAACATCACGTAAAGACGATTTTCAAACCAACAAGGAAGATAAAAGAGTGTCTTAGATCGGCAAAGAAGAAAAAGGACGCAGTTGCAATGTCGGGTATATACCGCATACCACGCACGTGCTGAAAAGCTTAGGTCAGGATGACTGGACAATCAGTCGACACCAGGATCAAAGAGCATAAGCGACATTGCACGTTGGGGCAGGTGGAGAAATCGGCAGTGGCAGAGCATGCACTGAGTGAGACCGACCACGCTATAAAATTCGCCGACACAGAAGTTCTGGCTGTAGAGAAGCTGTAGAAATACAAAAATACGCAAATAGTTTCAATTAGAAAGAGGAGAGCCTTAAGGTAAACGGATCCTGGATTCTCGTACTGCAGCGAACGACAATCGCAGTTAGCAAGAGGAGAACCGCACCAGAAATGACCGCGGAGAAGCCGTCGGACGTTGGAGCGCCAGGTATATATAGTCTGCGGCCGCGAGCTCGGCTCCAGTTCACCACCAGCAATGGAGGCTGAAGCTTTGACAATGCCAGCCACTCGTGCAGGCGCAACGTCAGTACAATCATCAGATGAACGTCGGCCGAAGAACCCGAGACAGAAGCCAACAGGCAGTTTGCCAACTAGTGATTGTCTTACATTTATTCATTAAATTTACTCTCATCGATTAGATCTTCAACATTGATTACTTCAGATACCACTTGAAGAAGCCCGGAGAGAGGGATGGAGGGTGGATGTCATCTATGGTGGGTAGTGGAGATGGGCCGCTACTGGTGTGCGTCCTTGCAGTTCACTACCCAAGGAGTGGCTGCAGCAGTGTGGTTGATTAGTACTATGTGGTTACACGATGTCTCTCCATAGAAGCAGTATTAACAAACACGCTGAAGGAAAAAGAAGTCTCAACACCAGGCAGCAGTTGTGTGATATACACAATAGTTGGTAGGCGTGTTTTTGCACCTAAGAGATTGTGTCTAAGCAAATTTCGCGACTGTTGCGTAAGAGTGGCATTAGCAGCCCTCTATGAAGATACACATGAGGTTTGCTTTGGATACACGTTGTAACCATCGTGAGCGTTACTAAGCTTCGAGATGTTACTAAAGAATGGCTCTAAGGTGTCAAAGGTACAATTATAACACCTCACTGAGTTTCAGTGTGGTCATTTAATAGGGATACGACGAGCTGGATTTTGCGATATCGCAGAAAGATTTGGTGCGAATCTAGTCAGTGTACATGATTGCTGGCAGAGGTGCTCACGAGAACGTGCAATCGCAAGAAGACTGGGCTCCAAACGGACACGTGGCACTACTGTGAAGAAGGAATATCGTGTACGGTATATGGCTTTATCGCATCGTACTGCATCTGCAGCAGAAATTTAAGTAGCAGTTGACTCCACGGTGACACACGAACAGCTGCGAATCGGTTACTTAAAGGACAGCTCAGAGCAGGACGGCCTGTGGCGCACCTTGCACTGGTCCCAGACCATCGAGTTTTGTGACTTCAGTTGTGTGAAGCGAGAGCTTATTGGAGAGCAGGGTGGAGGTCTATTGTTTTCTAATGGAAGCTGGTTCTGCGTGGGTGGCTGAAATGGCCGTGTGCTCGTTAAGAAGCCAGTTTAGCACCTGCACCCATAGTATCAATGTGCCAGACACGCTGTACTTACACCTGGAGTTATGGTTTGTGGTGCGATTTCCTGTGACAGTAGGAGCACTCTCGTAGTTATCCCACGCACCCTTTAAGCCAAACTGTAATTCAGTCTGGTTGTTCGAGCCGTCGTGCTGCCATTCGTAATCAGCATTCAAGGGGGTGTTTTCCAGAGGATAACACTCACCCATACACCGTTGTTGTAACCCAACGTGCTATACAGAGTGTCGACATGTTGCCTCGGCCTACTCGGTTAGCAGATCTGTTTCCAATAGAGCACGTGTGCCACGTCATTGGACGACGACTTCAGCGCCATCCACGACCAGTGTTAACCGTACCTGACCGACCAAGTGCAAGGGCCAAGGAACTCCGTCCCACAAACTGGCATCCGGCACCTGTACAACACTGTGCATGCACATTTGTATTCTTCCATTCAACAGTCTGGCTTTTACACCGGTTATTAACGTACCAGCATATTACACTTGCAGTGGCTTATCTAATGGCTCAAATGGCTCTGAGCAATATGGGACTTAACACCTATGGTCATCAGTCCCCTAGCACTTAGAACTACTTAATCCTAACTAACCTAAGGACATCACACAACACCCAGTCATCACGAGGCAGAGAAAATCCCTGACCCTGCCGGGAATCGAACCTGGGAACCCGGGCGTGGGAAGCGAGAACGCTACCGCACGACCACGAGCTGCGGACGCAGTGGCTTATCTCGCGCCTTCATTAACATGCGGTATTACGATATCAGTCACTTAGATTTGTTACCTAGACAGATGTATTCCCGGAATTTTATTACTGGACTTTACTTATGGTACTGCGATCTGTTTTGTGTCAGTGTAATTGTTTTACTTCGGACATAAATACTGTGCGGTGGTGGTGGCTTGTAAGGCTCCCGCATGCGGGTATAACTCTTATGGTGAAGAGTGCTGGCTTGGCAACAGCCTCTTGTCACAGCTAGCAGGCATCATTCCAGGTTATGTGCAGTGCTCCAGCGGTGATGACTTAGTCCCGGAGATGAGCAGGGATTGGCAGCCAGCAATTTTGGCCTCGCTGACAGCCTCCGACACTCAGCTCAGTACTATGAAGACCAAGATGTTCAGTACCACACTGTGACCTCCAGTGTGGACAGCAGCGGCTGACAGCAGTGATGTTACTCCCATAGGCGGACGCGGACGGCAGCAAATTTTGCCTGTCCGGGCGACGGCAGACAGCAACATCATTTGGCCGCACGGCTGATACCAGACAGCAGTAAAGTTTGCTCACGCAGGTTGATGATCAGCAACAAATTCACGTCACCAAATTTCACATTAAAACTGTGTGTCGGCACAGCAGGTGACGGTTGGGCAGATATATGGACCGGGCTGTCTAGAATAAATGGCCAGCAGTGGTTGGAAGCTGGCCAGCAGGTTTCTCATCAGCGACTCACTGTGGACGGTATTTCCGCTGTTTCCGAAGACAGCGTCTGGTGACGACAGCTTATTGACCCGTGTGCTGGTGGCTGGCGAACTGAATACTGTGTAAAATAGGTATTACTAGTACTGACTTGGCTAGTCCCTCCTTTGTCAACGCATTATCTGCCATCAGATAAGGCACGTTTCAGTCCGCAATCGGGTCTCCGATAGGACAGTGACCTCTGGCTTTCTGTTGTGTCAACGACACTGCACCCTGACTTTGATGTGAGGGCTTGAGTATCATGGCAACCACCCCGACGGCACAGCTGCAGTACGTACAGTACCGTCAGGTATTCCCTTATCTAACGACGCACGGATAAACTCAGTCTCACCTGCCTCATGTCTGCTTCTTATATTAAACCGTGGGCGGCGTCTTTACTTTTATTTCACCGCCAGGCAAAACAGCTGCGGAACAACATAGCTGTTATTTCGACAAGAGGCTTGCACAGAATACAGGGGAATCGAGAACTGCATCAAATTACTCTTAGGACTGCAAAACAACAACAACAACAATCATTGAGAGAACTATGTGAGCGAGAAGCTATGTATTCGAGTGTCTTCCCTTTACAGCCACACATATGCCTACAAGGCGGGCGTAGGTTCTTCGAACACAAACTGGTCAGGCCGTCCGGGTCCGTCCGTCATTAAGGGCTGTTGGATGTGCTGGAACACTGTGCATTCTAAAATTTTGATCTTAGTACTGAGCAGGCTAATCAGTTTATATTTCACTGGCAGCTGGAGGTTCTTTCCCGATTTTCGAATGAAAATGATCCCAGCTTTATTAGACTACTGTGAGAAGAAATCTGGAAGCACCTGAAAATCAGAACCAGTGGTATCCTTGGAAGGTGTTTGAGATTGTCATTGTTGACGCAGTTCTTCGGGGGGTTCGTCAACGTTAAGGTCGTAGGCTGGGATGGTGTTGTCATTTTAGTGGGCCATGCAAGGAGGACATAGCAAAAAGCAGAAACAAGGAAGGCGTTCATGACCAAAAGAAGACTATTTCTTTCAGTAACTTTACTTATGCCTTCACAACACTTTTGTTTTTCATGCACCTTACACGTTTCGGCTTACCGTCATTTTCAAAGGCTACAACATACAACACAAAACTGGTATCCGACAATATGAAAACATGATACATTTCACCACTGGTAAGAGACATATTACAACGACTATAATATGGCTTCCTAGCTTACCAGTGCTTTGCCAGTCATATAAAAACATTAGATACATTGTATCATGTCAACATTCACGAGCACGAGGCAAGTGCAAACTGAAACCAAGTGAAAATTTTGGTAGCCAAGTGGACTAAACCGCTAGGCAGTGCTGGATACGTGGTACAAACTGCAGTTTGTTTCTGTTTACAACCACAATTTTCATCGTTACAACGTATAAATTGATTTCATCAGTCAACATGGAAATCACTTACAATGTCTTACAAAAGATATTACTTTACAAAAGAGTATGTTACAGATTTTGTTTTATCTAATAGATTGGAAAAGCGCCCCTCCAATGTATTAGATAAAAAAAGATATCCAATCCTCACCATTTGGTGAGTAACAGATATTAGTCCCTATTGATGACTACAATGACTTAACTAGCTGCCACTCCTGTCTCTATTGGTGGTGAAATTTTCCCATATTATCTTCCTATTTTTCTGTTAGTTTTGACAGAAGTTTGCATAGTTTATGCATCTGTTTGTGGTCCTACGGATTCCTGTAAGTTTGCCATCTCCGTCTATACCTGTTCTCGCAGTAGTGACGGCAGTTCCTACGATTGTGGGTTGGGAACTATGGTCGTTGTTGCTGCCCGACGTGTCACGTTTTGGATATTTAAAGTGAAGTCCTCTGGTCCAGTTACATGTTCTTTGCTTTGTAGGGTGAAGGTAAGTAGTACTGTGTTTGAATCATTTTGTAAGACTCTGTCTACTTACTTTATATCTTATCTTAGGCGACGAAGTGCGATTCGAACAGGGACATGATCAGATGAGTTATCTCTGTTCATGATGTTGGCTGGTTCAGTTTCTGAGATGGTGATACCTAGTACGTCCGGGTGGTGCTGTCGATTGAGTGACAAGTGAGTTCCTGGAACCCGTGAATTCTGATTTATAGTTTATCTCCTAAGGTGTCCTTTCCTGCTGATTCGGCGTTTGTTCCAGTTCGGGTGATTCAGATTTAAGTCTTTACCGACGAGATGCGTGACGACAGTAGCAAGTGCTTCCCTCTCTTTCCTGAAAAGGTCGTTGTGGAGGCCGTGACATGCCGTAGTGAATGAGATATTGCCGGTGTTGTTGTGTATCGTCACAGCTGTTGCCATTATATTATCCAGTAGTGAAAAGTTTTCCTTATGGTGAGCAGGGGAACTCCTTAAGAGTAGGCCTACCGCCGTGCTTTCGCCTCTCCTGTTTGACCTACTGTCCTTTATCAGATCACGTTAAGTACCTTGAAAGGTTCGTTCCCTCAGAGATGGGTTTCACTGTCTGCAAGAACATCCAAACTGTGAGCCGTGATGACGTCTTCTAAGTCATCTTCTCTTTGATAGAGGTAGCATCTTAAACTGATATGGTTATGCAATTATTTTCTACTCGTTAGTAGGCCATTTTATCGAGGATGGATACAGTACTTCCACGTAGTGTCATTGTTTTCCTCGTGGTGTGGCTCAAATGGCTCTGAGCACTATGGGACTTAACTGCTGAGGTCATCAGTCCCCTACTTAAACCTAACTAACCTAAGGACATCACACGCATCCATGCCCGATTCAGGATTCGAACCTGCGACCGTAGCGGTCGCGCGGTTTCAGACTGAAGCGCTTAAAACCGCTCGGTCACTCCGGCCGGCTAAGGTATCAAGGATCTTATCAAGTGGTGGAGACTACTTTGCTAGTCAACGTGAAGCTTCAGCTACTAACAGCAACAATGATAGTCCATCTTGGACATCTACGACTTTTGTGGAGTAATCAGTGCCAGAAGTTTCAAGGGTGGAGCCAGAGAAGCACTGGAGTTGAAGGAATCAGAGGAAGAGACAAGAAGGTGTGGTTCAGTCTGTGCGTATGTCTTCTTCGTGTTAAAGACCAAGAGGGTGAGGGACGTTTGTCAACGATTTCTTTGGTGTCTATGTTTCTGTGTGTATAGAATTGTAGATATTAATTTACATTAGTGTAAAAACTTTTCCTGTAATTTTGTTGTTTGAGAACAGGCTTGCCAGTGGCAGCAGCCTTCTAAGAAAGTAAGACAAGTGATATTAGTTCCTGCCTAAAGGCTGTGCTACGTCGATGGTAAGAATGGAAATCATAGTAGTATTATATTTTGTCTCCTGAACAATACTGTTTGTGGTTCCTGAAAGCGCGGAGCTAGCTGCTGCCGGAGATAAGTCCAATCATGGAACCTAGTAGACAAAACCTAACCGTTTACTGCCACATAGCGTCACGAAAAGTTATAACTGACCAATCACGATTATATATTCTAATTCGATTACTGGTAACAGGAAAACATATACAGTTTAAGTGTTACATCATTCATACGTGCCCAGTGATGTGGGGAGTTCTTGGATAATTTGTACAGTTGAGGATTCATTGGGTATTACTAATCTCAGAAGATAGTAACATGCATACAATAGTGACGGAGGAGAAGTTGTAACATAGTGGCAGAAGGTCTCGGTATGTCTGATTAGGGTAGCACAACCAGCCAGAGCACATAGACAGACAGAAAGTACCCAGACTGCGCTTCCTGTGAGCAGGTTTTCATTGGATTTATTCCACTTAGAACGACATGGTGAAATGATGGTCACAAGGACAAGTCACAAGGTTCAGCACGCAAGGCTGTGGAGTGGGAGGGTTAGCCCAGCAATGGCAACATATTCACAGTTTGCATGATGACAAATCATTTGTACAAGTTTAAACTAATGAGTGCATGGACACAATTAAGCAAATTGCTACCTGTATGAAGTACTTGAATGAAATGCAGATTACACAGTAAACAATTTGTACTTAAGAAAATACGTCACAACACTCAATAAAGTAGGTGTTCATAACATTTCAACAAATTTTAGATTTAAGAAAACATGCGCCCAGTACTTACTAAATTATCTGTCGATAACAATTTATCTTTTCAAAACAAATCAAACGAAATTTGCAGTTTTAGAAAAATTCTAGCCTGGTGGTTACCAAACTCCATTAATAACCTTTCAGTTAACAATTTTAATTAAGAGACGTGCATCACCACGCTTACTAAGTCTTTAACTGACAACAGTTCAGGTTACAAGATATTTAGGATCAAAACGCGACCCAGCTCTCAATATATGATTAATTAAATATCGACAGATCAGTGCAAAGTAAGCGCCCAACTCAAAAGTTAGCAGCCATCACACTCAAGTCAGATGTGTTTCAGAAAGTAAGATACATACAATAAGGTTATTATTGTCTTACAGCTCCGGCCTCGGACCATCAGCAGACTAACACTAATACGTCGGTCGGTTGGTCGCTAAGAGAGTGGCCCCATACCCGTGACCGACTGGGGCAGCGGAAACCTGCTAAGAGGTCTCATCCATTAACTGGGGAAATGACACAGGCCCACGGATCGACTGAAGTACAACAGGCTAAAATTCTAAATCAACGAAATGCTAAACACAAAGATGAAAAATTGCAAATGGGGAACAAACCAGTTCCACTGAAGGGAAGTGAGAGTGATACTCCCGCATTGGTCATAACTATGTCTATACACATTAGCAGTCGGTTAGAATTTAACCTACAAGAAACTGGGAACTCAACTACAAGTCAGGCAATCAATACTGTTCCCATAACACCAATAATGGCCACCAAACTCAATATAAAATATTGGGTTTGAACTCAACTACAAGTCAGGCAATCAATATTGTTCCCAGAACACCAATAATAGCCACCAAACTCAATATAAAATATTGGGTTTATAGGGGTACAGCGATCTGTCTAAAGTCATGACTCCTATATAACGTCTTGACTATCACTTGTTGTACTGCTTTGGACCATTGGCTGTCTTGAGTGACGGCTCATTATGCCTCAAAGCTGTGGAATTCGTGTCCATAAGCTCCACTAGAAGTTCGAAGCAGCGTAGGAAGTTGTCTTTCACATGCAAACAAGGACTTATCAGACGAAATGTCTCATCAGATTCAGTAACTGGAACTGGCCACGTGGGTTGCCATAAAGTCCTGAATGGAAATCCGCATCTGAAGATTGTCACTCCGCCCAGCGGTGATATCGGCGTCCAAGTACGACACGTATCAACAAGTAGGCAGCAACCCCACCGACGATGGCATGGTCTGTCTCCTCAGCTCTGCAACACTATTGGCCACATCCACTGCAAGCTCCTAACTGCATGTCCTTTTCACAACGTATCGCCCCCTCTACATCTCGTTGCCTCAGTCGTTGCTGAAGTGCTACTCGCGCCTTCTCTCGGACTTCCCACGTACCACCAGCCAGCAAATTCTGCATGCAAGATTCGCGAACCAGCCGGTTAGTGATATATCGAATCGAACGCCACGGCTCATATGGTACTAGGGGGGAATTGTTATGAGGAGGGTAACTTCATGGAGTCAACACAAAATGGTTCAAATGGCTCTGAGCACTATGGGACTTAACATCTCAGGTCATCAGTCCCCTAGACTTAGAACTACTTAAACCTAACTAACCTAAGGACATCACACACATCCATGCCCGAGGCAGGATTCGAACCTGCGACCGGAACAGTCGCGCGGTTCCTGACAGTAGCGCCTAGAACCGCTCGGCCACCGCGGCCGGCGGAGTCCACACAGATCGAACTTAAGGGAAGTGGGTTATTAACCAATGGATCCACATGCGATGTACCAGAGATAACATTTCATCCACCATCCTCAGTTACAGGAATCTCGCAAGTGAGTATCTCACAACTTACTTGTATTGGCCAGAGTTATTGTCAATCCTAAATAATAATATCTCTGAACCAGGCTCTTGAAACTGTCTCAATCCATTCCCTGGATCGATTCATTACCGCACTAGAAGGGCGTAACTCAGCCAAGCAGTTGATTCAGCACGTAGAGCAGTTTAGAGAAGGAGAACAAAGTGTGACACTGATTTAGAATGGCGTCATACCAAGCGTCATAGTGACTCTATCTCCGCCTTGTAAAACTTTTATTCTTTTGAAGCAAAGAACCGAGCATCACTCCAGACTTTCCATTAGAGTGTATCCGTGGATCGTAAGAGAGAGTGAGAGTGTAGCCTTATAGTATGAATATTGGAAATATTTAAATTTAGAGTAAGAGGAAAGGAGGCAATGGAACAAGTAGTGAAGGTTAAATTACCAGAATCACAGAACAGGAGTGAAAAAGAACTCATAAGCAAGTAGCAGTAAGCAGCATAGTAAGTAAAATAGGAAGCAGTACCTAGTCCATGCAGGTAAATCGTCAGCTGTTTTGCTTATCAATTTCTCTGTATTTTGTGCAGTCATGGAGCATAATATAAAACCTGGTTTTAAGGCAAACCCGAGAGACTGGGCCTTGTAATTCAAAACGGCCGAAGAAGTGTTGTGAATCAGGTTAGCTTGATGAAACAGTGAACTCATCGATACTGCACAGACTAGTGCAGAAAGGGGAAGGCAGATAATCACATTGACAGCGGCAGTGGTGTTTTAGGTACCTTGACTGGTAGTGGTGCATATACACAACAGGCGTGCTGACACCGGCTTTAAGTATTAGTCTCACAGTCCTACCAGGATGACCAGATGAGATAACCAAATGGACCTTCCAGCAGGTCACTGGTTCGGGGCCACAGCAGGGCAGCAGCTCTATGCAGTGAGTTCCTCTCCAGACTTAGTGCAGCGGTGCAGATGGCCATCAGAGGCCAACTCTAGCAGCACGGCTGACTTCTGCCTAGAGGTAGTTGCTCGCTTTCAGTGCATACCATCTGTCTATACCACCTCCACAATACTGGCATATCACTCTGGTGAGTGTTCACTGCTGTGATGCGTCCTGGTGCTGCACACGGTTCGTAGCAGATATGACATCGCCAAGTACACGCCACTGGCCGCGGAACCTTGAGGTCGGATGACATTATGAAGCTACCAGCATTTGGCGTAGATCTATGCATAATATGTTTCTCAGAACATTTTTCAATTAAATAGCTCGGTACAGGACTACATCTACATGAGATAGATTTTTAACACATGCTCACTTCGCTGATTCGTAGTTAATTATTGGACAGGTTGCATACATGAGATAGCTTTTTAACACATGCTCACTTCGCTAATTCGTAGTTAATTCTTGGACAGGTTGCATTTCTGTTTTCGCTGGGTGGGTTTGTTGCTCTGTGTGGAGTGGAAAGCTGTGAGATAAATAGCAACACATATGTGCACATTTTTCTTACCTCTTTCTTACTGTTAATCTGTCTGCTAACGTGAACCATGTATGTTCTTCCAGACAGAGTGGCAAGAGAACGAAAAGTGTCGATGAGGAGTTCTTATTTATTGAAATTTAAGAGCTCAGAGTTTGTTGCGTCTACATTCTGACTTTCATTTTCTTTAACAGTTATGGGTCTCACAAAGGAGAATGAGTGCAGCTATTCAGCGTAAGATAACGTTTATTGTAAAACGAATCAAAATGTTCATTGCAAGTACACTATCTCATGACTGTATTTTCCTTAACAGTCATAGATATTACAACAGATGATGCTGATGATGATTGTGATCTTAAGAAAAACTACACGATATTGCAGACAATTTTAATAAAACTCATATCTACGTGTGATAAACGAAGGAAGAAATCTATTGTATTTAGAATAAATTTGTATACAGTGTATTTTTTTCTTTTGTTTGGTTTTATTCTTCCTCCCCGTAATATATTATACAAACAAATACTTTATCGTTAAATCCCTATTGAGACAAGATATTGCTGTTGTTGCAATTCGCATGCAAGCTGATAAAGCTAAAAACTTAACAGTAATTGGTATGTACCGGGGTTACAGATGCTTGGAAAGATATATTGGAGAAATAGTAGTAGGATACAGAAGTGAGTACATTCATACAAAACATGAAACAATTATTATGAGACCTGAATGAGATTGTCACTCTGCAGTGGAGTGTGCACTGATATGAAACTTCCTGGCAGATTAAAACTGTATGCCGGACCGAGACTCGAACTCGGGACCTTTGCCTTTCGCGGGCAACTGCTCTACCCTCACTACCCAAGCACGACTCACGCCCCGTCCTCTTTCTTTCAGGGATGCTAGTTCTGCAAGGTTCGCAGGAGAGCTTCTGTAAAGTTTGGAAGGTAGCAGACGAGGTACTGGCAAAAGTACAGCTGTGAGAAGAGGCGTGAGTCGTGCTTGGGTAGCTCAGATGGTAGAGTACTTGTCTAAGAAACGCAAAAGTCCCGAGTTCGAGTCTCGGTCCGGCACACAGTTTTAATTTGCCAGGAAGTTTCATATTATGAGACCTGTTTATGTGATGTATAAGTCTCTGAATGTAATAAGGGCATGTACTAGTAGTCACCGTTCACTCATCAATATGTTGTTTCATTAAAGTTTCATGTAGTCTCATCTGTGAGACGGTATAGGTTAGCATTATCATTAGAACATGACAAACGTTTTGTTCAGCAAGATAACCTAGAGTCGGTCTATTGATTCTTGAGGTTTGGTATAGTAGTTGTGGCTAGCTGGTAATTCATGCTGGGTCCTTAACTTCGGGAAACGCGTTTCGCATTGCGATGTTGCATGCTGGTTGACCCATTCGCACTCACTGCCGAAGGGGGTGACTACCCTGGTGCATCTTCTATTCGCTGATTTGTTCATGACTAATCGCTATAATGTCTGGCTACGAAAAATTGTTGAATGTGGCCAATCAAAAGCATGATAGCCCTCGTTTCTTTCTGTAAGAATCTTTCTTAAATCTAAAATTTAAAACTACAGTTCAGTATTCTTCGAAGTTTCACGTATTTTGCGCATTATAACACCATAAGTCAGCAGTCGGATAGCTGGTAAAAGCGTTTGTGTGTGTGTGTGTGTGTGTGTGTGTGTGTGTGTATGTGTGCACTTGCGAGATGGAAGTTGCAGACGAAACAGAAATTTAGGAATGGTATTTGACACAAACAGTCTTTTAACGCGGCGTGCAACAATACCCGTGGTCTAGGGGTAGCGTCTTTGATTTATAATCAAAACGTCTTCGGTCCCGGGTTCGATACCCGCCACTGCCTAAATTTTGATAAATAATCAGCATTGGCGGCCGAAGACTTCCGGCATAAGAAGTCAGCCTCATTCTTCCAACGGCCTTGTCAAAGGGGACGGAGGAGCAGATAGAGGTTCAGGGCACTCTCTTGTCCTAGGGGTGGAAAATTGCCCCTAAAGGCGGAAGAATCAGCAATGATCGACGACATGAGGATGCAGAAGGCAATGGAAACCACTGCATTAAAGACACGTAACATGTATCCACAGGACAGGTGGCCTGTAATTGAAGAAATGTCATGATGATCTCTCCATTGGCAAAAGATTCCGGAATAGTCCCCCATTAGGATCTCCGGGATGGGACTGCCAAGACGGAGGTTACCATGAGAAAAAGATTGAATAATAAACGAAAGGATAACGTTCTACGAGTCGGGGCGTGGAATGTCAGAAGCTTGAACATGGTAGGGAAACTAGAAAATCTGAAAAGGGAAATGCAAAGGCTCAATCTAGATACAGTAGGGGTCAGTGAAGTGAAATGGAAGAAACAATAGGATTTCTGGTCAGATGAGTATCGGGTAATATCAACAGCAGCAAAAAATGGTATAACAGGTGTAGGATTCGTTATGAATAGGAAGGTAGGGCAGATGGTGTGTTACTGTGAACAGTTCAGTGACCGGGCTGTTCTAATCAGAATCGACAGCAGACCAACACCGACAACGATAGTTCAGGTATACATGCCGACGTCGTAAGCTGAAGATGAACAGATAGAGAAAGTGTATGAGGATATTGAAAGGGTAATGCAGTATGTAAAGGGGGACGAAAATCTAATAGTCATGGGCGACTGGAATGCAGTTGTAGGGGAAGGAGTAGAAGAAAAGGTTACAGGAGAATATGGGCTTGGGACAAGGAATGAAAGAGGAGAAAGACTAATTGAGTTCTGTAACAAGTTTCAGCTAGTAATAGCGAATACCCTGTTCAAGAATCACAAGAGGAGGAGGTATACTTGGAAAAGGCCGGGAGATACGGAAAGGTTTCAATTAGATTACATCATGGTCAGACAGAGATTCCGAAATCAGATACTCGATTGTAAGGCATACCCAGGAGCAGATATAGACTCAGATCACAATATAGTAGTGATGAAGAGTAGGCTGAAGTTCAAGACATTAGTCAGGAAGAATCAATACGCAAAGAAGTGAGATACGGAAGTGCTAAGGAATGACGAGATAGGTTTGAAGTTCTCTAACGCTATAGATACAGCAATAAGGAATAGCGCAGTAGGCAGTACAGTTGAAGAGGAATTGACATCTCTAAAAAGGGCCATCACAGAAGTTGGGAAGGAAAACATAGGTACAAAGAAGGTAGCTGCGAAGAAACCATGGGTAACAGAAGAAATACTTCAGTTGATTGATGAAAGGAGGAAGTACAAACATGTTCCGGGAAAATCAGGAATACAGAAATACAAGTCGCTGAGGAATGAAATAAATAGGAAGTGCAGGGAAGCTAAGACGAAATGGCTGAAGGGAAAATGTGAAGACATCGAAAAAGATATGACTGTCGGAAGGACAGACTCAGCATACAGGAAAGTCAAAACAACCTTTGGTGACATTAAAAGCAACGGTGGTAACATTAAGAGTGCAACGGGAATTCCACTGTTAAATGCAGAGGAGAGAGCAGATAGGTGGAAAGAATACACTGAAAGCCTCTATGAGGGTGAAGATTTGTCTGATGTGATAGAAGAAGAAACAGGAGTCGATTTGGAAGAGATAGGGGATCCAGTATTAGAATCGGAATTTAAAAGAGCTTTGGAGGACTTACGGTCAAATAAGGCAGAAGGGATAGATAACATTCCATCAGAATTTCTAAAATCATTGGGGGAAGTGCCAACAAAACGACTATTCACGTTGGTGTGTAGAATATATGAGTCTGGCGATATACCATCTGACTTTCGGAAAAGCATCATCCATACAATCCCGAAGACGGCAAGAGCTGACAAGTGCGAGAATTATCGCAGAATCAGCTTAACAGCTCATGCATCGAAGCTGCTTACAAGAATAGTATACAGAAGAATGGAAAAGAAAATTGAGAATGCGCTAGGTGAAGGCAATTCTGACGTTACGGCTAATAATGTAAGCAAGGCTAAAGAAAAATCAAGACACTTTCATAGGATTTGTCGACCTGGAAAAAGCGTTCGACAATATAAAATGGTGCAAGCTGTTCGAGATTCTGAAAAAAGTAGGGGTAAGCTATAGGGAGAGACGGATCATATACAATATGTACAACCACCAAGAGGGAATAATAAGAGTGGACGATCAAGAACGAAGTGCTCGTATTAAGAAGGGTGTAAGACAAAGCTGTAGCCTTTCGCCCCTACTCTTCAATCTGTACATCGAGGAAGCAATGATGGAAATAAAAGAAAGGTTCAGGAGTGGAATTGAAATACAAGGTGAAAGGATATCAATGATACGATTCGCTGATGACATTGCTATCCTGAGTGAAAGTGAAGAAGAATTAAATGATCTGCTGAACGGAATGAACAGTCTAATGAGTACACAGTATGGTTTGAGAGTAAATCGGAGAAAGACGAAGGTAATGAGAAGTAGTAGAAATGAGATCAGCGAGAAACTTAACATCAGGATTGATGGTCACAAAGTCAATGAAGTTAAGGAATTCTGTTACCTAGGCAGTAATATAACCAATGACGGACGGAGCAAGGAGGACATCAAAAGCAGACTCGCTATGGCAAAAAAGGCATTTCTGGCCAAGAGAAGTCTACTAATATCAAATACCGGCCTTAATTTGAGGAAGAAATTTCTGAGGATGTACGTCTGGAGTACAGCATTGTATGGTAGTGAAACATGGACTGTGGGAAAACCAGAACAGAAGAGAATCGAAGCATTTGAGATGTGGTGCTATAGACGAATGTTGAAAATTAGGTGGACTGATAAGGTAAGGAATGAGGAGATTCTACGCAGAATCGGAGAGGAATGGAATATGTGGAAAACACTGATAAGGAGAAGGGACAGGATGATAGGACATCTACTAAGACATGAGGGAATGACTTCCATGTTACTAGAGGGGGCTGTAGAGGGGAAAAACTGTAGAGGAAGACAGAGATTGGAATACGTCAAGCAAATAATTGAGGACGTAGGTTGCAAGTGCTACTCTGAGATGAAGAGGTTAACACAGGAAAGGAATTCGTGGCGGGGCGCATCAAACCAGTCAGTAAACTGATGACCAAAAAATAAAAATAAAAAAAATAAAAAACAGAGAGAGTTGTGGAATTACTTATGCATTTTATGTTCTGTGTACATATGTGAGATGAAATTTCTTGGCAAGGCAGAATTCTAGGTACAGTATGTGACGATATCTTTTTTTTATAATTTTGATCAATAGTACATGTCGTTCTGATACTTTTTGAGCATGGCACTACTGGTGGTTACATAGTAATTGGTCTGTTTCATTTTAATGGCCTGTAAATTACTGGAGCTGTAAATGAGTGGCCTAAACATCATTATAGTAGCTTAAGAGTTCCCTAATTTGTCTTTTCCCAAGAAAGGGGCGTGACATGATTACATCGTAGAAACTGTGACTTCATTATGATGACGTCATAGAAATGGATGTAGCTCGTGACATCATGGGTAGTATACTGATCTGCGCTGCTGAAGTCACGAGGATTCGTGTTTGATCGTGTTCCAAGCAGTACATTGCTATCGAAATAGTACTTTACACGATCAGTCTTATAGATCACTGGAAAAGCTGTGAAAATGGTCTTTATATTATCGTTTAGCTGGATGCAGTTGCTGGTGTGGTACACCACCACTGGAGTCGGCCTGTTGGTTCTTAAGGTCTGCGGTTTGGCTGCAACAGTTGCAACTCTCCATCTACGCTGGGTCCTTAAGTTCAGCAAACAAGCTCGACGTTGGAATATTGTATGCTGGTTGATCATTACGGACTATCTCGTCACCGCAGGGGTGACTATCCTGAAGCGTATTGATTTGTTCATGACGTCCCTGAAGTCAGCGTCTTTCGTAGTCGGATGTCAGTTTGTGGGATGCAGTTCAATGCCCATTGCACTTGATTGGTCAGTACATGGACGATTAATGCTACTTGTAAATGACGCTGTCCCACATGTGCGCGATTGGAAACAGTAGGCCATGGCAACACGTCGGCATCCTGTACAGTACGTTGGGTTGGTTTCAACAGCGTTATGTGGGCGAACGTTGTCCTGTTGGAAAAACCTCCGAGATGCTGTTCATGAATGGCAGGACAGCCGGCCGGTGTGGCCGTGCGGTTAAAGGCGCTTCAGTCTGGAACCGCGTGACCGCTACGGTCGCAGGTTCGAATCCTGCCTCGGGTATGGATGTGTGTGATGTCCTTAGGTTAGTTAGGTTTAATTAGTTCTAAGTTCTAGGCGACTGATGACCTCAGAAGTTGAGTCGCATAGTGCTCAGAGCCATTTTTGAATGGCAGGACAACAGGTGGAATGAACAAATAGACGTACAAATTTGCAGTCAGCGTGCATTAGATAACGACGATAAGGCTCCTGCTGCCATATGAAATCGCGTACCACGCCATAACTCCATCTCCAGTGCGTCTAGCTCGAAGACTCGTTGGTTGCAGGCAACCAACTGCCCTCCTCCTAACCAACACACATCCTCCACGGGCACTGAGACAGAATGGGATCAGAAAACACAACAGGCCTACATCCTGCCCTCCAATGAGCTCTCAGTTGACACCACTAAAGTTTAAAATGACGATGGGCTCAGAGAATCTGGTTAGCAGCTGTCCTCGAAGTAACCGATTTGTAACACTTCATTGCGCCACTGTGCTACCAACTGCTGCTCAGATTGCTGCTGCAGACGCAGTACGCTGCTCCAGAGTCATACGCGTAACATGACGGTGTTCCCTCTCGGTGGTGCCACGTAGCCGTCCGGAGTCTGGCCCTCTTGCAACAATACATTGTCCTAACCACTGCTGCCAGCAGTCATACATAGTCGTTATGTTCCTGCCAAGTCTTCCTGCAATATTTCACAGGGAATATCCGTCTGCTCGTAACCCTATTAAACGACCTCGGTCAAATTCAGTGAGGTGTTTGAGCTTGGCGGGATTGCTGACGTCGCATTTCGAATTCCTGGCGCCAGTAGCTCGATCTATTGTGCGATGTATCTCTGGTTTGAGGCTAATTATATCTTTGCTCGAGGTTGTTGATGGGGACGGAACGTGTTGCGGCCTGGCGAGCAGATGAGTGGTAACGGATCGAGGAGGACTGTGTGAGAAATCCGCCCAGCGAGTAAGGCCAGCACTTGCGCAAGCGGGCATGGAGTATGGCGAGTGGTTGCAAGGCATATTTTTTGGTCGATTTGAATCCGTAGCTAACTTCAAGTGATCTTCTTCTAGCGTAGCCTGGCCAGCCAGCTCTGGGAAGTGGCACACTGGTGAGGGAGTTGAAGTCAGTTTCCCGGGCTTCCTGCCCCCCTTTGGAACCATCAAGCTTCAGGTACGATTTGTGAACTCCAGTTAAGTTTTGGATTTTGAGGCGTTAGCTGTTACTATTTAAGGCCGGCCTGTTTTCTATTTAGTTTCTATTTAACTGAAGATGTTATTAAAGAACCCCTGTCTGTTTTCTATTTAATAATTTTACTTAACTCAAGCTGTTATTATGGAAAGCTTGCTTATTTTCATTTCGTAATTTTGCTTAACTGAAGCTCTTACCACTGAAGGTATGCCAATTTGCTACTTGGAAATTTTACATAACTTAAACATTTACTAAAGAAGGGCTGCCTATTTTGCATCTGGGAATTTTGCTTAACTGAAGCTGTTAGTATTGGAGACCTGCTTGTTAACTTTTTAATTAAATTAAGAGCTGATTCGTAATTTGGGTTAGCTGAAACTCTTATCAATCGAGTCCTCCCTTTTTAACTGTCCTATTATTGAGGTCTGATATTTTACTCATTCTGTGCTGTAATTAAGCGAAACAGTGATCGCCAAAGGCCTATCTCTTTCAGAGGTATCTTTATCAATGAAGTAGTAACAAGAAATGACACATGACGGTACATGGGCCCTAATCTTTCGCCTCTCACCCCTTTATCCACAATTGTGGGTTTCATTGTTGATAATGGCGTCTTTGTCGCTGCTAAATATATTCTCGTCTAACATTAACCCACCACGTCAAATCTCAAAGGTAACCAACACTCACGACCATTACAGCGTATATTTACAGCAAAGTATCGTCTCTGTTGTGTGACAGGATTCGTGATTTCCTCTCATGGAGGTCACAGTTCGTAGTGATAGAAGCTAAATCATTGAGTAGAACAGAAATGATATCTGACGTTCCGCAAGGTAGTGTCGTAGGCCCTCTGCTGTTCCTGATTTACACAAATGATCTAGGCGATAATCTAAGCAGCCCCCTTAGATTGTTTGCAAATGACGCTGTAATTTACCTTCTAGTAAAATCATCAGACGATCAATTCCAATTACAAAATGATCTGAGAGAATATCTGTATGGTGTGAAAAATGGCAATTGGCACTAAACAAAGAAAAGCGCGAGGTCACTCACATGGATACTAAAAGAAATCCGATAAATATTGGGTATACAATAAATCGCACAAATCTAACGGTTGTCAATTCGACTAAATACCTAGAAATTACAATTACGAGCAACTTAAATTGGAAAGACCACATAGATAATATTGTGGGAAAGGCGAAACAAAGACTGCGTTTTGTTGCCAGCACCCTTAGAAGATGCGACAAACCCACTAAAGAGACAGCCTACATTACATTTGTCCGTCCTCTGCTGGAATATTGCTGCTCGGTGTGGGATCCTTACCAGGTATAATTGAAGGAAGACATCGAAAAAGTGCAAAGAATGACAGCTCGTTTCGTGTTATCGCTCAATAGGGGTGAGAGCGTCACTGATATGATACTCGAGTTGGGGTGGCAGTCAATGAAACAAAGGCGGTTTTCTTTGCGGTGAGATCTATTTACGAAATTTCAATCACCAACTCTCTCTTCCGAATGCGTAAATATTTTGTTGACACCTACCTACGTAGGGAGAAATGTTCATCATAATAAAATAAGAGTAATCAGAGCCCGAACGGAAAGATTTAGGTATTCCTTTTTCCAACGCGCCATTCGAAAGTGGAATGGTAAAGAAGTAGTATGAAAATGGTTCGTTGAACCTTCTGCCAGGCACTTAAGTGTGAATTGCAGAGTAACCATGTAGATGTAGAAACTAGATACGCAGCGTCATAGTAGTGCTACTAGTGCTACTCTTACGCGACTGGCGCGAAGTCTGAATAAACACTATCTTTCAGATGTAGAAAGACTCATGTCAAGTTTTACGTCGCGCAACTCCTTCCTGGTGTTGCTATTTTTGTTCCATCAATGTATATGTACCGGGTCTTCCACAAGATTTTAAAGTTTGCCTGTTGTGCAAGCACAGCGCTGCAGTCTCCGTAATGCGGCGCCGCCTGGTGTTCTTGAGACATTTCAGCGACCTTTCCAGCGGGGGATGGGGTAGCGGAGACAGCATCCACCAGCAACGAGATGAGCTGCACCAGGCCGAATGCGACAGTTTGGCATGAACCAACCGTTTGAAATCGCTAAACGCACACGTCCGCAGACCGGACAGTATATATTTTTCCGGTGGCTAGCAACTGGCTTTCTTAAACAACAGGGACTGCTAGGTTGATTGCAGCGGCCATTTTGGTGAGCAAGTGCAAACTAAAACGATGTCGCACGAACGTGCTCTCGGACTTTGGTCCTCAGCTGTTTATTTGAAACTTGGATATCACTTTTCCTTAGGACGTTGTACTGTGTTCCTACCTTTTTGAGCAGCGGCTCACATCAGTAATATAGTTTTAGGTAACATCCTGAATATAAGCTAATTGATTATGGTTATATAATACCATTTTCAACAGTTTTATACAGCGTTTCCCAGGAGGAATGATCAGTACTTAGTACGACAGGAACGATCATGTTAAAAAAGAACATCGTTTGAAACAACAAATTCTTTAAGAGCTATGAGCATTTTTTTCATCTTCGATACTGTGATCTCTTCTACTGCAAGCACTTTCCTTTCCATAGTTTGTGAGGAGGCAGTATGGACAAAAAAAGGTCCCGTAAACATGAGCACTAATGTGCATACCTTAATTATTATGAGTACTTGTTCATCTTCGGTCTTCTATTGAACAATGAGTGCTCGTTTACATCTCGTGTTTACTTAGCAATTTTTTATTATTTTGGACCATAATGTCTCCTCCCAAATTTGGAAAGCAAAGAGTTTGCAGTAGAAGGAAATTGTTTTAGAGTATCGATGAAGTTCCTTAAGAAAAGCATTTTAGGGCCCCTGCTTGCTAGACTCATTTTTTTTTTTTTTTTTTGCTTCGAATGGTTCGTTCCTGTCATACAACTGACTATTAAAATTTCTTCCTGTGACACTCTGTATGTGTGAGAGTATTTATTGGCCGCTAGAATTGGAATCTGGTTTGTTCAAACACTTCTTGTTCCCTGCTAATTAACAAATTCTAACAGATGGAAAGATTTACCATTCTAGTCACGAAACGTTCTCTCTTTACATGTCGGATAAAACTGGTAGGAATCTCTTTCAGAGAATACCAACGACTTCAACGTGAACGGCATTTCGAAACAAGTCGAAGAAATATGGAAAAATGAATACGAATACTAATTTTCTGACTGTAGGGTGAAATTAGTAATACCTCTAAACTGTGGGTGTAGTTTTTGGTTGCAACATTTCTGTTGTATGTGCAAGCGATATCATGAATAGTAAGAGGGTCAGAGGTGAACATCTGAGGTCAGTATTAGGGCAATTTTCTAGTGCTGCCTATAATCAACGCGTGGTGTTTCTAATAAGGAACATCGTCGGGATCGGACACTCTGCAAGCGTGTTATTAGCGACTTCCGGCCGAGTAACGGGTACGTCACCGTTGAGACAACGAAAATAAAAATATAATCACTAATGCATTCAATTTTATAGCGGGATTGTGGCTTAATCAGGTGGGATACTTACGCGAGAGGAAACAGGTCGTATTATGAACTGAGGGAGTCTGTGTAACACAGGAGCCTACAAAACACTACACTGGTCACATTTTCCATTTGGTAAAGATGCTACTGACACATAGAACGTGTGTGGTAAAATACACTACCCGCAGCATAGAAAACACACGAAAAATGGAACCAGCAAACATTGGCTTTTCGTAAATACTTGAGTGGCTTTGTGACAGATATTAATTTTAGCCACGCTTTGGGAAAGAAATCGTTTCATGTAGTATTCAGTAAGTAGTAACAGAAGTCTTAGTAATTTACTGTTCAATAGGAAGTAAGTGAAATAAGTACAGCCAGGCAGTGAACAGTACGTTGATTATATTATGCACTAAAAATTAGTCTTTGATTTTGGAAACAATAGTTACGTACCTAAAGATCCCTACGATATCAGTGTAAATTAAGTAGTACCATATATATGAATATGTGCACGTACAGTAACAGTTCAATGTAGTGTACGAGGAGCAACATATTTGTGATAAAAGAATAATTTAGCTTAATGTCCAGGAACATAGCATTTACAGTATAATTTTATTTAGGGGCTTGAGAATTACACTCCGCTAGCATTACACTTCCGTAGCACATCACGTTCCACAAGTCATTTGCATTAGAATTTCCTTCATTTAGAAAGTTACCCATTATTACTTAAAGTTAGAGTAATTTAGCTGTTGGATCCATTAACAAAAGGAAAATGAGCATTGGGAGGGTTTCACGTAGAGTCATCTCATGTAAAACAGAACACAGAAGTGCAGTTTGATGTTAAGACGTAATTGGCACTGAAACGCAGAGAGGCACTGTGCAGTCGAAATAATGCATCAGTTACTTGCCTGCAAACAAACTGAGTGCATTGCCGACGACTAAATGCTCATGTGGTCAACACAAAAGAAATTAAATTTGATGCACTGAGAGCTCCATGTATTCTGATCACTCAAGCATACTTCGACAGACCAGGTCAGAAGTTAACTGTATTTATTACCTAATCATTAAGCAAGCCAGTTTTACAACAACTTTTACAGAACGTAATTTTGAGAAACCTGTAGTTACCTTCGCCATTAATAGGTTGGGAAGCTAAGATTTCTAAATATCGCAGAACACATACAAGCTGGAAAAATATAAGAAAAATGAGTATACCCTATAAGATCAAAAGTATACAGACATCCATTAGTGGTGATTAATAAGTGGGATGTCCTCCCCAGTGTGAATAGGAGGCCACCCGCCATAAATAATGAGTTTCCAAGTAGCATGTAAGAGGCACACATAAAGAAAAAGGTTCAACAAAATGTAGATTTTGATTCATACAACTGAAAGACGCCTCCTGATCTGGTACGAATGTAGCGAATCCAGAGTCTGTCGTGACGAAGGTTGTGTTCACGTCATGGCGTGAGTCAGGATAACAGTCTATCGTGTTGTAGATCGTCATGCTAACTGCTATCTACAAGTTCACATAGAAGAATATCAGTTCCGGAGAATAGAATCAAAGGAAGGCCAGCATTGTGGAGACGAAGGATCAGTTATGGTTGGCCAATCCGGATGTATGCTTTTAAGTATCTTCCATGCATGGCAGATAAGTTACCGAGCCTGATGAAGGCCATCGTCGGAGGACGTGAAGGCTCTGGTGGTAACGATTGGTGAAACGGTGTGACGTGACCTCCTATAGATGAGCCTATAGGCGCAACCAGCGAGCAGTGTCTTAAATAGTCAGCACGGGTAAAGGTACCTGCGTGGTGCTTGTTGAGCACGTGGTATTCTGATGTAACGTGTAACGTAGTGCCGTAATTGCTACGCCTTGGTCGTCGGTGAGTACGTTGCTTGAGGGCGCCTCTGGCGCTCCCTGGGTGTAGGTGCGTCAACAAGCGTGCTTATGTTTGTCGGCTGGAAGTGACCAAACAAGCTGTGTAGTTGCTTTGTTCGGCGCGTATACTCTTGCCCGTGGCGAAGCGCCTGAGTCAGTAGGCTACCCGCTGGTCGAGGGCGTTGCACCGAAAGCAGAAGTGGCCGGAATATGGCCAGATATATCGCAGTTAGTATGCTTTGTGCTACAACATTGAGAAAGCCACAGTGCTTCTTTCTCCCCACCAGTAGCTGTTCAAATTGAGAGTTGCAACTACAATTACCGCATAACGTGGATTTCAGTAGTAGAAATTCTTAAAGCTGTCGGGATTCATGGCGAAACATGTGCCGTGTACAGACCAGATGCGATGAACGAACTTACTAAGTTGTTTGTTTAAGAAAGAAAGAAAGAAGACTGTTCCCTACGATGACAAGTCCCCATCGATCTGTTGTTACCAAAGATCTGATGCAGATCATTGGCAAAAAATTTCGTGCAAAACAACATTTCACGATCTCAGCATTCCAACAGATTTTCGAAGATTTCTTAGAGTTTAGTGGGTGAAATCTTGACAAATAAATTAGGGTATTGTGCTCTATGGGTCCCTTTTTAGGAGACATCAGACTCGACGATGACTTCCTTTTCTGGGCTTACTTTTTCATTAAAACGCGAAAGGAGAAGTCTTGGCGAACAGAATCGTAAACGTTGAAGAAACATGGGTTTCGTATGCCAACACAGAGGGAAAACAGCATTCAGTGATGTGTGGCCATACCGCCTCGCCCAACAAACCAAATCAAAGCACGCTAAACTGCGTTATCCAGAAGATTTATAGCGACCATTTCACGGAACGGTAAATAAATCTCCTTTCTGAGTCTTATAGAACATGGGTCACTTCTTATGCCTACTGAGAGACATTAAGAAAGCTGAGAAGAACCATCCAAAACAGCTACAGTCCTTGGAAAACCCAAGAACCCTAGTGTCAGTTCAAATGAGGCACCTTCTAGCATCCATCCACCACTGTAACGCACCACTGTGTTTCAGGTGTAACCACAGAAACTTCGACTGTGACAGAAGTAGAAGGCAGTCGGAGGGCGCTTACGTGCCAGCATGTCGATTGTAGTATCGGTTACTGATTAGACAGAATATGACATTCTAGGCTAGCCACAGCAATACTGCTGCCGTAGCAGTGAAATGGGAGTCTTTCAGAGAGAGATAGGCAAGCCATTGTCATGCTCCCATGACACATATTTGTCGTACCGAACGCAGTGGGAAGCAGTGCTATGGTAAAACTAGTAGGCCAGGCAAGTGTATAAATAATTATTACCTTGAGGACGGGGATCAGCAGTCCAGCAGTACCAACTGATACTGGAGAGCCACGCCCGAACAGGTAACCACTACAGGTTGGGGTTCCACCGCCGCTCCATTTGCTAGTGCTAAGTCCTCCTCCTTGGACATTAGCATGAGTCTGCCGGTGTGCTGCCACTTGACCAGTTTCCAACAGCTGCTAGACTCTTGTGCTGGAAGGAAGCAGTTCGAGACCTGGACGATTAAGCCGCTCACACTTTCGTGCGGGTACAGGCCCCTAGGTGCCACATGCCGTCACTCGCTGCGTGGGATTCAGCATTGGAAACTGGCGATACCTGCAAGAACCTCGTCATTCAGCCTCGCTGGCTGTCCGCCGGGCGGGTGTGGCCCAGTAAGGAGTCTAAACGGCATGGAATAGACTATTGGAGTTAGCACTGCAGGGTGCTTACGTCACAGCACGGTAGCCATCAGCTCGCGGTCGCCACACGCCATTTCCCCATGTGCTTAAGGGATGGAGGTGCTACCAGTGTAGGCAAATAAGTGTTAATAAAATCTTTTAGCTTTTTGTTGTTGTCCGTCTGAGCTATCGATGATACGGCTATAACCAACCCGACACATAAGTGCCCCTACACGACAGACTTGGCGCCAGCTAGGTGTCACCTGCTCATACACATGAAGAAGCGGCGTCGATTCCAGTGTTTTTAATTCAAGAAAGAACCAAATTTGTGAATTCGGCCGGCCGGAGTGGCCGTGCGGTTCTAGGCGCTACAGTCTGGAACCGTGCGACGGCTACGGTCACAGGTTCGAATCCTGCCTCGGATATGGATGTCTGTGATGTCCTTAGGTAGGTTAGGTTTAATTAGTTCCAAGTTCTAGGCGACTGATGACCTCAGAAGTTATGTCGCATAGTGCTCAGAGCCATTTGAACCATTTTTTGTGAATGGGCTGAATACGAATTTAGATTAATTTTATGCACTGAGGATTTCTGAGCTACTTAAGAGTTATGAATGGTGATAGTGTAGACAGTTAATAAAATGTTTTAGCTTCAAGAATTTTGTAAGGGACTAGATTTAATGATTTTTGCAGAATTTTATTCGCAACTTAACGAAGATTGCTTTCCAGGGAGACCTTGTAAGTACCGTCACTGACGTTTAATACACTATTAAATTTATTTGTCTAAAACCTGGAAATATATTGGTTGTAAGATGTTATTAGTGAACAGAATGGAAAGGAAACGGTATTAAAGACCATCCACTGTACTCAGGTATGTGTCTGTGGGTTATAAAGGCGCACAGTCTGAATGTCGTTGGATTGTAACAGCCTATATATCTCCGTTATATTCACGACATATTGTATTTGAAATTCGGCATCAAATGAAGACTAAGTTTCTTTGTAAAGCAAACTGTGAATCGTATGAAAGATAATGTATTAGATATGAAGGGGTGCCAAACAAGGAAACTCACAGTTATGCATGACCGAGGTAGTTCAAGTTACACACGATTTATTATACGGGAATATTGCATGTAACGAGTCTGGAAACTCAACTGATGGAGATCGGATAATAAGAACGCCATGTATATTCAAGTTTCTGAGGCCAGTCGTTGCATTCGGGAGGACGACGGTTCAATCCCGTCTCCGGCCATCCTCATTTAGGTTTTCCGTGATTTCCCTAAATCGCTTCAGGCAAATGCCGGGATGGTTCCTCTGAAAGGGCACGGCCGATTTCCTTCTCCATCCTTCCCTAACCCGAGCTTGCGCTCCGTCTCTAATGACCTCGTTGTCGACGGGACGTTAAACACTAATATCCTCCTCCTCCTCCTCCTCCAGTCGTTGCTACAGTGTCAAAAAATTTAAAAGATAGCCGATAGCAGGTAATTTAAAAAAGAAAGATGGCAGATGATGGGAAATTTAAAAATGAGAGATGGCGATGTTGAAAAATTTATAAACCTGAGACGGCACTGGTGAGGAATTTAAAAATATATAAGATAAAACAATGTAAGACAAAACCATTAAACTAAATGACCTTTCACGCTGAATTTAACTGACATACTAGAAGTTCTTTTATTGTTCACACAATAAATCGCATTCAGTGTTTCACGTTTCCACACATGCACAGCGCAGGAGAAAATTTAAAATTGCAGCTGGTGCTGGCAAGAAATTGCTTTTTGCATTTGTTAGAAAGGAAGCAGCCAGATACAGCACTTAAAAATGGAAGATACAGGTGTCAGGAAAAATTTTCGTTGACGTGAAACACCTAATGACAGCGAAGTATATATTTTTTTACTGAAGTATGCCAGACTAAACAGAATCCTATCATGCAACAGTATATGCACAAACTGCTTTGGGTACTTATCAAAACATTGTTAATCAATCACACATACACACACACACACACACACACACACACACACACACACACACACACATATGCACGCGCGCGCACGCACATACATACATTTCTTCAAATATTGTGTCCTCATCCGAAAATTTTATTACGTTCATGCTTTACTCTTTCAGTGTGAATCATTTAGTGTCTGTAGTATCAATTTACACAAAAAATTATGTCAAGTGTTCCACACTGGATCCTTCAAACTAAAAGAAATTTCAAACGTAATCAATACAAATAATGTATTATAAGCTTTTATTTTTCACTTAATAAATCACATTTAATTTCTACATTTACAAACATATTCATAGATCAAATTTAACTCCCACTTGTGCTACAAGTCTCATTTTACATTATCATACGTACACTATAGAGTTAGATATCATTTTCAGGTGGTAGTGACCGAAAACTAAGGTTTTCATATTACCTTAGAAAATGTTGCGCTGATAAACCTAGCTAATGCTGTTTTGACACCAGGTCTACACGACTCTTGGACTGAGAACATATAAGAAAGTGGTGTAATGGAATGAGAAAGAGATCGTAAAGAAAAAAATGATATTGAGCTTATGTGCCTTGCCAAGTGTAAACCTGTTTTTATTTTTCAGTAGACTGCTGCCGTATCAACTGTTGCGCATACAGCAATGACCCAACATAACAGTGATCAATTTATCGTCTAGTATGAAACACCTATCGCCTTTAACCAAAAAGAAGAATTTTCGTTTCAGACGTATGAATAGCAATGTGTTTGGTAAAACTGTGCAGAACGAATGAAAGACAAAAGACATAAAATTAGCTATATCCCGAGAAGGTAGATACTGGGATGATGTATCGACTGCAAAAGCCCAATTTACAAAGGAGCTTTATTAACGAAACTTCAATATTCACTTAAACAAACTCTTGCAGTGTTTGATTAGCAAATATTAGGAGGTTCAAATAGTAGTAGGTATGCTTCTGTTGCATATTTCAGAAACCATCTTAGACACTTTCTTTATGGGTATATACTAAAAACAGGATATAAAATTACATGGATATCACTTGGCTTGATACTTAGGTTTCCTGTAAATAACTGCTATAACACTCCACACGCAAATAAAAAGTGGCTTGCGTAACTGAAAGGCGAGGTGAATTGTGAATCTTATCGAATTTATCAGTGTATAAGCCAAAAACGTATGCACTGAAACTGCTCGAAAATCAGGAAACATAATGAGCAGAATAGAGGGTATGAAACAGTCTGTTGTTAGAGAGTGAACCATTGGTAATTACAGGCAATGTGTTTTGAATTCTGATGTTAAAACAACTGCGTATTATGTTACGCAAACCTGTCATGACTGCTGTTTTGATAGCACATACACTATTTTTTAAACCTGAATCAGTTCAAATCCATTCCAGGCTATCATCACTGATTTTAACACACTTCTTTGTTGATTCACCAATTATTTAGACTGTTGAACTGTCCCTAACTGACCCCTTCATCACCAACAGACTGAAAAATGGAGATGACACAGTATTTCGATGTACAAAATCTCTAGACAGCAAATTCACAGAGGACAGCAGCAGACAGAACAGAGTGTTACAACTCATCTCCTAACACCTCGCTTTATTGCCAATAATATCGCTTATTCATCGATCCAACCTTTCACAGTCTTCAAGCATGTCGTATATCTCTGACGAGACAAAAATGCATAGTATTCAAGCATGTTGTATATCTCTGACCAGTCAAAAATGCATTTGTACTTTCTCAGACACGCGAGCTAAGAGAGGCTGTGGCTAGTTTCAATAAGCAAAAAAGCTATGTCAGCGAGTTCAGACTTGTCGATGCCTGCCTCGCTGCCAAGGAATTGGTATGTGTGTCGTATTATGCCAACCTGAGTCAAATGGAAGATTTGTGAAATACGTAACGAACTCTCCAATTCTTCCCCAGATTGTTCATAGGTTGGTTGGTTAAGGTTGGTTGGTTGAGGGGACCAAACGGCAAGGTCATCAGGCCCATCGGATTAGGGAAGGATGGGGAAGGAAGTCGGTCATACCCTTTCAAAGGAAACGTCCAGATATCTGCCTGAAGCGATTTAGAAAAATCACAGAAAACTTAAAGCAGGATGGCCGAGCGCGGGTTTCAACCGTCGTCCTCCCGAATGCAAGTCCAGTGTCAATCCCAGCGCCTCCTCGCTCGGTAATGGTTTACTGCGCCAGGCATCAATTAGATATTTAACCTGCACCTATAACATAAGCAGTATGATTGTTGATTGTGATAAATAATAGAGCATTATTAAAACATCCAAAAACATGGTGCAGAAAAGTTTTTGATCGTGGCGCGAATTTACACAGATTCAGATTGTTTAGATATGTTTCAAGATGCCGGTAATTTAAACAAAATTCAGACACTTTTGAACATAGCAATCTGCGTTACTGCTTGACAGCTAGTCTGCTGTGGCACGATGGCAGTCAGTTTCAAGTGAATCAAATGTGTCACCACACATAATTTGAGCTGTACCTGTCTGTCTGGCCTCCGTCCGAAAAAAGCCGTTATCAGCGTGTGTCATACGCTTAGATCAGCGTCGGCTCTTAAATAAGCATTGGCAGTCGTCTCACAAATGGCTCGTTTATGGACACATTTCTACTGAAAATGTATTTTGGTTTCACTGTTTCACTCTTTAATTCGTTTCAATTTTTCGCTGTTAATTAAGCTATTAATTAAGATTCTCTTACATATAGGTAAGATGTAATTACAGTTTACAAACGCGGCTACAACATACGACGCTTTAGTTCGCAAACAGACGCCTCTGACTGTAATATCAAGGTGGAATATCTCGGCTGAGATAACTTAATATTGTGTGTCTGTAATTAAACAAATAAACACGTAACACTTTCTTGCGCTTCTAACTGGTGAAAAATAACTTCTTCCCTTCTTTGACATGCTTCTATCTTCGTCTTTGCGCGTTTTAGCTCTTAGCAGAAAACAAGCAAACAGCATTACAAATGCCTTGTAACAATCCCTGTTCAGTTCTGTGGCATACGCAGCGCACTAACCTGGCTCGTGAGATATTCCTGGCTAACACTACTACATCTGTTACATCTTCACTTATGACTTAAATACTACCTACCCCCAACCCCAGTAGCATATCATCACATAACCTAATGACTTTTCCATCTGACAGCCATTTATGTGTTTCACCATATACATTTATAGTTAATTGTTTAACCATTTACCATCACTCTTTTAAGTTTACTGCTTACAATTCAACCATTACCATTCACCATTTAACAATTTACAGTGTACCATTTACTGTTTACCCCTGATCGGTTGTATAAACTGAGATTGTTGCTTACAATCGCTTAAAATATTCATTGAGCATTTCAATTTTCAGTTCCTTTAGGCGAAAGATTAGTCTTAAATACTGACTGTTGGAATCGACGGAGTATTTAGGAGAGACTGGCATTGCTGAAGCTGACTCAGTACTGGTAAATTTATTTAAACCCGTTGTGCCATCTCTTCCAAAGGAAGAAGAAAATTCCAGATGAGGAAGTTGAAGCCAAAGAAAACAAAGTAGTTATAAAATGAGAACGGGGAGGAATTGAAGGAGGAGGATGATAAGAAGAAGTAGATGATGATGATGATGATGATGACGATGTGGAAAAAGTAGTGATGCTGGCAGTGGAGATGAAGAAGAATCACAAAAGAAAATTACAGCATACACAGCAATGGCAGTTTAGTTTTTTGTAGAGCCAATAGAAAAAAACACGTGATAATGTATATGACATGAAATTTGTACTAATAATATCAATAACAAACGCATGCGTGATTGGTGAACCACCACTAGAGGTCAGTTAAAATGATTCAAAAAGTTTACAATGTTAAATGCCCAGAAATAAAAAGCTTATTTAATCTACTGTTTGAAATTAAACTTTGTAAGCAGAGTCACACAACATGAGATATTGAAACTTATGGTAAAATTCTCAATGTGATCAATGTTCATAAGCAAAGACATCTCTCCTTCAGACTGGTAAATCCCAACAGAGGCTATAAATATATGTACATTGTTGCATTAGATGAAACTGGTGGATCAGTATTGAGAGATGATAATATCAAAATGGGAGGGAACGCAGTTTCAGTCCCTATTCCAGCTGTGCCCAATTTTCAATGCAAAAAATTCTCGTCAAGTTTCGCTAAAGTAGGAGTTGTGTCTGCAGAAGCACGAGCTGTCAAGCAGTAACGCAGACTGGTATGTTCAAAAGTGTCTGAATTTTGTTTAAATTACCGGCATCTTCAAACATATCTAAAAAGAAGCACAGTTCAACTTTCAATTAGAACAATTTCTGGAAAATGTTTGAAGGAGAGCAGTTATTCTGAATTGAAGACCACTATTACTACTGTTGGTAATAATTTACAGAGATTAAAACGTGATTAAATGAATTTTGTGCAATCGCACAGAATGTAAGAAAATACTGGTAGCTACACATTTAAATACAGTTCATTTGCCAAATGACAAATGAATTAATCGAGGTACTTTAACAGAAACCTTAACACATAACAAGTTTAACACAACTTTTATGTACATAACCTAGTCCATAACAGTCCAAGGCCGAGGCAGCGATCCATTCTCCTTTGTCACAGAAATATTACAAATGCGGTTACTACACTGGGCAGTTTCCTCTCTCCATCAAATGATTGGCCCAGACCATTTGGACCGCCATAAACCACTGAACTGCTTGCCCAACAACATAAGGGGACCAGCCACGGTACTCGAGAAGTAGTGAACTAAAACAGACTAAGTTTATAACATTAGTAAGGAGCAATAGATGGCCACACAGAAAGTTTATACTCCTTAAAGAGCCCTTGGAATATTAGCATTGACCCAAGGTTAAACTACGTTAACTGACAAGAATGAAACCTGAATGTACCAAGTTACTGCCACACTGCACTAATAAGGTTCAATGTACAGTACGTAATTAGAGCAAGTAAGACACTGCAAGGGACCGTTTATAGTTGTGGATACTTACAGATTAGCCCATGCAATTCAGCTGGCCAAGTTATACCACAAAGTCACACACAAACGTATGCTCGAACATACTACACTTGTGACACTTAACCAGCGTACACAGTTCCAAGCATTCAGCTCGAGTCATGAGAAACATTCGCAACCAGCTTGTGATCCAACTCGCCACTTTACGAACATTCGTTACACTCAGATTTTTCCGAAGAGCAACAAGCCTCACCGCTATCAGTCGCCAGAACTGGTCCCATCAGGCAGCGTACAGAGTAGTACCAACAGACACGAGGACACCACAGATCCACGAGCCACCTCAGTGAAGGACAGTCGTAGCCGACCAAGGCAGCAACAGATGACTGACCACTGGCCGGTCTCCACACCGAGCGCGGGCCCACGGGACTCCTCCAAACTCCCTCTGGCGGGCACCGGCCTCACGCATCTCCTCCTTCATACAGCAACACCGATTCCTCACTGCTGGTTTCTCCACTCGACCTCTGGAAATTCTCGCAAAGATCTTCTTGCCGAAGGAAAGTGTCCTGTCGCATTGAGCACGACGGCTCATGACTGGACCACTGTATCACTCAATCTTAACACCACAGAAAATGTTTGCGATTTTTTCCAACAGTGAGTGAAACGTAGGAATACAAAGCATCGCAGTTTGCTAACTTTTTGTGATTTCATCATCAAACGTGGCTTCAGCCGAATACGGCATATACATACACCAAAAAAACTTTTGCATCACCTCATTTCCTAGAATTGTGGAACCTGTACAGAAAATTGTAGCAGAGATCAACATAAACATCATTTCCGCCATTCTCATTGCTCACGAAAACCAACATTGCATGTTGTACCACCACACAGCGAGACCTTCTGAGGTGGTGGTGTGGGCATCGGTACCTCTAATACCCAGTAGCACGTCCTCTTGCATTGATGCATGCCTGTAATCGTCGTGGCGTGCTATGCGTAAGTTCATCAAGGCACTGTTGGTCCATATTGTCCCACTCCTCAACGGTGATTCGGCGTAGATCCCTCAGAGTGGTTGTTGGGACACGTCGTCCATGTTTATGTCTGGAGAACATGCTGGCCAATCTAGTCGAGCGACGTCGTTATCCTGAAGGAAGTCATTCACAAGATGTGCACAGTGGGGCGCGAATTGTCGTCCATGAACACGAATGCCTCGCCAATATGCTGCCGATATGGTTGCACTATCGGTCGGAGGATGGCATTAAGGTATCGTACAACAGTTACGGCGCCTTCCAGCGCCATGCATCGGCCCCAGATAGTCCCACCCCAAAACAGTGGGAAACCTCCACCTTGCTGCACTCGCTGGACAGCGTTTCTAAGGCGTTCATCCTGACCAGATTGCCTCCAAACACGTCTCCGACGATTGTCTGGTTGAAGGTATATGCGACACTCATCGGTGAAGAGAGCGATCCTTCGGCATGTTGCTGGAACCATCTGTACCGCGCTGCATGATGTCGTGGTTGCAAAGATGGTCCTCGCCATGGACGTCGGCGGTGAAGTTGCGCATCATGCAGCCTATTCCCCACAGTTTGAGTCGTAACACGACTTTCTGTGACTGCACGAGAGCATTATTCAACAAGATGGCGTTATTGTCAGGGTTCCTTCGATCCAAAATCCGTAGGGAGTGGTTACCCACTGCAGTAGTAGCCCTTGAGTGGCTTGAGCGAAGCATGTCATCGACAGTTCCTGTCTCTTTGTGTCTCGTCCATGTCCGAACAACATCGCTTTGGTTCACTCCGAGACGTCTGGACACTTCCCTTCTTGAGAGTCTTTCCTGCCACAAAGTCACAACGCGGACGCGATCGAACTGCAGTATTGACCGTCTAGACATGGTTGAACTACAAACAACACGAGCCGTGTACCTCCATCGTGGTGAAATGACTGGAACTGATCGGTTGTCGGACCCCCTCCGTCTAATATGCGCTGCTGATGCATGGTTGTTTACGCTTTGGGTGGGCTTAGTGACATCTCTGATCAGTCAAAGGGACTGTGTCTGTAATACAATATCCATGGGCAACCTCTGTCTTGAGGAGTTATAGGAACCGGGGTGATGCAAAACTTTTTTGGTGTGTGTATGAAGTAGGTTGTGGTCTCTCTTCCTTGCCAAACGGCCATTTGCAAGGCTGTGGGCGCTGTTACTTTGTATTAGCATGATGCCTCCGGAAGAGGACTGATGTTTTGTTTGGTATGCCCTCATTACGTCACAGTCATTCAATTAATAAGACGACCCTAAATGTTGCTTCATGTATTTTAGGTGGGAGTCACACTTACACTCTCTTTCCTTTAGGATTTCTTTTTATTTTAACGTTTCCACTTATTATTCTGCCACTTATGGTAATATATTTGCATCCACCTGATCCCCTGTCGATAATTTTTGGGACTTGTTCTGACAGCCATTCCGCTTCAAATGGATATCACTCTACAGTGTCAGTCGAAATCTCTCAACAGTAACAGTATCAGAAACTTAGGAAATTTATTTAACCATCTGAACATACTCTATTGAATGTTATACAACCGTTTTTGAGGGGAAACAGTCCCGTATCATAAGTAAAATCGTAACGAAGTACCCATTACATTGGCATATTTGATATATGCCACGGAATGTAATAAACGACAGTAGTAGTGATTTTCGATAGCTGACTAATGCAACCTTTCAGAGAGAGGTGCAGACAGAGTGAGATGACTTTTTTCCTTGTTAAATGGTTGAATGCATGTCACTTTTTAGCCGACTAGAAGATATCCCACAGAACGGGACTAGCGTGCTCTAACGAATATTTTTACCAGACAGCATTCGGAAGATCTGAATTCCAGCGAATCTGAATACAATAAGAGATCCAAAGTGTGGCAGTATGAGGTTTCATTTCAGTAAAGATTCAATTAGAAATTATTTTGTCTTTGGGTGTCGTCATTTTTGGGAATCTCCATCGCTCGACATAGCCTCCACTGGTCTGTCACCCAGAGAGCTGTTGTACCAGGGAACAGAGAGAAATTTTGGTCTGATTTGCATTTTGACATTAGAGAAGTTCACCGGTGCCGCCAATGACTAATTCTGCAGCCATTTCAGCCACCACCTATAGTTTTGATTGTGGCCATATCGAGTTGCACCTGTGAGACAGTGTGTAGGGACATCAAAGTTATTTTATAATATTTCAGTGACTTCAGGCTTCACTTTGAATACTGACATTAAGATTCTTTGATAGTCTGCTTTCCACTCTGACTAAACACGCAATGCTTTCCCATCTGCAGTACTGTCTGACTTTTCAGTTGTACCAAAGTTTTATTGTAAGAGTGTTGCTATTGTTTCTCAATTGTTTTACGAATGACTTCAACGGAATAAACCAAAGTAATTGTGATCGTTACATCATTTAATAGTCACTGGGTTCCTCATTCAGTATTTTGCAGGGTTATTAGTTACAGTTAGTCAGTTACAAGGATCCATCTACCCAGCACGAACAGTGCAACAACAGCACAGCTTCTCTTGCTCTGATCCCTGCCCACGTCGGGCATTTTGTGACATTTGCTTCAAACTGGGCCTACAGATCGACCTGCGGCGCTGGCAGCGACAGTAGCGACGGCAGACGTGCCCGTTTCCTGCTCGGCGGTCATCGGCGTCTGCTCCGCGCTTCGCCGGAAACGCTGATAGGCGTCGGCAGCGGCGGCGGCGGCCGCGGAAGCTTTTACGGCGGGCGATCGCAGGTGCCATTCGTTTGTTTGCGAGTGCGCACAGTGATAGCGCGCGTAGCGCAGACTCGCCGGCGCAGCCTCCGGTCGTAAAACGCTGGCGCCGTCGCGCTTATCGTGCAGCCCGCAAACGCCCAACCACAAGCCGTGCCGTCAGCGCTAGCGAATCGTGAAATGCGCTGTTTTCATAAATTTACGGAATTATACTGCTTCGTCATGCTTCATTTCTATCACCTTCAGTTATGGTGTACTTCACCAAGAACTGAACTTGATTAGCTTTTTTTATGAGAGATGGCGGAGTGGTTAGGGCGCTGGACTCGTTGTTAGGAGAAGATGGCTCGAATCCCTGACCCGCAAACCGAGTTTTCAATAGCTTGCGTTAAACACACCAGATGACTGGTTCCTCTGTCCTCTGAATAAGCTACCTCCGACGACTTTCAGTTTTTTGTCTCTTTTCCGGCTAATGCTTGTGTTGTGTCTCTGTCCACATTGTCGAGTGCATACTACACTCAGCTCTTCCTTCCTTCTAGTTATCGGCACTCATCAAAAATTCCTCTCCAAGTAAAGTGTGTCATTATGTTGCTAAATATCATGGTGACAGAAATTACAAGATCTCTAGCCATACGGAAGAGTAAGAAGCTGTGAATTGCATCACAACGAACATCATCCACAGCTGCAGACCGAATAAACTACTGTTTGTCCCTACAACTATCGATAATCCAATATTAATAACAAAAATAGCGATTAGAAGGAAACTAACGTGATCAAAACTTTGTCTGTACCTAAAAATAATCTCATCATCAATACACTTAATTCGATACCGTTTATTTTTATAATTTTCGCTGATCTATGCAGATGATGTAGCACTAATAAGTAGTTCCAAAAGAGAATTAATCATAATGATGCAAAATTACTACAAAATTGCTGAGAAAACAGGATTACATGTTAATGAAAAGACAGAATACCCCCTCGTAAGTAAGGAAACCAGAAAAGATGCACCTTTGACTGTAGATGGATTCAGTTTCAAGACTGTTGACCACATCAAGTACCTAGAAAGTCTTTTTAGTAATAACAACAGAACAGATATAGAAATACATGCCCGTTTATCAACAGCAAACAAGACACTTTTTAGTTTCATCAAAATTATATGGTTCAAAAAATGGTTCAAATGGCTCTGAGCACTATGGGACTTAACATCTTAGGTCATCAGTCCCCTAGAACTTAGAACTACTTAAACCTAACTAACCTAAGGACATCACACAACACCCAGCCATCACGAGGCAGAGAAAATCCCTGACCCCGCCGGGAATCGAACCCGGGAACCCGGGCGTGGGAAGCGAGAACGCTACCGCACGACCACGAGATGCGGGCATCAAAATTATATGAAAAAGATCACTTAGCAGTAACTTCAAAATCCGCTTATATCAATCGACCATTATACCTGTGATGTAGTATGGATGTGACACATTGATATTTAGAAAGAAGGATGAAGAAAGACTGTTAATATTCGAAAGAAAAGTACTAAGGAAAATTTGTGGACCTGTATACGACGAAAATAACATGGAATGGAGAATAAGAAGAAATGAATAATTAAGAGGACTGTACAAACACCGTAACATCGTCGAAGTGCTCAAGAAGGTTGAATTGGGCAGACCATACAGCAAGAATGACAGAGAGTAAACTACCTAGAATGACATTCAGCAGAACAATTGATGGAACGAGAGGAAGAGGAAGATCCAGAATCAGATGGCGGGATAACATTCGGGAGAACACACCTAGGATGAACAGCAACAGCAACTGGACAAACAGCGCATTGGACAGGCAGAATTGGAAGAGGCTCACAGAGCAGGCGTATGGTCGATAAGGCCCTTGCCATACGTAAAGTAAAGTAAGTAAGCATGAACATGCTAAATTAATAACACCAAGAGATCGGATGTGCCCTGATCCTTGTAATACCTTGCCGCCAGACGAATGGGACCAAAGGGCTCCATATGAACCGCACCTGGACATCGTGACAGATACGGTTTACCTGAGATCTTTGCTTCCTTCTGAAAGCATTGCCCCGTTTAGAGAGTGGCTGATGCTGCCTGTGGCACTCGAGCAAGCCTTACGTATTCCCGTTACAACTAAGCAAGCGTATAGACCGTCCAGTCACATTAAAGCGACCACCGCACCGCATATGTTAACGTGCAATAACCACTCGCAGTCGGTAGCTGGCAGTGTTAGCAGTGGAGGGTATATGAAGCGCGTAGGGGGTCAGCGAAAAACATTCCAGTCTTTGTCGTAATATGGTCCAAAGCGCCATGATCATTGGCTTTCTGGCCAAGGCTAGAAGCACTTCCGAATGACTATATCTACAAACTGTTCACGTGCCGCCGTGGTCAAACTATACTATACAAGCCAAAATGGCGCTATGCAAAACTGGCGCTAAGCTGACTTTGGTGCACCACGGGCCATACATTGTAACCTCCCCCACACTTATAGACCTTAATGACAGTGAAAAATGAAACCGCGTGTACCTAATGGGAATTTTGGAAAAGCAATCGTCACCGAAGTTAACCTGTCGGTAAAGAGGGAGGAAAGGGTTACATCTAAATGAAAGGAAAAATGCAAGTGAAACTGGTGGAAATTAATTTTGAAATAGGGATAAAGTTAATAAAGAAAGTAAATGTGCGGCCGTTACGTTAACAATCAACTAGCGGTAATTAGATATTTGAGATTTGGGGGAAATTACGGTCGCCTGTCCTATGGACAATTACTATAATAACTGAAAAAGAAAGGTTATTACACATATAATTAGCACTAGAAGCGTGGCAACTGAAGGTTGACACGTGTAGTGTGAAACCTGAAAGTTTGTCAGAAGTAATAAATTTCGCTACACTTAATTTAGCAAAAGAATTAATGAAACCGAAAAATCGAAAGTTAATTTAGTGACTGAAGTTAATAGTGAGCTTTCTTTCTGAAGCACATCGAAATACAGTTAGTCTTGGACTACCTCAACAATCATTTCTAAAGCTACTTGAATCTACGCAATTTAGAAAGAAGAGATTTAACTTTGAACTTGAATTAAACGATTCTGAACAATTAACAATAGTAAAATTTAGTACGTACCAAGCTGGGCTGCAGTCACAGGTAAGCTAAAATACGGTAACAAAACTCGCACTCTTAATTTGTGCTTGTGTAATCTAACTATTGTAGCCAGCTATGAATACTAAAATTGAACTTTGAAATTAAAGCAGTGAAATGGAATTATGCTGGCGTTTGAGTTTCAACGACACTCGGGTTCATTTCGGAAAAGGAAGGGACCCTGCTTGGCAATGCAATTGGGACAATACGCAACAAAGGTTCATGCTAAGTTGCTGTAATTTTGCGAGGCAAATGGAACAGTTTTAAAAGCTGAGGCCTGCCATACAGTTCTGAAACTTTACGTGCTTTTAGTCTTCCTTGTTGGTTGATTGAAGGTTTGAAGCCGTCGATCGAGGAGGTGGCGACAGTCACTCATTGTCGGCCGTCGCTGTTGCAGAAGCTGGATGTTGGCGCGCCTTCTTCTCGACACGGTCACCAGGCGAAACGGGCTCTTGATGTGCACTAGCTAATGCTTTCCGTCCGCGACACCATCGCGAGTCGAGCGCAATTACATGCTGCCAAACCCCGAAAGCGCGGCAACTCGCGGGAGCGTCACACAACACACCTGCTCCACTCGCTACTCCAGCCAGACTCCCTCATCTCTGTCCGCGCTCCACGCCGCAGAGTTAACACTACCAAAGATCCTACACACTTTGAGTCTTCACACGACCTATCGATGTAATCGTTCGATAGCAGTTTTCCCTAGGCAAGACCCAGCGTAAAAATATAAATAATATTTACGAAACAATCCAATTATACATCGACATAAATGCATAAATATATATATACAAATAGTAAAACAATTACAATATGTAAAGACACAGAAATGTCATATATTCAGGTAACAAAAATAAGGAAAACAAATTATAGTACAAATGATGGAAATAGGAGGATATGCATTTCCGGCGTTACAACATGACAGGGCTGAACGACGACTGTCGAGATCTGTACTGCCGAATAGACGTGGAACTGTGAGCAGCTTACCACCCAGATCAACCAAGGGGTTACCGACAACGACCGTTTAGCGAACGGGGCTGCAAATGATACTCCGCCGCAGGCGCACTGTACATGCACCGACGGTGACCGCTGCTCATCAGCGACGAACGCTGGAACTCGCATCCAGTACAGCACCTAGGCGTCCATTGAGTGGCAACAGGTGACTTTTCAGAGTAATCACTGGAACCTACAGTTATGGATAAAGGGATATAAGGGGAAAGGTTAGGACCCATGTACCATCACGTGTCATTTCCTGTTACTACCTGATTGACATAAATACCTCTGAAACACTTAATTACAACACACATTGAGTAAGATATCAGCTCTCAATAACAGGGGAGTAAAAACAGGTACGTCTTGATTAATAAGAGTTTCGGCTAACTCAGATTATGAAATAGCTCTTAATTTAATTAAAAGGAAACTGGCAAGTCTTCAATAATAACAGCTACAGTTAAGTAAAATTTCCGAATTGAAAACAAGCGGGCCTTCTTTAGTAACAGGTTCAGTTAAATGAAATCTCCAAGCAGAAAACAGGCAGCCTTCTTTAATAACAGTTTCAGTTAAATAAAATTACCAAATAGGAAACAGGCAGGATTTTAATAATAACAGCTTCAGTTAAGTAATAATAACAAATAGAAAACAGGCAGACCTTCAATGGTAACAACTTCAGTAAAGTGAAATTACCAAATAAAAAAACAAGCAACCCTTCTTTAATAACAGCTTCAGTTAAGTAAGACTACCAAACAGGAAACAGGTAGGCCTTCATGAAGAACTGCTTCAGTTAAATAACCAAGAGTTTGAAGTGCCTCCTCAGAAAGGGGTGCACTAGACAGCTTATACGCAAGGAGTACAAGATTACACCAAATAGGAAGGTTAAGATCAGAGGAGCGGCCTTCCAAGTCCCTTTTGCTTAGATACAGGCCGGCAAAAGAAATATAAACACAGCAAGTTAATTATGTAAAAGCACAAATAGCTAGCCAAATGGTAAATCAGCGTCACTGCAAGATACTGCCTCACCAGAGACGTCGAAAAGCCCGAAAGAAAACCAGGCTGTCGATCCCAGTTACGTAGCCTCAGAAAATTCAAATTTTGAGACCCAGTCACCTCCTAAGCTAATATAATTAACAGCGACGACGTCTGCAACGTCTGAAGGTCCTCGAAACCGACACCTGGCCCTGTTACAGTACATACCGCAGGATGCTCGGTAAACAAAACCTTCTAGTCACTGCTTGACGACGATGGGGTGGTGGGGGAGGGAGTGGGGGGGTCTTCGGCCACAGCATAAAAAAAAATAAAAAAAGAAAATAAAAAAAAACACGTAGTAGCTCCGGGTCAGGAAAGAGTATCGGCTCACAAAGTTTAAGATACAACCGATAGTATTGAATTAGGAAAAGCTAACAACAGCCCCAGTTCAAGGAACCAACTGGTGGTAAAATAGATAAGCTAAGAAATCACAATGATCGCAACAGACCTACAGGTATCAAGAAGAAAAAAAACAGTTAAGACCTCAAAATTCAAAAGTTAACTGAAGTTGTCGGATCGAAGCTGAAGCTTTCCGGTTCCAAATGGGTCCCAGAATTCAGCACAGTGAAACTGGCTTCAACTCTCTCACCAGTGTGCCACGTCCCAGACCTGTCTGGCCAGGCTACACGCGAAGACGGCACTCAAAGTCAGCCACGGCTTCAAATCGGCCCACAAATACACACAGAAACCACCAGCCGGATCTATGCGCAAGACGCTTGCACCAGTGCTCGCCAGGCGGACCTCCCATACTATCCTCTTCGCTCCGCTACCACTCCCCAACTCGCCAAGCCAGAACACGTCCTGTCCCCGTCAACAGCCTTGAGCAAAGATCTTAGTTACCTCAAACCAGAGGGACATCACATGACAGATCGTGCTAGTGGTGCCATAAATTCGAAAGGCGACGCAATAAAACCCATCATTGCTCAGTCTCCCGCCCATCCCCCCCCCCCCCCCCCCGCCTTAAACCAATGGACCCCAGTCCAGCCTACAGAAAAAGAGAGGGAAGGTTGATTAACGGGATTAAATTGATTAAGGTGCACCCTGAATACCTTACCAGTGGCCAGATGTCTGACAATCAAGCTAACCGAACCCAGAATTTTGATGATAAAGCATGGGACTATGAAACGAGGAGTGAACTTCCCGTACTTGGCACCATCCCTCATCCGACCGGCACAGTTCTTCACGAAAACGTCGTCTCCTAGTTTGCCCTGAAAGGGGCATCTATTCCAACTGTGTGGCCGTGCTTGGCGGCGATGGGATAACCTAATGTTATTCCTCGCCAGTTCCCAATTTTTCCTAAGATCTTCAGGAGTAACGAAGCATCCCACTTATTCGAAGACTTATGATGGTGGTGATCAAAGATGAATTAAGATTATTATTCACTTTCTCAGCAAAAGATGCCTGGGGATGGTATGCTTAACAGCGTTACCAAAACAAAACTGTTTCAAATGTTCGGAAACTAGTGCCAGAGCGTTATAGCTAACAAGACCCTTAGAGGGTCCAAACCAGCTGATGATTTTGGTCAGATGTGCAATGGTAATGACCGCCGTGACCTCACAAACAGGGAATAACCGTACAACATTTACTATTAAAAATAGTCTTGATCACTATTTATTTATCAAGGTGACCGCTTTCGATCACTACTGTGGTCATCTTCTGACCATTGAGTAGGAATCTGTTAGAGAATCACAGTAGAAACACAATAGAAAGAGGTTCTTACTCAATGGTCTGAAGATGACAACAGTAGTGGTAGAAACCGGTCACCTTGATAAATAAACCGTGATCAAGACTGTCTTTAATAGTAAATATTAGTAAGACATTGATCACTGCCTTCCCATAATGTATTCAAAAGTAATTAACCATACAAATCTGTGAAACGCGTCAACAACCACCAGAATATATCTGTTTCCTTCTTGGTACGAGGCCCTGTTATTTTCCTTTTTTTTTCTTTTCTGGTCATCAGTCGCCTGTCTGGTTTGATGCGGCCCGCCACGAATTCCTCTCCTGTGCTAACCTGTTCATCTCAGAGTAGCACTTGCAACCTACGTCGTCAATTATTTGCTGGATGTATTCCAATCGCTGTCTTCCTCTACAGTTTTTGCCCTCTGAAGCTCCTTCTAGTACCGTGGGAGTCATTCCCTCATGTCTTCACAGATATCCTATCATCCTGTCCCTTCTCCTTGTCAGTGTTTTCCACATATTCCTTTCCTCTCCGATTCTGCGTACAACCTCCTCATTCCTTACCTTATCAGTCCACCTAATTCTCAACATTCGTCTGTAGCACCACATCTCAAATGCTTCGATTCTCTTCTGTTCTGGTCTTCCCATAGTTCATGTTTCACTACCATACAATACTGTACTCCAGACGTACATTCTCAGAAATATCGTTCTCAGATTCAGCCAATCTTTGAGACTAGTAGAATTCTCTTGCTCGGGAATGCCCCCTTTTCCAGTGATAGTCTGTTTTTGATGTCCTCCTTCCTCTATCCGTCATTGGTTGTTATGCTGCTTAGGTATTACAATTCCTTAACTTCATCGACTTCATGACAATCAATCCTGATGTGGTTCCTCGCTGTTCTCATTTCTACTACGTCTCATTACCTTCGTCTTTCTTCGATTTACTCTCAGTCCATACTATGTACTCATTAGACTGTCCATTCCGTTCAGCATATCATGTAATTCTTCTTAATTGTCACTCAGGGTAGCAATGTCATCAGCGAATCGTATCACTGATATCATTTCACCTTGGATTATAATCCACTCCTGAACCTTTCTTTTATTTCCATCATTGCTTCCTCGATGTACAGATTGAACAGTAGGGGCGAAAGGCGTCATCCTTGTCTTATACCCTTTTTAATCCCAGCTCTTCGTTCTTGATGGTTCACTCTTATTATTCCCTCTTGGCTGTCGTAAATATTGTATATTACCCGCCTCTCCCTATAGCTTACCCCTACTTTTTTCAGAGGCCCTATGTAATCGATAAATAGTTTATCTATAGAGTACTCCTCACGTTCTGATTGTAAAAACACCTTCAGAGGACTGTTACCGATTACACAGTAGTATTCAAAGAATTGTGACTGACGCCCTAACAACAGGGAACTTACATGCAGTGAGACTAGAAATTGGTGCATTGATAATGGCTAGGCACTAGCCGAAATCTGGATTTGCCAAACCTGCAAGAATAGGACGGCGGATTGCTGCGCTCTATAATTTATAAAAGACTATTACTGGATTTAGCCTTCTTACAGGCTTCACATTCACCACTGATATCATTACACAACTTGGGCCAAGTGAGGTAAGCCTTAGCTTTTTCCGAGGTTTTTGGAGCCCAAATGTTCTCCCACTAGAGAATTATGAAAATAATGGGAAACGGGAGGCTCCAGCTCCTGAGGCAAATAAATTTTAAAGTCCCCGACTTCATGAACGCGTTTACATTATATGTCATTCCTGACAGATTAGTCGCTACCCTCACCAACGGATAAGAGATGCTTTCTTAATGGACCCCACGACGGACCCTGATCCTGTTTTATTTTAAGGTCCACAAACAACTGGGGAACTTCTGCTAAAACGGTACACACAATCGGGTGAGACTCACTAACGCCCTTATTCTCAACAGCCCCCTCCTCCTCAAACATGGGACTGAGGGTCCCGGTGACTTGGTTGTCAGATCCTTTTGTGTGTCGCGCCTTGAAATGAAATGCGGAGATGTGGACCGCCCACCTGGCGAACCTACCAGTTTTCATGCGTTGAGCCAACACCCAACTTTAGACCTGATTGTCCGTCTTGAGATCAAATTCTCTTTGCTCGAGACTGAAACTTCTCTAAGTAGCACCACGCACTCATAAACGGAGTAATTCATCTCGGGACCAGACATGTGAAAAGTAAGGGGAATCATATACCTTGGTCCTCCTGCAACAACACTGCAGCAATACCGGCATTGGAGGCATCAGTTTGAGCGATAAATCTATTGCCGAAATCCGTAATGGCTAAGACCGGCGGGTTAGTGACAGCGGTCTCGGTAGATTGAAGTCTGTTGGCTCTCACCCCAGACAAATTTTTCCCCGTTCGTACGTACCTTATTCAGGAGAGCGGTCATCTGCGCAAAATCAGAGACAAAACGAAGAAAATAATTCTAATACAGCTCGCTATCTCCTTCCCATTTCGAGGGTGATGAAATTTCTTCAACACCTTAGTTCGTTCTTGGTCAGTACTAATGCCATCCCAGGCAATTAAATGGCCTTGAGAGGACACATAGTTCCGAGCAAGTGTCGTTTTGGACGGCTTAACGGTCAATCCCGTATCCCGAAGCTTGGAGAGCACCTTCCAAGAACGGGGAATATCATCCTCAAACGACTGACTATAAATGACAACATCATCAAGGTAATTAAAGACACAAGAAAAAATGGTTCAAATGGCTCTGAGCACTATGGGACTTAACATCTGAGGTCATCAGTCCCCTAGAACTTTTTTTTTTTTGGTCATCAGTCTACTGACTGGTTTGATGCGGCCCGCCACGAATTCCTTTCCTGTGCTAACCTCTTCATCTCAGAGTAGCACTTGCAACCTACGTCTTCAATTATTTGCTTGACGTATTCCAATCTCTGTCTTCCTCTACAGCTTTGGCCTCTACAGCTCCCTCTAGTACCATGGAAGTCATTCCCTCATGTCTTAGCAGATGTCCTATCATCCTGTCCCTTCTCCTTATCAGTGTTTTCCACATATTCCTTTCCTCTCCGATTCTGTGTAGAACCTCCTCATTCCTTACCTTATCAGTCCACCTAATTTTCAACATTCGTCTATAGCACCACATCTCAAATGCTTCGATTCACTTCTGTTCCGGTTTTCCCACAGTCCATGTTTCACTACCATACAATGCTGTACTCCAGACGTACATCCTCAGAAATTTCTTCCTGAAATTAAGGCCGGTATTTGATATTAGTAGACTTCTCTTGGCCAGAAATGCCTTTTTTGCCATAGCGAGTCTGCTTTGGATGTCCTCCTTGCTCCGTCCGTCATTGGTTATTTTACTGCCTAGGTAGCAGAACTCCTTAACTTCATTGACTTCGTGGCCATCAATCCTGATGTTAAGTTTCTCGCTGTTCTCATTTCTACTACTTCTCATAACCTTCGTCTTTCTCCGATTTACTCTCAAACCATACTGTGTACTCATTAGACTGTTCATTCCGTTCAGTAGATCATTTAATTCTTCTTCACTTTCACTCAGGATACCAATGTCATCAGCGAATCGTTTCAATGATATCCTATCACCTTGTATTTTAATTCCATTCCTGAACCTTTCTCTTATTTCCATCATTGCTTCCTCGATGTACAGATTGAAGAGTAGGGGCGAAAGGCTACAGCCTTCTCTTGCACCCTTCTTAATACGAGCACTTCGTTCTTGATCGTCCGCTCTTGTTATACCGTCTTGGTTGTTGTACATATTGTATATGACCCGTCTCTCCCTATAGCTTACCCCTACTTTTTTCAGAATCTCGAACAACTTGCACCATTTTATATTGTCGAAAGCTTTTTCCAGGTCGACAAATCCTATGAAAGTGTCTTGATTTTTCTTTAGCCTCGCTTCCATTATTATCCGTAACGTCAGAATTGCCTCTCTCGTCCCTTTACTTTTCCTAAAGCCAAACTGATCGTCACCTAGCGCATTCTCAATTTTCTTTTCCATTCTCTGTACACTATTCTTGTCAGCAGCTTCGGTGCATGCGCTATTAAGCTGATTGTGCGATAATTCTCGCACTTGTCAGCTCTTGCCGTCTTCGGAATTGTGTGGATGATCCTTTTCCGAAAGTCAGATGGTATATCGCCAGACTCATATTCTACACACCAACGTGAATAGTCGTTTTGTTGCCACTTTCCCCAATGATTTTAGAAATTCTGATGGAATGTTATCTATCCCTTCTGCCTTATTTGACCGTAAGTCCTCCAAAGCTCTTTTAAATTCCGATTCTAATACTGGATCCCCTATCTCTTCCAAATCGACTCCTGTTTCTTCTTCTATCACATCAGACAAATCTTCACCCTCATAGAGGCTTTCAGTGTATTCTTTCCACCTATCTGCTCTCTCCTCTGCATTTAACAGTGGAATTGCCGTTGCACTCTTAATGTTACCACCGTTGCTTTTAATGTCACCAAAGGTTGTTTTGACTTTCCTGTATGCTGAGTCTGTCCTTCCGACAATCATATCTTTCTCGATGTCTTTACATTTTTCCTGCAGCCATTTCGTCTTAACTTCCCTGCACTTCCTATTTACTTCATTCCTCAGCGACTTGTATTTCTATATTCCTCATTTTCCCGAAACATGTTTGTACTTCCTCCTTTCTTCAATCAACTGAAGTATTTCTTCTGTTACCCATGGTTTCTTCGCAGCTACCTTCTTTGTACCTATGTTTTCCTTCCCAACTTCTGTGATGGCCCTTTTTAGAGATGTCCATTCCTCTTCAACTGTACTGCCTACTGCGCTATTCCTTATTGCTGTACCTACAGCGTTAGAGAACTTCAAACGTATCTCGTCATTCCTTAGTACTTCCGTATCCCACTTCTTTGCGTATTGATTCTTTCTCACTAATGTCTTGAACTTCAGGCTACTCTTCATCACTACTATATTGTGATCTGAGTCTATATCTGCTCCTGGGTATGCCTTACAATCCAGTATCTGATTTCGGAGTCTCTGTCTGACCATGATGTAATCTAATTGAAATCTTCCCGTATCTCCCGGCCTTTTCCAAGTATACCTCCTCCTCTTGTGATTCTTGAACAGGGTATTCGCTATTACTAGCTGAAACTTGTTACAGAACTCAGTCTTTCTCCAATTTCATTCCTAGTCCCAATCCCATATTCTCCTGTAACCTTTTCTTCTACTCCTTCCCCTACAACTGCATTCCAGTCGCCCATGACTATTAGATTTTCGTCCCCCTTTACGTACTGCATTACCCTTTCAATATCCTCATACTCTTTCGCTATCTGTTCATCTTCAGCTTGCGACGTCAGCATGTATACCTGAATTATCGTTGTCGGTGTTGGTCTGCTGTCGATTCTGATTAGAACAACCCGGTCACTGAACTGTTCACAGTAACACACCCTCTGCCCTACCTTCCTATTCATAACGAATCCGACACCTGTTATACCATTTTCTGCTGCTGTTGATATCACCCGATACTCATCTGACCAGAAATCCTTGTCTTCCTTCCACTTCACTTCACTGACCCCTACTATATCTAGATTGAGCCTTTGCATTTCCCTTTTCAGATTTTCTAGTTTCCCTGCCACGTTCAAGCTTCTGACATTCCACGCCCCGACTCGTAGAACGTTATCCTAGAACTTAGAACTACTTAAACCTAACGAACCTAAAGACATCACACACATCCATTCCCGAGGCAGGATTCGAATCTGCGACCGTAGCAGCCGCGCGGTTCCGGACTGAAGCGCCTAGAACCGCTCGGCCACAGCGGGCGGCAAAGACACAAGAACAATTCACGTCGCCCAGGACATGCTCTAACATACGAGACAAAACCGCCTCCGCAGTGGACACACCGAACTACACCCGGTTGAACCCACAAAGATTCCAATCAGTGCAGAACGCCGTGACATGTTTAGATTCCTCGGTAAGAGGAATCTGATAATAAGCTTGGTTGAGGTCAAGCACTGTGAACCACTTGACCCCCGAAAATCAGGTAAAGCATTTGTGAAGTTGCTGCAAGGGGACAGATTCTAAGACAATCTCTTTATTAAGGAGTCTATAATAAACTACCGCCCTATAGTCCTAGCCCTGTGCTTTAGGAACAAGAAAAATCTGTGACGATTAGGGAGATGTAGGCGGCCTAATGAACCCCTCCTTCAACATAATCGCCAATTTCTGTCTCAAGATTTTCATATCGGGTAGCGACAGGCGATAAGGAGACTATCACAACAGAATATCGTAAGCCAGACGTATGTGGTTCAAATGACGTTGGTGACTTCCAGCTTATTATAGAAAAACTCGGGAAACTCCCCTAATAAATTCAACAACTGCTCTGTGTCACCTGGCTCAAGATGGGCCACATCAAATTCACTGGTCTCGCAATTACCGAATCCCCACACATGCGCAACGGGAAGAGCAAAAGACAATCTTGTCGTCAGGCAAAAACCTAAAAGAGAAGGCGCGGCTCGCAAAGTCGAGAACTAACCCAGTTTTCTGAATGAAATCATACCCGAGCAACAACCTGAGCGTTAGATCATTAACAAAAGAGAGCGCAACGGACCGTGACAAATCACAAATGCACAAATCACAGCGCACCTCGCCGACCACAGGCAACTCTTACACATTGGCCATGCGAAATCTCTAAGTGCGAGGGCGAACGGAAGATATTGTGCACAAATGCCCAAACTCCAGATACCATTTATAATTGAACAAGGACACGGAGCTACCAGAATCCAACGGCGCGCACAAGGGTTATTGTCCTAGATGGGCACAGATAAAAGGGACGTCAGATCCGGAGGGAGCTTGAATACAAGCGCACCATGGCGCACGCCTCCGACGGAAACAATCCCCCCCCCTTTCTTCCCCTTTCTTCACATGGCGTCATTTGCCTAGTGTAGGAGCTCGTGCTATGAGACATTCGCGCACCAAGTTATCGCGGGCGGCGCACCGAAAACAACCTTTCCCAGCAAATCTGTTGGATGCTTGAGAATCTCTATTAATTCTCGGTATGAGCGGAGTAGATTGTAAACGCTCCTCACGCCTCCACCCCTCGTCGGCAAATCACAAGGGTTCTATGGAATAAACCAATGTTTGCAGTCCCAGGAAACTAGTGGAGCGGGAAGAAAAGGTCAAGCGCAACCTATCCTATGGACTCATGCCCTCCAAAATGGAGTTCGAAAGCGATAAACCGAGAGCCAAGGTGGCTTGGCGCACTTGCTGACATACTCGCTCAGTGGTTCAAATGATGCCTGCGCCCACAAGTATTATTTGCGTTCTAGCTCGTTTCGCATCCGCGGCGAGAGTTTCCTATCGACAATCAGTCGCCTTAGTTGTTCTATTGAGCACTCTCGTATCAGGACTTCAGACAAAAAATCATTCAGCGTACCTTTGCAAAGGGGTGAAATAATGCTAATATCACATGGTGAGGCATCCTCAAGGCATCCGCATGAAATTCAAATCGCACACACAGCTATAAAAACTGCTGAACACGGCCCAAGGTATAGAGTGGAAGCTCTGAAATATCGCTGAGGAACCACATAAGTGGGATGGGTAGTCTAGCGAAATGATCGCCGGAGGGCAGCCTAAACCTTGGGCCCTGGACTCCAGGCCAAAGTACTGACTCGAGGGGGTAGCTGCTGGACCTGCTCCCGCTTCCTGATTTTCCAAGCTTAAGGATGCTGCTTAGACATGCAAATCCCTCGCTCCATCACTCAAATGTCCCACACTCCTGCTAACTTCAGGCTGGCTAACTTGGAATGATGTAATGTCTCTCAAACGATTCCCCAAATGTGCTAGGTAGGTATGAATTGTACCAATCTTTCTAATAGTAGGTTGACTGTCCTGCAATAAAGAATGGTTCCACAGCACCTCATCCAACACCGCGGAAGTATTGTCGAGAGAAACACCTGCCTCCGCAGTGGTGCTAGCCGAAACGCAAGACGGAGTGCTCAACGATGTGCGCAACGTGGCTACTAGTTCTGGAACACTACCCTCGCTGCTAAGCTCCTGAATTCTTAATTCATGCTGCAAGTGTTCCTTCTTTAGAAGGCCGATTCGAGGGCGGACCCCTAGATCCATTGCAAGCTAGCTCCCTGCGAATAACAGAATAAATTAATACAATGCTCGACTGACAGTAAGGAATCCTTACTCGCTAAGGAAATGATCCCATGATATGGTAAATCACCAGGGAAAGAGTAGACAATTAATACTAACCCCCACCCCTGCAACAGAACGCACCCATGCTCTTTTAGTACTATTTGGAACTTAGAGTTAAGGATAAAGGAGCGTAAGGCGAAAGATTAGGGCTCATGTACCATCCATGAGTCATTTCCTGTTACTGCCTTACTGACACAAATACCTTTGAAACAGGTAGGCCTTTTGCAATCATAATTTCAGTTAATTGGTACACAGACTGAGTAAGGAAATAAAAAAGGTAGGTTCTGATTAAGAACATTTTAGCCGGCCCGTGTGGCCGAGCGGTTCTAAGCGCTACAGTCTGGAACCGCGAGACCGCTACGGTCTCAGGTTCGAATCCTGCCTCGGGCATGGATGTGTGTGATGTCCTTAGGTTAGTTAGGTTTAAGTAGTTCTAAGTTCTACGGGACTGATGACCTCAGATGTTAAGTCCCATAGTGCTCAGAGCCATTTCTTTTAGAAAACTTTAAGCTAACTCAAATTACGAAGTCGGAGGGTGAATGTGGAGGCTGGCTGGCTGGCCTCGCCCGTTCATCCTGTCAGTGGGCAGGTGGCCGCTCCTTCAGCAGGGCCCGAGCAGGCACCCGGGGGCATAGGCTTGCTGGTTATTGGGAGCTCCAACGTTATGCGGGTGATGGAGCCCCTTAGGGAAATAGTGTGCACGCCTGGAAAGAATTCCAACGTGCACTCGGTTTGTCTGCCGGGGGGGCCTCATCCAAGATGTGGAGGCGGTCTTGCCTGCGGCTATAGAGCGTTCGGGGTGCAGTCGTCTGCAAGTAGTCGCCCACATCGGCACCACTGATGCCTGTCGCTTGGGTTCTGAGGCGATTCTCAGTTCGTACGTGGGGCTGGCGGATTTGGTGAAAACCACTGGCCTCGCACGTGGGGTGCAAGCAGAGCTCTCTATTTGCAGCATCGTTCCCAGAGTGGATCGGGGTCCTTTGGTTTAGAGCCGAGTGGAGGGTCTCAACCAGAGGCTTCGTCGACTCTATGACGGTCTTGGCTGCAGATTTCTAGACTTTCGCTATTGGGTGGGGAATTGTAGGACGCCCCTAGATAGGTCAGGGGTGCACTACACAAAGAAAGCGGCTACTCGGGTAGTAGAGTACTTGTGGCGTGCACATGGGGGTATTTTAGGCTAGGCAGTAGTGTGAGGTGTCCTGATGAAGACTCACCAGTCGACGTGCAGGCAGGGAAATCAGGACGCGCTCAGTGTAAAGACACTTCAGCTATCAAGATATTAGCAGTAAATTTTCAGAGTGTTCGGAATAAATTTCCTGAATTTACTGCCCTCCAGGAAGCGTGTGGCGCGCAAATTATTCTCGGGACTGAGACCTGGCTGAACTCTGAGATAGGAAGTTCTGAAATATTTAGTGAGAGTTGGAACGTGTATCGGAAAGACAGATTAGACACAGTAGGAGGTGGTGTCTTCATTACAGTTGAGAAAAATATTGTGTCTACTGAGGTCGAAGTAGAGTGTGATTAGCCATTTGTTGTGGGTACCTTCCCATTCTGGTATCCTCTATAATGATGAAGTTGATGCATTAGCCAAACAAGCGGGAACCTTAGGCACCGTCCTGAATCTGCACCTTCCTTATGCAGACTACTTACGTGAAGTCAAGGATCACGCAAGACAACAATGGCAGGAAATGTGGAACGTTTCTCAACAGACAAAAGACGGTTATTACGCAGTGCTACAACCTCGGATTCCTTCACAGCCGTGGTTCATGAGGACACATCTGGACCGATCCACGATTTCTACCATCATAAGACTTCGCTTCAATCATGCCTCTTTGCCACAACATCTACATCGGATCGACGTTTACAGTTCACCAGCATGTGAGTGTGAACCTGAGTCGGAAGTTGATGTCAACCACATCTTATTTATGTGCCCCAAATTTGACCGTGAACGGTTGGTCTTTCTGAAGACATTGCTGAGTATGAGTTACCATTTTCTTCAATCAGCTTCTTCTCTTTTGTGTGCTAAAGACGTTCGTCTATATAAAGTGATAGTTAACTTCATCGAGAGTACTGGTCACAATCTGTAGGTTTTAATGGTGTACATAAATTACAAATATGTCTTGCTGATGAAGATATTTCAGAATTGGTGTGAATTGTAGACCAAGACACTTTTAATTATTTTCCAATTCCATTCAATTCAATTTTTAAAACATTATGTAAAAAACTGTTAACAGTTAAGCTTTTTATTCTTGTAAATATGCATTTCTGTATTTGTTTATTCAATTATGCGTACATTGTCACTATGTGATGCCGATGGCTAAATTGAGTACACACTCAAAGGCCAAATAAACAAAAAAAAAAAACAAAAAAAAAGTTATCTGGACACGTTTAAGAGGGCTAGGAGAAGTAAAGTTAATTGTTGTGTGTTATTACCGGCCACCAGGTTCCACCGTGACAGTTCTAGAATCATTCAAAGGGAGTCTACACTCTGTATCGCAGAAGTACCCGGATCATGCTATATTAGTCGGAGGCGACTTCAACCTACCTAGTATAGACTGGGATCTCTATGGATTCATTACAGGTGGTACAGACAAGCCGTCGGGTGAATTGCTTTTGAACACATTACCCGAAAACTGTCTTGAGCATCTAAATCGACAGCCAACGCGTAATGGAAATATTTTAGATCTGGTAGCCTCGAACAGACCAGACCTCATCGACGGTGTCAGTGTTGAGACAGGGATTAGTGATAATGATGTTTTCATTACAACTACGGTTACGAAAGTTAAAAAGTCGGTCAAGAAGGCTAGGAGAGTATTCTTACTAGAAAGAGCAGATAAGCAGTTGTTAGCATCCGACTTAGTAAATGAATCGACTTCATTTACTTCCGGTACGATGGACGTGGAAGAATTATGGGCAAATTTTAAGCACATTGTAAATCACGCATTGGAGAAGTATGTGCCGAAAAAGTGGTTTACGGACGGAAAAGACCCACCGTGGTTTAACAGCGCAACTCGGAGTATCCTCAGGAAGCAAAGACAGTTGCACTCGCGGTACAAGAAAGATCGAAAGAATGAGGACAGGCGAAAGTTGGTAGAGATTCGTGATGCTGTAAAAAGAGCGATGCGCGAAGCATACAACCATTACCACCGTCAAACCTTAGCAAAAGATCTTGCTGAAAAATCTTGCTGAAAACCCAAGGACATTCTGGTCTTACATAAAATCGGTAAGCGGGTCAAGGGCTTCCATCCAGTCACTCACTGATCAGTCTGGCCTGGCAGCGGAAGACAGGAAAACGAAAGCTGAAATTTTAAATTTAGCATTTGAGAAATCTTTCACCCAGGAGGATCGTACAAACATACCGTCGTTTGAATCTCGCACAGATTCCCGTATGGAGGACATTGTGATAGACATCCCTGGGGTTGTGAAGCAGCTGAATGGGTTGAAAATAAATAAACCGCCAGGTCCTGATGCGATTCCAATTTGGTTTTACAGAGAGTACTCTACTGCATTGGCTCCGTACTTAGCTTGCATTTGTCGCGAATCTCTTTCACAACGTAAAGTCCCGAGCGACTGGAAAAAAGCGCAGGTGACGCCTGTATATAAGAAGGGTACAAGGACGGATCCTCAAAATTACAGGCCAATATCCTAAACATCGGTTTGTTGCAGGATTCTCGAACATATTCTCAGTCCGAATATAATGAATTTCCTTGAGACAGAGAAGTTGCTGTCCATGCATCAGCACGGCTTTAGAAAGCATCGCTCCTGCGAAACGCAACTCGCCCTTTTTTCACATGATGTCTTGCGAACCATGGATGAAGGGTATCAGACGGATGCCATATTCCTTGACTTCCGGAAAGCGTTTGACTCGGTGCCCCACTGCAGACTAACTAAGGTACGACCATATGGGATTGGTTCCCAAATATGTGAGTGGCTTGAAGACTTCTTAAGTAATACAACCTAGTACGTTGTCCTCGATGGCGAGTGTTCATCGGAGGTGAGGGTATCATCTGTAGTGCCCCAGGGAAATGTGGTAGTTCCGCTGTTGTTTTCTGTCTACATAAACGATATTTTGGATAAGGTGGATAGCCATGTGCGACTGTTTGCTGATGATGCTGTGGCGTACGGGAAGGTATCGTCGTTGAGTGACCGTAGGAGGATACAAGATGATTTGGACAGGATTTGTGATTGGTGTAAAACAGGGCAGCTAACTCTAGATACAGATAAAATTAATGCAGATGAATAGGAAAAAGAATCCTGTAATGTTTGAATACTCCATTAGTAGTGTAGCGCTTGACACAGTCACGTCGATTAAATATTTGGGCGAAACATTGCAGAGCGATATGAAGTGGGACAAGCATGTAATGGCAGTTGTGGGGAAGGCGGATAGTCGTTTTCGGTTCATTGGTAGAATTTTGGGAAGATGTGGTTCATCTGTAAAGGAGGCCGCTTATAAAACACTAATACGACCCATTCTTGAGTATTGCTCGAGCATTTGGGATGCCTATCAGGTCGTATTGACGGACGACACAGAAGCAATACAGAGCTGGCTCCTAGATTTGTTACTGCTAGATTTGATCATCACGCGAGTGTTACGGAAATGCTTCAGGAACTCGGATGGGAGTCTCTGGAGGAAAGGAGGCGTTCTTTTTGTGAATCGCTACTGAGGAAATTTAGAGAACCAGCATTTGAGGCCGACTGCAGTACAATTTTACTGCCGCCAACTTATATTTCGTGGAAAGACCACAAAGATAAGAGAAGAGAGATGGGGGCTCGTACAGAGGCATATAGGCGGTCATTTTTCCCTCGTTCTGTTAGGGAGTGGAACAGGGAGAGAAGATGCTAGTTGTGGTACGAGGTACCCTCCACCATGCACTGTATGGTGGATTGCGGAGTATGTATGTAGATGTAGACGTAGATGTACTTCTTAATATAATTAAAACGGAACAGGAAAATCTTCAGTAATGACCACTTCATTTAAGTAAAACTATCAAATAACAAACAGATGGGCCTTCAATAATAACAGGTCCTAGTAGATAAAATTACTAAATAGAAAACAGGCAGGTCTCCTTTAATAACAGCTTCAGTTAAGTAAAATTACCAACAGAAAAATGGCAGGCTTTCAATGATAACAGCATCAGTTAAGTAAGATTACCAAATAGAAAACAAGCCGGCCTCTTTTAGTAACAGGTTCAGTTAAATGAAATCACCAAACAGAAAACAGGCAACCTTCTTTAGTAACAGCTTCAGTTAAGTAAAATTACCGAATCGAAAATAAGCAGGTCTTCAGTAACAACAGCTACAGTTAAGTAAAATTACCAGACAGAAAACAGGCAGGCCTTCAACAACAACAGCTTCAGTTAAGTAAAATTACCAAGTACAAAACAGGCGAGCCTTCAATGATAACGGTTTTGGATAAGTGAAGTTACCAAATAGAAAACAAGCAGGCTTTCTTTAATAACAGCTTCTGTTAAGTAAGATTACCAAACAGAAAACAGGTAGGCCTTCATGAATAACTGCTTCAGTTAAGTACCCAAGAGTTTGAATTGCCTCCTTACAAGGGGAGAACCAGAAGGCTTAAACGTAAGGAGCAGAAGACAGCGAAACGCCCCTAAGAAAGCTATACTGTCGAACCCAATTACATTACCTCAGCAATTGCTAATTTTGAGACCCATGCACCTCCTAAGCCAACATAATTAACAGAGCGATGACGTTTGCAATGCTTGAAATCTCGAAACCGGCACCCGCACGTGTTACACTAGAAAGGTACTTACGTTTCGCAGGGTGGTCGGGAACCATAACAATCTAGGCACTGCTTGATGACGGTGGTGCGGGAGAAGGGTGGGGAAGGGGCTCCGGCCACAGCATAGAAGAAACACGCTGTCGCTCCGGCTCAGGAAAGGCTATCGGCTCACAGAGTTCAAGATCTCCTGTTAACAAACAATCAAGGCCAGTATCGGCTAAGGAAAAGTAAACAACAGGCACAATTCAAGGAAAACTTAGAAATTTGTGGTAAGATCTTATGGGATCAAACTGCTGAGGTCATCGGTCCCTAACCTTACACATTACTTAATTTAACTTAAAGTAACTAACGCTAAGGACAACACACACACCCAAGCTCGAAGGAGGACTCGAACCTCTGACGGAGGGAGCCGCGCGGACCGTGACAAGGAGTCCTAGACCGCGCGGCTACCCCGAGCTGTACAATTTCTAGGAACCAACTGGTGACGAAACAGATACGCTAAGAAATCGCAATGATCGCAGCAGACCTACAGGTATCAATAAGAAAATAACAGTTAAGTCCTCTAAATCCAAACATAACTGAAGTTCTCGAATCGAAGCTGAAGCTTGCCGGCTCCAAATGGGTCCCAGAATTCAGCACAGCGAAGCTGGTTTCAACTCTCTCACCGGTTTGCCACGCCCCGGAGATGTCTGGCCAGGCTGCGCACGAAGACGGCACTCGGAGTCAGCAAGTCCTCGCCTTATTCGCCGGGCGGACCTCCCACACCATCATCTTCGCTCCGTTACCACTCCGCAACTCGCCACGCAACAACACGCCCCGTCCCCATCAAAAACCTCGTGCAAAGATCTTAGTGGCCTCAAACTAGAGAGACATCCCGCGACAGAACGAGCTAGTCGAGCCAGGAATTTGAAAGGTGAATCGCGCATCCCCGGCACAGCTTAATCACGTTTTATGCTCCTTCAGATATTTGGCTGTTGGTGTTTCTAAAAGGAAACACACTGCAACAATCAACGGAAGGGTCCATCAAGGAGGACGGAGCCTAACGTTCTGAGAAATTTTTTCGTGGCACTCCCTGGGTGATCTCGTCGTTCTCTAAGTCGCAGTGGAACACACAATTATGCATCTATCCTTGGGAATCATGCAGTTCGTCTTTATTCGGCATGAGGGCGCCAGCAGGACGAAGCAATGTGTCACAAAGCCCGCAGTGTACGTGCGTGGTTCGGGGAACACCTGTATACTCACCTGGCCACCAGAGTCACCGGACTTAAACGCAATCGACAATCCGTCGGACCACCTCCAACGGACTGCTCACGCCATGGACCCTCTGCCGAGAAACTTGGTGCATCTTGAGTCGGCTTGGCTCCACATTCCTGTCGGTAACAACCATAACATCACTGACTCTGCAAATGCAGCAGAAGGTCGTTACACAAGATTTTGACTGGTGGTCACAGTAATGTGACTGGACAGTGTATTTAGACCATAACGTCCTCAGCAAATCAGGAATTCAAACACATGAAGAAATTTTTTACAGTCATTGCGAGAAAATCCGGCACCCAACACGCTGCGGAACCGGCACTCAACGCTGGTATGTTCCACGGGAAACACCTGACAGCGGTACAGGTGTTGGTGTGTCACAAATCAGCTGCCGCCTAGACACTTCTCGATTCACAAGCTTGTAACTTTCTGGACTCTCCATGAACACTAGATACCCAGTTTCGATGGTTCACTGGGTTAGTTTGCGAACTGGACATACCAATGACAGAAACGATACAACCGGATATCCAGAGTGCAGGAAAATGAACAAAACAACCGAACAGGGGCAGCTGTGACATGGAATGATCAGTGAGTGAGGATAATGAATAAGGACTCGAGCAGTGAAATGACTGCATTAGAAATCAGTGTCGGTGAAAGTAATTAGCCGGAGAGTAGTGAGGATAGAGAACTCAGTTAGAGTAATCAAGAGTACTGTTCCGGTAGACGGATCAGTCAGGCGTCATGCTAAGTGATTTGCATACTGTTACATATGAAACGTTAAGCTAAGTGATATGCATATTGTTACGCACAAAGCGTTCTGGCTTGTTCTTCTGGAGACATGTCACCCTGCTTTCAGACTTTGTGTCGGAATCCTGCACTCATTACGGTGAGTGTCGTCCTTTTGTGTTATCCTCATGTTCCACTCCATGTCGGTTGGTCCTCCTTGCGGTCTGATGTTAGAATCTTTATGCATTTTGCTGTGTCTCCCTTGTCTGATTTCAGCTTCCAAATATTATGTTGACGCTGCTCCTGTGAGCTAATTGTTAAAGAGAATGGACGCCATCGGCATATCAGTAACTTCGCATCGGCCGCTGAATAACCTCTCCTTGGTGTCGGAATAGGCAGGAAGCACTAAGCTGCTCAGAGTGTCGCCTCAAAGCCGCGGAACAAGAACGATGAAGACTGGCAGCTGTCGACCTACAGCCAGATGTCACTAGAGGAGATCGACACATCGTATGGACATCACACCAGCCGCCTATGCATGTGTGTACCACTGAATCTGTCAAGTGGAGACATGAAATGGATAATCTACGTCCCACCTCACCCATCATAAACTAATTATTGAGTCATGTGTGTTTCCAGACGAATTAACAATGACACTGCATTTGTATCGTTGGTCGATGAAAGATAATATTAACAAATGTAAACGACCCCGTAGCATTTTTTAAATTTGATTTGCTACATTTTGGCTCCCTATGCGGACCCCATTTACATATTATCTCATACCAGCTTCCTGAGATATTGTTCTGTCGTAAGTGTGGGGCAATCTCGTTTTCATTTCATCAGTCAGTTCGTTTTCACGATATTTTGGCATCCAGCATGGGACAACCTCCTATTACGCTAATTTCCTAATTTACATTTTTAAATTTTGGCACCTATTGTGGGACGATCACATTTGAATATAAATGTCTCAGTCAGTTTATTTTATTGCATTTCCCCACCCAGCTTTAGGTCATCTAAACCAGTCTCATTGCACTGCATTCTGCCACCTCCAATAGTGGAACCACCTCATTCGCAAATTAATTTCAGAATTAATTTTATCCAAACATTGTTGGAACTCTATTGTTAATAATAAATTCTACTGCAAGCCTTTTTATATAGTACATTCTAAACGGTATATGAAATGTAACCATTTTGTAAATAGTTCGGCCACGATTGTTTTTACTTCCTTTACATTAACAACGTTTTTCCATATCTGGTTTGCAGTTCTACGAACACAAGCTGTCAGAGAGTTGCAAAAGGGATTTCTGATTTTGGAATGATGCAAGGTGACTGTTTCAAAAGTTGCAATGTGGTACCTGCTTACTGGAGGGTTGTAACATTTCCCACCATATCAGAGACAGTATTTTGACTATTTTTCCCTACCTCTAGCTACGAAACTTATGGAGATAGTCAGTTCTGTGATGAAACAATGACATGCAAAATTCCAAAACAGGCTGTCACCATAAATGACTAAAAAATTTTATAATATTCAGTGGATTCCCTATAGTTTTTCGCACACAACAATATGAGATGATTATCTGCGTGGTTATTTTTCTGTCAAGTTCCTATGAACAAATTTATAGCTTTGATATGGAGTGATGTGAACTGTGTTTGCCGGCCGGAGTGGCCGAGCGGTTCTAGGCGCTACAGTCTGGAACCGCACGACCGCTACGGTCGTAGGTTCGAATCCTGCCTCAGGCATGGATGTGTGTGATGTCCTTAGGTTAGTTAGGTTTAAGTAGTTCTAAGTTCTAGGGGACTGATGACCACAGCAGTTAAGTCCCATAGTGCTCAGAGCCATTTTTGAACTGCGTTTTCCGAGGCCGCCATCTTAGAGGAAAGGCAGTTTGGGGGGAGCGATCAGGCCTCTTACATTCTTTCTATGAAATGACAGCTGCAATGCAATGCTTCCAGGTGCCTGTTGTTAAGGTTTGTCTCTCCACGTCTGTTTTGTCACTAAGAACAGGAAGAGTCATGTACCATTATTGGCTGGGACATTGAGAAGTTTTGTGCATCCACCGAATCGGGGTTTTCTTTCTCTGCACAAAATGTCACTAATCTGTGTGACGTATGGAAGTTGCGTCTTAAGTAGATGTGTGCACAGTTCGATGTCAAGTTCCTGTTGTATAATAATGAGAGGATAGAAAACCTCGTGCCAACACACAACCTACTCCTCTCTAATAGCAGGAAAGGGACCGCTGGGCTTAACTCCCCCCCTCCGATGGACGGCTCACTATGAACACTATCGCATGCCCTCACTCCATGAGACACTGTGGAGAGCCTCGGAATTTAATCCTGGACACTGGCGCGATGTTTGGTACCTCGCTAAACATCTGGGCAACTGGAGAACTTACTTGAGCTTCAGATAAATATGACTGCAGCTATGAGACAATACATTTCTCCGTCAGAACTAAATGAAGGGCTAATCTGTATTGGCTACATTAGGGCTGAAACAAGTACAGTGACTATACTGGCCAAAGAGAGATTGCAGCTATTTCAAAGATGGATATTGTGACAGCCCCTCTATGACTGGAAAGTGCTGTTGGTTCATATGATAAAGCATTCAGCATTGCCCTACCTCTTGTAAAGTAGTGAATATGAGTTGATGGTATTTTATATTCTCCTGCAGAATTGTTACTATAAAGTCATCACCAAATTCGTACAGAAGGGAAACAGCTGACTTAATCCAGGAAATTATGAAATTTTACTATGGTGCTTGCTATAGTAATACAGTTTCAGCAATATGTGCCGCGAAAGCATCTGTAACGATTCCGTGTCAAGTAGGAACACCACAGTCGGGTCGAACAAGTGGACCTCAGAAACAGTAACCCCTCACGTAGTGAACACGGTCGCTAGACGGTGGGACAGGCGACAGTGTCCACTAATGACTGAGATTTACAACGCCGTTGAAATCATTACATTACCCGGTACCAATAATATGACAAATGCATTGGTAAAAACTTGATCCAGCGCTCCATATTTTGCAGTCTAATTACGTTTTGCCCATGAACATGGATTGGGGTACAAATACACGCAGGAGAGCTATGTGCGTTGCAAACTCAACAAACATTTGCAGCTAGTACCTCTTCAAATTCTGCACATATACTATTTAATATTCCAGTCTTTGAAATGGAAAGGAATCTGATATGACGTCGACCTTGTCTTTGCGAGGTTGATTTTGTCCTGTAGTCACGACGGTTATCGTACTTGTGGTGAAATACTTATCTATCAAATTATAGAGGGATAATGTTTGTCTCAAATGAGTTCATCGATGTCTACATGTAGTAACATATTACCGCGTTATCCCTTAAAAGTGAATACATTAAGTGAAAGGTTAATATGTATAATGCAGCACGTGAATGTACCTCACATGAACCACTTCTTTAAATGTACTTCACTATTGACAGAAGATTCCGTTGAAAGTATTTCAGCATGGCTAGCTCCTATAATTTAAGTACACCCTGTAAAACATCTAAAGCTTTCAAATTCTGGGCAACTGCAAGAATCAAGTATAATTCGGACTGCTTACTAACATCTGCAAAGATCTACAGCTCCACCACAAAGCTCTCACTGCATAATTAGTTCAGCCAGAAATGGATGTTTCATAAGCCAGCAGTATATGTCTACATAAGTCTGTGTCGCAGGAAAACGAAAATACCAATAACTACCAGCCTCTCACGCCGCACAAAATAACGTATTCCAGTTCCTTTACTTTGACAATCGACGTATGAGCAAAACCAGCAGTCGAGGCAACCAAGGGGATCCGTTAAAATACTGAGGTCAGTTCCTTCAGGTCTTTTAACGGTCATAAACTGAAATGAGTGTAGGTACTCACGCCGACTTCTTCATGCATGGATAAAATATAGGTAGTTGTATGTATACTGATCTGTTGATTGGAATGGTACCAATTGAAAATGGAATTAGTTGATAATTACAGAATGAGATTTTCACTCTGCAGCGGAGTGTACGCTGATGTGAAACTTCCTGTCAGGAGAGCTTCTGTAAAGTTTGGAAGGTAGGAGAGGAGGTACTGGCAGAAGCAAAGCTGTGAGGACGGTGCGTAAGTCGTGCTTGGGTAGCTCAGAAGGTAGAGCACTTGCCCGCGATAGGCAAAGGTCCCAAGTTCGAGCCTGAGTCCAGCACACAGTTATAATCTGCCAGGAAGTTTCAGTTGATAATTAGTTCAAACTGCCAATTATGTATGGTACCTCGAACACTGGAGCGATCACTATGCATAAAATGACATTAAGTTTTTTTATACACTGTTCAAAAGAACTACGGGAACACGTATATCAATGTCCGGTGTGTATTGGTACAGGAGGTTCCTGTCACCTTAGAGCAGTGGTTAAGATCTTCGCTCTCAGTGTAGGCAGCAATTAAAATGCCGGTGTCCCAATGTTGTCTAGGGATGTACGCTTATGGCAGTTGTCATTTGTAGACATTGGATTCAATCAGGCACATGCAGTACGACATCTTAATGCTGTGCAAGTTTCGAGGGCCGTCTGTTTTATCCAAAAAGGGCGGAATTTCTGTCGTGTTGCTGTAGATACCAATTCCTTTCCATATGTAGTCCATAGGTTGTGGACACGCTACAGTGAGACAGGTCAGTACACCAGGCGAGTTGAATAAGGTCTCTCATGTGTTACAACCCCACGTGAAGACCGATATCTCGCCATCTCTACGTAGTGGCTTCATACGGATTCCGCCACACCACTGCAAGAGAATGTCAGAAGGGCCACTGGAGCCGCTATGTCCGATCACACTATAATGAAACAGGCTATGAGAAAAGGCCTTACAATCCAGACGTCCTGTTCGAGTATCCCGCTTGACACAACGTTTCCACCTTGCCTTCGGTTCTGCTGTTCCCATGTCAACTGGCAACTTCGTCACTGGCGAAGGTGTTAATCACAAACGAGACCAGATATCTTCTGACATAAGGTAATGGTCGTGTTCTTGTGCACATACCCGTGGTGAGCAGTATATGCCAAGCCCCATCAGACAGATTTCCAAGGTTCTGTAGTGTTGTCGGGAGGCTTCCGCGTTGACAGCCATACAGATCTTGTCGTCGTCCACGGTCGCCTTATCGCCGGGCAGTACCTCGAATAGGCGCTGTTGGACCGTGTGGTGGCTGAGGCAAACTGTGTTGCCCCTGAATTTCTTCTAGTGCCAGGGCCTCTGTGGCGGGCATCAGCAGGGATGTCTTGTGAAGCCTGGATATTGAGGTAATGGAATGACCGGCGGTGAGTACTGGCCTAACGCTATCCTGCATATGTAGTGCATGCTTGACGACGTGTTCATTGTCGTCCTGTTCCACTACAGACTCTCTAAGAAGTATCATGAGCTCCCATTGACTAATGAGAGTATATACCACAGTGTAACCCCACAGTGTAACCTCCATAGACTTATACGAAGCGTGCCACATAGGTTGCAGGCACTGATAAGCACTCAAGGAGGACATACACGCTACTGAAGCTCCCAATGTCCAATGCAAGGCACCCAGGATGACGGACATTTCGTTATCGACATCTGTTTGGCATATCAGTCCATTTTACGTAAACGATCGAGGATTTAATGAAGTTTTGTTGCGCACTTAATTTGTGAAAGCTAAAGGAATAACTTGATAACACACCTGGTCCTCAATTATTGCTCAGTGGAGTATAGCAGAAGGCCAGAGAACCAATGATCTGTTCTACTAATTCTTTTGAGCCTTGTAGTTCCAATACATGAATATGTAGTTATCATTCACAAGCGTTTACGTGAAGGTATCAGAAGCAAGCAGCACTGCATAGTTTAATAAGAGTTACTCTGTGTTCAGGGGTTCATACGCAATGTAACAAGCAATTAATTAAAGTTTTGTATACTTACTGTGGTTCATTAATTAGAGATGAGCTACTGCGCCGTATATTGTCACGGATTACGAAAGCAGTCCATTGGTGCTGCTAAATGTCTGGCTTGGAGGATAGCATGAAACGTTGAAAGTATAGGTCAATTTAGCTTAACATAATTAGTAGGAAGATTTTTGTGACAGTAGTTTCTCATTCGTTTGTCGCAGTAAAGCTTTCTACACGTCAGATTGATCTCATTAAACGCTGTACTATTTTAGGTTGGGCGTCTTTGGCGATATACCCTCTCATCAAACAAATAGGAACGGGTGTCGACTGTGTTACTCACTCGAACACCCACAGAACGTCACTATACTTTTCTCCCGTCTTTTCAATTGATAAAAATGTGCACTAATAAACGAAACTTTGTTGTTACTGTACTGCGTCATGCCTCTCCACTGACAAGTGTACGAACTGACACCCAGACTCGTACCGTAGGGCCTAATATATAAATTATAGAAATAAAAATTAATGAAGGGATGGAATACATATTAATTGATGAATTTTGCTTACGTATGTATGTCAGAGCAGAACCCCAAAACACCAGTGTTACCACCGAACTTCTGTACTGTATTGCAACTAGATGAAAACTATGCTAGGCACAGAGGCTGTATGTCAAATAACTGCTAGAGAAATTACAATGCCTGTGTACACAACTACAGGTATGCTGCCTATTAATAACGTGAATCAGTTTTCCAGAGTTTTCGCAAAGCAAATCAGTTCAACTTTTGTGTAAAAGTTTTAGTATTTTATAAATTCAATGATATACACTGATATCAAAATATGAGTTGCTGTTAGGTACCATAAACAAGTTTTGTCATAATAACTGCACTGATACATGAACAGATGCGTTGCTGTTAGGTATCATAAAAAAGTTTCGTTATGATCCTCAAGGCTGTGAGAGATGTATATCTGCGACATTCCTACCTGAGATAGACGACAATAAAGCTGGCAGAGGTACGCTTTGTGACGTAATCTGTTTACCACCCCACGCTGTTGAGCAGAGATCGCTGCCAAATGGCGGCAAACCTGCTTCGATTTCGATCCACTGCTGCCACTAAAATTGCAATTCCAGAAATGAACTCAACGAACTCAGCAAAAGTAGTAACCTTTCCAGGAAAAATTTCTGGTCAGAGGTGATATTTATTGTAAAGCACAAACTGTTTATGATAATAACGCACTACCACAACAGATATATTTTAGAAGCGAAGTACACTTTAAAATATTGGAACAACTGCTTCTGTGTACTGCATTATTACATTTATAATGAAGAATTTACCTATACATTTTATGTTTTAATGTTTATTTTACTTGCTACAGTTGTTAACATTCATACAGTGAGAGCTTACCATTCATTTTAAACACCTGCAAAAATAATATTGCATTGTAGGTGTATATAAGGGTAATATTGTAAAGATTATGGCCTGTCATGTCCCCTGCCTCCTTTAATTTTACCTACTTCATAGGCTACCCCACCTTACCTTCTTTTATCTACTTTACTGAAAAAGAGAAGATTCTTCATCACACTTTATTGTTTTTTGAAATAATGGAAGAACCGATGTTAGTTGTACATTACTACGTTTATAACGGAAAACTATCCCGTAAATCTTATATTTTTGGTGTTCAGTACAGTTTCTACAATTTTTAACCTTCACACAACGGGATTTACTGATTCTTCTAAACAGCGATGTACATAATATTGCAGAGTAGGTGTATATATGATGAACACTGTGTACATTGTAAGCATTAGTTTTTCCTCCTATTTTAATCTTCACCTACTTATTCAGACTACCCATCCCACACCATCCAACAAGTCTTTTGGGAATGTTGGTCCCCATTCACAAATAAATCTGGTCTGTTGTTCACAGTCTATTGTTCACAGTTCTATGAAACTTTATCTAAAAAGTGAAGTTTGCTCCTTATACTTTAACGTCATTTTAAATAATAAAACATTTCTGTATTTATAATGATCAACTGTCCTGTACATTTTAAGTTTTTAATATTTACTACACTCACAACAGCTGTGAACCATCACACAATAAGAGGTTTACCAATCCTTTTAAACACGTATAAATAAAATTGCCGTGTAGGTGTAAATATAGGTTACAATGTAAACATTTTGCACATTAGCTGTTCCCCCTTCTCCCCCACCCCCTCCCGCCACCCCTTCACTTCATCTACTTAATCTGTCTACTCAATCTTTCCTTCCCTCCCACATCAATATACCGCTTATCCATTCCTATTAATTCTAATGTCCACGATTTTCTGATTCACGATTCACCACACCCCTCCCCTCACATCTTTCCCCATTTTGCATCATTGTATACTTGGTATTTTATAACAAACAGTGACGTTGTTACGTAAAGGGTTTTAAATTCCAACGATGTTTGTGACCAATTTTTGAAAATGCCTGTTTTTTAACACCGTATAGCTACTTATTTTATAACTGACCATGTATTAAATATCTCACTATCTTGCAAGCTTGTACTTCTATGTATCTTCAATTACAATGGTGTAAGTCGTGTTTTTACAAGCACACTGGGAAGTTGGCTATTCACGCCATATAATGTAATTATTGGCATCTTCTGCCCATTTCAAAGGCAATGTAACCAGCTAGTATTATAAAGAGACCCACTACCTGTTCCAATGAGATACCACAGATCACATTGTGCAAATCGTGATGCCTTTATGATGGTCTTTGACGATCATTTCACTTATGTTTATGTCATTGGCTGCTTAGACATATTGTAGCGAAGTTTGAAAATTGTGTTTTGTCATCTATTTTATTCCACAGCCATATCAGGTGATGACGTCATGCTAATTGCCAGTAAATTATCCTAGTACACAATCGTTCTCGCATTAACGTTTGACATAATTGGCTTATATAACAGAAGATACGTATTATAACTATGACTTGTGTTCTACTCAAACCTAATGGTTTTTGATACTCAAGTAAGAGAACTACTCATGCAGTTCATCCATTAATTTAACTGTCTGCCTGCTATTTTTGTGATACTTGTAGTTTTATTGTGCTTTAACGTATTGCAGTTGTAACAATTGATAATGTAAATTGTGGAATAAAAATGTTGTACAGTCAAATGGCGGTTATGTTTTTCAAAAAGTTTTATATGACTGTAGCTCCACATCAAATTAAAATCATTAACTCCAGATGGTTTGTCTTGGCTAATAACACCATCTGATCATTTCATTTCCCGTCCATCTCTCTTCGTTCTCCTACCTTCGCTTCAAAAAATATAGCTATTACATGTGTACTGACACTATAAAACTTCACTACGTAAACTGTTATGATGACGACGAACGAATCGTCGCCAACAATGTGAATGACTGGTGGTCAATGCTAAATAGCACTCCGTCTACCGGGGCTATCCGACCGACGTGTCATTCTCAGAGGAGGATGCAGATAGGAGGGACGTGGGGTCAGCACACCGCTCTCCCGGTCGTTATCATCGTATTCTTGACCGAAGCCGCTACTATTCGGTCGAGTAGCTCCTCAATGGGCATCGCGAGGCTGAGAGCACCCCGAAAAATGGCAACAGCGCATGGCGGCCTGGATGGTCACCCATCCAAGTGCCGACCACGCCCGACAGCGCTGAAATTCAGTGATCTCACGGGAACCTGTGTATCCACTGCGTCAAGGAATGCTAAATAGAAACAGACAAATCTCTTCTTTGCATATACAGCAGGTTTGTCAGTGAAGGCGATAAGGAGCTGGCTGCATGTTCTGGGTCTGCAACGACTAAAATAATTAGAAGTCTTTGGTAAAAAATAATATATTGTACTTAACTGGTGGTACAGGAGTCTTCATAGTCAGGAGGAATATAATTACAAATAGAGAGCTATAGAGGTATCACATAGGCCATACTTTAACTAAGCGCCTTGCTAGAGGTTGCTTCGTATTAGCTGAAAGCAATACTACTTTCCTACTTGACGTACCAAGTACGAGTGGCCGAACGCACTCTAGAGACTTGTTGCAAGCCGCGGAGCGGCGCTAACGTGGCTAGTCTCGACTCGCCGGTCCAGCGATACTAGTACGTACCGAGGTCGATAAATGCAACCCCTAACAAGTGTGGTATCGAACGTTGATACCACATTCCTCACCCGCAAATCTGCGAACGACATTTGAATATGGTTTACGACTGCCGGGTGGAGGACCCAATGCTGACGTATTTGAGGAGGTGGGAGCTTTGGAGTTCTCGTTTTATCAATTATCGGCACAAACACAATGAAAGTGAATATAAATGGATTACGAAAGCACGCTTTTCATAGCACATACCTCTCTTCTCGGTTATTCAAAGTGTACAAATAAAAAGGAATTACAGTACTGAGGCCAGAAGCGTCATATTTTCGTGTCGTATTACTGTATCGAATGCGCGTTTAAGACCTGACAAACGTTTGAAGTTGCGTCCCATATGCCGTGTTGTTCACTAAACCAGTGTAACATTTGCCATATAAAACAAATATCGCGTGCACACGATAGAAATAACGAACAAGAAGCAGTTGTAAACACTGGTCTGTTAATGTTTTGGGGGATCAAAGATGGCGGCAGGCCCCGCCCACTGGCTTCAAAACAATGTACAGCGTAAGTCTGTAGCGCCATCTACCCTTATTCTACCCCCATGGGAGGAACCGAAGGACCGACCTCAATCGGGTCGGGGTACCCGACTGGCAACAAGGACTGGAAACTCGTAAGCGCAGACCTACGGCCGGGGGATAGCGTCGTAACCGGAAGTTCACTGTGCACTATCACAGTTGAAGGCACCTGGTCCATATGGTCATCCAGTCGCCGCAGCGATGCTGGCACTGCGGTGCGAGACATGGCGCCCACGCTAGGGAGTCGTCGCGTGGTAAAGCGAAGCTACGGGCGCTGCCACCCAGAGGCGAGGACAGCGAGGAAGAGGTCCCTGCGGGGCAGCCCGTCGTCGCCGACACTGGAAACATAGGGCAAGTGGCACAGACGCCACGACGAAAGAGGCGCATCTGATTCTGATGCCTACGCACCTCACCAGACGAACCTGAGATGACAAACAGAGCGGCCAAGAATGTGCACTTTCAACCATCGGCAATTACCGCGGAAATGACGAAAATAGACAGTATCATCTGGCCAGAATTTGTGGGTCTGCCGTGGCAAAGAAACCCTGTGCGGAGGATGCAACAAATTCATCAGAGTTCTGTGAGGACGACCATGCAACAATTTATCCGGCGAAGCACCGTCGCGGGGCTCCGATCGGTACGAATACAAAAACAACAAAAGAGCGTCCTCGCGAATATGAGAGGCGCCCAATTTAGACATTTGCGACTTAAACGTCTGGACGATTCTTTCAGCGGCTCCGTTCGGTTGAGGAGAGAACGGTCCTGAAGTTAAATGCTGAATACCCTTAGATTCACAAAAGGTTTCGAACTCTACAGACACAAATTGAGGTCCATTGTCGGTGACAATTACTTGTGGTAATCCTTCTATGTAAAATATAGAAGACAAGGCTTTGATGGTAGCAAACGATGTCGTTGATAACATGCGAACAACAAATGGAAAACCGCTAAAAGAATCAACAAGAATTAACCATCGTGCGTCCCAAAAAGAACCAGCGAAATCTAAAGGTAAGCGATTCCATGGCAAAGTCGCCTTAAGCCAAGAGAAAATTTTCTGCGGTGGTGCGGATTGGGTTTACTTCACACACAATACAAGAAGAACAAATCTTGGTTATGTCAGCATCAATTCCAAACCAGGTACAGTGACGGCGAGCTAACTGTTTTGTCCGTACGATACCCCAATGACCTTGGTGAAGAAGCCGTAGGACAGCTGACTGTAAAGAACGTGGAACAACAACACGAGACTGATCGTTCTCAGTGCGGATCAAGATGACACCACGTTGGACAAAACGTCGTTGTCAATTATTCAAAATGACAGTCACAATCGCATTATTTATTTTTCCGCCAACCGGTTTCAACCCGCGATGGGGACATCTTCAGGGCAATTTACACAGTAAAGTTATAATATTAGTAAGTAACCATGTACGTAATCTACAAGAAATTAATCAAAGTTAGATAAATAAACTTTGATTAATAGCATGTAGATTACGTACATGATTACTTACATATATTATAACTTTACAGTGTAAATTGCCCTGGAGATGACCTCATCGCGGGTTGAAACCGGTTGGCGGCAAAATAAATAATGCAATTGTAACTGTCATTTTGAATAATTGACTGTAAGTAAATTAATTGCTGTTTATGTTGTCTAAAAGTTTAAAAAGTCGTTGTCTGTGCACGAAAAAGCGACGAACCAACGAATAGTCAATCCGATTTTTAGACAAATGCCATTGCGTAGTGAATAACGCTAAACAACAATTAATACTGGGTCGTTAGCTGTTGCTGTTGCTATATGACGAAAGTCAACAGGAAAACTTTGCATAACATTATCATTTTGCACATCTATGAACATTCAAGCCTGTTCGGAAGAGTCAAACAGTGCGTCTGCAACTATTGGCTAAAAATGGTTCAAATGGCTCTGAGCACTATGGCACTCAACTGCTGTGGTCATAAGTCCCCTAGAACTTAGAACTACTTAAACCTAACTAACCTAAGGACATCACACACATCCATGCCCGAGGCAGGATTCGAACCTGCGACCGTAGCGGTCGTGCGGTTCCAGACTGTAGCGCCTTTAACCGCTCGGCCACTCCGGCCGGCTGCAACTATTGGCAATCGGGATAACACGTCGGCGTTACCGCGCTGGGCAGTACGTCGATACCAGATGTAGTAACAGTACTGCGACAAAAATAGTGACCAACGAATAAATTTTTGAGCCGTACGCGGAAAGAACGACTGATTGCTGTGCTCCATCATTTTGAAATGGAAAGTTACATCCACACCTATATGATTACATTGTTAATTACAATCAATAGCCCAGCACAATGTTCATCAAAGCCACAAGGAGAGAAGTTCTTCCACATAATTTATTAGTGTCTCATAAGGTCCAGGTAATATAAAATATTTTTATAGTGCACTCAAGAATGTTTGATTCTTTTGGGAAACCTGTTTTCAAGTTTTGGCAAGCCACGTGTTTCTGCTCCGAGTCAGTGAGCAGCGAAGGCCGTAGCGATACACTGAATGGCGCGACATGTGATAAGTGAGCATAACGTTGGTCGCAGCCGTGCAGAGGGCGGCCCACTGGCGCCAGCTGCAGCAGCGGGCTAATGCGCGCACTCGATACGGCGCTGGCGCCAGCAGATCCTGGCGCCAGCGCCGCGCGGTGGGGATAAACAAGACGGCCGCGGTAAGCGGTTTAGCGCAGGTCTTAACGAAGATCTGCTCCATTCTGCCGCGCCGGAACACGCTAGATACGCTCTCCGCTGGCGCATTATCCGCCGCTGCCGCCTGTTATTAGGGCTACACCTCCCTGACTGCGCAAACCTCAGCCCGGCGCTGCTGCGCTCTCACAAAAAGCGTTAAATATAAACACGCGCGCCTGTACCGCCTGTAGCGGCTAATCCGACATGCATCGCTCCTTTCTTGCTGCTCACGCTTACTCTTTGCAGCGCGGAGCAGCAACACAGGAAGAGGGGCGTGAAATATGTGCTGCCTGATCCCAGTGAAAAGCGAATTCAGCGAGCATGTTTCTAACTGCCGCGCTCAGCCACCCTAAAATGTCTCTAACGTCAGCACATTGGAACCCCTGTAGGGTATCTGTCAGTTCGGAAATTATAATTCTGAGAGCCCATTAGGGAAATCTGTACAATGTATAGCCAGAATCGCACCGAGATGATCATGAGTCACTGGCACAACTGCCAAACATCTGTGTACCTCATTACTCTCCCCCCCCCCCCCCCCCTACTACCCACTGTCACAACCCACTGTCACAACCCCCTACCACAGCCCCACCCCTCCCTACCTTGCTGTAATTTTTTGTTTCGCGGATATAACAAGTTTTATTAAAACCGTGGGTAACAGAAGAAATACTTCAGCTGATTGATGAAAGGAGGAAGTACAAACATGTTCCGGGAAAATCAGGAATACAGAAATACAAGTCGCTGAGGAATGAAATAAATAGGAAGTGCAGGGAAGCTAAGACGAAATGGCTGCAGGAAAAATGTAAAGACATCGAAAAAGATATGATTGTCGGAAGGACAGACACGGCATACAGGAAAGCCAAAACAACCTTTGGTGACATTAAAAGCAACGGTGGTAACATTAAGAGTGCAACGGCAATTCCACTGTTAAATGCAGAGGAGAGAGCAGATAGGTGGAAAGAATACATTGAAAGCCTCTGTGAGGGTGAAGATTCGTCTGATGTGATAGAAGAAGAAACAGGAGTCGATTTAGAAGAGATAGGGGATACAGTATTAGTATTGAAATTTAAAAGAGCTTTGGAGGACTTACGGTCAAATAAGGCAGAAGGGATAGATAACATTCCATCAGAATTTCTAAAATCATTGGGGGAAGTGGCAACAAAACGACTATTCACGTTGGTGTGTATAATATATGAGTCTGGCGACATACCATCTGACTTTCGGAAAATAATCATCCACACAATTCCGAAGACGGCAAGAGCTGACAAGGGCGAGAATTATCGCACAATCAGCTTAACAGCTCATGCACCGAAGCTGCTTACAAGAATGATATACAGAAGAATGGAAAAGAAAATAGAGAATGCGCTAGGTGACGAACAGTTTGGCTTTAGGAAAAGTAAAGGGACGAGAGAGGCAGTTCTGACGTTACAGCTAAAAATGGAAGCAAGGCTAAACAAAAATCAAGACACTTTCATAGGATTTGTCGACCTGGAAAAAGCGCTCGACAATATAAAATGGTGCCAGCTGTTCGAGATTCTGAAAAAATTAGGGGTAAGCTACAGGGAGAGACGGGTCATATACAATATTTACAACAACCAAGAGGGAATGATAAGAGTGGACGATCAAGAACGAAGTCCTCGTATTAAGAAGGCTGTAAGACAAGGCTGTAGCCTTTCGCCCCTACTCTTCAATCTGTACATCGAGGAAGCAATGATGGAAATAAAAGAAAGGTTCAGGAGTGGAATTAAAATACAAGGTGAAAGGATATCAATGATACGATTCGCTGATGACATTGCTATCCTGAGTGAAAGTGAAAAAGAATTAAATGATCTGCTGAACGGAATGAACAGTCTAATGAGTACTCAGTATGGTTTGAGAGTAAATCGGAGAAAGACGAAGGTAATGAGAAGTAGTAGAAATGAGAACAGCGAGAAACTTAACATCAGGATTGATGGCCACGAAGTCAATGAAGTTAAGGAATTCTGCTACCTAGGCAGTAAAATAACCAATGACGGACGGAGCAAGGAGGACATCAAAAGCAGACTCGCTATGGCAAAAAAGGCATTTCTGGCCAAGAGAAGTCTACTAATATCAAATACCAGCCTTAATTTGTGGAAGAAATTTCTGAGGATGTACGTCTGGAGTACAGCATTGTATGGTAGTGAAACATTGACTGTGGGAAAACCGGAACAGAAGAGAATCGAAGAATTTGAGATGTGGTGCTATAGACGAATGTTGAAAATTAGTTGGACTGATAAGGTAAGGAATGAGGAGGTTCTACGCAGAATCGGAGAGGAAAGGAATATGTGGAAAACACTGATAAGGAGAAGGGACATGATGATAGGACATCTGCTAAGACATGAGGGAATGACTTCCATGGTACTAGAGGGAGCTGTAGAGGGCAAAAACTGTAGAGGAAGACAGAGATTGGAATACGTCAAGCAAATAATTGAGGACGTAGGTTGCAAGTGCTACTCTGAGATGAAGAGGTTAGCACAGGAAAGGAATTCGTGGCGGGCCGCATCAAACCAGTCAGTAGACTGATGACAAAAAAAAAAAAAAAAACTGGTTGTACCCGGCCATGCTTTTCAGTGGTTCATTGTGCTTAAATGGAAAAGAAAGAAAAGAGAGAGCACACGTTTATAATATGTGTGGCAATCCGATATGCATCCTAATCTCCTTGTCTCCATTTCTTTCTACATCTCCTCCTCCTTTCCCTTCTCTCTGTACATCCTCTCCTCACTCCTCTTTTTTCAACTCACCCTGCCCCTTTGCAAGATCCCCTCGATTCTAAACTGATTCTATTATTACTTAGCTTAACCGCAAGTCCGTAGAGGGTGGTATATGTAACGTACCGTATGACTGGTCAGCATTTCCACCAAGAATTTGCGAGTGTAAGTCGGACCTTCCTTAATCCGCCTTGGTGGGTCGTGTCGTCGGATTTCCTCCTACCTGTGCGCGGTGCAGCTCTCGTAAATGTCGTCCCGTGCAGATTCTTCATTGGCGCATTGGATGTCTCTGTCGGTGGAAGCTAATTATCTGAAATTGCTGTCGGTCAACTTTTCGGTATCTATTTACTCGAAATTAACATTCAGAATGCCGTAGTATCACTTTTATTCCTATTAGTTCAATAATGAAACACTCATGTCACAAACTACTCGTAACCGAGAGCATGGCTACCATCGAAGAAGACAGGAAGAGCTGTTAAGGCCGACTGCCGACTTTGGCGCGCAGTCCGTATCTCTTACTAGTTTCGTCACAGTTCGTGGATTTCCGATCAAGTTCGTACTTACAAAGATATGCATTTGTTAATGAACGGGTGTGAATTTTAACGAGGCAAAATTATGATAAATAGCTTTAAACATCCAGAGGATACTCCTAGTATTCGTGTTGTCATAAATGACTTTAATTATTAAATACAAATAAACAAAATCGTTGACTTTGGCGCCAAGATAGCGGTACTACCCGTCATGCATATTTCCCAGGCTAACGCTTGTTGCAACGGTCCAGTGCCGAGCCCCACCCCATTATGCGCGACATACGGTCGCTTCGTCACCTAGACAGCGTGGGAAATGCTCTCCGCCTCATAGCCGGCTACGGACTACAGCACCTCCTATCTATCGTGAATACGTCAATAAGAGACAATAATTTATTAAAAATGGTAAAAATGTCTTCCTCACGTAAGAGGCACCTTACACCGTCTCTCTGTCCATCACCTCCTATGTGTTTTCCTCCCACCTCTCTCTTCATCCCCTCTTCTGCTCTCCGTCTGACCTTCAGCCTTGTTTATTGTTATTGAAAACTCAGATTCTGAAGTAGTATTCTAATCATAAGTTAATAAACCATAAAACAAACTTTCATGTTCGCTAACATAGTTTCCCTGCTGTATATTTTATAACGTTTCCGTATCATTGAATCTATATTACGTCATATATATTACATATATTTAAAAATAGGTCAATAAAAACGCAAGCCTATAGCAGTGGAACTTTGTTGCAAAATTTCAAAGCAATCGGTCAAGAACTTTCGGAGTTTAACGTTTCTGAACAAACTAACATTTACGTTTTATGTATATCGAAGAAGTACTGTTAAAAATGATCTTTAAACGGACACTAGTGATGAGAAATATTTCATACAGCAAATTTAATGTGTCACTGAAGTAAATAAATTACAAACCGTACACACTTTCTAAATGAATTGAAACTAAAACAAAATATATATCTTATCGTTTATGGCAGTTTTTGCACATTCTACTTTCGACGCTTTAATGTGCCTCTTCAATAACAACAAAATATCTAATACTTAGATAAAAGTGTCTTACGACACCAGATGATTGAGCAATGCAGTCGGTGATCAATGGTACACACAAATTCGTTTCACGAGGTTTCATTTTAGCTGGCACAACCACTAACAGCTGTGGTAATATTGTTAATCAGACGCAGAAGATCTATTCTTGAATTCTTTTAACCTTTTATTTACCTATGGGGCTCAGGAGTTCCGGCAGATTCTTTACGAAAGTATGTGACTCAGCAGCCCATTGCATACAGCTACGCTTCGAACGCTTGATAACAATACAACGTGCACACTATTCCGAAGCCTGTACATCAGCCTGAAATGTGAGCAACAGTACTGCAAATGGCTCCTTGGTGCGCGGAACAACGCTGCTAGATTGGTTTGTGAACTAAAGTGAGTCATAATTTCAATGTAGTTATCTTTGTACTTAATAATATTAGTTTGGATAAAATATTACACAGTATCCTCGTAATGTTCAATTATAAACTTGGTAGTCTCATCAGGTCCAGGGAGCTGACTTCCCAAGCTGAAGATACGTTGAATCTGACTGGTTAGCTTTGATGTTTATAGCTTTTTCTGCTTTCAGGACCTTTTGAAAATAAAAACATATTCCTGCTGAGGGCAATGTGTCGTTTCATTTTATAAAAAGCAGTCGAAATAATAACTGACTTGTAAAACATTAGTGAACTTAGTAAGATTTTGTTTTGATTCAGGCTATGGCTACCTATCACAGGTCTTACAGGCGAACAAATTTGTACTCAAATAGAAAATTTCCCAGATGACATTGATACTCCGTCTGAATGTAGTGATGACTGTGAAGATGTAATGATGCGCCACACGCCTACTCCATGCAATAATACTTCACACATATGCCAACACTTCACAAAATATTACAGAACCCTGAACTACTTGCTAATGAGGAAGAGGCAGTGAATGAAGTAAATGTTCAAATTGTATCTCTTCAGCCATGTGATGTGAACTTCGCTCATCGACAAAGATGGAACCTAGACACATTCACAGTGTTCAGAGCGTAATATTTTATTGTATGTTAATGAAACATGAACTGTATCACCAGAAGCAATAATCCTAGCTGGATGATTATTTCGGGACTTTTCGGCTGCGTAAGACCGTCGGGACTTACAAGTCCTCTGGCCATTTTATGCAACTTAATTACTTTGTAACATTTTCGAAATAAAATAATTTTCTATTAATTCAATAGCGGTTCATAAAGGATTAAACAAAAATTTTGAATCCTCACTTTATACTTTTTACATTTACAGTAAAGGGTTAATTACGCAGTAGCACCTTTTCTGCTCCCTTTCCCCAAAATCGCGTCTCGTTTTACTCCTCAGTCGCCAGAAATCAGCAAAATATCGGAAGCCTTCAGCATCCGATCGCCGACCCCTTAGATACCGCAATGCCATCGCGAATTAGCAGTAACAACTCAACTCCTGAATGTGAGCGAGCTGTGTAAGTGGTAGCTGTGTGAACCACGCGCACATAAACCGTGTCTGATAGACGTCTGTTCGGTAGTAGCCGTCACTTTATGACGCTGTTTGGTCGAAATGAGTGTAGAAATGACACAAAAGGCTGTGTTTGTAGTTGCGGGACGAGGTAAAGGTTGCATCTCGCACGCAGAAGACGGGAAAGGAGGGTGTCGGAGAACCCAGTCCATACGAAAAGGTTCTGCAAGTGCCACAACCATTGGCAAAATTTGTTGGCTACCCATATTATTTAATTAGCAACATGTTATGAGGCTAGACTTCATGATCAGGTAACACTGACAGCATAGAAACATTTAACAGAAGTGCACACTCATATTAATTTTTTGTGTAGTATTGATACGTGCTGTGATCACCCTGTGTAGCAAGAGAAGGATAACCTAATAAGATGTCATATTACGTTGACTGTTCGTCTGTCTCATTAAAAATTCTTAAATAATGGCTGACTTTGTTTTTGTGATGCGACGGTCTTTTTATGATGTATTGAGGTACCTCAGTCTCTATCGCTCTTTTGATCTTGTCTGCCATTGTCAACAAACTTCTGAAGGTAACTTTAAAGACGATATCACAAACTAATCAACAATACAGAAAACAAGATGGCGGTCAAAAGAAAGTTTATTTCGATTTGACTGCCGATCCTGTTGTTGTCAGTCACTTGCAATGTCTTCTGAGCTTCTTGCTGTCGCATCAGTGGTGTCGGTTGGCAGAATGTATTAGAAAATGAGCGTCCTTGACAATTTTATAGTAACAATGACAGCATGTAAATGGTCCCATGCTTCTTTACAGATCGTAGGGGAACGGTGCGGGAGACCCATACCGCCGCAATAGGCAAGGTGGTAGTGGAGGTAGTTTGCCGTTGCCTTCCTCCGACCGTAATGGGGATGAATGATGATCATAAAGAAGACGACACAACAACACCCAGTCACCTGAGGGCAGGTGAAAATCCCTGACCCCGCCGGGAATCGAACCCGGAACCCCGCGCTCGGTAAGTGAGAACGCTACCGCGAGACCACAAGCGACGGACAATGATAGCATAAAAATTTTATTTTAAGAATTACAAAGATACCGTTTGGACATAGAGGCATGTCTTTAAGCAACTACCAGAGCACGTAGCAAGACTACACAAAGAAACTGTAATATCTATGTGCACTTGTGTTTCTTTGCACTGCCACTGTACCAATGTGACCCTAGATTACGCTTCCGGTTGCTTGCAAGTGTTAGGACTGGGAGAGGATGGGACTGAAAATCACCTGCAACACTGACAAGTTTCAGAATAACATTTATTAACATGCAAAGACATTTAACAAAATATAGATGACGATGTGAAGTTGAATAAAAACGTTAAAATTTGCCAGTACTGAAACGCGAAGGTAATTTGACAAAACTGTTTAAGCCAGTTTATTCAAAAGAAACATTTCATTGCTGGTTTTCCAAGCCTGACAACATTTAAAGGTGTCAACAACTAGGATTTAGTAATTTCACTAGGGAACCCCAAAAGATCACTTTCTAATATTAATACCTGGGAATTATACATTAAAACTAAATCTATAAACGAGAATGCCAAAAGTCGCCAACGTCCAATTTAGCTACGCTCTGGTCAACTGAATTTTACCGAAATCGGTCTAAAACACAATATATGGGCAGCTGATACGCAATGGCCGCCGCCACTGGCCCGTATTCAGGCAGTTAACAAATCGAACGGCTCAGAATTCCTGGCTCTCGCCTTCTGGAACACTCGTAGGAGACACGTGTTACTACACGGATTCGTAATACAGCTAACAATTAGACAAATTAAAATCATGGGGGAGGGGAATACAGGGGTGCATCAAGCTGCACTGTGCAGCCCAAGGCGATTATATTGGGAGACTGACATAATAATAGCAAAATTTGCGTACCGATCATGGAACCACAGCAAGACAAATTGACAGCAGTGCAATCAGAGTCATTCCTAGTAAGAAAACCCCTCAAAAAAGTTAACAAATTTAGCAGGTTGCAAAACACCTCATCCAATTGGTCCCTATAGACCAGAATAACTTCAAACGCCAACCGTCAATCAGTTTCAAATATTACGCACTTGGTGCGGAACCGAAACAAATACACGTGTCAACGGACGCGACAGAAATCAGCTCACGTAAGTAAATACTACCTAAAGGTTGGCTACAGAATTTCCTCCGGGCTGTGCCAGAAATCTTTTACTGGTGAGAAGTAATAATGAATGGTTCACGAGAATTACTAAAGAATACCGCCAGTTTAAAATTTCAAGACACATTTCAGCCATCGCTGGGAATCAGTACAACACATCAATAATAATAGCACATAAAGCATAAGTAAACAGGAAGGGAATAAAGTCTAACAAACTTCGCCACAATAACTTATTAAACTGTAAGGAAAATGTGGCACCAATGTGACCTACCAGTAAGCGGTTAGAAGTGGTACGTACGATAACGCTGGCCGTTACACTCGAATTCCAAGACAGTATGTAACACTCTTCCCCCAACAAAGAAAGTAGCCTTGACACGGCAAAAGCCACGTGCAACACCACAGACTACTATTAAATTAGTAATATTGTTATCCTGCGAAAGGATTTTTGTTTTGTGATGGTGACCGTGTGCAATGGAAAAGTGTCTGACGGTTTTTCGGCTCTGGAAATATTGCTATTGAGAGTAAACAATAGCAAAACAAACGGGATTCGAATCAAGGTTCTATTCGTATCCAAGTGAATTGTATTTACGTAAATGGAAACGGTCACCAGCCTTATGGGCAAAGTTGAAGCCAGTACTAGCATGGTTCAGAAAGAAAGTTAACTATTGGGATTGACTTTATTTGATACTCAAGTTCCGTTTTGTTGATAAGATACAAGACAGTAGCCCAGTTCAGCAATTAATGTACAACTATTTTTATTTAAACTACACAGGATGAGTATTAATGCGTTTAGGCAACAACTGTACATTATAGAAGGAAGAAAATAATAATTATTGGTAAGTAATTACTAACAGTGGAGCACTACTGACTTGGACAAGATATTTTTTGTCAGTTTAACTATAGGAAATTACTATTGCGAAATAGTTACGACGTAATTGTAGTTTATGTACAGATCATTATTTACATTCTCAAGGCATATTCACTTCCACATGTTATTTAGTTCAAATGGAATCTGGATCTAGTATAGTTTGAAATTTTGTAATCAATTGCTTATTCTTGATTGCTGTTATTGTAATATGGCATTTAAATGTGGCTCAACTAATAGCACGGGGACCCGGAAACTGATCTATCGGTAGACTCAGATCAAGGTGCACACTTTTTGTCACAACACAGTATGGGAAATACTGTTAACTACATTGCACATGAAATTATAAACACTATTATTTCAGTAAGAAGACTCTTTCAACGGAGTACTTTGAAAGTGCTGTTAGCACTCTTACTCTGATGAAATTTCAACTGTCCATTTATGAAAACTACGTGGAATATTTCAGTACGTACGCTCACTAAATAGTTAAGTACTTTACAAATCCACAAGGTTTATTGACCTTTGTTAAGGAAGATAATTGCTTTTCAGTTCACTAAAGTAGGATACCTGGATTTATCGTAGCACTTAGAATAGGACTCTGTCTAGGTAACCGACTGAGGATAAAATAACTTGACTCAAAACAGTTTACAGAACACAAAATGAGCATTGAAAACGAAACCACATAACTGGTCTATGCCGTTATACAGTAATCAACCGATAGTTTGAGATGAAAATGGTGGCAAATTCGCCCTCCTGTGCTATTCAAAAAAAAAAAAAAAAAAAAAAAAAAAAAAAAAAAAAAAAAAAAAAAAAGGCAGCAAAAGCATCCACAGCCCTTCCTGTGCAACAGACTGTGAAACTCCTCTTATTAGCGTCGGATTTTTATCGTACAGAGCTGGCCGAAGTATTTCATGAATAATAAGCCGAATCACTTCTTCATCCGAGGCTATATTACATAATCTTGCAGTTAGTCTCGCCTCTTTCAGTTCACAAGATGCACACCCCTTGCCTGTTAACCACCGACTGACTCGTGTCACTAAGGAACTTCGCAGTTCCACAGCCTGATCCACTCTTCTAGTCCCTCCTAGCTAATTACTCCAAGTTTTACATCATTACATATCTACTTTCTCTATGTATGAAGCAGTATTACATGAAAAGTTTTCATGTCTATTTTCTTTTACAGCTCATTACTTTTGAAATTACCTCCTTGGATTAATTACAATTACGTAAATTATTAGGAACAATGAATGAAACATTTGCATCTATGTTACATCAAAGAGCATAGTTATAGAGAAGTGACAATAAGTAAACACACACAGACAAAGAAGTTTTTAAGACCATTATAGGTAATATCGATAACGGTGTTACAAGTACGTGGGCGGCCAAGAAGAAATCCTAAATCAGGAGACTGAGATGAAGCACAAACAGGGATAAAACGCACCCCGCTAAGTATGTCATAGAGCAATGACCGAAGCAGAGGATCCTACGGCAACACGAGGGACACTAAGGACACCGAACGCTGAGGCGTGGCCACTTTTTAAAATTTTTTTTTATTCATTAGCCTTACGCCTTGTTTGATGCGGTCGGCCAGGAATTCCTCTCCTGTGGCAAACTTGTCATCTCAGATTAGCAGTTGCTACCTACGTTCTCAATTATTTACTTGATGTAATTTAGTCTCTGCCTTCCTCTAAAGTTTTTACCCTCTACAGCTCCCAGTGGTTTCCATATATTCTTTTTCTCTCCAATTCTGCGCAGAACCTCCTCAATCCTCAACTTAACAGTCCACCCCTCTGTAGCACCATATCTCAAATGCATTGAATCTCTTCTGTTCCGGTTTTCCCAGTCCATATTTCACTGCCGAACAATGCCGAGTTTCAAACATACATTCTCAGAAATTTATTCCTCAAATTAAGGCCTATGTTTGATACTAACAGACTTCTCTTGGCCAGGAATGACCTTTTAGTCAGAGTTAATCTGCTTTTGATGTCCTCTTTGCTCCGTCCGTCACTGGTTGTTTTGTTGCCTAGGTAGTACAATTCCTTAACTTCATCTACTTCGTGACCATCAATCATGATCTAAAGTTTCTCCTGTTCTCACTTCTGCTATTTCTCATTGCTTTCATCTTTCTTCGATTTACTCTCAGTTCATATTCTGTACTCATTAGCCTGTTCATCCCATTCAGCAAATCATGTAATTCCACTTAATTTTCACTTAACTATCAGGGAATCATATCACATCCTTTCACCTTGAATTTTAATTCCACATATGAATCTTTCTTTTCTTTCCTTCATTGCTTCTTCGACGTAGATATTGAACAGAAGGTGTTAACGACTACGTCCCTGTCTTACACCCTTTTTAATCCGAGCACTTCATTCTTGGTCTTTCACTCTCATTATTCCTTCTTGGCTCTTTTATATGTTGTATATCTTCAGTTCCTCCCTATACCTTACCCGAATTTTCCCCAGATTTTCGAACATCTTGCACTATTTTATATTGTCGAAGGCTTTTTCCAGGTCGATAAATCCTAAGAAAGTGTCTTGATTTTTCTTTGGTCTTGCTTCTATTATCAACCGCAACGTCAGACTGCCTATCAGGTGCTTTCACCTTTCCTAATGCTAATCTGATCGTCGTCTAACACATCTTCAATTTTCTTTCACAGTTTTATGTTTATTATTCTTGTCAATGCATTAGCTGTCAAGTTGTGTGATAATTCCCGCACTTATCGGCTCTTGCAATCTTCGGAGCTGTGTGGATCACATTTTTCCGAAAGCCAGATAATATATCGTCATGCCCATATAATGTACAAACCAACGTTAATAATTGTATTGTTGCCATTTCATTCAACGATTTTAGAAATTATGATGGAAATCTGTCTATCCCTTCTGCCTTATTTGATATTAAGTATTCCAAAGCTCTTTAAAATTCTGATTCTAATACTGGATTCCCGCTCTCTTATAAATCGACTCCTATTTCTTCTTCGATCACATCAGACCAGTCATCCCCCTTATAGAGGCCTTCAGTGTACTCTTTCCACCTCTCCGTTGCATTTAACAACGGAATTCCTGTTGCACTCTTAATGTTACCACCCCTGCTTTTAATTTCACAGAAGGTTGACTTTCCCATAGGCTGAGTCAGCCTACCCAACATTCATTCTTTTTCTATCTCTTCACATTCGTTATTGCAGTTTCTACAGCCTCAGAGAACTTCAAGCGTATCTCCTCATTCCTTAGTACTCTAGTATCCGTTTATTTGCTCATTGATTGTCCCTGGCTAGTCTTTTAAACTTCAGCTTACTCTTCATCACGATTAAATTGGAATCTCAGTGTATATCTGCTCCTTGGTCCGCCTTACACTGCAGTATCTGATTTCGGAATCTCTGCTTGACCATGGCGTAATCTAACTTAAATCTTCCTGTATCTCACAGCCATTTCCAAGCACATCCCCTCCTTTTGTGAATAGTGAACAGAGTAATCGCTATTACTAGCTGAAATTTATTGCAGAACTCAATAAGTCTTTCTCTTCTCTCATTCCTAATACCAAGCCCATATTTTTCCGTAACACTTCTTGCTACACTTCTCCCAACAACCACATCCAGTCCCTCACGCTATTACATTTTTATCTCTCTTTGCGTACTGAATTACCTGCTCAGTATCCTCAAATATTTCTCTGTCTCTTCGTGACGAAGTGTAGAGCTGAACTGTTGTTGTCGGTGCTGGTTTTCTGTCGATTCTCAGAACAGCCCTTTCTCTGAACTCTTCACAATAACATTCTCTGAACTAACTTCCTATTCATAACGAATCATACTGCCGTTATACCATCTTCTGATTTTCTCCTGCTGTTGATATTACTCATCTCATCGGAAATCCTTATCTTCCTCCCATTTCACTTCACCGACACCTCTATCCCCCTACCCTCCCCCATTATGTCTACATTGAGCCTTTTCGGATTTTCTAGCTTTCCTGCCACGTTCAAAGTCCGACGTTTCGCGCCCCGACTCTTAGTACGTGATCCCTTTCCTCGTTATTCAGCCTTCTTCTCATAGTCACCTCCCCCTTGGCAGTTCACTCCCGGAGATACAAATGGAGGCTATTCCGGAATCATGATACATGTCCTTTGGATAAAGTTAGCCCCGAAAAATATCAGAGATCCCTAATGTGCTCAATGGGAAGATCTTGTGAGGCTTCAATTGACGAATACGCTTCCCTTGCGCTTCACCGCGGTTTCTGTTCTCGCCACCACTCACGTCAGCCGCCCTACAGAACATTCCGCTTCTTCGTTTCGCAAATCGCGCAGCCCTCGCTCCGAATAAAAGAAACCTACACGGGGCGTGGCGCGACCTATCCATTCGCGCAGTGTCTCAAGCATGATTATAACTTCTAACCTTGAAACATATTCCTAATAAAATAATTTAAATAGTCAACAAATTTTTTGAGTGAGAGCGGTATTTGAAAAATGTTTTAATATTTTTGGAACAGTCACGTCGATTTTCGGTCAGTATGGCTTAAACTGACTCACGTACCTTTCACAATGAAATCATCTTCCTATCTTGAAACTTCCTAGATGATTAAAACTATGTGCCACACTGGAACTCTAACCTGGGACCTATGCTTGTCGCGAGCAGACAGTGCGTGTTCCTACAGTTTTAATTTTTTAGGAAGTTTCAAATCAGTGCACACTCCTCTGCAGAGTAGAAATTCGTTCTCTATCTTTCTATATTGGTTTCCTCTGGTCGGCTAATGCGCTTCCTCAGTGTCTCCCCCCTATGTGGGGCCTATCCCGCCACCCTCTCGGCACAGCCCTGTCTGTAGATTCTACGTAAGACCGACGTGACAGAAAATCCTTGGAAGTTCTGGTCTTACGTTAAATCAGTAAGTGGCTCGAAACAGCATATCCAGACACTCCGGGATGATGATGGCATTGAAACAGAGGATGAAACGCGTAGAGCTGAAATACTAAACACCTTTTTCCAAAGCTGTTTCACAGAGGAAGAGCGCACTGCAGTTCCTTCTCTAAATCCTCGCACAAACAAAAAATGGCTGACATCGAAATAAGTGTCCAGGGAATAGAAAAGCAACTGGAGTCACTCAACAGAGAAAAGTCCACTGGACCTGACGGGATACCAATTCGATTCTACACACAGTACGCGAAAGAACTTGCCCCCCTTCTAACAGCCGTGTACCGCAAGTCTCTAGAGGTACGGAAGGTTCCAAATGATTGGAAAGGAGCACAGGTAGTCCCAGTCTTCAAGAAGGGTCGTCGAGAAGATGTGCAAAACTGTAGACCTATATCTCTGACATCGATCTGTTGTAGAATTTTAGAACAAGTGTTTTGCACGAGTGTCATGTCGTTTTTGGAAACCCAGAATCTACTCTGTAGGAATCAACATGGATTCCGGAAACAGCGATCGTGTGAGACCCAACTCACTTTATTTGTTCATGAGACCCAGAAAATATTAGATACAGGCTCCCAGGTAGATGCTATTTTCCTTGGCTTCCGGAAGGCGTTCGATACAGTTCCGCACTGTCACCTGATAAACAAAGTAAGAGCCTACGGAATATCAGACCAGCTGTGTAGCTGGATTGAAGAGTTTTTAGCAAACGGAACACAGCATGTTGTTATCAATGGAGAGACGTCTACAGACGTTAAAGTAACCTCTGGGGTGCCACAGGGGAGTGTTGTGGGACCATTGCTTTTCACAATATATATAAATGATATAGTTGATAGTGTCGGAAGTTCCATGCGGCTTTTCGCGGATGATGCTGTAGTATACAGACACGTTGCAGCATTAGAAAATTGTAGCGAAATGCAGGAAGATCTGCAGCGGATAGGCACTTGGTGCAGGGAGTGGCAACTGACCCTTAACATAGACAAATGTAATGTATTGCGAATACACAGAAAGAAGGATCCTTTATTGTATGATTATATGATAGCGGAACAAACACTGGTAGCAGTTACTTCTGTAAAATATCTGGGAGTATCCGTGCGGAACGATTTGAAGTGGAATGATCATATAAAATTAATTGTTGGTAAGGCGGGTACCAGGTTGAGATTCATTGGGAGAGTCCTTAGAAAATGTAGTCCATCAACTTAGGAGGTGGATTACAAAACACTCGTTCGACCTACACTTGAGTATTGCTCATCAGTGTGGGATCCGTACCAGATCGGGTTGACAGAGGAGATAGAGAAGATCCAAAGAAGAGCTGCGCGTTTCGTCACAGGGTTATTTGGTAACCGTGATAGCTTTACGGAGATGTTTGGCAAACTCAAGTGGCAGACTCTGCAAGAGAGGCGCTCTGCATCTCCGTGTAGATTGCTCGCCAGGTTTCTAGAGGGTGCATTTCTGGATGAGGTGTCGAATATATTGCTTCCTCCTACTTATACCTCCCGAGGAGATAACGAATGTAAAATTAGAGAGATTCGAGCGCGCACGGAGGCTTTCCGGCAGTCGTTCTTCGCGCGAACCATACGCGACTGGAATAGGAAAGGGAGGTAATGACAGTGGCATGTAAAGTGCCCTCCGCCACACACCGTTGGGTGGCTTGCGGAGTATAAATGTAGATGTAGATGTTAGTCTCTCCGATCCAAATCTGTTCGTCTCTGCATAACTGCTGTAACCTACATCCATCTGAATCATCGCACTGCCTCTCTCCACAATTTTATCCCCTACACTCCCTCCATTACGAATTCGGAATTCTGTTAATCAGTCCCTCTTTTTATTCAAGATGCGCCATTTGTTTCCCTATATATCTACATAATCTTCACCATATTCCCGTAGAACCACGTTCCAAAAGCTTCTATTATTTTCATGTCTGATCACTTATTGTCAACGTTTCATTTCTGCGCGTAAGTACACTCGAGACAAATACTTTCAAAACAGACTTCAAAACATTTAAATTTTCACTGAGGTCATGGGGACGCGATATGCACATACATAGATGGCGGTAGTATCCTGCACAGAAGGTATAAAAAGGTCAGTACATTGGCCGAGCTGTTATGTGTACTCAGGCGATTCACGTGGAAAGGTTTCCGACGTGATCATCGCCGCACGACGGGAAGTAACAAACCGTTAACGCGGAATGGTAGTTAGAGCTAGACGCAAGGGACATTCCATTACGAAAATCGTTAGGGCACTCAATATTCCGAGATCCACACTATGCAGAGAATAGCAAATCTCAGTCATTACTTCTCACCACGGACAACGCAATTATTCGACTGCCTTCACTTAACGACCGAGAGCAGCGGCATTTTCGTGGAGTTGTAAGTATTAACAGACAACCAACGGTGCGTGAAAGATCCGCAGAAATCAATGTGAGGTCTACGACGAACGTATCCATTAGGAGAATGCGACGAAATTTGGCGTTAATGATTTATGAGCAGCAGACGACCGACGCGAGTGCCTTTGCTAACAGCATGGCATCGTTTGCAACGCCTCTCCTGGGCTCCCGACTACATCGGTTGCAACCTAGACGGCTGGAAAACCGTGACCTGCTCACCTGAGTCCCGATTTCAGTTGTTAAGAGCTGATGGTAGGGTTTGTAGGGTAGGGCGCTGACCCCACGAAGCCGTGAACCCGAGCTACTAGCAAGGCACTGTGCAAGATGGTGGCGGCTGCATAATTGGGGGGGGGGGGGGTCGTGTTTGCGTGGAATGGATTGGATCTTTTGGTCCAACTAAACCACTAACTGATTAGAAACTGTTATGTTCACCTACTTGGAGACCAGTTACAGCCATTCATCGAGTTCGTGTTCCCAAGCAAAGCTTTCATGTCACTGGACCACAATTGTTCGCGTTTCGTCTGAATAATATTCTGGACAATTCGAGACAGTGATTTTGCTACCTATACCGCCCGACATGAACCACTTCTAACATTCTGGGATATAATCGCGAGCTCCGTTCGTGCACAACGTTCTGTACCAGAAACCCTTTCGAAATTATGGACATCTATAGAGGCAGCATGGCTTAATATTTCTCCAGAGGACTTCTAAAGACTCGTTAACTTCGTGCCACTTCTAGTTGCTGCACTGTGCTGCGCAAAAGAAGGTCCGACATGATATTATGGGGTATCCCATAATTATTATCACCTCAGTGTAGATTCAATATTAACAAATATCTATTTATATCAGAATTGTGTTTCTTGCTATCAGCCGTATACATTAATATTCTCTCTACTTTTTTCATTGTTAGTTATTTTGCTGCAAAACAATGAAACTCATCTACTGCTTTCAGTGTCTCACTTCTTAATCTAATTCCCTCGTTATCATCAGCTTTAATTTTACTACATTCCTTTACTCATTTTTCATTTCTACGGATGTTCGTCTTATAAAATTATTCAAGACATTATCATTCACCAGTGACTTCTTCTCCGTCTCTTTCAGTACAGTATCACTGGTAGCCGACAAGGTTTAATTTCTTCTCCCCTAATTTTAATTCCCTTTAGAAAGTTCTCCTTTGTTTCCTTCGCAGCTTGCTATTTCGAGAAATAGTGGAACGCAGGCAATAGGCTACAATCCTGACTCATTCCTTTCTTAACTACTGCTTTGTTTTCATGTCCTTCATGCAGTCTGATTTCTGTACCTTTCATGATTTGACCCCTGCTACCATCAGAATCTCAAAGAATTTACTCCGATGAACATTGCCAGAAGCTTTCTCTAAGTCTTTCTCTAAGTCTCTGAACACTATCATTACAATTTTGTTAACCCAACTAGTGAGATACGTCGCACATAACAAATCTACAAGACGGAGTCTTAACTTCAAATGCAGGGTTTTTGTGGTCTCGACAGTCAAAGCGTAAGCATCTAAGAGGGCGTTAAATCATTAGATGTAGGTTTTTATGAACCAAAAGGGAATTTATTCCTCACATGGCTACAGTTGCAGCTTGCAAGTTCAGCGGCCAGTCTAGGCGCAAGCGAGAGGCGACTCGTTAGAAGTGTAAGTTACTTATTCCAAAGCAGGTCTCCACATAGGAAACATGTCCTAGCTATCTGGAAGTCGATATCACAGTGAGTTTGTGTCTTGGATTTGTGTCCTGGAACCAACGCTCTTCGGCGGTGTCAAGTGGTCAACACATGCTTCCTCTCAGATGATCCCTATTCGCTAGACACATCAAATGCTTGGAGTGCAAATTGTCAGAATTCGTGTTCGACAGGAACAAACAACCGCTGCTGAATCGACTATCCTACTTGGCAGGTAGGCTATAATGAATTACACCTTAACAATACAAGAAATTACTTTTGTTAACAAATGAAAATACACTCCTGGAAATGGAAAAAAGAACACATTGACACCGGTGTGTCAGACCCACCATACTTGCTCCGGACACTGCGAGAGGGCTGTACAAGCAATGATCACACGCACGGCACAGCGGACACACCAGGAACCGCGGTGTTGGCCGTCGAATGGCGCTAGCAGCGCAGCATTTGTGCACCGCCGCCGTCAGTGTCAGCCAGTTTGCCGTGGCATACGGAGCTCCATCGCAGTCTATAACACTGGTAGCATGCCGCGACAGCGTGGACGTGAACCGTATGTGCAGTTGACGGACTTTGAGCGAGGGCGTATAGTGGGCATGCGGGAGGCCGGGTGGACGTACCGCCGAATTGCTCAACACGTGGGGCGTGAGGTCTCCACAGTACATCGATGTTGTCGCCAGTGGTCGGCGGAAGGTGCACGTGCCCGTCGACCTGGGACCGGACCGCAGCGACGCACGGATGCACGCCAAGACCGTAGGATCCTACGCAGTGCCGTAGGGGACCGCACCGCCACTTCCCAGCAAATTAGGGACACTGTTGCTCCTGGGGTATCGGCGAGGACCATTCGCAACCGTCTCCATGAAGCTGGGCTACGGTCCCGCGCACCGTTAGGCCGTCTTCCGCTCACGTCCCAACATCGTGCAGCCCGCCTCCAGTTGTGTCGCGACAGGCGTGAATGGAGGGACGAATGGAGACGTGTCGTCTTCAGCGATGAGAGTCGCTTCTGCGTTGGTGCCAATGATGGTCGTATGCGTGTTTGGCGCCGTGCAGGTGAGCGCCACAATCAGGACTGCATACGACCGAGGCACACAGGGCCAACACCCGGCATCATGGTGTGGGGAGCGATCTCCTACACTGGCCGTACACCACTGGTGATCGTCGAGGGGACACTGAATAGTGCACGGTACATCCAAACCGTCATCGAATCCATCGTTCTACCATTCCTAGACCGGCAAGGGAACTTGCTGTTCCAACAGGACAATGCACGTCCGCATGTATCCCGTGCCACCCAACGTGCTCCAGAAGGTGTAAGTCAACTACCCTGGCCAGCAAGATCTCCGGATCTGTCCCCCATTGAGCATGTTTGGGACTGGATGAAGCGTCGTCTCACGCGGTCTGCACGTCCAGCACGAACGCTGGTCCAACTGAGGCGCCAGGTGGAAATGGCATGGCAAGCCGTTCCACAGGACTACATCCAGCATCTCTACGATCGTCTCCATGGGAGAATAGCAGCCTGCATTGCTGCGAAAGGTGGATATACACTGCACTAGTGCCGACATTGTGCATGCTCTGTTGCCTGTGTCTATGTGCCTGTGGTTCTGTCAGTGTGATCATGTGATGTATCTGACCCCAGGAATGTGTCAATAAAGTTTCCCCTTCCTGGGACTATGAATTCACGGTGTTCTTATTTCAATTTCCAGGTGTGTAATTATTGATTAGGTGACCTGAGCAAAAGGAAGCGATTGTTATGGTTATTTGGTTGTTTCTGTTAAGTATTGTAGTCTTGTGTTGATCTGAGGGCTCTCTACTTCCGACACTGTTGGAGTCAGTACTGTTTGTGACCCTTATCACAGAAACAGATCGAAACGTTTTTGCGATCAACAAGTTGGCGGTAAATGCAGACGACAAAATTCTGCAGCCACGCTTGAGTTCTGTAGCCCAGAACCCGACTTCTATACACAGGTAGAGTACAGAACACTGGTTCCAGTATTCGCTGATATTGACAGTTACAAAAAAGGGGCCGAAGAGGATCTCTCCTCTTTCGTTACACGATTAGCATTTTTCATTTGACTCAACATGTTTAGATTTTTCTCGTCAACAATCTTGTAACTGGTCTGATGCGGTCCACCGAGGTTGACCGTATTTTAGGAGCGGCTACAAGGAAAATGTAAATATATAAAACCATGTATAAAAGTAGTATAAAAGTGGAAAGAGAGATAGCGCCTACAGGAAAATTAAACAGGTCTCTGGAAAAAAGAGAAGCATCTGTATGAATATCAATAGTGTAGACGGAAACCCTCACTAAGTAGAGAATGGAAACTTGGAAGGTGGAAGGTATATTGGGGCTACACAAGGGAAACGAACTTGAGGGTAATATTACATAAAGGGAAGAGGAGGTAGATGGGAGATATGGTACTGCGAGATGAATTTGACAGAGTACTGAAAAATCTAAGTCAAAACAAGGCGCCTAAAGTTGACAATACCCCCTCAGAACTATTGATATCCTTGCGATATGCAGCCATGGCAAAATATTCCACCTGCTGTACGACATGTATGAGACTGGGGAAATACCCTTCAAGAAGGATGTTATAATTCCTAATACAAAGAAAGCAGTTGCTGGCAGCTGTTAATATTAGCAAACAGTCAGTTTAATAATTCATGGTTGCAAAACACTGACAGGGGAATTGAAGAACCGGTAGAAGACAACCTCGGGGATGATGAGTTCGGATTCCCAAGAAATGTTGGGACACACAAGGCAGTACTGACAATACGGCTTATTAATTTCTGAGAATATTTCTAGTGGAGAACAGCGGTTTTCCTTGGAACTTTAAAATGAACATATGAACAGTCTCGACCGCAAAAATATTTTTATGGTTACCGATTTCGGTCAGTTACTGACCATCTTCACACCCGATACTGAAATATGAACATAGAATGGATTAAGAGGGATGTGTACAAATAGTAGTAACATGTAAAATACATCTCATATCACAAATAATAAAATATGAAATTATACCCATGTTGGCAGGCGGCGACGGTGGACGAAACAGGCGTTATGAGCTCCACGAACGTTAACTGTTCAAGAGAGCATTGCTGCTGTTGCTTACATACGCGATGCTCCGCCCACTGCACATCGTATTACATCAGCGATAGCTAATCAGGCATACAAGACGGAAAAAGTTGTTGCAATAAGGTATATACAGAGTGATTAAACGACGCTGCTAAAAATGAGGAAATAGGTGTCTTATATAAAGTAACTGCTATAAACAGCATTTCGTCAATCTGTGATATAAAAATATATATAAAAAGGAGATAACTAACCAAAATCCGTTGTGAGCACACCGATAGCCATCTGTGGGGATTTATTGCAAACTCGTGGATTGTATGGCAGCAAAGATAGTTGTTAAGTGAAGCTAATAGTTCCCGTGAAGATGGCATGCCCATATTGATATGTGCAGTCCAACAGAAGAGGATTTCAGAGCTGTGACCGCGACTGGATGTCAAGTACGTACACGATTAGGATAAACGCCATTTAAAATATTAGTGAGTGAGACCATCTCGTCTCTGGAACCTTTGTACAGCAACATTTATGAATACTTAGATGGATCCTTGATGTATTATTTCTTAGTGATGTAAGATATATTTCTATACATCTGACACTTTGTGCGTTAGTTTCATGGAATAACTGTAAACAACGTGGTTGACACTTCTTTAAAACTTAAATCTTAATGTTGTTATGCCACTGGAAATGCTGCAAAATGTTTCACATAATATCTTACAAACAGGAAGCATGAGAGACCCATGTCGCGGTCGCGTGGTTCCAGACTGAAGCGCCTAGAACCGCTCGGCTACAGCGGCAAGCGAAACCACTTACATGTTTCGAATTACAAGTAGTGTCTTTTGAACGTTTAATAACGGTGAAGCAGCCATAAACCATTTATCAATGTCAATAAAAATGTCGTTAACAGCCCCTTCAGCCGTTTCTAAAACTGCTCTCCACTTGCAACTTACGGCAATATTTCTATCATCTGTAAACTAAACAAACTCTGTCTGGCAATGTAACTTATGAGACGTCATTAATGTACACAAGAAAAGCAACGGTGTTCAGATGGACTCTTACGGGACACCATCTGTAATTAATTTCCAGTCTGATGGTGACTGACAATTTAATACATGGATCAATAAGCAGTACCTAGCATGCATTTCTACATGCCGACCTGCATGTCAGGACGTATTTGGCATCAAGCCGCCGTCGCAGCTCTAAAAACCTCTTCTTCTGGACAGCACATATCGAAATGATCACGCCGTCTCCATATGAATCATTGGCCTCGCTTAGCCATCATCTTTGCTGCCATACAATCCACGAGTTAGCGATAAATCCACACAGATGACAATTGTTGTTCACACAACCAATCTCTATTATAAATATATATTCTATCACAGTCCATCGAAATGTTGTTTATAGGAAATACTTTATATAATATAAGACACCTGGAAGCAGTCGTTGAGAATCCCCTATATTATTCAGTTTGTAGCTTCACCAATCTGTGAATGAAAGCAAGGAGAAATTTCTAGAAAATAATAAAATTCAAGGGCTAGAACTGAAAGCTTTGCGATTTGGTGACGACATTATAATCCTGTCAGAGATAGCAAAGGAAGTGTAGTTGAACGGAATAGACAGTTAAAAGTTGGATACAAGATGATCTTTAACAAAAGCAAAACGAGGATAATGGCATGTAACCAAATTAAATCAGGCGATACTGAGGGAATTAGATTAGGCAAAGAGACACTAAAAGTAGAAGATGAGTTCTGCTGTTTAAGAAGTAAATTAACTTACGTCCAAGGCAGAAAGGGTGTTAAAAATTGAGCGCGAATGGCAAGAAAAGCGTTTCTAAAGAAGACAAACTTGTTAACGTCGAGCTCGGATTAAAGGAAGACATCAAAACAGTTCAGGAGTGCTGCTAGATTTGTTACCCGCGGGTACGATCAGTACACAAGTATAACGGAGATGTTTCCTGAATGAAATTATCACACTGCAGCGGAGTGTGCTCTGATAAGAAACGTTGCAGCAGATTAAAGCTGTGTCTGGATTGAGACTCGGATTCGGGACCATTGCCTCTGGCGGGCAAGTGCTCTACCAGCTGAAGATCCCCCCCCCCCCCCCCCCCTTCGCAGCTTTACTTCCACCAGTCGAGTCTCGGTCCGACACACGGCTTTAATCTGCTGGGAAGATCTCGTAAGCTCAATAAGCGCAAATGGGAATCCCTAGAGGGAAGACGATGCTCTTTTCACGAGGCGCTATTGTGGAAATTTAGAGACCCGGCATCTGGGCCGACAGCAGATTGATTATATTGCGGGCAAAGTACATATCGAGTAATGGCCACAAAGATAGTATGAGAGAAATAAGGGCTCGTAAGGAGGATTATAGACAGTGGGTTTTTCCTCAGTCTACTCGTGAGACGAACAAAAGGAAATGGGTAGTAGTGATAAGCGGTCTCTCCGCCACGTGACTTTCGAAGTATGTATTCTGGATGTAGAATATAAATTTAAGAGTTAGGAAGTCTTTTTGTATGCTTTTGTCTGTAGCGTAGCCACTATATGTGTATGGAAGTGAAACATGGACGATAAGCAGTTCAGACAAGAAGACAATAGAAGCGTTTGACTGTGGTGCTACAGAAGAATCCTGAATATTAGGTTGGTGGATCACGCAACTAATTAGGAGGCACTGAATAGAACTGGGGAGAAAGGAAATTTGTGTCATAACATGACTAAAAGAGGGCATCGGTTGCTAGGACACATGCTGAGACATCAAGAGGAAATAGGGGGGATAAAAGTTCCAGAGAGAAGTCAAGAGTCGAGAACGGAAGCAGGTTCCAACGGATGTTGGCTCTGTTATTGGCTTGGTTCAAATGGCTCTGAGCACTATGGGACGTAACTGCTCTCTGATCATCAGTCCCCCAGAACTTAGAACTACGTAAACCTAGCTAACCTTAGGACATCAGACACATCCATGCCCGAGGCAGGATTCGAACCTGCGACTGTAGCGGTCGCGCGGTTCCAGACTGTAGTACCTAGAACCGCTCGGCCACTCCAGCCGGCTGGCTCTGTTATTCGGAGATGGAGAAGAAGCTTACAAACGATAGTGTAGCGTGGAGACCTGCATCAATCCAGTCTTTGGACTGAAGACCCAACAACATCTCAGTCTTCCCATACAGTTCCTATCCTCTGCACCTCCCTCTCATACCATGTAATGTATTCTCATAACATATGCTTTATCATCGTGTCTCTTTTTCTTGTCAGTGCTGTTCACACGTTCGTTTCCTCCGTATTTCTATGAATAAGCTCCACTTCCTTACTTCATTGACCCATCTAATTGTCAACATCCGTTGGCAGTACTTACGGCAGCAAGAAGTGTGTTCACAAATACTCGCGTGAAGATTACTGATTAATCCTGTAATAACATTTATTTAGCTGAATAGTAGGTATCATATGTGTGTATTGGTCCGTATTATAGCGTATCTGTAACATGGTTCCCTTTTTTGTACGTATTACTTATTCAATTTTTTATATGTATTACTATAAAAAAAATGCGTAATATTCGTAAAGGTGAGAAACAGTGAATTATTTACTTACAGCAGCTTTTGTTTACGTTTTAACTGCAACAAACAGGGAGGTTGCTTTCTGATTTTCCGTTCGAGATGTCTCAATCACTTTATAATGTAACATAAACAGAAATTACATTTAAATTCCATTGTTCGGCTGAGAGGCATAGTATTTCGTATTTTTAAGCCAATCTTAAAAATTAAAGCATTCTAGTTGTTTCGATGAGGTATCAACAAAGTTAGTTAATGAGTGATCTTCTGAGTTTAGTAAAATCTTAATTTATTTGTGCAACAAGCCTTCTATCATCGGAACATTACCTGACTAGTGGAAATATGCTGGCATTAAAGCTGTTTTCAAAAAAGGGGATAAGTAAATGCCAACGAACTACAGACCAGTTTCACTTTTCCCAGAGTTCTTGAATATTTTAGAAACGACAGTATACAGGCGTGTTCCTGATCGTCTGATCATGAATTAAACACAAGACGCAATTTGGATACCTGAAAGCTTCCAATTTTGAGAGGGCTGTTGACACAGAGCGAGAATGTACTTATTTCATTAGATGATAAATTACAGTCAGCGGGTACTTTATGTCACTTTTTGAAGAAATTTAGCTGCGCAAGCACAATAAACGTTTACTTAAATTTTAATATTGTTATGCCACTGGAAATGCTGCAAAATGTTTCACATAATATCATACAAGCAGGAATCATGAGAGACCCATGTATTAAATTATCAGTCACCATCAGACTGGGAATTAATTACAGATGGTGTCCCGTAAGAGTCCATCTGAACACCGTTGCTTTTCTTGTGTACATTAATGACGTCTCACACGTTACATTGCCAGACAGAGTTTGTTTAGTTTACAGATGATAGAAATATTGCCGTAAGTTGCAAGTGGAGAGCAGTTTTAGAAAGGACTGAAAGGGCTGTTAACGACATTTTTATTGACATTGATAAATGGTTTATGACTTCTTCACCGTTATTAAACGTTCAAAAGACAGTACTTGTAGTTCGAAACATGTAAATGGTTTCGCCTGCCACTGTGGCCGAGCGGTTCTAGGCGCTCCAGTCTGGAACCACGCGACCGCAGGTTCGAATCCTGCCTCGGGCATGGATGTGTGTGATGTCATTACGTTAGTTAGGTTTAAGTAGTTATAAGTTCTAGGGAACTGGTGACCTCAGATGTTAAGCCCCATAATGCTCAGAGCCATTCGAATCATTTTTTAAGAGGTTTCCATTCAGGATACGCATAAAGCATGTGAATATAGAAGAGGTTGACAGTCTTACTATTCTGGGATAACAACTTGATAATAAATTCAGTTCTGTGCAGCTTGCACAGAACTGATAATATGCCAAAATTAATCGCTATTTGCAATGTGAATGTTATCTTCCTTTGCTTACTTTCGTGCCATGATGTCACATGGTATCGTTACTAGGAATAACTCTTCAAATCAAAGTATCTTAGCCCAAAAGCGTATAGTACTCATTACTTTTGTTTATTTCAATAGATCCCTTAGTTCTTCACTTCCACTGAGGATAGCAACGTTAATAGCGAATTTTATCACTGATACTCTTTCACTCTGAATTTTAATCCCACTTTTGAACTTTATTTTATTTTCGTCATTGCTTCTTCGATGTATAGACTGAATAGTAGGGACGTTGTTCTAACTTATTGTTACCTCTTGGTTCTTGTACACATTATATATGGCCCGTCTTTCCCTTTAGCTTGCTTCTATTTATCTCAGAATTTCAAATATCTTGCAGCATTTTATATTGTTGAAATCTATTTGTTGAGCGACAAATCTTATGAGCAAAAGTGCCTCCATGGTGCCTTCGCCTTTCTAAAGCCAAAGTGATTGTCTTCCAACAGATCCTCAATTTTCATTTCCATCAATCTTTATATTATTTTTGTCAGCAGCTTGGATGCATGAGATGTTCAACTGATTGTGCGATAGTTTTCGCGCGTTTCTGCTCTTGCTATTTTTGGAATTGTGTGGATGACACTTTTCTTAAAGTCTGGTGGTACCTAGCCAGTCTCATATACTCTACATACCAGTTTGAATAATTGTTTCGTTGCTATTCTTCTCATTGAGTTTAGAAATTCAGATGGAATTTTACATTTTTGATCTCACGTCTTCCAGAGCACTTATAAATTCTGGCGGTATAACATATTTCTTGGTGGAATAAAGTGAAATTCCTGCTGATGGACTTCCTTTTAATAACTTCTACCTTGTTTCAGTTAAATAGTTTGCGGAATTATGGTACCTGTACTAAAGGAACAGTAAAAACTATTTCTTCTACTTCTACTCATAAAAAGGCAAAGTCTTCAGAAAATTGACGTCTTTAAACCCCATCATGCGACGCTAATCTTTTTCTACAACGTTGTAATTATTTTATTTATGAAAAAAAGCAAAATTAGATCCTTTCAGGCTTCCCTCTTTGGCAGCGGCACGGTACCGACATAAGTGCGGTACGGGTATAAGTGTCTTCACTGTATCATTTTTGCCACTAATAACTGGACCATTATGTTTCAAACTTGGTTCTATTTTGTAAAATGACCCACCCCCCAGTTCGTCAGTTTTAATACACATAAAACACGCAACTTCTAGCCGTTTAAATAAAGTTGGAAGCGACTTGCTTGGAAACACAACGATCGAGCGCCATTAGCGCTCTATCCTTATTTATTTTATAATTAAAAAGTCGTACCTGCGTCTTAATTTCTCCAAAACAATCTCTTTTGTAAGAATCCTAAAAGCATTTTGGCCAGAATTTGATTTTCCTTCAAGCTCGTAAAGCCAGCGAACGTGATTTATTAAAAATAGAAAAATTCAGTGTTTACAACAATTTCAACTGCAATTAATCCTTTTCGCCACCTTTTAAGTGGACCCTTTTGTTCGATTTTTTATGACACAATTGAACTGGGAATTTAATCAAATAATAGGAAAGGAAACGCTTCAGCCCTAACACTCGGTGACCCATGTCTTACTCATCGACTCCAGCTTCTTCTTCTGTCAGGCCAACAGACAAGCCCTCCCCCTCATGAAGGCCTTCGATGTACTTTTTCCACTGATCCGCTGCTTTCTCTCGTTTAACCGTGGAATTCCAATTGTTCTCATAAGGTCACCATCAGTGTAACTAATTTCTGTATCCTGAGTCAGTCCTTCCGACGATCATTTCTGTTTTTGATTTCTTCATAAAGTTCCTGCAGCCATTTCGCTTTGGCTGCCCTGTGCTTTCCATTTATTTCATTTATAAATGGTCTATATTGCTGTATTGCTATCTGTTCATGTATATTTTAGTACTTTCTTCTTTCGTCGATCAATTGTAGCAGTTCTCCTGTTACCGAAGTTTTCCTTCATTATATCCGTGTGTGACTGTCCTGCATCTACGATTGTCCTTTTTCCACTCCTCTTTAGATGAACTGCCCCCCTGTGACATTCGTTATCGCAGTAACCACATCCATAGCGAACCTCAAACGCGTCTCATCATTCCTCACTACTTCATATTCCTGTTCCTTCCATTCTGAATCTTCCGTACGAGTCTCTTAAACTTCAGTTTGCTCTTCATCATTACTAAATTATGATCCGAGTGTATATGTGTTCCTAGATACACCTTACACCCCCATACCAGATTTCGGAATCTCTGTCTGACCATGATGTAATCCATCTGGAATCTCCCTGAGTCTTCGAGTCTTTTAAATGTATACCTCCCCTCTTGCCATTCTTGGACAGAGCAATCGCTATTACCTTCTGAACGTATTTGTATAACTCAATTACTTTTTCTCCTCTCTCATTCCTACTGCCTAGACCATATCCTCCCGTAACCCTCTCTTTTATTCCATCCCCTTCAACAGTGTTATATTCCCTGATGCTTATTGAATTTAATTCTCTCTTTACATACTCGTGCCATCATATTTTACTAAGCAACAACTCTTACAGTAGTCGCTTGTGACGAAAGGAGTCCGGATACGTTCGGAACCAGGTGCTTTTTGTTTTCATGACGCTTTATGTGTCATATGATGTGTCAAATACCGCAGCTAGCCTTTCTGCCCTCTCTTGAGAAAACCAATAACTGTCGTTTCCTACCGCTCACTTGCATCATCATCCATTATGGCTGAAGAGCATGCGTCATCAGTGCGTGTCGTTGCACAGATTCCGAAAAGCAATGTCGTGTTGAAGAACTGCAGTTTCGGAGTAAAACGCAGACAGAACGATATATATTGTAATCATGTAGAAAAGTCAGACCCTCATACAGGCATATCATGTGATTTGCTCTCAGCAATAGTTGACTGTGTACCGTTTTCTGCCTCATCATACCACGTGTAACGAATTCATTGTTATCTAGTTAAATCCCTTTCAGTCCCTGTTTATGTTTTAATATTCAAGACTTTGTGAGATTCTACAACATTCAGGAGAAATTTGGAATGAGACCTATCATTGTATATCACAAAATCGGCAGTCAGGCGCCAGATACGCCAACTGCATAATTTTGCTTTCTGATTCATCTCACGTATTCCGTCATTCAGAAATGAACAATGTCCTGCATAACTGTTTAAAAATTCCTACCGTGTTTCCAAGAGCAAAATTACATATTTAGTATTCTTTTCAGATCTGCAGAGTGCATTGTTGTTATGCGTATAACTGAGGAACGAGCAATTACATGTTTCCTGGTTCCTCGACTGTTGTCTTTCCTATTATGTTTCTGATAATGCTTGCTAGTGTTACATAAATTATGTATGCAGTTTTCAAACGAATTTAAGTCAGACTACGGCAATAATAATTTGAATTCGATGTGAGTACGTGAATGGTTTGGTATGGAAGGGGCACACGCTAGCGAGTCAGGATATTTGTTCATGTAGCTACTGGCTGACGGTGGTACAGCAAGCGCAGTATAACTTGTGACGTATCTCATGCGATGCTTGGAGGAATCGATAGTAATGAGCCGGTCTGTGCCAGTCTTAGTTAACGTGTTTTGTGTACTGTAAGTGCAAAACTTCACTTTCATCTCGATTAAATCATTCAGTCCATCGTTACATCGGTGTGTCAACTCTGCTTTCGTAGAAACTCAGAAGTGTGCTTGTTTTGTATGCTACCTGCTGAGCGTGGACGGCAGACATCAAATACATCAGCTCACAACATAGCTCGCGTGAAGTGCCAAATTACGTTGTTCGTACAGTAGAGGTCATTATATTCAAATCATTTCTGATTGCTACTGTCCGAATGCTTTGCCAAAATTCTTTTTTTTTTTGTGTCTTCGTATATGTGTCCTGATATACATTTTTTTGCAGGTTGATACAGTGTGGATTCCAGCGAATAACTTAAACACACAGCACTGTTGTAGTTTGTATATAGTTCACTCTTTTAACATCATTCCTTTATAACTGATGGAAGTGACTTGTCACATACTATTAGAGTACCAGAATTATATTTGGCTATTTAATTTTGTGTGTCGTACAGAGACATCGTTTTGATCCATTTATGTGGACATGTATTATAATACGTAACATACACAGTTTCACACTACATTTATAACACGAACATTGTATTCCTTCGTTTTGCGAGGAACAGGAGCCACTTCTTTTAATTTATTGTTAGTTCATACCTCGAAACGCCAGCCGTGCGGAGTGGCCGCGCGGTTAGAGGCACAATGTCACGGATTGCGCGGCCCCTCCCGCTGGAGGTTCGAGTCCTCTCTCGGTCATGGGTGCGTGTGTCATTCTTAGCATAGTTTTGGGTAAATCTAAGGGACCGATGACCTCAGCAGTTTGGTCCCTTAGGAATTTACACACTTTTTTTTCTCGCAACGCCGGCAACAGTTCAACATACAGCACTTCGGCCAAAAATGACAAAAAAATTCACTCTATAGATTTTTCCTTACAAATAAATAGACAGTGATGACGAATTATTTCGTAAGACGATTATGTGCGTTGTTTTATAAGATAGTTTCGGGAGGCTCAAAATGGCTCTGAGCACTATGGGTCTTAACTGCTGAGGTCATCAGTCCCCTAGAACTTAGAACTACTTAAACCTAACTAACCTAAGGACATCACACACATCCATGCCCGAGGCAGGATTCGAACCTGCTACCGTAGCGGTCGCGCGGCTCCAGATTGTAGTGCCTAGAACCGCTCGGCCACTCCGGCCGGCGTTTCGGGAGGGCTTCCAGGTAATTGTTGGATGGGATTTTTGATTAGTATTGGATTGACGCAGATGCTTAATGTTGGATGAGTTATGTGTAGTAAAAGCACTGTTGTCAGATTGTTAATAGGATTGCTGATGAGTAGTCGTGAGGGTTGGTTCATTCGATACGACTGGTTGATGAGCAGAGTGGGTTCGAAGGTGGCTATGGCCACTCATACGTCATGCCTTAGCGCCCTCTCCTGCAGTAGCAATTGGTAATGTTGTGTCCGATTCAATTCTCTTGGTGACTCACCTTGTAGTGGATGTGATACAGCGTTGTACTCAATGGTTCCGTATTGGAATCGAGGGCTTGCCGACATGGTGAAAATGGCAATGGGCGGCGGGCAGCGAGGTTGTACCAGAAGACCTATCACCGCCGTCAACAAATATAGCATCCAGTGTTTACTATAGTGATTCGCTGTTTGTCTGAGACAGGATCGTTTCAGGAAGCAGGAAACCGTGAAGGATGTACCCGACTTGGAGCAAAATATGATTACGATTGTGGAAGGCGACCGCTGTGTCAGTACCAGGTAGTTGGCCCGCCAGTACAGGGTAAGCCAGACGACCGTGTGGAACATTCCCATGACAGTTGTTACTACTCTTCTACAGCGTGTGCACGGCTTACTAGCGACAGACTTTCCACATCGGGAGCAATTTTGTCACTGGTTTCTTCAGCAGGCAACCTCGATTCCGGGATCTGTGTCACCCATCCTACTCACAGATGAGGCCACCTTGAGGCGGAGTGGTACCATCAACATCCATAACATTCGTCTGTGGGATAGTATGCAGAACCTCCATTGTATGGTGACAGCGAATCATCAGAGGATAATTGGCGACTGTATTTTGGGACCAACCTTCCTCCCACGTCACCTTAAAGACCGGAACTATTGGCGTTCCTTGCGGGTGACTTTGCCTCCCCTGCTTAAGAAAGTGCCACTGATGATCCGAAGGGTTATGTGGCTGCTACATGATGGTGCTCCAGCGCACTTCTCCGTTAATGTCCGGACATATCTCAATCGTGTAGTGCCTAGACAATGGATCGGACGAGGAGGGTCCAATTTCATGGCCTGCTCGTTCGCCGGATCTCAACCCGTGCGATTTCTCGTTATGGCGCCATCTCGAAAGTATCGTGTACACAAAGCCCATACAGATGTGGAGACATTGGAGCAGCGTATTCATGCTGCCTTTGACACCGTTCGTACCCGATCGCTGTGGCCGAGCGGTTCTAGGCTCTTCAGTCCGGAACCGCGCTGCTGCTACGGTCGCAGGTTCTAATCCTGTCTCTGGCATGGATGTGTGTGAGGTCCTTGGGTTAGTTAGGTTTAAGTAGTTCAAAGTCTAGGAGGCTGATGACATTAGCAGTTAAGTCCCATAGTGCTCAGAGCCATCTGACACCGTTCATATGGAACCTGGCCGACGTGAACCTGTGAGACAGAACATGCTACGGCGTGTACAGGCATGCGTTGAGGCACCTGGAAACCATTTTCAACACATACTGTAACTGTGACTGCGTGGTACAAAGCGTATTAGGCCATAGTATCTGTAACAGTGTATGATTGAAAAAAATTTCTCTAGCATGTAAACCATTCATTTCCGGACATTAGTTGATTTCGACTTCTTTCTTCCGTATACTTATATGGATATGGTGTCTGTTCTTTTGGACATGGCTGCCAAGAAGGAGAATGAAGCCAGTGTACACTCCGAGTGCATACAGGGGCGAGTCATTCCAGATGTGGAAAGGGTGCTTCCGCATGCCATGAAGAGTACAGGGTGCAGCTACCTGCAGGTGGCTCCTCATGTCAGTACCACTGACCTGTCCCGCTTTGGATCAGAGGAGATTCTCTCTGGCTTGGGGCGACTAGTCGAAACGGTAAAGACTGCCAATCTTGCTTTGGGAGATTAAGGCAGAGCTCACCATCTGCAGCATCGTCGATAGAACCGACTGTGGTCCTGTGGTGCAGAGCCGAGTGGAGGGTCTGAATCAGAGGCTCAGGCGGTTCTGTGACCGTGTAGGCTGCAGATTCCTTGACTAGCGCCATCGGGTGGTGGGTTTCCGGGTTCTGCTTAATAGGTCAGAAGTCCACTACACACACGAGGCAGCTACACGTGTAGCAGGGGCTGTGTGGAAGGGACTGGGAGGTTTTTTAGGTTAGAGGTCGTCAGGGAACCACAGAAAGGGCGTACGTCTAAAATGGGGCAGGTAAAACACAGTAAGTTAGTTGTAGAAACGATCGGTATTGTAGTTGTAAATTGTCGTAGCTGTGCTGGGAATGAACCAGAGCTCCAAGCCCTAAAAGAAAGCACTGAAGCTCAAACAGTTATAGATACAGAAAGCTGGCTAAAGCAAGAAATAATCTCAGCAGAAATTTTTCTATTGATCTAACAGAGTTCAGAAAGGATAGATTAAAAAACGCAGTTGATATCCGTTTGACCTATGGCAGCGCCGTCTAGCGGGCCAACCATAGCGCCTTCTGATTTCCCCCTTCAAGCTACACGAGTATCGTTCTTTGTAAGTTTTTTCGTTTGACGCTTATTTCGTGAGATATTTGGCCCGGTCACGATCAATGGGCCACGCTGGATACTTACGGATTACAATTACAAATAACCGATATCGGAGCGATCACATAGATAATGTTGTGGGTACAGCAAACTAAAGACTGCGATTCATTGGCAGATCACTTAGAAGGTGCAACAGGTCTACTGAAGAGACTCCTTACACCAATTTTGTGGGCCCTATTCTGGAGTACTGCTGTGCGGTGTGCGATCCGCATCAGATGGGACTGATGGACGACATCGAAAAAGTGCAAAGAAGGGTAGCTTGTTTTGTATTATCGCGAAGTAGGAGGGATAGTGCCACAGACATGATACGTGGAGTTGCAATCATTAAAACAAAGGCGTTTCTCGTTGCGACGGGATCTTCTCATGGAATTTCAGTCACCAGTTTTCCCCTTCGATTGCCAAAACATTCTGTTGCCATTCACCTACATAGAGAGAAATGATCATCACGATAAAATAAGAGAAATCAGGTCTCGCACATAAAAAATTTAAGTTCTCGTTTTTCCCGCTCGCCGTTCGAGAGTGGAATGGTAGAAAGCTTGAAGGTGGTTCATTGAACCCTCTTCCAGGCACTTTGTTGTGAATATCAGAGTAATCACGTAGATATAGACGTAGATGTATGTATAGATACATGCAGGATATTCAGAAACAGTCTTTAAAGCTTTTAATTGTGTTGCAGGCACGTTGTGCTCAGAAATAATTATTACCAAAGAAAAATTGCGCCATTTCAGTGTTAATTAGCATTTCAGTTAGCCAATCAGGTCATTGCGCGTGGGAATTCAAGCCGCCCGCCAGATACAATTAGTGTCAGTAGTTTTCATACCATGGATGGTAGTGCATGAGAGTGGTCAGTCCATGAATAGGGTTCATTCCTTACTTCCCTCCCGTGTCCAATTTTTGTATGGTTCTTTTGTTCGGTTTTAGGAAACCAAACGAACTACTCTCTCTGGCGGGACACCTGAATTTCCGCCCGCAGCGAACTGATAGGCTACTTCTTTGCAAATTAACTCAGAACCGGCGTAACGTATCGAATTTTTTTCTTCGCAACTACTTCTCAGCACTACCTACACTGAAACGTCATTAAAAGGTTTTGCAGACTGCTTCTGGCCACCCTTTGTAATATACACTCCTGGAAATTGAAATAAGAACACCGTGAATTCATTGTCCCAGGAAGGGGAAACTTTATTGACACATTCCTGGGGTCAGATACATCACATGATCACACTGACAGAACCACAGGCACATAGACACAGGCAACAGAGCATGCACAATGTCGGCACTAGTACAGTGTATAACCACCTTTCGCAGCAATGCAGGCTGCTATTCTCCCATGGACACGATCGTAGAGATGCTGGATGTAGTCCTGTGGAACGGCTTGCCATGCCATTTCCACCTGGCGCCTCAGTTGGACCAGCGTTCGTGCTGGACGTGCAGACCGCGTGAGACGACGCTTCATCCAGTCCCAAACATGCTCAATGGGGGACAGATCCGGAGATCTTGCTGGCCAGGGTAGTTGACTTACACCTTCTAGAGCACGTTGGGTGGCACGGGATACATGCGGACGTGCATTGTCCTGTTGGAACAGCACGTTCCCTTGCCGGTCTAGGAATGGTAGAACGATGGGTTCGATGACGGTTTGTATGTACCGTGCACTATTTAGTGTCCCCTCGACGATCACCAGTGGTGTACGGCCAGTGTAGGAGATCGCTCCCCACACCATGATGCCGGGTGTTGGCCCTGTGTGCCTCGCTCTTATGCAGTCCTGATTGTGGCGCTCACCTGCACGGCGCCGAACACGCATACGACCATCATTGGCACCAAGGTAGAAGCGACTCTCATCGCTGAAGACGACACGTCTCCATTCGTCCCTCCATTCACGCCTGTCGCGACACCACTGGAGGCGGGCTGCACGATGTTGGGGCGTGAGCGGAAGACGGCCTAACGGTGTGCGGGACCGTAGCCCAGCTTCATGGAGACGGTTGCGAATGGTCCTCGCCGATACCCCAGGAGCAACAGTGTCCCTAATTTGCTGGGAAGTGGCGGTGCGGTCCCCTACGGCACTGCGTAGGATCCTACGGTCTTGGCGTGCATCCGTGCGTCGCTGCGGTCCGGTCCCAGGTCGACGGGCACGTGCAATTTCCGCCGACCACTGGCGACAACATCGATGTACTGTGGAGACCTCACGCCCCACGTGTTGAGCAATTCGGCGGTACGTCCACCCGGCCTCCCGCATGCCCATTATACACCCTCGTTCAAAGTCCGTCAACTGCACATACGGTTCACGTCCACGCTGTCGCGGCATGCTACCTGTGTTAAAGACTGCGATGGAGCTCCGTATGCCACGGCAAACTGGCTGACACTGACGGCGGCGGTGCACAAATGCTGCGCAGCTAGCGCCATTCGACGGCCAACACCGCGGTTCCTGATGTGTCCGCTGTGCCGTGCGTGTGATCATTGCTTGTACAGCCCTCTCGCAGTGTCCGGAGCAAGTATGGTGGGTCTGACACACCGGTGTCAATGTGTTCTTTTTTCCATTTCCAGGAGTGTAGGTTTGAAAATTTCTCACCATATTATTATGAAACTATGTTAAATAACTACCATTTTCAATTAATAAATTTAATCTCTCTTAGAAAAAATTCATCTTTAAAAGTATCTTTACAAATATTCCTTTAAATGCACACATTTAGAAAATACATTTGGTGGTGGTTAGTTCCTATGAAACCAAACTGCTGAGGTCATCGGTCCCTAGGCTTACCCACTAATTAATCTAACTTAAACTAACTTACGCTAATGGCGACACACACACCCCCCATCGCGAGGGAGGACTCAAACTTCCGACGGGGGGAGCCGTGCGAACCGTGGCAAGGCCCCTACAACGCGCGGCTACCCCGCACGGCTAGACAACACATTTTTGTATATATATCTGCAGGAATTAACCGTTAGGTGAGTAAGATTATGTCATGACAGCTTATGTGTAGAACATCGTTAATCAACTGGAAGAATTCATGTAAACTAAAGTAGTGTCGTTCATTTCATAAATTTTGCTGGTTCGTCTTCTTTTGAACGAAAATTTCTAGATGCCCCATTGTAGTGGGATATATGTCTAATGGATGTCTCTCCAACGAGACGGAAGGCCTATTTTCTCGGCAGATATCTGCGATTTCGTTTTCGCAGTGTGTAGTTGGAGTCAGCGAAAACAATGACCACTCATCATGTCTTTCAAATGATTCCCAGTGTCAACGGAAAATGTCAGCTTATTCCATTTACAGACAAAACGCTTTTTAAAGCGGAATTTTACCTATCCATTCGATAGACCGGCCCGAAATTAGTGTAGTGTGATATTTATTTTATCCGTATTCAATTAACAGGCACAGTAAAAAACAAAGAATAACCAGCACTCCAGTGACGACTGAGCAGCGCTACTGCATTGGTGGTAGCAGCCAGTGAGGTCCAGGGTGGTACTGTCACTGCTGCAATACTGGTTTTTCTTCCTGTTCTCCCGTCGCTGTTAATAAACTTCCATAAAACAAATATTTCACTATAATCTGGGCCCTCTCTATGGAACGGGCATGTAAAATTCCGCTTTTAAAATCAATTTGTTTGTAATGGGAAACAATCCGGCACTTTTCGTCGACATTAAGCGGAAAGACGTTATGAGCAATATTTGTTTGCGCAGGATCCAGCTACAGAACGCAACAGTGAAATGGCAAATATAGCCTGAAACACCAGAGAAAAAGCTCCTGACGACTTTTTTGAAGAGACAAAAAATGGTTCAAATGGCTCTGAGCACTATGGGACTTAACATCTGTGGTCATCAGTCCCCTAGAATTTAGAACTACTTAAACCTAACTAACCTAAGGACATCACACACATCCATGCCCAAGGCAGGATTCGAACCTGCGACCGTAGCTTGGAGAGACACCCAGTGCTTAAACTGCACAATAAAATTAGACAGATATCCAGCGATCAGAGGCCCTGCAGACCACGCGCTGCTTGCACAAACTGCCTCCACTCCTTCTTGTTTTGTGGCCAGTTCCTCCAGGTATCTTCAGTGCACAGGTCTTCCATCCAGGGCTGCCTTGTTCGTCCAATGAGGCGTTTGGTGTTTGATTTCTCCTCTATTGCCATCTTCGCCTGTCTTCCATCGGGCATACGGGCTGCATGCTACACCCATTGTATTCTTTTGCTGTTCATCTTCTGTAGGATAATTGATTGCCGCATCAAAAGTCGCTTTTCCTCCTCCTCCATGCTCCGTTATCTACAACTGGTCCCCATATCTTCCTCATTACTCTTCTTTCAAATGTTAATAGTTTTCCTTTTCTCGCTTAGTCGTGCTCCAGGTTTCTGAACCGTACGTTAGTGCTGGTCGTATCACTGAGTTGTAGATTTTCATTTTTCACTGAGATCGATTTACAGCCGAGCGTCTCTCTGAGGGAATGCATGCATTTCACCCTCACTGCTATTCCTTCCTCGATATCCATTTTTATGTTGTCCGTGGTAAACCAAGATTTCTAGTATTTGAGCTGATGTACTCTCTTGAACCTCTTGCCATCTATCTCAAGAAATTCTTCCTGCTCTTGTCTTCTTCCTAATTGCGTGAACTCTGCTTTATCTTGATTTACTTTGAGCCCTGCCTTCTGTGCATGGCTGTCCATTTTCTGGTACATTCCATTCAACTCGTGCTTTGATTCACTTAGTAGTACTATGTCATCTGCATATGCGAGACAATTGAAGGTAGCGTCGATCTGTACTCCAGCCCACTCCTGTTACCTACACACTTTTATTACTTTCTCTGACATTGAACAGAACACATGAGAGATCATCTCCTTGTCTGAGGCCTCTCTCAATCTCGAATGTTTCTGATGTGGCTCCTCGGAAACATACAGCTGCCCTTGAGTCTTCCATACAAGCTTGCACAATAAAATTAAGGAAACAGTTTTTCGAAACTCCGTAATTGTTCCCCACTGCGACGATAAAATTTTAAATTTGGCCCAAAGATGCTCACAAACGCTGCAAAAGCAGGGCGTCATACGACGTCACCCTCGGGCTCGGCGACTCTTCAGGCAAGAAGCTGTCCACACAGGTGAAAGAAAGACCACAGCTCTGAAGTTCATGTGAGCTGCATGGTGGGTTAATGATGTCACATGGGCACCAGATCCTACCAAAATTCTCTCCAACGTCACCATGAACATTTCACTCGATTGGAAGGTCGTCACAGACACTTTTATCCACATTTCACCCATTCATTCGACGTTGCTACGAAAGAGGTCAGAATCGCGACACCAAGCGTTTAAATCATGTCATTTTCTTACTGGTGGCCGAGGAAAAACATTACAGACAAACTGCCGCCCAGAACTGACACAAAAAGTCCACAGCCGTCAATAAATCACTCGTTTCCCTGCAATCTTAAGTACCACACATTTTGCGGTTGAGAACGATATTTCGCGATGCGATGAGCAATAGGAATACGTTCTAGACATCCTCGGACAGTATTGACACCCTCTGACGTTTCAACCGTTCCCAAAGGATCTTGCGGGCTGCATCCCCGTTGAGCATAATCATATCCATTTGGAATGGAGCGCGAGAGCAGCTTTTACTATCGTGCCCAGGTTGGAATCACTAGCGTCCGCTCCAAACCGTTCACCGAAATTTAAACGTGATCCGAATCAACAAAGAGTTGTTATTGTTGTGATCTTTAGTCTCTAGAATGGTTTGCTGCAGCTCTCCAGGCTACTCTATCTTGTGGAAGCCGTCTCAGAATAAGTACAGCAACCTATGTCCTTCTGAATCTGCTTAGTGTACACATACATCTCTTGGTATCCCTCTACGGTTTTTAGCCCCAAGACTTCCTACGGTACTAAACTGGTGATCTTTTCATTTCTCAGAATGTGTCATGTTAACCGATTCCTTCTTTTAGTCTCCGGCCGATGTGGCCGAGCGGTTCTAGGCGCTACAGTCTGGAAACGCGAGACCGCTACGGTCGTGGGTTCGAATTCTGCCTTGGGCATGGATGTGTACGATGTCCTTAGGTTAGTTACATTTAAGTATTTCTAAGTTCTAGGGGACTGATGACCTCAGCTGTTAAGTCCCATAGTGCTCAGAGCCATTTGAACCATTTGAACCTCCTTTTAGTCCCACAAATTTCTTGTCTACCCAGTTCTGTTCAGTACCTCCTCATTAGGTACATGATCAACCCATCTAATATTCACCATTCTTCTGTGGCACCGCATTTCAAAAGCTTCTATGCTCTTCTTGTGAATATTAGTTTTCCTCCATGTTTCACTTCGACACGTGGTTACACTCCCGACAAATATCTTCAGAAAATACTTCCTAAAATTTAAGTCTATATTCGATGTTAACAAATTTCTCATCTTCAGAAACGAAATACTTTTCTTGTCGTTGCAAGAACACACATTTATATCCTCTTCACTTCGGCCACTTTGGCCAGAATTAATTATTTTGCTGCCTAAATAGCAAAATTCTTGTACTATTTTAGGTGTCTCGTTTTCTATTCTAATTCCCTCAGCATCACCTGATTTAATTTTACTGTATTCCATCATCCTTGTTCTGTTTTTGTTGATGTTCGTCTTACATATTCGTTTCAAGACACTGTAAATTCTGTGCAACCGCTCTTCCAAGTCCTTCGCAGTCTCTGACAGAATTACAATTTCGTCAGCAGAACTCAGAGTTTTTATTTCTTCCCCCCGAACTTTAATTCCCACTTCAAATTTTCCTTTGGTTTCCTTTAATGCTTGCTCAGTGTACAGATTGTATAACATCGGGGACAGTCTACAATCCTGAAACGCTGTCTCAACCCCTTCCCACCTGCTGATTCCCGTTCATGTCCCTCAACCCTAATGACTGCCGTCTGATTTCTGTACAAATTGTAAATAGCCTTTACCTCCCTGTACTTTACCCCTTCAACATTCAGAATTACTTATGCTGTATCAGCCCTCCTGTTTTCCGCACTCCTGTGACGTGATCGCGATGGAACACAACACTAACATAAGCGTGAATACAAAGGTCTGTCTGAGACTCCCCCCCCCCCCCCCCCTCACTTACGAAAGTTTATTGAGCTTGTTACAAAGATACTTGTCAGAAACTACACCAGTTCAGCCTGAAGTCTGCTCTAGCGCCTGAAGCAAGATAAACCCCACCTAAGAGGTGTCGCAGGGGTTGTCTATCCCTCAGGCACCAGACTGGTACCGAAATGCGCAGTTATTTCCGACCGCGAAATGTGTGGTAATCACGTCCCAGGAAAAAAGAAAGATTACGCTAATGTCCTTTATGCCACCCCGTCCGGTCTTGACGTCTCGATTCTGAGTGGCAGTGTGTCTGAAGTGTTTTCCCCGGCCACCCAGAAGAAAACCGCGTGATTTCAGAGCTAGGTGTCGCAGTTATGACACCTCCATCATAGAAACGTGAAAATAAGGGGTGAAAGATGGGAAAGAGGGACTGTGATGACTTTTCATAGTGTGAAACGTCCACGATGACAATGGGCAGAATTTTGGTGAAATTTGGTGTCCATGTAACATCATTAACCCATCTTACAACCCACTTGAACTTCTGAGCTCTGGCCTTTTTCACTCATGTGTGGCCGTCTTGCTGTTTGAAGAGGCACCGAGGGTGCTGAGCGCCATGCTTTTGCACCATTCCAGAGGAAGCCAAATTTCAAACTTACGAGCCGCAATGAGAGTCAATTAACGTGTTCCGGAAAAGTCATCCTTTAATTCTGATGCGAAGTGTATACATACTTTGGCTCGCTCGCCAAAAAATACTATTTAACTTTTGTTTCTTGATAGCTTTATGCACCAGATTCAGCTTGGAAAAGACGTGTTCATACTGTACTTAAATGAAACAAAACTAAATAATTATACAGCAAACAATTTTGGTGAGAACCTCACCAACTAACTGGGCATAAGTAGATGTCATTCAAAATCTGAGCACTATTGTAGTATTTTTCTCAGAAACGAGAGGTCCGTCAACTGAAACTGCGATCTGCTAAGGCGCCACTAACAGGAATGGCTAAAGTCTTGCGTACCTGCTGTAAAGATTTGGAAAGCAATAGTGCTGTAATTTCCACCACGAAAGCAACGTGTTTGGATCTTTGTATCTGGCTTGCCATTCGTTACGAACAGTCTAACATTCTCAGAAGATAAGTCTCCAAATTTGCCGTTCTTGAACGACGGGCTTTTATTCACTAACATAGTTTCAATTCATATGCTTCAGAAAGCACCACGTAACCACATTTACAAGAAATCATTGCCAATTAATTTCTATAAGAAATTAATCGTGAAAGGTTTAGATTCAATTCTAATCTGGGGCACGGAAAGTTAACTGAGAACTTTTCATCTCTCTCCCCCCCCCCCCCCCCCCCCCCTGTTGTATTAACCTGCCCAAGGATTTCTCCCGTTCTTCTCTCTAGTAGTTCACACGTTGACAGTACCTCACAACATTGATACATTACCAATCGGTGATTGCAGCAGCTCCTCCTAGATTACGTCAGCGAAAAACGGGACCAGCTAAAAAAATACCAATTAAAGTAACATAATGAACGTCGGTTCATTTCGTTCAGTGATATCACATACACCAATTGAGACACTCCCGATTGGTTTGGATACAATCGCCGAGCAGCAGCCTAATAAATGTGTTATACTAACGGTGTCCTAAGGATAAGGGACTGATCGGCTAATACTGCTGTGGGAGTTGTTTCGTATCAGTGTTTCGGCTGCGGAATAATGCATTAACACACAATAAATAATGTTCTATTGTAATAGTAATCATTATGTTGCTCTGCTGTAATTACATACTGCGCTATGGATTTTACACAAGTGTGAGGCGGTTACTCCCTTCGCCTTACACTTTAGTGATGATTATAAAAGAACACTTCAAACAAATTCTTGTCACGATTGGTAAATTTCTGTAGCGTTGGCGTCGGGAACTCATTCAGTCGACAATGCGTCTGCAGGCGGCCTTCCGCTATTACAGCACGTGCTGCTCACTTAGAGCTCTCTTAGCAACTCCTGCACTGCCAGAACTCCACTTACTGACAGTTGCTGTATCACTCTGACGCTCGCGGCCCTCAACTATGGATATCCAGTCTATGTTGTCTTACGTGAGGCACAACTACATTTATCTTTCGGTAAACGGCTGCAGACCCCTTACACAGTGTAATTGTAATTGTGCTTGTTCATCGAACAGATACGTCATACGTCGCGGATAAAAAGTCTGTGGTCGTGTAGTCTCCTGTAGTTCAGAGCACACCATTTAGAAAAAGTTCACACGCGGATTGTTGGACGACCTTGCTACCATTCCGTCGTAGGGTCACTGTACTAGTTTCATCTCACAGGTCAGAGACGTTCTCGTTATATCTGCTACTCAAAATCACACAATTTCTCACACCATGCAAAGTATGTTTACAACAATTTTAGTTTATTTTTCGATCAGTTGATTTGATTATCCTCAACAAATCTCTCCAGCAAACAATACCACATAGTGCTGGATGGAAATGCTTCACTTAGAGACGAAAAATTAAATGAATACTCGGTGGATCGTCACAGATTCTTTCTAGAAAAGAAATGAAAAAAGGATAATAACATTTTATTACAAGGAAGGAAAAACTGCAATTTTCTGTCAGAAATAATTTGTACTCGTATTTCTTCTTAATTCTATCTAGGTCAGTAGCACTACGAACAAGTGCACACTCTAGGGTTCACCCCACCTCGAGATAATGGTCAGTGGTGTTGCCTGTGCAGACTATCTTGTCGGTCGCGAGTTCAGCCCGCGCCGCAATACGTGAGCCGCTTACAGTCCGGCAACATGGCGCGCCAACCGCGTAGTTTGGGACGTGGTGTCACTGGGCCGAACGGTACCTATAAGCGGTAAGCGAGCCAGCCCTTATTAGGCGGACTAGCATGGACTGGCAGCAGTCGAGGCACGCTTCTGCGAGTGACATACGCATGACCCGAGCAGCCGTGTGGTTGTTTGATGGTGCTGACGCACAGAGTCTCGAGAAAGTGGCTGGCAGTCCTGGCGCTTACAGCTCGGCTGGTGTTGGACGGGGATATCCACAGCAATAGGCAGCTGCGTGGAGGTAGGGTGGCATGGTACCTCGAAGCCTGGACCTTCACATTCGAGTTGCGGGTTACTAATGATGACTGTCCAGTGGATGCTGTGAAGTCCAGCAGCAGGGCGACCGTCTGGTTATGTCTGCAGCCTCAAATATGCCTTCTGACTGGAGTGTGTATAAATAACGTCTCGGTGAAGTTGTGTTTGGCTGCTGTTGGAGGTAGCATCACGTAGTGAGACTGACACAATGGTGCCTCGAAACGACCCTCTGTGTTGGTCTCTGCAAGGCCATCGAGATGCAGTGTCGTAAGCTATGGAGTAATACACTGCTGCTGGTGCCGAAAGTATGTTATATTCTTGTACCACAGGAGGAGTGCACCGAGCGATTGCTAATCTGAGATTGAAACGTTCCTTTTGTCTGTCCTCGAAGCTACTACGGTGCCGCTCACGGCTGAGACTAGCCATCATGCACTCTTGGTGATGTACAACGCAGGAGACAAATTACATGACGTAATACTCCACAGATTCCATAGGATGAAGATTCAGTTGCATACCAGGCCCACTGCTACACATATAAAAGAAGAAGTTGCCAACCATGCTTTAACCTGCGAGACAGAATCAGTCTTCTTACATCTCCAAAGTCAATAAATAAAAACCTTACAAAATGGTTCAAATGGCTCTCACCACTATGGGACTTAACATCTGAGGTCATCAGTCACCTAGAACTTAGAACTACTTAAACCTAACTAACCTAAGTACATCACACACATAAAAACCTTACAGCTATCTAATTACTTTCAAGAAATATTCTGATATCCGACCACTGGACGACCACTGCTAACAGTTCTACGCACTGCGTCCTACTGGTTACCAGCAAACCTCGCTGATAATCACCAAACCAACAAGAAAGGAATGTACATGTACATCTACATAAATACTCCTTAACCTATCGTACGGTGCGTGACGGATCGTATCCTATACGACTACTCCTTTTCTGTTCCACTCGCAGTGATCGAAAAACGTCTGTCTGTATGCCTACGTACGAGCTCAAATTCCTAGTATCTTATCTTCGCAGTCCTTATGCGAAATGCAGTAAAATCGACTGCAGTCAGCTTCAAATAGCGGTTCTCTAAATTTTGTTGGTGTTCCTTGAAAAGAACGCCGTCTTCCTTCCCAGGATTCCCATTTGAGTTCCAGAAGCATCTCCATAACACTTGCACATTGTTCAAACCTAAAGGTGGCTTATCTAGCGGCTCGTCTCCTGGATTGCTTCGATGTTCTACTTTAATCCAACTTGTACGGCTACCAAACACTCGAGCCGTACTCAATATTGATGTCCTTTACAGATGAACAACACTTACCCAAAATTCTCCAAATAAACCGAAGTCGACCATTCACATTCCCTACCGAAATTCTCACATGGTCATTGCTTTCCATATAGCTTTGCGACGCTACGCACGGATATGTAAATGGCGTGTCTGTATCAACGACTACGCTATTAGTGCTGCATCCGAACACTGCACGTTTATTTTCCCTTTGTCTACATTTAGAGCCAGCTGCTATTCATCATACCGACTATAAATTTTATCAAATCACACATTTTCGTTACCTTTCTGTACCACAAAGTATCATCAGCCAATAAACGCAGATTGCTACACACGCTGCCTAGGTCTTTTAAGTATAGAGAAAACAATAGTAGTCCTATCAAACTTCCATGGGGAACTCCCGACGATACCCCCGTCCCTGATAAACACTTGCCACCGTGGATAACATACCGAGTTCTTTCACTTAAGGTCAAGTAGGGAAAGGTCAACAGAAAGGACTCTCAAATTTGAATAGAAATAAACAAAAATTTTTGTATCAATTAATCGTCGCCATGACCGTCAGTCCTATTCGACACTGAGCGAGGTGTTATCACACAGGATGCATTCGGGAGTATGATATTCCAACTCGCGTCTGGCTGTCCAGATTTAGGTTTCCCATGATTTCCCTAAATAGCTCCAGGCAAACGCCTGTATGATTCCTTTAAAAGGACGCAGCCGATTTCCATTGCCATCCTCGTCAAAATCCAAGCTTGCGCTCCGCCTCTAATGACCTCGATGTCCATGGGACGTTACACCTTGTCTTCTGTCCTTCCTTCCTTCTTATTCGACACCATCTCTATCTAGCTAATGGTTTACACTCTACTCTGAGGTTTCTCTCTTCACCCACCAAGTTCACACTCACTAATCCTCAACACTCGCCGCGAAGGAAAGGGAAATATCTACGCCGAATTCGGTGTCCGTGCACGTGGAACGCATCTTCGAATGATTTGTAGGCTTTCTGTGAAGGACACGTAACCTCGTCAACCATGGAGGAATGCTAACTTCATACTTTTGAAATGATGAACAGTTAAAGCACAAACTCTGCACCAGAGGGCTCGCGTCTTGCCAGCTCAAATTCACAAGGTGTTCATGACCACTCCTTGATTTCACCAGTTCCAAAATCGCTCCACGGAATTATTTAACGTATTGGTCTTTCAGCCAATCAAAATCATGGGCAGGAAGTAGGCATTCTCATTGACAATTTCCTGCTCCTGCATACAGCGCTTCCTTAGGGAACCAACTTTTGCAACGAATGGTGGAAACACTGGACATTATGGGGAAATTACTCTCCATATCTAACAGTCGACGGGTTATGGTCATTGTAGCAAGTATATATCCACTAATACCAGTATTGCTGGCCCCTGCTTCATCACAAGGGAGCTAATGAGTCCCGCGACCATCGTAAAAAAGATGGACATACAGAGATATGTAGGCTCCGTTTGGCACTAGTTTCGGGGGATTAGGGAAAGCCGACCCCAATGAGAAACCTCCTTCCTTGTGCAACCGGCAATTATTTTAGCGGAGGTTTGGCTTTGCTCCTTCAGGAATACAGGTAGGAGGGATTTCGCGTTGGGAGTTGTCTTTATGAAAAAGTTGAGACTTGGAGGTACCGGTCCTGCTAAGGAAATTACAGTCTCCTCCTTGCAAAATTACGTGTGGTTACCGAGGCTCTGGTGACGGAGACGGAAGAGTCGCTGGGCCACGGTCTGTTTGTGGAGCAGGCAGAAGACAACTGAGTGGCGCCTCGTTGTCGGGGCTTAGCACGGCGCAGCGCAAGCAAGCCGGGAGAGCCGTGACGTGGCGTGGTGTGGTGTGGTGAGGCGACCGCGCCAAGACGGACGGACAGCGTTAGGCGGGCCGGCGGCGCCATTTCTCGGCAGCCGCAGACAAAGCGGCGCCATCCCTCAGCCCGCAGCGGCGGCGGCCACGGCGGCGCAGCGACCGATTGGAGCGGCTTAGCAGGCGGCGCGCTCTGAGCCCGGGCATTAGGCGGCGCCTGCCGGCTGGCCCGGCCGCGGGAGGCAGCCGGCGCGCCGTGTGCTCAGCCCTGCCCTCTGATCTGACACCGTGGCCGTGCTTTTAAACGGCTCCAGGAGCCTCCTTACGACCCGGTCTTTAAGTGCCCATTTTCTCTACGACGTCTGGATTGCAAACACATAGGGAATTTCATTTCGGATTCATATGCTCACTCATTAATTCGTCGTTCTCTGAGCATCCTTGTTGTTGTTGTTGTGGTCTTCAGTCCTGAGACTGGTTTGATGCAGCTCTCCATGCTACTCTATCCTGTGCAAGCTTCTTCATCTCCCAGTACCTACTGCAACCTACATCCTTCTGAATCTGCTTAGTGTATTCATCTCTTGGTCTCCCCCTATGATTTTTACCCTCCACGCTACCCTCAAATACTAAATTGGTGATCCCTTGATGCCTCAGAACATGTCCAACAACCGATCCCTTCTTCTGGTCAAGTTGTGCCACAAACTTCTCTTCTCCCCAATCATATTCAATACTTCCTCATTAGTTATGTGATCTACCCATCTAATCTTCAGCATTCTTCTGTAGCACCACATTTCAAAAGCTTCTATTCTCTTCTTGTCCAAACTATTTACCGTCCATGTTTCACTTCCATACATGGCTACACTCCATACAAATACTTTCAGAAATAACTTCCTGACACTTAAATCTATACTCGATGTTAACAAATTTCTCTTCTTCAGAAACGCTTTCCTTGCCATTGCCAGTCTACATTTTATATCCTCTCTACTTCGACCATCATCAGTTATTTTGCTCCCCAAATAGCAAAACTCCTTTACTACTTTAAGTGTCTCATTTCCTAATCTAATACCCTCAGCATCACCCGACTTAACTCGACTACATTTCATTATCCTCGTTTTGCTTTTGTTGATGTTCATCTTATATCCTCCCTTCAAGACACCATCCATTACGTTCAACTGCTCTTCCAAGTCCTTTGCTGTCTCTGACAGAATTACAATGTCATCGGCAAACCTCAAAGTTTTTATTTCTTCTCCATGGATTTTAATACCTACTCCAAATTTTTCTTTTGTTTCCTTTACTGCTTGCTCAATGTAGAGATTGAATAACATTGGGGAGAGGCTACAACCCTGTCTTACTCCCTTCCCAACCACTGCTTCCCTTTCATGTCCCTCAACTCTTATAACTGCCATCTGGTTTCTGTACAAGTTGTAAATAGCCTTTCGCTCCCTGTATTTTACCCCTGCCACCTTTAGAATTTGAAAGAGAGTATTCCAGTCAACATTGTCAAAAGCTTTCTCCAAGTCTACAAATGCTAGAAACGTAGGTTTGCCTTTCCTTAATCTTTCTTCTAAGATAAGTCGTAAGGTCAGTATTGCCTCACGTGTTCCTGTATTTCTACGGAATCCAAACTGATCTTCCCCGAGGTCAGCTTCTACTAGTTTTTCCATTCGTCTGTAAAGAATTCGTGTTAGTACTTTGCAGCTGTGACTTATTAAACTCATTGTTCGGTAATTTTCACATCTGTCAACACCTGCTTTCTTTGGGATTGGAATTATTATATTCTTCTTGAAGTCTGAGGGTATTTCGCCTGTCTCATACATCTTGCTCACCAGATGGTAGAGTTTTGTCAGGACTGGCTCTCCCAAGGCCGTCAGTAGTTCCAATGGAATGTTGTCTACTCCGGGGGCCTTGTTTCGACTCAGGTCCTTCAGTGCTCTGTCAAACTCTTCACGCAGTATCGTATCTCCCATTTCATCTTCATCTACATCCTCTTCCATTTCCATAATATTGTCCTCAAGTGCATCGCCCTTGTATAGACCCTCTATATACTCCTTCCACCTTTCTGCTTTCCCTTCTTTGCTTAGAACTGGGTTTCCATCTGAGCTCTTGATGTTCATACATGTGGTTCTCTTATCTCCAAAGGTCTCTTTAATTTTTCTGTAGGCTGTATCTGTCTTACCCCTAGTGAGATAAGCCTCTACATCCTTACATTTGTCCTCTAGCCACCCTGCTTAGCCATTTTGCGCTTCCTGTCGATCTCATTTTTGAGACATTTGTATTCCTTTTTGCCTGCTTCATTTACTGCATTTTTATATTTTTTCCTTTCATCAATTAAATTCAATATTTCTTCTGTTACCCAAGGATTTCTACTAACCCTCTTCTTTTTACCTACTTGATCGTCTGCTGCCTTCACTACTTCATCCCTCAGAGCTACCCATTCTTCTTCTACTGTATTTCTTTCCCCCATTCCTTTCAATTGTTCCCTTATGCTCTCCCTGAAACTCTGTCCAACCTCTGGTTCTTTCAGTTTATCCAGGTCCCATCTCCTTAAATTCCCACCTTTTTGCAGTTTCTTCAGTTTTAATCTACAGGTCATAACCAATAGATTGTGGTCAGAGTCCACATCTGCCCCTGGAAATGTCTTACAATTTAAAACCTGGTTCCTAAATCTCTGTCTTACCATTATATAACCTGATACCTTTTAGTATCTCCAGGGTTCTTCCATGTATACAACCTTTTTTCATGATTCTTGAACCATGTGTTAGCTATGATTAAGTTGTGCTCTGTGCAAAATTCTATCAGGCGGCTTCCTCTTTCATTTCTTAGCCCCAATCCATATTCACCTACTACGTTTCCTTCTCTCCCTTTTCCTACACTCGAATTCCAGTCACCCATGACTATTAAATTTTCGTCTCCCTTCACTATCTGAATAATTTCTTTTATTTCATCATACATTTCTTCAATTTCTTCGTCATCTGCAGAGCTAGTTGGCATATAAACTTGTCCTACTGTAGTAGGTGTGGGCTTCGTATCTATCTTGGCCACAATAATGCGTTCACTATGCAGTTTGTAGTAGCTTACCCGAATTCCTATTTTCCTATTCATTATTAAACCTACTCCTGCATTACCCCTATTTGACTTTGTGTTTATAACCCTGTAGTCACCTGACCAGAAGTCTTGTTCCTCCTGCCACCGAACTTCACTAATTCCCACTATATCTAACTTTAACCTATCCAATTCCCTTTTTAAATTTTCTAACCTACCTGCCCGATTAAGGGATCTGACATTCCACGCTCCGATCCGTAGAACGCCAGTTTTCTTTCTCCTGATAACGACATCCTCTTGAGTAGTCCCCGCCCGGAGATCCGAATGGGGGACTATTTTACCTCCGGAATATTTTACCCAAGAGGACGCCATCATCATTTAATCATACATTAAAGCTGCATGCCCTCGGGAAAAATTACGGCCGTAGTTTCCCCTTGCTTTCAGCCGTTCGCAGTACCAGCACAGCAAGGCCGTTTTGGTTATTGTTACAAGGCCAGATCAGTCAATCATCCAGACTGTTGCCCTTGTAACTACTGAAAAGGCTGCTGCCCCTCTTCAGGAACCACACGTTTGTCTGGCCTCTCAACAGATACCCCTCCGTTGTGGTTGTACCTACGGTACGGCTATCTGTATCGCTGAGGCACGCAAGCCTCCCCACCAACGGCAAGGTCCATGGTTCATGGGGGGGGGGGGGGGGGAGGGGGGGGGGCTGAGCTTCCTATCGCTTGCAAAACTAGTATTCCGGAGACGTCAGTGGTGAAATCGTCAGCAGATGAGACATTCTCCCTTTCCTAAATTTCTTGTCTGTTCCGACTCAATCAGTGCCCTTCACTATTGCAACGTTTGCATACATCAGATAAAATAGTCCAGACCATCCAGGATGCCCTCCTCCAACTACAGCAACTGGGGAAGGTTGTGGCTTTCTTCTGGGTTCCGGGGCATGTCGGCATTGCTGGAATGAAAGGGCAGATCTCGCAGCCAAGGAGGCGTGTCTCGATCCACAAGTATCTCGGTGTGCTATCCCCCTGCACGCACTCACCTCGCTGTTGAGCTCACGAGTCATGTGTCGGTGGGAGGATGAGTGGCTGGAAGTGATTGACAATAACCTCCGTATAGTCTAGCCCACAACCCGTGTGTGGTGCACTTCCTTTCAGCCCCATCGACGGGACGAGGTTCTCCTCATTCGGCTTCGGATAGGCCACAGCCCTATGACGCATGGCTTCCTGCTCCGGCGAGAGGACCGTCCAATGTGTGATGCTTGTGGCGTCCATGTCACTGTGCGCCACGTTTTACTGGATTGCGTTTTATTTTCTGACCAGCGGGCCGCTGCTGACTTGCCAGCGGACCTGCCATCTCTTTTAGGTAACACTCGGACGAATGTGGTTAAAGTTTTAAAGTTCTGTGCCAAGCCAAATGTTTTTATAAAGATTTTAGGGAGAGGATCTTAATTTGCCAACTGTGTGACAAGCTCGCCCATATTTTATGTAAGTGGCCAGCCAATGACAATTTACTGTGACATTCTTGTTGCTACGTTTTCCCTTTCCTTTCGTTTTACTTTCTTATGTAGCATTTTCCTTCTTTTCCTGCCTTCATTGTGTGTGTGCATCAGTTTTATTAGGTCTGTCCACATTCGTTCCTTTTAATGTGTGTTAGGGCGCTGATGACCTCGAAGTTGAGCGCCCATAAGCCCCAACAAACACACACACACACACACAAGCAGTGAGCTGGGAGTGGCAGGTGCCAGACCACCAAAAAAACGTTACATATCGCCCAGAAAAGATCAATAAACTATATTTAAATAGAATGAGATTTTCACTCTGCAACGGAGTGTGCGCTGATATGAAACTTCCTGGCAGATTAAAACTGTTTGCCTGACCGAGACTCGAACTCGGGACCTTTGCCTTTCGCGGGCAAGTGCTCTCCCATCTTTTTTTTTTTTTTTTTTTTTTTTTTTTTAATCTCATTTTGTTCATGTTTGTTCGTTGCATCTGCTCGGGGCGGACGTCGTAAGACATCCGTTTAAGTTCGTTGTTGATCGATTAACTCAGTTTTTTTATTACAGAGGGCAGTTAACTCTCTGACCGAACACGCTGAGCTACCGTGCCGGCTAGCCATCTGAGCTACCGAAGCACGACTCAGGCCCGGTCCTCACAGCTTTACTTCTGCCAGTATCTTGTCTCCTACCTTCCAAACTTTACAGAAGCTCTCCTGCGAAACTTGCGGAACTAGCACTCCTGAAAGAAAGAATATTGCGGAGACATGGCTTAGCCACAGTCTGGGGGATGTTTCCAGAATGCTATTTTCACTCTGCAGCAGAGTGTGCGCTGATATGAAACTTCCTGGCAGATTAAAACTGTGTGCCCGACCGAGACTCGAACTCGGGCCTTTACCTTTCGCGGTCCTCACAGCTTTACTTCTGCCAGTATCTCGTCTCCTTCGGTAGCTCAGATGGTAGAGCACTTGCTCGCGAAAGGCAAAGGTCCCGAGTTCGAGTCTCGGTCGGGCATACAGTTTTAATCTGTCAGGAAGTTTTATATTTAAATAGTTGTGCAATGTGTTACTATTATTTTTAAGCATATTTAATCTGACAACTTCAAATGATGGTAATTATTTATAACCGTAAAAGTCATACATAACAATTTAATATTTCAGATTTGATAAATATTAATTTAAAATTTAAAATCTATGCCAACACCATACTCTGCAAGTCACCTAACGGTGTGCGGCGGAGAGTGGTTTTGTCACTCCTTTTCTAAATTTCTATGTGAATCACTGCATCCTGGTTCCTTTCGGACCTACTTGTTATTTGTGTCGTTCCTCCGGTCCACTGTAGTGAGTCAAAAGCTTTGTCTAGCCGATATTCGGAACACGTAATCGCGATTTCTGGCGAACGTGCATTAAATATCTAATTTTGTTGTCTACTCGCTACGTAACTGAGCAGCGAGGCTAGTGTGTTGTGTGCACAATATTACTTGCCCTGATTCTTCCATGTCATGATCCGCCAGGTTAGACGCCGGCACGGTAGCTCAGCGTGTTCGGTCAGAGAGCCGGTTGGCATCTGTAATAAAAAAACTGAGTGGAAGGATCAACCACCGAACTTGAACAGGATGTCTTGCGACGTCCGCAACGACCAAACACAAAAAAATAAATAAATAAAAATAAAAAATAAAAATAAATAAATATCCGAGGGCGCTAATGCGCTGCTTCCTGACCCCGGATCGAATCCGCCCGGCGGATTAACAACGTGGGCCGATGTGCTGGCCGGCCTGGATGTGATTTTTAGATGGTTTTCCACGTCCCCCGCGGTGAATACCGTGCTGCTTTCCACGTCGCGCCTCAGTTACACGACTCGCAGACATTTGCAACAAGTTCGCACTATTTCATGGTTTACACTAGATGCAGACAGTTGGGATACACTGATTCTGTCCTAGGGGGTATGGGGTGGCGGCAGGAAGGGCATCCGTCCACCCCTTTCAATTAACCATGCCAAATCCCATTGCAACAATGCCGACCCTGCGAAAACTGCGGGACAAAGATACAAGCGAAAGAAGAAGAAGATTCTTTTCTGTCATCCTTGTCAGTCTTCTTTAAAGTTACTTTTATTTTGTGAAAGCACTTACTGTTAACTGTAAACATCTTGCCTCACATGCTACTTAGTGTATTCTGTTTTTTTTTTTTAAATAGTGTTTATTAAGTGCTTGCCAGCCATTAACTCATTTATGGTTCTAGCGTCTCATAAGAGTAGTTTTTGCATTTAATGCTTGCCCATTTGACTGCCTTCAAGTATTTCATTGCAATACTGTTTCGTGACTTCGTTGCTAGTCAAGCTTTTGGTTCAAATGGCTCTGAGCACTATGGGACTTAACATCTGAGGTCATCAGTCCCCTAGAACTTAGAACTACTTAAACCTAACTAACCTAAGGACATCACACACATCCATGCCCGAGGCAGGATTCGAACCTGCGACCGTAGCGGTTGCGCAGTTCCAGACTGAAGCGCCTAGAACCACTTGGCCACGCCGGCCGGCTCAAACTTATGTATTGGCTCTATACTTCACTATAATAGTGCTTAATTCTACCTATACATGTGTGTGTTACCTGACAAAACATTCGTTATTTAATGCATTATTCATCAGGGCCTCATTGTATGCTTTGTCCTAACTAGTAACTTTCTTCAAATGATTTTGTAGCATATCTGTGAGAAAAGATACGGTATCTGTTTTGGTTAGGCAGCTGGCCACTGATTACCTCAAGTCCGTATTACTTGTCATTTGTTTTTTTCCTATTTTCCGATCTACCTAACTGTGTGATAATTTACCGTTACTGCCCATCGGACTTAGTCGATTCCATATGCATATGTGGTCGGTTATTGCCACTGTTCGCTTCCCTGTAACATCTACAATTAAGCGCTTGGCTTGTTTCGGTGTTTCGCACATCAACTACAGGTGATTTAAGGTAACTGATTTCTTCTAAACCCTATTTGAGTTAATTTAAGCGATACCGTCTAGAGGTGGCCTTTAGTAAAACTATAAACTACTGTTTTGCTCGTCCAATACGCTGTAAGTCTCTCTGTGTCTAAGCTTAAAATCATCCGAAATAATTACCAATCTCTGTAAATCCTAAAGCACCTTCATCAATCGTAAAGTTGTTACATGGCGCCGGCCAAAATTCTGTTAACTCTGTATTTGTCATAAATGCTATCAAAGTTGAAGTGTAAATCAGTCAATTTAAATTCGGTCGGTGTTACAGGTAAGCTGGTCTTATGACGAAGAAACACGCCCCTTTAAGAAAATTGTATGTAAAGTTTTACCTGTATCTTGGCCACAGTAGACACTTATCCTTGGGGCTTGAGTCATTTGTGTAGTTGTTATAATTTTCGACTGCTTTGACCTGTAACTTTTTGTTAAACACTTTTACTGCAGCTACTTGAAATTTCAAATTATTTTTTGGCTTCACCGTGAAACACGCTTGTCATTGGCCGTTACTGCTTCTGCACTTTGTAAGTATAATCAGTTGATGTTCTTAAATAATCTGTAAACGAGCAACGCTGTAGGGTGATTAGCAGTTTTGTAGCATCTTCATGCTAAACAATCCGCCACAGTTTAAAATACATTTATTGACCGAAGTCTTACACAACAGAAGTCGGTATACGCTATCAGGATTTCGGGATCTTATCCTCATCATCAGATCCGTCTGAAATATAATGTAAAACTATAGTTGCAAACCAATCCTTTAAACAATTAAAAAATTTAAAATAATTAAATTTAGAAACTAAAATATCAACTGAAATGATTAAAAAATTCTTTACCTAACAGTAGCAACACTTCATCTCCATGCCCAAACAACTATTAGGTAAACATCTACCGAAATGGTCCGTCATAACAGCACCCCAAATGGTGGCTACAAAGAACACCAACTTTTAAGCGAGGCCTAGGAAAATGCCTCTTGTCCCAAAATTGCCACCGGGAATGCGTGCAGTCTACTAAAACAAGCTACCATAGGACATTAGGTGGAAGTCACACGCTACAACAACGTTAAACGACATCAAGACTCTTCGCTATAAAAGGTAGTCAGCTGTAAACATGATATGGCGAATCACGTGGAAGCAGCGGTAACATTCTAATTCAATCCTTAGCGAACACTGATACAGGTCACCTGTGTGACCCGTGTGGTTACGGCAAGAGGACTGAGTGGTAACACTGCGGGCTGTGTTCGTGGTAAATACCGCGAAGGGGCCACGTGAAACTGAAGTACGAGTACGTGCGAATGCCGAAAAAACCAGACAGAAGAAATATAGGTAGTAATCGAAACTAACATCAGTTCGCCTTAATAAGAAAACAGGAAAAAGCAGCATGACTAATAACAGAGGTTCAAATGGCTCAAATGGCTCTGAGCACTATGGGACTTAACATCTGAGGTCATCAGTCCCCTAGAACTACTTAAACCTAACTAACCTAAGGACATCACACACATCCATGCCCGAGGATTCGAACCTGCGATCGTAGCGGTCGTGCGGTTCCAGACTGAAGCGCCTAGAACCCCTCGGCCACACCGGCCGGCAATAAAAGAGGAAGTGCAAGAAAGTGTCAGACACACGACACTGAATGTATAAATAAAACCCTAATGCAAATCCCAAAATGCATAAAAATGCGAAAATCTGCATCCAGTAACAGGAAAGAGAACAAATGACAGTTTGTGGACCTGCGAAATCACAAGGTAAAACATTTAAAAGATTAAAATATTTCGGAGTCTTAGCTTCATCATCTGGTGTATTTGAAATCTAGTAGCAATAGGACGTCACGCCCAAACAACCAGTAGGCAATTGTCTACCTTGAGTTTTCTTGCCGTAGCCACACGGGTCACACAGCGCTCGATTGCCAGCATTCCCAATGGCAATTTCGAGACAAGAGCAATTTTCCCAACCCGCCCTTGGAAGATGGGATTCTTTGCAGCCACAGCTTGGTACTAGTTGTTCGGGCATGGACATGTCGTCCTACTTTTCTTACATTTCAGGTACGCTTGATGATGGAGTTAAGACCCAGAAACTGTGCCAGTGTACAGCGACTTCCATCGTGTAAGACTTTTCTCAATAAAAACATTTTACAACTGAGGCCTATTTGGTTGCCAAGAACCCATTGAGCAGTGCTACTCTAAAAACCTTATATCATTGTTATCAATTCAGGATAGCCAGGAACACGGAGACCCTGGTCTCTTTCTACACCAGAGATCTACCACGACGACTAATACATGAGTCCCTTTATCTATTAAAAGTCTATGTAGCCTGCCATCAAAGAAACTCCACAAGCAGTACGTTTCCCGACGGCTGACATGTTCCCGTTGGCGTTTAACCGTTTCAGACGAGTGGTTCCGAATGAAGCCACCTACGTTTTCTTTATTTCGACTCATATGCACAACAGCTACATGTGTTGTCACCCTTTATGCCTCCAGTAGATGCTGTCCGCTAGCAGTTGTAACTTGCACTACTTCATACGGTTCAAACCTTAGCAGAATCCATTTTTGTATGTGGTGCACGATTGTCTGTTTACAAATTGTGATTGAATACACGCATGTTTTGGGCATGGTTTAGGTACAGAAATCTATCAAATTTTATTTTATTGTGATGGTATCTAAATTTATGTATTTAGTTTCGTAATCATTGTAGTGGTCCATTTTGAAACCACTGCGGCTCTAAAAGTATCATAACTATGTGTGACTGTTTGCTGGATTTCCAGTTTCACACGATGCACTCACGCAGGATAAAGAGGAAAATCTGACGTCCTTTTTGGAAGGGATTTCTTCCGACGCCTATTCAGAGAGTGACAGCAGCAGTGAAAGTGGAGATTACGCTTTGACTGACGTTTGGGGATAGTTTGCTATTAGAAACAGTTTTCCAGGCTAATCAGAAAGTCCTGCACGTCCAAGTACATCATCAGAACCATTAGCAAAAAAACGTATAACTGTTGTTCCAGATGAAAAGCATACAATAGAAGCAAAGAATCTACCAATAAATGGCACATGAAAGCATTGTGTACACTGCAACACAAAGAAGGAACCTCACAGAATTAGATTGAAGAAGTCTGCGCTCTGTCAAGTAGTCCTATGCCTATCTGCAGAAAGTAACTGCATTTTATCTGACCACCACATGAACGACATTATTGCGCTGTGACTCCCTATAAAACCACCTCGTATGTGTGCATTTCATGTATGCAACACGGGTTTTTCACATTATTTCGTTTCGATGTATGCCTTGCAATCCAATAAAGAAAGCAAATTCAAACTATCTGATTTCTAATATTTTGAAACGGAAAGGGTTAACAAATGCCTTTTGCTGATATTGATATTCTCATTTCTTACTCATACATTCCCATCTTTTGTGACTCACTCGTCTCAGCTCGTAGCATTCTGGCTGACGACAGTGTCGAAATGTCCTCACACCCAAACCTGTGACATTTTATGACTGAACAAAACACAGCGTGGACACCACGTCCCCTAGATGCTATATTTATCACTTCCAACTATGTGGTGATCCTAGTTTTTTATTTTATTTTATTTATTTATTTTTTTTTTTTTGAGTCGTCGGCCTTCTGACTGGATTTATTCTGCCCAAAACAAATTCCTCGCCTTTGCTCGTTTCTGAGTAGCAGTTGCAACCTACGTCCCCATTTACTTGGATATATTCCGGTCTCCGTCTTCCTCTACAGATTCTACCCTCTACAACTCCCTTTACGACCACAGAATATTATCCTTGATATATTAATTATTTCCTGTCATCCTGTCCCTTCTTGTCAGTGTTTTCCATATATTCCTTTCCTCGCCAATTCTGCGGAGAACCTCCCCCATTCTTATCTTTAAAGAAAAACAGTCGTGAAAAACAAAACTTGTTACAACCGCTCACAGTCACAGAAACGCTACAGGCCCTACAAGGCATAAGAAACGGCAAGGCCGCTGGTCTCGACAACATTCACACAGAGTTCCTATCACTCTGTGGACCAAAAACAAAAGAACGTCTGACGACATTTTACTCCCACATACTCCAGTCAAGAGTTTTGGCAAAAGAATTCAAGAGGCCAAAGATCATTGCCATCCTCAAACCAGGAAAGACAGACAATAAACCAGGAAGTTATAGACCCATCTCTCTCTTAAGTGTAGCATATAAATAGCTTGAGCGGCTTCTTTACAACAGATTAAATCCAGTCATACTGGAATCTCTGCCTATGGACCAAGACGGCTTCAGACCCAATGCGAGGATCAGTTCCTCGCATTAAAAACTTTCATTGATGGGGGCTATGAACAACGCCTGAAAACTGGTGCGGTTTTCGTCGATTTGACAGCAGCATATGATACTATCTGGAGAGATGGTCTAGCATGTAAGTTCCTAAAACGATAACGTCTCTTTTAGAGAACATGATAGAGAGTGAGATTTTAACTCTGCAGCGGAGTGTACGCTGATATGAAACTTCCTGGCGGATTAAAACCGTGTGCTGGACCGACACTCGAACTCGGGACCTTTGCCTTTCGCAGGCAAGTGCTTGGTAGAGCAAGTGCTTGGTAGAGCACTTGCCTGCGAAAGGTAAAGGCCCGAGCTCGAGTCTCTGTCCGGCACACAGTTTTAATCTGCCAGGAAGTTTCATATCAGCGAACACTCCGCTGCAGAGTGAAAATCTCATTCTGGAAACATCCCCCAGGCTGTGGCTAAGCCATGTCTCAGCAATATACTTTCTTTCAGGAGTGGTAGTTCCGCAAGGTTCGCAGGAGAGCTGCTGTAAAGTTTGGAAGGTAGGAGGCGAGGTACTGGCAGAAGTAAAGCTGTGAGGACAGGGCGTGAGTCGTGCTTGGGTAGCTAAGTTGGTAGAGCAGTTGCCCGCGAAAGGCAAAGGTCCCGAGTTCGAGTCTCGGTCCGGCACACAGTTTTAATGTGCCAAGAAGTTTCAACATGATAGAGTCTTGCGAATGTCAATGGGTGGCTCTTGCAGTAAATCAAAACTCCTGAGTAATGGTCTCCCCCAAGGATCAGTGCTTGTGCCTCTGCTGTTCAATCTCCATGTAGCCAACCTACCAACTACCGCATCCAGAAAATTTATTTATGCAGATGATATCACTTTTACATGCGAACATATGACTGCAATTGAACAGACTCTTAACCAAGATCTGGAATTGATGGCTGAATACTTCATGAAATGGCGACTAATCCCTAGCACACGGAGACCTCATGCTTGCATCTAAATAATGAGCTAGCTGGAACACCTTTACAGATATCTCTGAATGGTATTGCGCTTCCTTACAGTTCCCATCCAAAATATCTAGGCTAACACTGGATCGCACTCTCTCTTATAAAAGCACCTAACAAACCTGGTTGCAAAACTGAAATCCCGAAACAACATTCTCCACAAATTAGCAGGAACGACCTCGGGAGCTGGTGCAGAGACCCTCCGTACCACCGCTCTAAGCTTGGTCTACTCAACGGCTGAATACTGCGCATCGGTGTGGCTAAACAGCCAGCATGTGGGAAAAGTAAATGTGCTAAATCAGACGATGCGAATATTTGCTGGAGCTATTAAAACCACTCCACTCTGATGACTACCCGTCTTATATACGACGATGCAACATACTCATAAGAGAGTTTAAAAAGATCTCCAGTAATACAGCCCTGCCAATCCACCAGGACCTTACTATAGTTAGAGGCCTCAAATCCAGAAATTCCCCTGTGAAGACTGCACAGCAACTTCTGAGCCAAAACTACATTGGCGTTGAAATCTGGAGAACGGACTGGAGAAACAGAGCCAATCCAAGACGGAATACTTTATTTGAGACTCCCAACCATCCAGGCTTTCATCTCCCAAAGAAAACATGGGTAACACTCAACAGAACACGGCCAGATCATGGCCGATTCTGATCCCCGATGTACAAATGGAGCTTGAGAACCTACCCTGGGTGTGACTGTGGTGCCAAAGAAAAAACCATCCACCACATCGTCAGCGAGTGTCCACCGAGGGCGTTCACTGGCACTGATGACGACTTCCTGAGGGCAACACCACAAGCTGCGGAGTGGCTGGAGAATCTAAGTGTGGAATTGTGATTGCTGAAAATTTTGTAATCTGAACCTTATGGAATCATCTTCTTTTATAATATAAATATACATTTATTGCTATGTAACAATGTTCAATTTACATTAATTTATTATGTTTGTATCCTATATTTTAACAATGTCTATTACCTTTTATGCTGTTTCCAATGTAGTGTGTCATGCCATAAGCTAAATGGATAAATTCTTATCTTATCAGTACACCTAATTTCAACATTCTTCTGTAGAACCACATCTAATATGCTTCGATTGCCCTGTGTCCAGTTTTGCCACAGTCCTTGCTTCACTGCCAGAATGTTATTCATCCCCAAATATCTGTTCGATCCCTGCTTGCAACCTAACGATCTGTTCAGACATAGCAACAATAGAACCACCCATAGTAGTGTTGCGTGTTTCTATCGGCACATTAATGGAATATGCAATGAAAAGAAAATGAACATCATGGCCACACTACTAAGTACACAATACACAACAAATTACTCTAGTTCTTAGAGAATATCATAGCCCATTTACATTCAATAGAGTCTAATGCCAGATGACGTCTTTTCATAATTGTTAAATCCAGGACAAATAGATGTCCCGAATTACTTTAGAAAAAATTCGGGACACAGCTAGGAAAATCGTGACTGTCACGACAACAGGGGGATCGGAGGGATGAACGGTCACCTCAGATAAGTGCGCAGTCTGTAGCACACAGATTATCTAATCGATATTCCAGTTTGTTGTCCGCCTTAGGATGTCCACATTCAAGTGTGCTACTGCTACTCTCATGCGAGTTCGTAGTTCGTGCAGATCCCGCCCGAAGAAAAAAAAATGTAATGGAGTTCCTCAAAATCTGGGTGAGGAGAGTGGCCAGTCAGTAACTAACATAAGAGAATAAGAAGAAAAAAACAGCTTTAGGCGTGTGTGAACTTTATGCCGTAAACCGCACCTTTCTACTTATTTCTAAAATATGCATGATGAAAGTTGTAAAGATAACATTGGAACATACTGTATGCGTATAGGAGAATGCCAAAGCGTGCTTGCCGCTACGTTTCTAATAGACTGAAATGAAGTAACTACACTATGTGATCAGAAGTATCCGGACACCTGGCTGAGAAGGACGTACAAGTTCGTGGCGCCCTCCATCGGTAATGCTCGAATTCAATATGGTATTGGCCCACCCTTAGCCCTGATGACACTTTCCACTCTCGCAGGCATACGTTCAGTCACTTGCTAGAAGGTTTATTGAGGAATGGCAGCCCGATCTTCAAGAAGAGTTCCACTGAGGAGAGGTATCGATGTTGGTCGGTGAGGCCTGGCATGAAGTCGCCGTTCCAAAACATCCCAAAGGTGTTCTATAGGGTTCAGGTCAGGACTCTGTGCTGGTCAGTCCATCACAGGGGTGTTATTGTCGTGTAACCAGGCCATGCATTATGAACAGATGCACCATCGTGTTGAAAGATGCGATCGCCATCCCCGAATTCCTCTTCAACAGTGGGAAACAAGAAGGTGCTTAAAACATCAATGTAGACCTGTGCTGTGATAGTGCCACAACAAGGGGTGCAAGGCCCCCCCTCATGTTAAACACCACCACACCATAACACCACCACCTCTGAATTTTACTATTGGCACTACACACGCTGGCAGATGACGTTCACCGAGTATTCGTCATACCACACGCTGCCATCGGATCGCCACATTGTATAACGTGATTCGTCACTTCACACAACGATTTTACACTGTTCAGTCGTCCAATGTTTACGCTCCTTACAGGCGTCGTTTGGCATTTACCGGCGTCACGTGTGGCTTATGAGCAGCAGCTCGACCATGAAATCCAAGTTTTCTCACCTCCCGCCTAACTGCCGTAGTACTTGCAGTGGATCCTGATACAGTTTATAATTCCTGTGTGATGGTCTAGATAAATGTCTACCTATTACACATTACGACGCTCTTCAACTGTCGGCGGTCTCTGTCAGTCAACGGACGAGATCGGCCTGTACGCTTTTGTGCTGTACGTGTCCCTTCACGTTTCCACGTGACTATAACATCGGAAACGTGGACCTAGGGATGTTTAGGAGTGTGGAAATCTTGCGTACAGACGTATGACACAAGTGGCACCTAATCACCTGACCACGTTCGAAGTCCGGGAGTTCCGCAGAGCGCCCCATTCTGCTGACTACTGAGGTCGCTGATATGGAGTACCTGGCAATCGGTGACAGCACAATGCGCCTAACATGAAAAACGTATGTTTTTGGGGGTGTCCGGATATTTTTGATCACATAGTGTATCTATGGTTCGGTCCTCCTTTAATGAATTTTAACCAATGTTATTACAATCTATCCCCAATCAATCGAATTTCCACAGACACTCAAAGAAGTCCAGGTTTACCCCAGACAGTTGTATTAAAATCCCTCCAGCATGCCTCTGGACGCCCTCAAAATAGAACCAATCCGCGGAAAACCGTACGTATTGCAGCCCTAACTGGGGATACAAAGATGAGCGCAATGGTTCCTCTAATGATATATGAAAAAGAAAGGATCTTGCCTCGTTTTAGCGAGGGTTTGCGTTCAATTTTGTATGCAATGTTTGATGATGTCCACAATGCAAAATCATTTGAATATTCAGCCATTTATTCACGTGGAAGGTAAACATTTAGCACAGAAAAATACGTCACCAGCTATATTCCTGCTCCCAATGTTTTCAGTTTTACAGATAGCTATTTAAATTCAGAAGCACAAATCTTCAGAACGACGTTAGGTTCAAATGGCTCTGAGCACATCTCAAGTCACCAGTCCCCTAGAACTTAGAACTACTTAAACCTAACTAACCTAAGGACATCACATACGTCCATGCTCGAGGCAGGATTCGAACCAGCGACCGTAGCGGTCGCACGGTTCCAGACTGAAGCGCCTAGAATGTCTCTGTCATAGTAAGATTCCAATCCTTGCAATGCCTGATCACTACCTCGTACTATAGCAAGTGTTAACCATGAATTACCAGGAACAAGTTCTGTCGTAGTACATGAAAAGTTACTTAACTAATCTATTCGCCTAACAATGGTTTCCCTTAAGATTTCAACTCCTATCGTTATCGAAATTACCGTCTGCTGCTACGTACATACACAAACCCTTTTCATTAAGTTAATAAGCGCGCTGCAGATTATAAAAAAAATATCAACTCACTACCAAATCCTGTGTCGCTGCTGACGGACACAGCAGTACGGCAGCTCGGCGACGACCCCCTCGCCCAACACACGTGCGCACCACAGCAGGCGGGCTCCTACACTGGCCTCCTAACTGCCACTGGTTAATCCGTGTGGTGCGAAGTGTGACAACAATATCTTAGATTCCAGAGCTTGTGCGTTTCATCACAGGGTTATTTGGTAACCGTGATAGTGTTACGGAGATGTTTAATAAACTCAAGTGGCAGACTCTGCAAGAGAGGCGCTCTGCATCGCGGTGTAGCTTGCTCGCCAGGTTTCGAGAGGGTGCGTTTCTGGATGAGGTATCGAATATATTGCTTCCCCCTACTTATACCTCCCGAGGAGATCACGAATGTAAAATTAGAGAGATTCGAGCGCGCACGGAGGCTTTCAGACAGTCGTTCTTCCCGCGAACCATACGCGAATGGAACAGGAAAGGGAGGTAATGACAGTGGCACGTAAAGTGCCCTCCGCCACACACCGTTGGGTGGCTTGCGGAGTATAAATGTAGATGTAGATGTAGATGAACCGCGGCCTAGAACCAGCGGCCGGCAATGTCGTTAGGAATCTATATGGCGCTATGAGAGATTACTTAATATTTATTAGTCCGTTTTAAAACCGTTGTATATTGAAAAGTTTCTCTGTTTAAATAGTTATTTTGTGTTTTCTATTCTTCTGTGTGTTTGAAATTGAATTAAAACATTTTGATGGCAGAGTGAAAGAGACATGTGGTAAGCTTCAGGTTTATTTCACTTTCTCTTCAACTGGGTCAACCAATATATTGCTTCCTCGTAGGAATATCCCGCGAAGAGACCGCGAGTATAAAAATGAGAGACAATCAACCTCACAGGGAAGCTTAGCAACAATCATACTTAACTGCGGAACATTCGCGCCTGGAACAAGAAAACGGGAAAATACCAGTGGTACACCAAGTACGTACTCTCTGCCAGACACTGGAAGAGAAAGCAAGTTGTTGTTGTTGTTGTTGTTGTGTCTTCAGTCCTGAGACTGGTTTGATGCAGCTCTCCATGCATACAGTAAAGCTGCATGCCCTCGGGAAAAATTACGGCTGAAGTTTCCCCTTGCTTTCAGCCGTTCGTAGTGCCAGAACAGCAAGGCCATTTTGGTCAGCGTTAAAAGGCCAGATCAGTCAGTCATCCAGACTGTTGCCCCTGCAACTACTGAAAAGGCTGCTGCCCCTCTTCAGGAACCACACGTTTGTCTGGCCTCTCAACAGATACCCCTCCGTTGTGGTTGCACCTACGGTACGGCTATTTGTATCGTTGAGGCACGCAAGCCTCCCCACCAACGGCAAGGTCCATGAGCAAGTTAATATTGTGTTATCATCCAGTTCTGAACTAACTCGGATGTTTCAAGTCTATAGCTTATCGGTAAGTTAGTTTAAAATCAATTACAGAATTTATACCGAAGAAAAAGCCAGATAAGAGACTGACATAAGAAAAAGGTGTTAAAAAGTGATTGTTCGTTCATATATATACAAATCTTCAGCGCAGCAGTAAGTAAATAGACACGTTTTGAAAATACGTTATGTATCAAAAAGAATCGTCCGATTTAAAAAATTGTGTTATTTGAGATATGTGCATGAATGACTCTGAGCACTATGGGACTTAACTAATGAGGTCATCAGTCCCCTAGAACTTAGAACTACTTAAACCTAACTATCCTAAGGACATTACACACATCCATGCCCGAGGCAGGATTCGAACCTGGTTCCAGACTGCAGCGCCTAGGAGAACTTGGCCACCCCGCCCGGCATGTGCATGAAAACGTACTGTTGTAAAGAGCAAAACTCTCGAGTTTTACATGGTTACCGCTAGGTAGCAACAGTACGCGCCTACTTCAGTTCTAGTAAAACTAGTAAAGCTGGTGTCGGGAAGGGAGAAAGCGTTTTGAGTTCTGTGTTTTGCGCAGTGTAGGTCAGTAATAACTGTACAGCGTGACTTTCGTACTTGGTATGGTGTCGATCCTCCTACACCACAGAGCATTAGACGATGGCATGAATAATTGCGGGAAACAGATTGTTCGCGTAAGAGAAAATCATGGGCCGTCCCCGAGTGTCTAACACAGACGTCGAAAGCACCCGCCATAGTTTCACAAGAAGTCAGCAGAAATCCGTTCGCCGTGCATCTCGATAGCTCAGAATGCCAGTGATGGCCGTCTGGCGTGTGGTGCGTCGACGTTTACGAAATAAACTATTCAAAATTTAGTTACAGCGAGCTCTTCGTGAATATGACAAACAACAACGTGTCGAGTTCTGTAATTTTGTTCTTGGCCAGATGGAGGATGGCAGTTTTCTTCCACGCTTAGTGTTCAGTGATGAAGCAATGTTCCACTTAAATGGAAAGGTGAACCGTGAAATTGAGAGAATGTGGGGTACGGTAGAAGCAAATGAAGTTGTACAACATGAGAGGGACTCTCCTAAATTTAATGTGGTTCCTGCAGATTTACGGCAAATGGTGTATGGTCCATTTATCTTTGCCGAGAACGCTGTTAAAGGAAACGCATATCTCGATATACTTGAGAACTTTCCTTTCCCCACAGTAGGAGACTGCTTCGAACGACTTCATTTACCAACAGGATGGAGCACACTGGCATCTGAAAGTGCGGGAAATTTTAAACCGAAGGACTACTGAACGATAGATCGGTCGCATTGGACCAAATGATTCAGCCTTACGTTACTGGCTTCCAAGGTCACTGGACCCGAATTTATATCATTATTTCCTGTGGGGATTTATAGAAGACTCTGTTAACAGCGGTTGTGGGAGCTGTAACTCACGACATGCTCACTGCAGTGTGAGAACAATTTGAATTCAACACTGACATATGCCGTGCACCTCAAGGGTGAATACTGACCGTAGCGGTCGCGCGGTTCCAGACTGTAGCGCCAGAACCGCTCGGCCACCAGCGGCCGGCAATAAAATTCATTGTATATGTTTATTCGTTTCAGAAATATAGACGAAATCGGTTGATTCTTTCTGGTACACTCTTTTTTTTTAATTTATTTTCAGAAATATACGTTCCTTTCACAACTTCTTTGTCTCTAAAAAAGTTGTCAACCCTAGTCATTGTTCGTGTATAAACGAAGAGGCTGAAAAAGATGTAAATAAATAATTCAAACACGGTGAGTGACAATCACGTTGAAAGTCGCGATCTCTTTCTACTTTCTCGTTTTTTCTACTGAAAATCTCGTGCTTGTACTCTTGTTAGCTTCATTATTACAGAGATCGCCTAAACTTTATTTTTTTTTATTGGTCCTGTGTGCAACAAATAAATTACTTGGTCTCTCTGCTGCCACTGCTTGATCTGCTGCATTCCGTTATTTAACAAAAACATTAAAAAAAACATTATTCATGGTGAGTGCAATGCATGTTCTGTACGGCGGCTCCTGCTGTTGCTCCAGCTGCTGCTGCTTACTACCACTACATATAATTCAAGAGAAAGGGTTTGATCAAATCTAAACGCGATAAATGATAATCCAAACAAGTAATAAACTATATTCTGAAAGCGATTCTTTCTCATTCATTTAACAAAACGCTAGAAACTCTTTGAACAATAGCTTCGTGTGTAAATCTGCCTCCAATGGCATTAAAGCAATATTACAAATTAATCAAACTCTTGAGACAGACTGAAATACTTCTCAGTTAAATGCATAGTGAAACAATTCCCTGACAATTACAAAAGAAATCAATGACAAAAATCAATACTTAATCTATTCGCCTAACAATGGTTTCCCTTCAGAATTCAACTCCTATCGTTATCGAAATTACCGTCTGCTGCTACGTACATACACAAACCCTTTTCTTTATATTAATAAGCGCGCTGCAAATTATAAAGAAATATCAACTCACTGCCAAATCCTGTGTCGCTGCTGACGGACACAGCAGTACGGCAGCTCGGCGACGACGCCTCGCCCAACACACGTGCGCACCACAGCAGGCGGGCTCCTACACTGGCCCCCTAACTGCCACTAGTTAATCAGTGTGGTGCGAAGTGTGACAACAATATCTTAGATTCCAGAGCTTGTGTATGCGCGCTGTAGCCAACCTTTACATGCTAAGACAGTATTCCCAACTCTCATAACCACCAACCTTATTTTTGAAAATTTTGCGGGGTGATTCTTGCCTAACATATTGGCAAGGAACAAACAGTAAAATTTTTTACAAAACGAAGAAAAAATTGGGCAAAGAGAAAAAATGTTACAATTTATATCCAATGACTAAAAGGATTTCTTGCTTTAAAAAAAAAAGACGAGAATTGTCTTGCATGGCACATAGGCAAGAGAAAAATGTTAAAATTTTATACAAAATGGCAGAAATGTTGCTTGCCTAACTGATTGGAAAGGAGAAAACATGGCTCCTTTTACAAATATAATATGAAAATGTTGCTAGCCTAGTAAGTATGTAATATGAAAACATCACAGGGAATATAACAAGTTTCTTACACAAGCAAATAAAAAGATCATAGAAGTATTAACAGATGTGTAACAGTAACTACTTAAGCATTGAATAGTCTTCAATAATCTAACATAACCTAATAACCAGTGAAAAATAATATTTTATTTTCTGCATTTGGGCACTTACGTTTCCATGACATTAATCAGTCGTGGTCTGACTACATAATATTTTATGTTTTTGCGCTCGCAGTTCCCTCTGGTCAAAAGAAACCAGGTCTAAATGTTTTAAGTGCAGCAGACTCAGGGACTTCATATCCACTGACAAGCACACCTGAAGTCAAATTTTCCTCTGGTAAGACAGTTTGACAACTTAGGCAGACTCAGGGACCTTGTGTCCACTAACAACCATACATAACGTCCATTCTCCCAGGATGACACAGTTTGACAGTGTTGGTAGACTCAGGGACCTCGTGTTCACTGACAACCCCATGTCACTGCGTTATTGCGTAAGTACGTCCTCAAACTTATGTAGTACAAGTCTCGGTCGAGTATTTCTGTATACTGGAAACGTCATATATTATACAAAATAGATTCTCCCTTTAAAATACGATATCTCTAACCTAATTACAGAAATTAAGCAAGGAATAATATTATATCATATAAACAGGTATGTGAGCTCTGAGCTCATTTAAATGTTTTCTTTAACTCTATTGCCACAGCAATTACAGATTTGTGGCATACATCTCAATTCACGAATAATGTGAGGCTCACCACATGGTGGCAAAGTCAATTTTCTTTAATTTTCTCTCCACAGCACTCACCGATTTGTGGCATGTATTTTTCAATTCAGTCATTATATGAGGCTCACCACACGGTGGCAAGCTAATTTTCTTACGATTAGTTTAGCCAATAACAGTGGCAAAGTTTTGATTGTGACCACGAATCATTACAAATGTGGCACCACACAAAAAATATTATTTTAATTTCAAGGCATAAATCCTGTGCCGTCGAACTCTTATTACCTACTATTTTTACATTACTAGTGAGGCTGAAAAAGAATGTTACAATATTTGTTACAGTAATTGTTATGTACATTTGGTTATAAAATATTTAAATAATCCTACAAATAGAAAAGTAATTCCATAGTGATGCTATTATATATAATAAAAGTTACAGAATCATTTAGAAAAAGTGTAGCCAACGGCTTGCCAAATCAATTCATGAATATGTACAAAATTTAGTGGTTAATTACGTGACTTTGCGTCAGAATTTTTACACTCTCATTACTAAGTTATACCAAATTTATAATTATCTGTCTGTAATGACTGTCAATATTTCTGATGTCAAACGTGAATGTCTGTGGTATAGCGCCTCAATCGTTTTTATATGGAGTCCTCATAGTCTCTGTATGGAGGCCTCCCTAGTCTTTGTATGAATCTGTGTGGCCATACCTTGGACGGTCACAAAGAAAAGAAAAAGAAACAACCTACAAAGTACATCATAAAAAAACAGATTATTAACAAAATACAACACACAAAACCCCTTCATCTGTCCAGTAGAAACTGAAAGAAATGGTTTATTCATCATGGTGACAAGAAATAAATATATTACATGACCTTATACATTACATTACCTTCCAATTAACCTCATGCGGGAATAGGCACTGCATCACTAAATGAGAATCATGAAATAGAAAAACACATGATAAATGTTAAATTGACTTATTTTACACTACTATTTACACATTCATAAAATGTGGCAGATACTCTCGCCTCTTGGCGTAAGAGTCATTTCACTCTGGAAAGAGAAAAGAAATCGTTTAATGCACGACATAATTATCTAGGTCCTAGCTCAATTTTTTTTTGTCATGGCCGACTGTTTCTGGATCGTCTTTGTTCTCGAGACCCTTAACGCTAAGCGTGCTACGCTCCGATCTGAAAATATCACCTACTACACAAAATTACGTCACGTTAAGTGCTTTCGTTTCTGCAATGGAGAAAACTTCCGTTGCGATATTGTTTCCTGTAAGAAATGCAATAAAGTCAACCTTAACAACAATAAGAAGAGAAACAACACTATCATTCTTACCATTCCACAGTTTAACAGAGCAAAAAATATTCTTGGCACTCATTCATCACATAATTTAACACCTTGCTGTGTATTTGTATCAGAACTCCTTTCGTGACTCATAGCTATGTCTTAACTTTACTATGACTTAGATTTTAAGTAAGTGTGTACTCTACCTTAACATTACGTAAATGTGTATAAGCTATATCTTCCTTCATAGAATACCGTTGTGGGTTTCTTCATTTAGAAGTATATCTTTCTTACCTTCTCTTGTTCTATAAATGTCTGCAAAGTGCTTCCTCATTGTGTTACACTATTCACGAGTGGCCCATAAATCCTAATACGCCTTACCTGGCAAACTAATAAACGCGAAAAATCCACATAAATCACCACTCTTCAAACTACCTCATAAATCAGAACAAGTGTCAGTTCAAAGATTTCCTAATTATACTATTGCCCATCAAATATACCTTCTCAATTCAGAGCCACTTATACACTACATTTTTCCTGAAGATAATGTCAACAGTTTCTGTTATTTCTTCCTAAAAAAAACGTACATAGTTATTTCTTGCATTTTCCTTCAAATAAGTCACGAAAATTTCATTGTTTCAGTCAACAGTCACAAAATGTCAATAGCTGGTATAATCCTCTCATCAGAAATGTCTCTTTGCAAAGTTCTCATTCCCTCAAACAATACAAATCATTCATAACCATTCATTCTTGGTCTTTCATACAGGATAGATTGATAGTAAAAGATTATTAGATAAACAGGTTAGTCAAAGATTATGAAACAGTACTGAAAATTAAAATCGGAAGAATATACTGTAACGGCTGGGGCACCTATGCTCGCCAATCATATATTTACTAAAGATCAGTAATCCCCCTAGGGCCTTATTCCATGAAAATTTTAATGTGTGATAAATGATGAAGACCTTGTGATTTATGTGTTCGTATTGTCTCAAGTTACACAGCGTTTGTGTGTGCAATGCGTCGTTTACGGAAGGGTCCTTCATACACCAAGAAAAGCTTCCTACTCAAATATTTTCCTTTATGAGATAGTCGATGTGATCTAAGCAATACTTTTTGACCTACCTGTAAATTCTTGACGTTGACTCGTGGGTTATGCAGCTTCTTTCTTCTGTCTGCAACTTTCTTGATGTTCTGTAAAGCTATACTTATCACTTCATGGTGTTTTTGCAATAGTTCATCTAGAGTTTGGTCTGTCGGTTTCAGGTTGGATTACTGTGTTAATATGTCTGGAATCAAGAACCAGTCTAATGGAATTATCCCTTTTCTTAACCACGTGTAATGGGCTGTTATATGAACTCACAGCAGGTTCGATGATTCCCTGCTCTAACATGGATTGTATTTCTTTGTTGACTTTGTTTCTGTATGTCAATGGGATGACGTATAGCGGTATAAAAAATTTATTATGTTCCTTGACCTTGAATTCATAAACAAAGTTACGTATTGTTCCTGTCTTGTGAGAAAAAACTTCACAATTTGTTTGTAATATTTCAAATAACTCATCAGTGCCTGCATTAGGATCTACTTCGTCTCGGTAAACTTTCCTTTTAATTAATTGTTCTGTACTAATGGGTTGTTCTGTTTCACAGTAAAACGTAGTGATGTTATCTGTGCAACTATTAAAAAAATTCAGTGATTGTTGTGCCTCAAGCGGAAAGAGAAACGCAGATAGTTTACTTCCTCATCCTCCTTTGTTAGCCATCCTTGAAATTTAAGCGTGACTAGCATTTGATTTACTCGTAACATGACTTCAGCATTACAAAAGTTTAACATTGCTTTATATTCAAGTAGGAATTCCACACCCAAAATCATTTCTGTTCTTTAAAGAGGGACTACTAAGAAATTTGCAGAAAACTCGTGTCCTTGACGCCGGAAAACTAAAGAAGTCTGATTGCGTACGTCTGCACTCTTTCCTTGAATGACTCCCTTTCATTCAGTCTTTAATAATGGCAAGGTTGGACAAACAGATGCCTGTTCACACTTCTTAAACATTGTCTTGCTAATTACATTCACATGGCTGCCAGAATCAAGTAAAGCTGAAAGTAGAATATTACCTACCGAGATTTTTATAATTGGATGAGCATACATAATTTCGCTGTTATCATTTTCTTGTAATAATGTGTCTCTAATGTCCTCCAATCCAACAAAGTTAACATAATTTGTGTGTCGGCTTTCCGCCGCTACAAACGGTTCGTTTGTAGTCCTTGTTGCTAGTCATTGTTGTGCTGGCCTGTATTGCCGCGAATTATTGCTTGGGTTGGGTGGTCTGATTTCTACATTGTCGCCACGTTCTAAATTGGAATTTCTGTGATACTGCCAATTTTGATTTGTCCCCTCATCATAACTGTTTTGGTTCTCATAATTGTTATGACCATAATTATCACGTGGGCTCGATGCTCTGTGTTCTGCATGAGCACCGCGCTCCGAATTGTAATTTGCGTGTCCGCGCCAATTTCGGTTGTCTCTACCGCGACCATTCTTCTAAAATAATTTTCATTTCCATAACGCCTTTGCTCTCGCGGTCCGCGATCCCTATTACTGAGAGTTCCTATGATCATAAAAATCATTTCTCTGGCGTCTATGATCTGTGTTATACGGTTGATGCCGCAAATCGCGCCTATCTTCTTCCGCCCTGTACGCGTGAGATTCGTCCGAGTTCCATATGCGTTTTCGGTCACGCCGCGGATTATTATTTTCCCAATACTGATTACTATTATCTCTTTGTGTGTTTTCATAGTTGTCAAATTCTAATTCTTGCAAAAGAAGTTGGAATGCCTCCAAGTCATCTTTGCACCTACCTGCCAAAATTATGTGGCGTAATCTAATCGACAGTTTTGTCAAAAAGATACGAATTAATTCCGACTCACTGTACGGATTCGTTAAATATCTGTTCATGCGCTTCTTGTTTACAAAATATTGCACTAGAGTTGAAAATTTCGACTGCTCATAACTTTGCATCATAATGATGTAATGTTTTACACGATCTTGTGTAGTCTCTGACCAGTAAGCAGATAAGAATGCGTGATAAAAATCACCATATGTGTGACATTCACGTACTACTGAGCGCATTCTTGTTGCAGGCTCTCCTTCAAGATAACTGCAAATGAATTCCAGTTTGCGGCCAATTCGCCATGTTGGTGGTAAAGAATAGTCAAATTGTTGTAACCACTCTCGAGGGTGGATTTCGTGACTATCATTCCGAAATATTTTAAATTTCTGTGAGATAATGCTTATAGTCAAACTCGTCATTTTTCTTAGCGGATGAGATTTCTTTTACAGCATGACTCAGTTTCCTTCATTACGTCCCGCTAAAGTGTCATATCCACGAGAAAAGTGGTCGGCATTTCCATAATTAACGTGTTCATTGTCGTTACCAATTTGGAAATTATCGGATCTACCAGTCTCATTGCTGCGATCGATCTGTTCTTCGATGCTGGCAAGCTGTTCCTGTATATTTTTCACGTCACGTTTGTTTTGCTGATTAATTGTCATCTGCCCTTGTTTAAAACGTTGCAGAGACTGAAATTCTTCGGTATCCGCGATCGGTACCGGGTGAGTGTCATCTGACCTCGTCTCTAACGCGCTACTCAGTTCCGTCACTTTCATGGATAATTCATCTACCTGTTTAGCTACTGTCGTTAATTGAGTTTCTATCTTTGAAACTTCATTGGTGGTCTGTAATTGCAATGACTCAACATTTTTCGCTGATTCCTCTACTTGCACTTCTTGTTGTGACGTCCGTCTTCACGTAGCTGACCTTTCAACTGACTGGTCATTTCATCAAATTTACTATTTAAATTGTCATTCACCTCACCCCGAAACAATGTGAGATTCTCGTTAATTTAGTTCTGAAGCGATTTGAAATTCTTTGCATTTCTGTTGTTAAATTCAGTGAGTTTACTCTCCTGTCTGTCATTGAACTCAGTGAGTTTACTCTCGTGTATGTCATTAAAATCAGTGAGTTTACTCAGTAATAATTGTAAAAACATCATTACTGGGGGCAGGTAGTACAACGTTACTCTTCTCTGTTAAAGCAGAAGCAATACCTGCATTTCCACTAACAGAAGGAAAGGCAAAATTACTCCGCTCTATCGGAGTGGCAATCAGATTTGAATTTCCACCGGAAGTGGGGAAAACAAAATTACTCTGCACTTTTGAGGCGGAAGCAACGCTGGAATTTCTCATAATGAGTTCGGTTTGCGTCATTGTATTGTCCTGTCCTAAGTTGCGTGTAGCACACAGTTGTTCATCACGCATTGATGGCAAATGATCGCCTACTTTCCGATTCTCCGCAGTATTGTTCGAAAATTCCCGGATCTCAATATTCACAAAAGAATTTTCTACTCTCTGTTCCAAATTTTCGGAAATTGCATTTCAA